>NW_028227270.1:77513138-78145638 GCF_978045245.1 Mus caroli | reverse complement strand
TTTTAAAGCCACTTTTTAGAGCTCTCATACGAAGAACTTCGTGCTCCATAACTCCGGGCCTTATGTTTGCCAAAGTTATTTTTAATTAGGGTTGCATAACCTGCTAGTGATTAAACCTGCAAATGTGCAGGCAGTTTATGTCTGTAATTAGATGAGGTTGAACTCTCCCACAGGAGGAGAAGGTATGGCGAGCCTCCACCACATCTGATCTCAGAAGTCCTTAGCCGCTCTAAGAAGGGAGGCTTTCAGAATACGCATAAACTGGGTTAGCAAGATGGCTCAGCAGGTAAAGGTGCTTGCTGCAGAGTCTGACAATTCGAGTTAGATCCCTGGTACCTGCATGATGGAAAAAGAGAACCAGCTCCCAACAGTTGTCCTCTGACAATCATATGCATGCTGTGGTGTGCATGCATAACATGACACAACACAGTAGGACATAACAATGCATGTATAATATAAGCACACACTCAATGAATGTAATAATAAACACAGTGTACATGAATGTCCGCATGGCACATGTAGTTTAAGAAACTCCCTAAGGGTTGGGGTACCCTAACAGTGCCGACCTCTTGACACATTCTTTGCTCTAGTATAGGACTTTTCTGCAAAAAGTATCCTAATGTATTTATCAAAACTTGCAAGATTCATGGTCAGGGTTGCAGAAAACAGAGTCCTACTCAATGATGGTTTATTGCACTAATGTTTCTATTGTAAATACTTAGATTTTTTCCTGGTATAGAAGGTTTTAAAGTAAGATTAAACTTTTGGAAGCTAGAAGACGCTATTAGGAGCCATTTCCTGAAGAGTCTAGGGTATGGCTTTGGGGTCACTGGAAGAATGGCGGGAGCCTAATCTTCTAAAGTTACACAGATTCTGGTGGTCTGATGTCAAGGTCTTAGGTTCTCTCAGAAGTAAACAGTAGTAACCCCCCAGCGAGCAGAGGGCTGCTTGATGGTGCTGCGTTTTGATTCTTGAGCCCCAGGGATGGCTCACGAGATGGCTTTGGAAATAACACAAAGATGAAGAACATCCTAGACTTCTTTCTCAAGGAGGGCAGATCCCAGAACATGGAGCCTCCAACATGTGAAGACAGAAGTGCTAATCTGGCTGCTAAAAACAAATACAAATGTTTACCCCACCCCCACCCCCCACCTTCCCCTGGCAGCCAGCTGCCGCTGGGCTCCACTCAGCTCCTGGTGCCCAGAATGTCTAGAAGAGATCCCATTGTCTGATTGCTGAATGGACAGATTACAGCTGAGCTCCCCGGGGGACCAGATTTCAGAGTGGGAACATTGTAAAAGATTTTTGGAGGAAATTCAAATCTACATGTTTTCACTCTGGGCATCCAGTTTAGCACTGGTTGATAGCATTGTGGGAGGGCAACCAAAGGACAAAGAGAGCAAGGAACATTACAGGAGAGTTGGGGAGTGGGGCTTCACGGCCTGGTGAATCTCATTAGACATTCAGTGGTTAAGGATGGGTGTGAGTCTCTTGAGGTGAGAACAGGAAGGCCCCTTAAACTTAGGTCCTACTGCCAGCTCTGCTGGAGAAGCCTCAATGGCTTCTATTAGCAGATAACCCATTAGCCTGAATGGTTACTATTAGCAGATAACCCATTCTTGCTGACTATGGATGGAATGCTCTGTTGGGAAGTCTCTGAAAATTTGACAGTAATGCAAGTGTCTATAACCATCCCTCTAAAACAGATAACAATGACAAGCTGAGATGAAGATGTTTGGGTTTGTGTATGTGGCTACCGATGCTAGAGTTTCCTGTTATATCATTTCAGTTGCCTTTGTCCCCTGCAGAACGGGGATCTCCTGTATTCATCCCCTTGGGTAGCGTGAGGCAGGGGCTGAAGGCCAGCCAAGCATAAGGTAGCTTTCTATCACTGTAATAAATTACCTCAGGTGGTGAACATATGAGAAAAGAAGGATCACTTTGGTTCACACTTTGGAGGAGGGGCATCCATTATTCAGGAGTGCATGACAATGAACCACCCACCTCACAAGCTAGGGAGTTTGCAATGCTCATTTGATTCAAGGAAATATTCTTAAAAATTATCCCCAATGAAGGAGCTAGAGAAAGTACCCAAGGAGTTGAAGGGGTCTGAAGCCCCATAGGAGGAACATCAGAGCTCCTTGGAACTAAACCACCAATCAAAGAAAACACATGGTGGGACTTGTGGCTCTAGCTGTATATGTAGCTGAGGATGGCCTAGTCAATCATCAATGGGAGGAGAGGCCCTAGGTCCTTTGAAGGCTCTGTGCCCTAGTATAGGGGAAGGCCAGGACTGGGAATGGGAGTGGGTGGGTTGGGGAACAGGGGAAGGGGGGAGGGGATAGGGGTTTTTCGGAGGGGAATCTAGGAAAGTCACTTAATAACCTCATTAGCGAATTTATACAACCTGTGATTTTGCTCAAGTGCAATTTGAAAGCCCCTTTTAGGTACACTCACACCGAACAAAGGCTGGCATGGTCTGCAGTGCATTCTGTGTAGAATTCCCACCTAAATGTGTAAGCTAAGACTTAGGGTTTTCTTTAACCCTTTTTGTCCTTCTATAGATCTGTTTCTTTTTCTATTTACATTTCTATTTGAAATGTAAATAAAGAAAATGTCTAATAAAAAATTTCATTGGCTTTTTCTGTCTGTAGTGGGGGCTACAGCTGGGGGAAGAATAATTATTTAATATTTTCGTGCAATATTTGACAGTGTTCCTGAAGTATCATGTGAATATTAGCTGCAGAAATAAATCCACTGCGGGGCGTGGTGGCGCATGCCTTTAATCCCAGCACTCGGGAGGCAGAGGCAAGCGGATTTCTGAGTTTGAGGCCAGCCTGGTCTACAGAGTGAGTTCCAGGACAGCCAAGGCTACACAGAGAAACCCTGTCTCGAAAAACCAAAAAAAAAAAAAAAAAATACCCAGAAATAAATCCATTGATTTGAATAGTCTTTAGATCTTGATAGCTATTAACCACTGCAAAGTTCCTTTCTCCTTTCTCTTCTTCTCATGTGACACCCCTCAAGGAAAGGTCCATATTGAAATGTCTCAGGTTAATTTGAGAGTATGAGGGTAACCAAGGGATAAACACTCGAAGTGTGTCACCTCTTGGACTTGGGTATCCCCAAAGACCTCCCCAGCACACTTCTTAGAAACCGGAATGGGAAAGTTTTGATTTCTCATCCTTCTATATAAAATATTTTATTGTGTATTTGTTATTGACTGCAAAGCAACCATATTTGTAGCATATAGCATATATTTAGCATAAGAATAAACTTAAAGCGATCTTGCATGCAAAACTATGTACACATGAATCTCTAGTGTAGTATGTGTAGGTGGCTTAGAAGGAGCCACCAGAAAGCTGAAGTGCTGTTGGTCTCTAGCAATCTAAATGTGAACAAAGCAAGCTCGAACAACGAAGGGGTAGTGAAGCTAGACCTGGGTTCTGGTTTCAACACCTTGAAAATGTTCCTCTGAACCTCAGGAGCTGTGGGCCTAAAGTACTGAAGTCCTTAGAAAGGAGACATCAGCATACATTTTCTGCACCGTTGATTATCTTATTCGTGTTTTAATTGCTTGTGCAGTGTTATATGGCTGTGTAATCATGTCTCCATGTGGTTTGTGTTGAACCGCATCATTATGGAAATATGACGCTCCATTAAGCATTAGGAAAATAATTGTTGTTTGTACAGAAACAAAACACAGCCCTTTCTCTGCTCTGTGCACAAGCGAATCCCCCCACCAGTGTATCTTTAAGATGCGCTACCCAGTTCTTCTCCAATGTAATGTCAGGCTCCTTTTTATTTATGTTTTTATTACCTTTAATCTTTTTTTTTCTGTCCAGTTGTTTTCTCTCCCATTCTGCCCTCCAACGGCTCCTTTTTAAAACCTGCCTTACTGTAGCATGCCCTGCGTAGTGGTGCTCACGGAGACGAGTAAAGGGTGAACCTAGTCTTCCTCGCTTCATACCCTTCTGTCCTCCCACTCTGCAAGCTGCCAGCCCCTTGCTTTTTGTTGTGTTCCTAGCAGAGTATGGACTAGAAAAACAAATGACAAAACAAAAAAAAGAAAAGAAAAGAAACAAAAGAAAAAGGAGGAAAAGAAAAAAGAAAAAAATCTAAGTTGTGACTGAAAGAGACAAATTGATCTCTATGAGTTCAAGGCCAGCTTGGTCCATATAATGAGTTCCAGGTTGCACTCTGAGACCTTGTCTCAAATACAAAATAAAACACAATAAATGTAAACCTGCCTCAGATGGGCATGCCTTTAATCCCAGGACTCAAGAAGGAGAGGCCGGTGGTCCCCCATGAACCATGCTGCTCTACACAATAAGACCCCTGTCTCAAACAATAAATAAGTAATAAAGTAAATTAGCGGAAGGTGGGATCTCGGGAACCCCCTCCCACTGCCCCATGACTTCACTGAGTGAATCTTAGCACGTGACCTTGTGACACCCCCCCTTCTGTAGCTTCCTTCACACTAGAAACTTGCCTGATGTGCACTTAAAATGGAGCTTAAAACTCCAGGGAGAAATCTAAAGAGACTGAAGGGATTCGAGTATTCATAGAAAGGAATAAATTTTGTCACATCTGATTCACATCACTAATAAGAGTGAAATCCTTCCCATTTCTAAAAGCATTTTTAATAATTTTTAATTGCATATATGCATGTGTGTTTGTGTGTATATTTGTTTATGTGTGTATGTGTGTATGTGTGTGTGTGTGCGTGTGTGTGTGTGCGCACGGGTGCAGACAGAGGCCAGGCCAGCAGTATCAGGTCCTCCTAGAAGTAGTTATAGGCAGTTGTGAGTCACTCACAATGGGTACCTCCAGAACTCAGGTCCTATGCAAAAACAGTACGTACTCTTAATCTTTGAATCATCTCTCAAAGCTCCTAATATTTTCTGTTTTCATTTACGTATATATGTGTGTACCTGAATGAGTGTATGTGCAATGTGTGCATACAGGAGCCTTGGAGCCCAGAGGAGGACAGCAGATCCTCTGAAATGGTGTTGCAGGTGGTTATGTGCCACCATGTGGGATGCTGTAAACACAACCCAGGTCCCCTACAAGGGCATCAAATACGCTTCATCACTGAGCCATCTCTCCAGCCCCATGGTTTTTTAAATATAATAGTGTAAAGAAAAAAAAGGGTCAATTGAATCTCAGCGTCAGTTTAATGATACAAAATAGAAGCCTTTTCCTTCCCTTAGCTTCAGTCCCAGTCTGGAGGATGTTTAATTCTTTTTTTTTTTTTTTTTTATTCTAAGAAACAGTGCTCTGCAATGTTTTGCAGTTCAACAGAAGGAAATTAACGTTTTTAGCTGAACTTTCTCATAAGTCCACAATGCATGCCTTGAAAGTCACTTAATAACCTCATTAGCGAATTTATACAACCTGTGATTTTGCTCAAGTGCAATTTGAAAGCCCCTTTTAGGTACACTCACACCAAACAAAGGCTGGCATGGTCTGCAGCGCATTCTGTGTAGAATTCCCACCTAAATGTGTAAGCTAAGACTTAGGGTTTTCTTTAACCCTTTTTGTCCTTCTATAGATCTGTTTCTTCTGTTTGGAGTCTTGTAAATAAAATAAAATCGTGTATTTTCTCTACATCAGAATAACTAAGTTGTTGGCAGTTCTCACAAATGGAATCTTTATAAAAGGCTTTGAACATATAATTGCCTTATCTGTGTGCTCCCCCCTTAGTATTTTTAATTGATAGCAATTAGAATAAAAGAACTTTTAAAATATAACATTGTACTTTACCAGTAATAGAGTAAATCCCAGGATAAGTATTGTTCAAAACAATTTCATAACCCTTACATGAAGTAGTCTAGTAGCATCCTATAGACTATACTAGAATATGTATGCTGTGGTTTGAAAGTGAAATACACACAAACACAAACACAGACTCAGATGTATAAACACTTGATCTCTAGGTTACGGCACTGTTTGGGGCATCTTATGAAACTTTTTGGAAATGAGTCCGTTTCAGGGCTGTAGTTACAGGTCTGTTGTGCGCCAGTTCTGGCCAAGATCGCCAGCATGCGACCACCACCATTGACTGGAGCTACTCCCGGAGGCATGAAAGCCACCATGCCTTCTCTACCATCAAGCTATGAGACAAAACAAATCCTTCCTTCCTGGAGTTAATTCTGCCCAGTGTTCCATCATCATGCAAGAAAAGTAAGCAGCCCAGTGTAAACGCCAGACCTCGTGTCTACTGTGACTTCTCCTGGGCCTTTCTCCTCCAGACTTACCACTGTGGTTATCACTGGCTGTGTTTTAGTTACCTTTCTATTGATACGCTAAAAACAACATGGCCAACACAACTTATAGAGGGAAGAGTCTATTTGAAGCTTAGGGTTCCAGAGAAATATGGTGTCCATCACTGTCACAGCAGGGAGTGTGGCTGCAGGCAGATAGGTATGGTGCTGGAGTGACAGCTGAGAGACCACATCTAGATCCACAAACAGAAAGGAGAGGGAGCAGTAGGGATGGCAGGAAGCTGTTAAAACCTCAAGCTTGCCTGCCCCACCCCACCCCGCATTGACATTCCTCATCGAAGACGGTCTTACCTCCTAATCCCTCCCAAACAGCCTATGAGATGTCTCCCATGCATCTAAGGAACGAGACCCATGGGAAACATCTCATTCAAACTACCACAGGCTGTCATAGTCTTTTTGTTGTTTTTGTTTAATCCCTTGAAACTATACCAAATCCTGATTGTTTACATTGTTGCATTATATTACATTTCTGTAAGACACTTTCTGTGGACCTTGCTCATCCTATTCCAAAGAAACCAGCGCCTCTTACTTCTTACCCTAAGCCCAAGCAGAGCCTTCTCAGCAGGGGTGGAGAATCACTCAAGTTCATTGCAAAGGGAATTGCAATGCAACGGTTAGATATACAGATGCAGGGGTGGGAAGATTCTTGAAAGCTTGTGCATGCGAGCAATCCCAGTATAGAGAGACGGGCAGTCGGAGGTAGAGGGGCACACAGCAGAGGGTCAAGCGCAGTGCTTGAAAACACAGCTAAATCCCCTCAAAAAATCCTTAGGGGGAAAACACCCCCAGCAAGTTAAGAAACAGGAGGCTGTTTGTCCCTGATCACAGAGAATTCAATCAGTAAGTGATAGAAAAACTGAGTTAGTATTGCCACTGGGAAGCCAGAGTCCAGACTCTCTAGGAAAGCAATGTTAACCCCTCATTGGCCCAGAATGGTTAACAGCATGGCCATCATCCCTCCACTCCACCTTCAGTGCCTTGAATAAGGGATGCTCCAAGGTCAAAACTTGTAGGAAGAATAAATGAAATCTATAGCTAATGTATTCAAATATGCTCACAGACTTGAAGTAGGGCAGATAGTCAAGGTGTGATTGGCTTCGCTGGTTGGTAGGAAATCTCACCTCCCCAGGCTAAGCTGTGGAGCCTGAACACAATCTCTCTATGGCTCAAGATGAAGCTTATGGTGAGATAAATCATGACTGCAAGCTCTTTCTCAGCTTTCCTGTAAAATTAACTTCAGTTGTGGGAGAAGAGATGTGAGCATTGAATTTCTGACTCTCCATTGTATTCGCTATCCATTCATTTCTTAATCAATTTTATTTATTTTTTCTAGTGTTAGGGATCGAACTGAGAACTGTGGGTACCAGGCAAGCACTCCACTCGCACCGAGCCATGCCCCCAACTCCATTTTGAAATTGTTTCCATCAGTTCTTCCCTGTTTCAAAAATCTATGCTAAAGTTCTCAAAGCGTTTACCTCCATTTAATTTGATAAGGTGCAGTAGCCCTCCTTGAAACTAAGAAAGCATCCCAAAGGCTGGCTCGGGTTGACTGGATAGACCAGTTAAATATTTTCAAGGAAGTACTTCAGAGATTAACTGCCCCTCAAAAACAAGCACTGCCCCCCCCTTTAGTCCTCTCTTGTTCTTTTGATAATGTACCTTTCTCAATGTCAGAAGTATAGAGACAGCTGAAACTCCGACACCACTCGGAATTTAACCTCCCTGACATTTTCCAATCCTTGCTTCTAATGTTTATTCAAAGAGCTATTATGAGTGTAGTAGGGCCCAAGACCCCGCCCCATTAAAGGTAATTTAGATGCTTCTTGCCACATGCAAGAGCAATGTGATGCTTTGAGCATCTGCTCACATCCCAACATTGACTTCATCTCCTGACACACTCAAAAGAATCTCTTGGAGTTAGTAATGAACATGGGGATGTAACATCTCCATCAGCTGGTTGAGGTCCCTCTTCTGGTTCTGAGTAGCTCATGACATCCTATTTTGGGTTGTAGCTTAGTCAGGGTTTATATTGCTGTGATAAAATACCATGACCAAAAGCAACTTGGCGTGGAGATGGTTTATTTGACTTATACTTCCGTGTCATTGTTCATCACTGGAGGAAGTCAGAACAGACACTCAGACAGGGCAGGAATCTGGAGTCAAAAGCTGACGCAGAGACCGTGGAGAAGTGCTGCATCCTGGTTTGTTCCACATGGCTGAGCGCCTGCCGTTTTATAGAACCCCAGACTGCCTGCCCAGGGATAGCACCAACCACAGCTGGCCGCCCCCCACCCCCACCCCAATACATCACTAATTAAGAAAATGCCCTACAGGCTTGCCTACAGCCTGATTGTATGGAGGTATTTTCTCAATCTAGATTCCCTCGTCTCAGATGACTATAGCCTGAGTCAAGTTGACATCAATCTAGCTGGCACAGGTTGTCAACGAGCCAAGCTCTGCCTTTCCTGGCAGTGCCAGATCAAGGTCTACTCACAGGCTCCTAAATCTATCACAGTCTCTTCTTCCTCTGCCTTCCTATCCCTGGGCCCTTGGTTTATCAGCCTTCTGAACAAATCTCAATTCATGTATACACTCAAGGCCACCTCTGACCCTCCCCAAAGCAAACACCTATAGCAGGTGTGTCTGTTCAGGACCCTGTGGTGAGTTCACAGTGATTATTCTGATTACTGTGTGTTTTATTATGGAGGCTTAGCTATGTTTGGAAAGCATTTGCAAGGAAGTGGGCCATTAAGCTGCTGAATTAAGCATGGGACACTCTTTTCTGCTCAAAATGTAATATAAAGTTATTTCCAAAGGCTAGAAACAAAGAGGCATTGGAGTTAGCTGCTTGGTTCTGTTCCCTTTTCCCTTTTACTTATAAGTACAGAAGGAAAAAAGGAAGAATAGATTTTTTTCCAGATACATCTTGAAACAGATTCAATGCAACGTGCTTGTTATCAAAGCAAACTCTGTGCTTACCTTGAAGATATTTGAATAAATAAGTAACTGAAGCAGTGAGCTGGTTTGGGAAACAAACCAGGATAATCTCACAGATTCTTCATGAACTTATGGCACTTTTGAAGTTTGCCTCATCAGTAAATTTAAACTAAGTAGATTAATTCTTCTAGATAGCTGTTTGCAACATCTCTTTTCTAATTTTTTTTCTTTAATTTCCTTAAAACTCAGGTTTGTGAGCTCAGTCATTTGTGCCATTTGTGGCTCCAAGATGTGGCCACACAGCTCTGGAGTTCTGTGCACTGATGCATTAGAAGTGGAAAAGAAAGCAATATCATTCTCCCAGGAAAAGAGTCTGACTCTACAGAGATGCAAACTCAAGAGGGTTCAGCTCCAGGTGGAACAGGAATATACCCATTTCCTGGACTCACTGGTGAAGAGCTGTCAGTCTTTGAGGCCCTCTTGGGCAGGAAGCTAGACATGCTGAGGACAATGGGAATGGGGTGGGGCATTCTCTTGCGCTCTCTCTCTCTCTCTCTCTCTCTCTCTCTGTGTGTGTGTGTGTGTGTGTGTGTGTGTGTGAATTGCTATGAATGTGTGCATCTCTATGTGTGTGTATGCATGCTTCATTCATATGCCTCAAACATGCACCTCTTATGTGTGTCTCATACCTGTACCTCATGTGTATGCCCCAAGCGTGTGCAGGTACTTGAAGAGGCCAAAAGAGGGTGTCTGTTCCACTGGAGCTGAGCTGGTGTTACCAGCACTTATGAGCCACCTGACATGGGTGCTGGGAACCGGACTCAGATCCTCTGGAAAAGTAGCAAGTGGTCTTAACTACTGAGCCTTCCCTCCCACCCCAGGCCCAAGCATTAAAGATGGGACAGTGTCTTCTGAAGGTGGCATGTTTCAGCATCATTGCCAAAGAGAAACCAAGCCAGCCACTGGTGGGAAATGGAAGCTAAACAGATTTTAGCAGTTGAGAGACCACAACCAGACCAGAGTTCAGCTCCATGGAAGCAAAAGACAAGAGATCTTTCAAACACTGGGGTGTGCCACTGGGGCCTGATGGATGAGACTGAGTCATGTATGTCTGTTAACTGATAACTGTTAGGCTCCTAGAGTCCTACAGAGATGGAGACAGGAGCCCCACCCTTGATGCCCTCATTTCACAGGGATGTTCCCCCAGGTCCTTGAGATATACATCAAACACAGCAAGGAACCTCAGAGCCCTTGACTTTCCTAAGGTAAATGTTCCAGTCAATGGAAGCTTGGGGATCTATTATCAGCTGTCGGTGGCTTTGTACTTTCTCGGGGAGACATTTTAAGGGACCTCTGTTGTTTTTCCTTTTTCTGGAGACAAAGCTTAGAGCATCTGTGTTTATTCAAGCCTGTCGGGTGTAGGAGGCAGATAGTTTTATTAGAGCTGCAAGTTGCAGTTCTTCACGCCAAGGTCAAGGCCCTGTGAGATGGATGCTCAGGAGAATCTGGTGAGAGCTTAGTTGGAAATTTCCATCCACGGAAAACAGTGGGGAGAGAGGGGATAGATGTCAGAAGACCTTGGCCCCAACCATCCCCTGAGGCAGAGCCTGTGCTTCTGGTGCTGACACTGGAGCCTTCCGTTGTAATGAGAAAAATGCATTGCGCCAAGCATTTGTTCAGTGAGTTGGTTTTCTGTTGTTTCATTTGTCTTGTTTTAAGACAGTACTGGGGGTATCAGACCCAGGGCCATGTGCTTGCCGGGCAAGAGTTTTACTTCTGAGCTGTGACTCCAGCAGTGACTTGTTTTAAGGATGCAGTGTCAGCCCATACATCAATTTTTTTCTTTGTGCCATCAAACGTTGTCTCATGATGAGGAGTTGGGATTTTAGAGCTGCCTATCCAGCATTATACTGATCTTTATCAACCTCGTGCCCACTGCATCAAGGATCAAAAGTTGTAAAATGCGTATGGTTTTACATGAAAGCCAGTTTTCTTTCCTGGGTGGCTGAGGAATAAGAAGTTGAAACAATGTAGCCCAGGAAAGCCCCAAATTCACTGCATAGCCAAGGATAATCTTGTCAACCTGCCAAGTACTTGAATTAAAAGTGTGTACCATCATGCCCAGCAAAAGTTACAGTTTTATACAATGTAGCTACCAATGTACAAAATGATACTTGCTCACCCATCCATTGATCTTTGTAGCTTAGCTCTGTTTGTTTTCCAGAGTCTCACTGCATAATCCAACCTAGCCTTAAATTCTTGATCTGCTGGCCTCAGCTGCCCAGATGTTGAGATTACAGATGTGTGTATGCCACGATGCCTAGCTTCTACTTCATTTTTTAAAGAAAGCACATTGAGGATTTGTGTCTCCACTTGTCTCCTCTTCTCCTTCCCCTTTGCCTTCCCCTTCATCTTCATCTTTCTCCTTTTCATGAGACACCATAATTTTCAGGAGTTACAAAACCATGGCCAGCCCCCACTTACAACCAGTTTATCAAATGAAGTTTTGTTGTCATACAGCCAAATACACTCATTTATGGACCACCCGTCCCTAGCTGCTATGGCTGATTTTATCCCCACAGACAGCAGAGGCCTGAAAAGCAGGAAGTGCTGGCCACCAGGCCCTAGGCAGAAAACGGTCGCTGATCTGCTTCATGAGTCTACTGGCCTATTCTGTTCTTCACTAAACTTATCTTTCCTGCCTCCTTGGATCATAAAGCTAGAAGCTGTAACAGGGTAACGGGATCCACATTACTTCCTCCATATCCACCCCCTCAAGAAACCTTTCATTCAACCTGAAAAAAAAATACCAATATTTTCGCCCCCACCCCAGCCTCGAGGAGACAGATCAGAGCTACCAGCTACTCAAGTTTATATACATAATATTTATATAATAAATGATCAGGTTTATAGTAATTTCTGGTATCATTATATCTAACAAAGCTGTCGTCGATTAATTTAGAAGAAATTGGTAGATACGTCCTGATTTCACTAAGGGGAACAGTGATCAGATATTTCTTTCTCTGGAAACAACAACAACAACAACAACAACATAGCCTTTTTTATGTACTTGTCCTTTTCATGAAAGCTGTCCCTGCTTTCCCTCAGCAAAGAAATCAAAGGTCTTATCCCAAAGGGTCAAGAACAGGCCTTTAGTTTGTGAAATTATTACTGTGGTGCCCTGGGGTGAAGAAATGGCAAACGTTTAAAAGCATTTAAGCTCGCAGGCAAATGTTAGAGCTCTAGACTCTTCCCATTTTCCTCTTCCAAGTTCAACACATTAAACCACATCCGTCACTGTGTACCCCTTAGGGCCATCCTGATCATTACAATAGCAACAAGAGGAGGATGGAGAGGCGGTCTTAGTGAGGATGCAGAGACATCCCAGGCGCTATGTGCTCTCAGGGGAAATATAAAACTGGGAAGCCGCTGTGAAAAACAGCCAAGTGTTCCTCCCTCCCAAAAAAGAAATCTAGAACTCCCATATGACTCAACAGTTCACCTCTGCGTATATACTGAAAGGAACAGAAAGCAGAAAGAAGAGAACATACATGGTCATCTGTGTTCACAGAAGTGTTATTCACGTAAGATGGAAGTAATGAAGGTCTACCCATGGGTGGGTGATAAAACCAAACATGCCATCCAACAGCGAACTCTTACTCAGCCTTCAAAGGGAAGGAAACTGTGAAGCACTGTACAGTGTGGGTGACCTCTGAGAACGTATGTTTATGTGACTAAGGGACACACACACACTGAAGTACTTTGAGTGCCTGGAATAGGGAGATGTGGGAGGCAGCGCTGACCTGTAACCGACAAGAGAGGGGAGTGTTAATGCTGAGTGGATACAGAATTTCAGTCTTGCAGGGCATTAGGACGCTGGAGATGCTTGCACAGCCCATCAGCCGCGTGGATGTGTTTAACAGCATTGAAAGGCATCATGAGTATTGAGGTGAGAGGCTGGAGGGATGGCTGGGTAGTTACAAGCACCTGCCACAGAGAACCTGGGTTTGGTTTCCTACACTCACCTGACAGTTCACAACCGCCTAGAACTCCAGTGCTAAAGGATGTGACGCCCTCTTCTGGCCTCTGAGAGTTCCTCCATGCACAGGGTGCACATAACCCCGTGAATGCACACACCATGTACATGCATTTAAAAAAAATAAATCTTTAAAACATATTAAGATGAGCAGTTTATGTTTCCTGTATCTTAATCACAACTTTAAAGTCTCTGTAGATAGCATCTCTGAACTGACCATTCTGATGCATATTACAGAGTCTAGGCAAAGTTATATATGGTCCCCACCTTCAGGGCCTCACAGCAGTTAGCTTATCTAGCTGTCTCTATGGTGTAGTGGGGTGCTCTAGTAAAGAGGGAGTCCAGAAGGTGATGGACACACACATCCCCCATTGCTTGCTCCTATGCTATTGTGCAGACAGAACTGCAGGGAAGGTTTTCTATTAACCTGATAATACAAACTAGCACAGACCCTTGGATGAGTTTCTCCAGCAGGAGTAAAAAGGATTGAGAGTTAAGTTTGCTTCTGCACAGCCCTGAAGTCAGGTAGATTCCCATCGGAGTCAGCTCATTCATTCCCTCCCTCACTCCAGCCCAGACTGTGCCCAGACTCAGAATCTGAATTCTAGATCACCGACTTGACTCAGGCCTCCTTTCCTCAGATCAACGGGGAGTCCATCACTAGAACCTGAAAGCTACCAGGCAGTATTGTGGAATTTAGGGCCACTTTTCATGTCTTAAAACAACAACAATGACACAACAATCCAAGTAAATGAAGGAAAATGGTATCTCTTATTTTCATTGGTGAATCCTGATGGGTTCCACCGTGCACTGATGTCACTGAAGTCAGGGTAGCTCACTTGTGCCTCCCTACACTGACCTTAGAAGTGGCACACAGATATCCATCAGAAAAAACAAAACAAAACAAAAAGAATGGCAATTATAAAAGATGAGCAAAGCCTGAACATTGATTTAAGGGAGCAGTATGCTTCTTGCTGAGTCTCACTAAGCATGGGAAGGCAGGACTGTCAAGGAGGAGAACCTCCAGGAAAGCTGGGATCCCTCCCACCAACTGTGCTTGTACTTCTCGACTCTCCCTCTTTACTAGAGCATCCTGCTACACCATGGAGACAGCTAGATAAGCTAACTGCTGTGAGGCCCTGAAGGTGGGGACCATATATAACTCTGCCTAGACTCTGTAATACACATCAGGATGGTCAGTTCAGAGATGCCATCCGCAGAGACTATAAAGTTGTGTGCTCGTGCGTGCCTGTGTTTTGAGATGCCTGCTCTCTTTGTTAGCCATGTGTTTTTTCAGTTTTCTTGGCTGTGCTTAGAGTATTTGAGTCATGAACCTTACATTTAAATATTCTGGGATTCTTCCTTTTCCAGGGATGACAAGTGTCCTGTCTTGTTCTGTTTTTTTGTCAACTTGACATGGGTTATGGTCCTCTGAGAAGAGGGAGCCTCAATTAAGAAAATGTTACTATAGGACTGACTTGTAGGCAAGCCTGTGGGGCATTGATGTTAAAGGTGCCCACTGTGGGTGGGGCCATCCCTGAGCTGGTTGTCCTGGGATCTATAAGAAAGCAAGCTGAGCAAGCCATGGAGGAGCAAGGCGGTAAGCAGCATGCCTTTGTGGCCTCTGCATCAGTTCCTGCCTCCAGGTCCCTGCCCCAAGTGCCTGTCTCAACTTCCCTCAGTAATTGTGATCCAAGAGCTGTGAGAGGAAAGAACCCCTTTCCCTCCGCTGCAAGCTGCATTTGGTCAGAGTGTTTTATGACAGCGATAGAAACCTGAACTAAGACAATTTGCAAAGGTCAGTTTTCCCCTAGTGCACATTAATAATTCAGTTCTCCCACTCAGAGAAAATGAATATTTGCCCTTACTGTTTGTATTGCACATTGATGACTGCATAAGTGAGCTAGGTAGCAAGCCCTACCCTGTGTCCCTGTTAAAGCGGCGCGTCATACATATGGAAAGCGGTGTCAGAGAAGAAAGAAACATGTTTGTGTGCAGAATAGGAAGGGACATTGCTGCTTATCAGGACTATTCTTTAAACTGGAAAGGAAATGTGAATATGGTTTTAAACAATTTTTAAATGAAATTTAAACGTCTGAATCTGTTGAACAAATTATACTGTCAGGTAAAAATAAAACCAAAACCAAAAAAAAAAAAAATTGCACCTCCTTCCCCCGCAAAAGTTCATACTCCCTCCCCCCAAAAATTTGTAGATCCGAGTGGCTTCCCTAATTAATATTTTTCAGATCTTTGAGAATGGTATAATAATAGTGTTATTCAAATCCTACTCTAGTTAATAGAAGAAAAGATGGCTCAGCAGTCAAGAGTGCTCACTGCTCTTGCCAAGGACCTGAAGTAAATTCCTAGCAACCGTGTTGGATGGCTCGCCAGTGCCTTTAACTCCAGCTCCCAGGGATCCAGTGCCCGGTTTCACCTCTAGAGGCACCCACATGCACACGCGCACACACACACACACACACACACACACACACAGGCACACTCTCACACACGTACATAAGTAATAAAGTAAACGCAAAAGGCTAGCTTGTTATGGTAACATGATAAAGATAAAAAAAAAAATGGGCCAGTATCTCTCATTCTATAAACAAGAGAATCTTTATGCAATATTCAGAAACAAATCCATTATTATATATCTAAAGGAATTTTTATCGCTGTTACTTTGGCTTGGTCTTGGGAATGCTCAGACTCAGTATCGTGCAGACTACCAACAGACAAAAGGGAACACCTCATGGTCAGCTTGGAGGTGCAGATAACCATTTAATGGAATTCAACCTCCATTTAAGCTGTAAGCAAAGGAGAAACAGTGAGGAACTGCTAAGTTGGGAGGTCAGGACCCATCAAGAAATAAATAAGGCAGCTAAGCCCACAGCAGACAGAAGATTTAACCGTAGAACAATTGAAGAATCCTTCGTCCACGGCGGAGAGGAGACACCGGGGCGCCTAGAGCAAGCGGAAACAGAAGAAATGTTACTGAGACATCTAAAGATCAACTGCAGTAAGTGAAGCCCTTACAATCAGATAATTTCCAGAAGCTATGATAAAATCTGCCAAACCAGCAAAAAAGGGTGAGTCTAACAAAGGTTTCTGTGTACAACACAAATGATTCACACATATCCACCAGAGTTTCTTATCCACAAATTCAACCAACTGCAGATAAAACTTTTTAAGAAAAAAAAATCATATTTCTACTGAAACACACAGATTATCTTTCTCCTCATTGTTTCCTAAATAGTAAATACCTCTTTACACAGTGTTAGATATAAATAATCTGAGATTATTTATCCCATAAATAATTATTATTTATTATTATCCACCTAAGATATATGGGTGGATATGCAAACACCTCACCATTTTCATGATGGTGTGAAATCTGGGAGTCCCAGAAACAACCTCTGCTCGCACTGAGGTACAGCTATCTAATAATTTGCATCATTATTTACCTGCAACACATATTGGAAAATAATTAATAAACTACCATTTATAATAGCATAAATACATGAAGGGCTGCACCATATTCCTGGACTAGAAGGCTCAATATCATTGCAAAGATATCAACCCTCCCGGGATGGGGTAGGGGAATCCACAAGCTCAGCCTAACTTGTGTGCAGAAATTCAAGAGATGAAGAATAGCAAAGGCTAGCAATTGAAGGACTGGGTTGAACGGCAGGGTGAACCATGAGGCTGCGGTGGGGTTAAAACGGTAGGGACCTGTACAGGGTGGAAGAAAGCGGTGGGCCTATGTCCACATACAGAGCCACCCAACGGGAGTCAGACTGACTTCTGCAACACCACAAAGGATGAAAGGTTGATTCTCTGTTGATTAAGTTTTCCAAAGCAGTCTCTGGCCTTCTCTCTAAGGGAGCATTCCCACCATGCTGTGGCATGGAAGTCAGTGTAGCTCAGAATCAACAGCACAATGAGGAGTTCTCACCACCCACAGGGCCACTGGGAAATGCCAGAGCAGGTGTTTGCCTTCCTAAATATGGGCAGCTTGCGTGTGTGTGTGTGTGTGTGTGTGTGTGTGTGTTTGTAGAGAGAAGAGGGGGATGTATTTCCTCTGGATAGTTGGACTTTTTACTAAAATAAACTGCAAGTTAAGCACCTTCAACCTGAAAGTCCAAAATCAGAAACATTGCCAAATTCTAAACTTTGATGCGCCAACGTTCTACAGCAAGTAAAAAATTCCATACCTGACCGCAAAGGATAAGTTACAGTCAGAATGGAGGTACACTAAAAATACTGCTTGAAATTACCTTCGAGCTGTGCGTGCAGAGTGGAAATGAGACAATGGAATTGTATAGTAGAACTGAGTCCCAACCCCAATAGCTCACTGTGTATATGTATTTTAAACTCCATCCCCAAAGTCTTGAGCACTTTTGGGCTGCAGCATTTTGGATGAGGTGTCCTCAACCCACATTCATAGTTTCGGATTGTTCGCCGATATGTGCTAGTAATGTTGGTCTTTGAGTGTGACATGTCACTCACAAGCAATCACCTGCTGTCAGGAAGTGGCCATCGTTCTCAAGGGACTGCCTGTGTCACCTCGTCTTTATGGCACGTCTCTAACCCATAGTATGGCCACACATGATGTATTAAAGTTTAATGAGATCCTAAGGGTGGGCTCCAGTCTAGGTTTGGTTTCCATATGATCTGAGAGGCATCTGGATGCCACACAGCTGAGAAAATAACTTTCTGTTGTTGAAGCTAAGCAGTGTATTTCGTTATGACATTCCAAGTAGATAAGTACACTGCACTACTGCCTTCTGTTTTAAGACAGAAGAATAAATGATCTTGCTAGGTTAGAGACTGTCTATACAAGTGTGCTCACTTGCAGAAAGCCTTGACAAACTATGTCATCTTCCCACCCTGTAAAGGCTTAGGGCAGGAAGGACTCCTTGCATATTTGTTGTACACTGGGCTCACACAACCTGAGTTCAAGTCCAACTTTATACCTCGGACACACTACCGAACACCACTCTCATCTCTCAGGTGGAAATGGTGATACCGACCTCTTGGAATTATTGTGAAAATAACATAAAGATGGAAGCCCAGAGCCCTTAGCTCCTAACACATTGTATTAGTGTTGTTGTATTAGTGTGTTGTGGAGTAAAGTCTAGAAAGTCATAGAAACATTTCTCTTTAGGCAAAATACCTGTCCGAATAGAAGTATAGCATAGATATGTATAGTTGTGATGCTGAAAATAGAAACTGTGATTCATAATTACCAGCCTCCTTTAGTTCTGGCAGTAGATAAGAATGGATCCTACCTGGTCATCTTGAAGGTGTAGCTCAGCAGTAGGGCCCATGCTGAGTATGCACAAAGCCCTTGGTCCCATCCCAAGCATCAAAAAAGAGCCAAAAGCAAGAAAACAGATGTCGCTATCCTTCTCTCTCTTTAAAGAGCCAGAGAAATAAAAAAATTGAAAAGCACCCTTCCCGTGCTAACCTTGTATTCCAGACCACACTGCAGCAGAGGGGATCTGAACCAGAGACTCTGAAAAGGTAAAGAGCAAAGCTGGCAAGCTTGTTTCTGTGAACTTGGCTCTGTGAGTGTGATCGCAATATGTGTATATGCACCAGACTGTCAAAAATAAAAGAGAAACATCGTGTTATACGGTGCTCCTATACTAGGTAGCCAGTGTGGAAGAAAGAGGAAGAGGAGGAAGAGGAGAATTGATGGTGATGATGATGATAATGATTGATTGATTGATTGTGATGATGATTGATGATGATGATGGATTGATGGATTGATTGATTGATTGATTGATTGATGGTGGTGATGATGATGGTGATAATGATGATGGTGATGATGATGCATCTGACTGATCTTAGAATCTGATGAGGAGCTAGCTCCCTGTGCTAATTAGCTTAAAGACAGACAGTAGGAAAAGCAAACTGTGGTGTGACCATCCCTCATGCCCTCACCAGATCATTCCTTGTGGAGCTATCTCCTCTCAGTTGATTTTTTTCAACGTGGAGGCCAGAGGAGACATGAAGTACTCTACTCTCCACCTTATTCCCTGTGCCTGAGTGCCTCACTGACCTGATTAAGCTGACTTCCAGAAAGCCTCAGCAACCCTCCTGGCTCCACTCACCACAGCTTAGAGGTCACAAGTGCTCATCATGGATGCTGGCAATTTGAGCCCAGGTTTTCATACCTGCTCAGCAAGCGCTAGGCCACCTCCCCAGTCCCCTTCTGCAGCATTTAAATGTAAATGACACACCTCTCATTATGCATCTCTAAAAAAGTAAGAAATTTGTCCTATGTCTATAAGGGCCATTTTCATATGTAGCAAAGCTAAGAATAACTCCCGATGTGCTCCAGTATCCTCCTAGAACTGCATTTGCCTAGTTAGCTCCCAAATGCTTTTCCAGCTGGTTCATTCCTCCTGTGAATATACTTAAAATCTGTGAATAACATATTCTCAACCACATAGCTTACAACTTTGCTGTGCCTGGTGGCATTCTTTCTACACTCCACCCAGCAGTTACCTAGCAACAGCCAGGTAGGCCTGGCTTGCTAAAAAAGGGACTGTTTGAACTCTTGGGCTCTCTCTGACTGCCCCTTTGCCCTTTTTCTCTCCCTAACCCCTTTCTCCCTCCTTTTCCTTTCCTCTCTCCATGTATTCCTGGCCAGCCTCACCTTTCCTCTCTTCCTCCTCCTCCTCTTCTTCCTCCTCCCTCTTCTTTCTCCTCTTCCTCCTCCTCTCTCTTCTTCTTCCTCCTCCTCTTCCTCCTCCATCTCCTCTTCTTCTCTTCCTCCTCCTTCTCCTTCTCCTCCTCCTTCTCCTTCTCCTCCTCCTCCTTCTCCTCCTCCTCCTCCTCCTTCTCCTCCTCCTCCTCCTCCTTCTCCTCCTCCTCCTTCTCCTCCTCCTCCTCCTCCTTCTCCTCCTCCTCCTCCTCCTCCTCCTCCTCCTCCTCCTCCTTCTTCTTCTTCTTCTTCTTCTTCTTCTTCTTCTTCTTCTTCTTCTTCTTCTTCTTCTTCTTTCTCTCTCTCTCTCTCTCTCTCTCTCTCTCTCTCTCTCTCTCTCTCTCTCTCTCTCTCTCTCCTTCTCTGCCTCTACTCCCTTCTCAACTCCCTTTCCCATACCCCCAAATAAACTCTATTCTATACTACACCCATGGTAAGACTGGTACCTTGTAGGGGAGAAAGGAGGGGGCAGTGGATGCCTCAGCATAGGCCCCCTGAGGAACCTCTTCCCATTGTGTTTTTCGAGACAGGGTTTCCCTGTGTAGCCCTGGCTGTCCTAGAACTCACTCTGTAGATCAGGTTTGTCTCAAACTCAGAAATCTGCCTGCCTCTGACTCCTAAGTGCTGGGATTAAAGACGTGTGCCACCACTGCCCAGCAATACCCTTGGCTTTATAAAATACATCAATGTTCACTCCCTTTCCTTATATGCATGCATGGGACCTGACTGAGAGGACCTTTTCCTGGAGAAAGAGAAAAACAGACCTGTTAGTGGCATCATTTATCAGTTATGGCCAAACCAGAATTGTTAATGGATCAGTGCACTGTGGTATTGGGTTACTTGAGTTCACTTTCGTGTACTGGAGAAAGTCTCAGTGCTGGATGCATTGGTGAACATCCAGCCTAGACCACTTGGTGCAGCAAAGAACTCTACTGACTTAGGCTTCCGTCAGAGCCACAGGCATACATGGAGACAGGCGCTTGGTCACTGTCACTGTGAGGATCTGCCAGCTCAGGCATGAAGGAAGACCTTGTCCCACTCCTGTGTAGTCATCTCTTAGAACCTTTGAGACATAGTTCTAGGACCCAACGATGCCAAAATCTAGTCTCTTACATCCAGTGGAATACTTTCACAGGTCATGTAGGTTTCTTTCTGTGCCCCTGACTCTCCTGCTAGATGACGCACAATACCAACTGCAACGGAAATGCTATGTGTGATGGTAGCCAGATCAGAAAAGTAGATATGTCTTCAAAAGAAGGGGTGGGGGCTTGTTGGAAAGAAGAGTTTCAGTGACCAAGGGACTGGAAGAGAGAGAAATGGGAGGCAAATAGAACTGGCATGTATTATGTGCATGAATGAAACTGTCAAAGAATAAGAAAATGGAGAGAGAAAAGGTCTGTACGTGTTCAGTACAGGCATCATCTTGCTCCAATTCTTTTGTCTTTGCGCTTGCAACTGTTGAGTAGTGGATGTTTGAGCTTGCTTATCATTTGTTGGGTATCTGTGGGCAACACTGCTCTGCAAAGTAGACTTTAGACTGTATAGAAGAAGATGAGTTAAATCTCACCACAAACAACAGAGAAAAAAAAAAAAAACATCTCTGTCCTTGTGGGCCATGAAGAATTGACCCAAGAAGCTATGATGACAACTACTTCTAAATGATGATGATGATGATGATGATGATGATACAAAGAAGAAGAAATAAGGCAAGTACAGTGGTTGGGTCACCACCTTGGCAGTGAGCTTTGTTCATACATCTCTGGCACCTTCCCACCTAATAACAGTTGCAGGGAAGTTCCCACCAGAGACGGGCCATCCAGGCACAGGTCTAGTTCAGATTTCAAAGAAAGAAATATTGAACCCTAAACAATCAATCCTATGTATGTATTAGAGGACCATCCACAGTACATGAATGTCTCTTCACAAAGGAAGAGAGAGAGGAGGGTTGTTCTGCCTGGGTGTGTCTGCAGCCTCCGGTTTAAGGAATCCCTGCTCAAGGCTAGTTTGTCTGGTATTTAGGGCAAGAATCTAAACCGTTCCTCGGTGCATGAGGACAATTCAGGCCTGATGGGAAATCCCTGCAGCTGGCTGAGTCATAGAGCTGTCATGACAACCATGTGACTTTTTCGAAAGACACAGGAAGAGAGTAAGAGGACATGTGTCTTAGTCACTGATCTACTGCTAGGAAGAAACACCAGAGAGAAATTGAGAGGGTTCATCCATTATCATCAGGGCAGGTAACATGGTGGCACACATCACACTGGAGAAGTGGCTGAGAGCTTTACAACCTGACCCGCAGGCAGCGGGCAAAAAAGAGAGCCTGGGACTACGGTGGGCTTTTGAAACCCCAACGCCTTCCCACAGTGACACACTTACTCCAACAAGAAGGCCATGCCTTCTAATCCTTCTAATCCTTTCAGACAGCTCCACTCCCTGCTAACTAAGAATTCAAATATATGAGCCTGTGAAGAACATTCTGATTCAAACCACCACAGAGGATTGTTGGATCCCTGAGCCCATGTACGGGGCGGGGGGGGGGGGGATTCTGCTACAGTTGCTATTATAAAACCATGGCGAGGGCTGTAAGACCACACCGAGAGAGCAGCAACCACCACCTGTACCTTATCATATGACAAGAACGCTTACCCATCATTTCCTATATGGGGTTTCTACGTAGATTGAGCTTTCTGTCACCGAGACAGAACGCGTGAGAAAATCAACTGAGAGTCAGGGAAGGTTTGGTTTCGTTTGGTTCCCAGATTCAGAGTTTCTCAGCCCAAGGTTCCTTGGCCCAGTCAAGGGCTGTGGCTGAGCGTCCCTTTATCACAGGCAATGTGTCAGAGCCCAAGGCTGTTTTTAATCATGGTGGTTAGAAAACAAGCCCAAAGAGGGGGTATTGACATTCCAATGTCCCCTTCAAAGGTACACGTCCCCAAACACTCAAGTCCTCCCTCCAACTAGGTTCCACCCCCTACACATTCCATCGCATGCCCTTAGTATGACCAGTTGTGCGAGAAGCCAGCTGTCAACACATGAACCTGTGTTGTCTCATGATCCACCTATAACAGAAGCATGTCCCACACTAGGCATGTTCATTCTGGAGATCACTTGGCCTGAGTCCACAAGCCAAGGTATCTTTTTACATGCAAAATGAATGACTCGGTCAGGCTTTCTTTGGCTAATCAAGGAATTGAAACTCTACCTAGCAATACTTGGACTCTTGGCAAAAAAATCTTTGGCTCTTTGTACCTGCCACTCTTGGCCATCTGATTTAGTGAGAGATAGGCTATTTGGTGTTTGAACAGATTGCCTCTGGACTTGAATGGCTATTGAATGTGTTCATCATACCATGCTATCTAAAAACCAACCATATACCCACACGCTCACATTTCTCTTTCTTCCTTCCCCTCTTAGTTGCCATGCTGGAGATTCAACCCTGGGCTTTGTACTGATTAGCACACCCCTGAGCTGCATTCCAAGCTTTTGAGGCCAGGTGTCACTCTGTAGCCTAAGGTGACCTCAGACTCCTGCCTCTGCCTCCTGAGTGCCGGGATTACGAATGTGCTTCATCTCAATGCCTGATTGGCTATTTTGTTTAGGGGTTTTCCTAACTGTGGCTATGGCGATCATATTACCTTTGCCTAGCATCCCTGAGGCTGGGCAGGAAGCTGACGTGTGCTCAAGGTACTGAAACTCCTGTTCCGTCACTCACAGATTTCTTGCTTAAATTGTCCTTTCCCTAGAGCTGGACGATTCAAAAAGGATCAAAGCTACAGATTTTTAATTGCAAGTCGACTCTTTTGGGGAATGGCGGTAGAAGAGTATACGTGACTACTACTCGATTCTTCACTTCTCGGTCACTTTCTCCCCTTCAATGTCTCTTCCCTTTAGAGTGCAATTTAAAGACAGTTGAGCAGGAACTTCAACAGATAAAGATTGTCCTAGAGAAGAGAAAGAAATCTAAACAGGTCTCCACTCTGATACTCTTAGCAGGACCAAACAAGTTGTTCCAAAGCATTCCCTGTGTGGTCCCTCAGACTTACCCAGCCCTGTGCGCTAATTAAGAACGACCCCTTCCTACATTTTAAAATAAGTTCCCTTGTTTTAGTGTGAGTCCTTACTGCGCTTATTTTTCCCTCCCTATAGAAATAATACTTGCTTGCAGGTTGGTGCCACCCAGCTGACAATACGGGTCTCTGTTTCCTTTTGCTAGACCGGCTCTACTATGCTCAGTTCTGCTTCCCAGAGACAAAGCCATCCCAGGTAGACAGCTTGACCTCTGGCCTCATCCCCCTCACCCCACCCCCTGTGCTTTGGGAGAGCATAGGGCAATTTTCATGGCTCCTCCCCAGTGGGCGGCTCTTTGACTTTAAGTTGTCTTCAAGTTGTCTTCATTTCTCTCCTCTCCTTTTCTTGTTTGTGCTCCACCCAAAGCCAAGATCACCTGGTAAAGAAGGCTGGGCTAGCAGCCGTGGTTGATGAAGGGGAAACCATGTTTTCTCTTTTCTCGTCATTGATCCCATAGCCCCATTGCGTAGTTCAGTAACAGGCCAGGTCTTGGGGCTGGAAGGGGTCTTCTGTACCAGACAGCTCCCTTCACTGCACTCAGGAACCATGATGTGCTTGACTTTGGCCTTGCTCAAGCCGAGCTCTCAGTGTGAGGGGGCAGCTGACAGCGAGGTCGAGAAGAGGCTTTGTGTGTAGCTTGTAAAAAGAGATCCTAGGGAAATGGCACCTCAGGAGGAGTCATCTGAGAATAAAATATTGATGTCACTTCCTGTGCTGTTCAACCCCAAGTACATGTGCCCTCAGGGAGGTGGGGATGGCTTAGAATGTAATATACTGGACACACGAATGTAAGACCTTTCTTTCACCAGAATCCCCAGAATCTATACAAAGCTGGATGCAGTAGTACACTTCTGTAATGCTAGCACTTGTATCTGGACAGGAGAATCAATCCATGGGAGGCTCTCGAGCCAGCTAGTCTGTAGCACACTGAGGCAAACAACAGGAGATCCTTCTTCAAACAAGGTGGAGGGCAAGGACTAAGTCCTGAGGTTATCCAAGTGTTCCCTCTCTCTTCCTCCCTCTCTTCCTCCCTCTCTTCCTCCCTCCTTCTCCCTCCCCCACCCCCACCCCCCACTCTCAGAATCACACAAGATTCTAAAGGGAAACTCAACTTCTCTTGTTAAAGTCTTACTGTTTCCATATAGCATAGCATTATCCTCACAACAGTGTGATGTCCTGGGGAGAAAACAGAAACATTGGGATCTCTCCTCTCACACTTGTGCTGTGAGTCTCTGAGCAGCTCAGCGTTAGGCCGCAGACACCAGGGAGTATCTCTGGGCCCCCTTTCCACGTAGTGCATCTGTAGAATAAGAGTGGACTTGGAGCCAGAGGAAGGATCAAGTTAATGACGTTAACGTTCTACCTTTCTCAAATGCTGTGTGCGTTGTCCTTGTGAGCACAGAGTTCTGAGCCAGCAAATGAACAAAGAACTTACAGAATAAATAAGCCAACTCTTTCTGGGGTGTCACCTTCACTTGGAAATTGGTGGTGGATGGAGGAAGTGTAATTTCTCATTTAGACTGTATCTATATCTATCTATATCTACATCTATATCTAATGTAGAATCTACATTAAGCTTTTCAAAAATAATGTTGGGGATTAAAACCAGAGCATGCTACATGCTAAATAACTGCTCTACCAAAATATATTATCAGAGAGTGTGAGCCTAGCTATGCCTGACAAGGACCCAGAAAGCTTTGCATCAAACTCCAGGTGCTCAGTTCCTCCTGAGGGCTCGTGAAATCACACTGGCTGGTGTGTGTGGTGCAGAGGGGGCAAAGGGATTTGACTGATGTCCCAGAGATCATAGGCTCCCACCAGGGCTTCACGTCTTGCCCACTAGTTCTAATTCTAAGTGCTGCTGAAGTGTAATATGTGTATCTGCCTATCTAATCTGTCGGTGACTTTGCATAACAGAGTTCCTCTAGTCCGTCACTAGCATGTCCCCACCCCCATAAGTAGCTATGCTCCTAAAGGATGTCGAAATGCTCAGGCTAACACAAGCCACTGAAATAACTCCTCCTCCCTCCCATGTGTTTACCAGAAACCAAAGCAAGGCGCAGGTGCTGAAGGGACCTCCTTCCCTCCACAGGCTCCAGCATCCCTCCTATGGGCCCTTTGTGTCTATTTCCCCTTCACTGGTCCTCATTACACCCACTCCCTCTCCCTCTCCAGCTCCACCTACCACACATCTGGCTCAGCTGGAGGAGCACCTGGCTTGGGAAAAGTTCTTTCCTAGTGTGGCTTCGCCCACGTGTAGCTACATGGAGAGATGAACCAGAAATGTTCCCTGTAAATTACCCACAACCCTTTGGATCGTCCCCTGGAGATTCTGGGGACTATGCAAATATAGAGTGCTTTTCAAGAAATAAATATCCAAATGTGTACCTCAACTGACATTTTTTTACATTGGAAAAGCAAGGAGACCCTCAGTGAAACGTCAACTCTGAGGCAGATCACTGAAATGCCAGCCTGTCTACCTTTGACCTAGAGCCCGGGCAGAGGCTGAACGCCTGGCTCAGAGTCCTGGTCCCTTTATTCAGTAGCCACGTGGCTGACAAAATGCTACACTTCTTCGTGTGGAGGCATCCGACCTAAGTCAGAGTCAGAAGTCAGATTCAATCAATACAGCTGCCTGAGAGATAACTCAAAAAGTATTTTTGAAAAGTTAAAAAAAGAACCTGGTGACATGTCTTTTCAGAGTGTTAAAAGATTACCTGGTGTGTCCTTAACTTACCATTAGCAAAACATAACTCATGGGCTCCTTTAGTAGATGGCAGTATCTGTTACCATGTGGGTCCTTTCGGAGTGAGAGAAAGGTGATGGTTACCATTCTCACTTGCCTCTATCTCTGGCTCTTGCTGGCAGCTCTGGAAAGGAAGATTTCGATGAGGCAGAGCAGAGAGGAGCTGATCAAGCGAGGGGTCTTGAAGGAGATCTACGATAAAGGTAAGGGGCTGTCTGCGGGCCACAGGCCCAGGACCTGGCAAGGTGTACCTATTTATTTGGGGTTTTGTATTTTGCTTTGTGCATGGCTTTAGTCAAGATTTTACACATAAAATCTGCTGATTCTGCAGGGAAGAGAGAACATAGCAGTGGGCACCCCCCTCACATACACACACACACAGATGTAAGTAGGCCCTGACACTGGAACAAATGTAATTGCCCCTGTTTGTGTGAGCTCTGGGGGTTCCCAAAACACATATTTGAAAGCCATAACCCAATAGGATTTTATCAGATATTTTTTTCTCTCCATTGGAACCTTGGAGTCTCTCTCCACAACAGGAAGAAATATAAAATGGAAAGATTATAACCAGACAAAGGAGATGAGTGATCGCACATTAACACTGTTCCCTAATAGCTCTGATATTTGATGCTGAGCCTGCTTGCATAGAGCTCTTCCCCCACTCTTCCGTCTTCCCTTTCTTCAGCTTTTCTTTCTCCTCCCCCTTTTCTTCCTCTCACTCTGATGATCCTCTTCCCCTCAGGGCTGTATGTGAGACAGCCGGCTGCTGCTCTTGTAGTAATCTGTGTCACGTTGGCATACTATTCCAGTTGGTGTTATTGGAGGGGCCAGACCATGAAATATTTGACTTCACGAGTTCACCCCGAAGTGCTTCTCTGAATAGTGTACTGCAGTCAACTGTTGTAATTTTTGTGGGTCTCCTCCAAGCCCTGCGGGTCCCAGTATGTAAAAGCAGTGTGTGTTTGCAAGTTCTGACGCGCCTCTCTAACTTCTCTGGCTCGGCTGCTTCTTCATCGTTATGCACACGGCCTTATTCCTTGTCTTAGTTAGGGTTACTTTTCCTATGATCTAATGCCATGACCAAAGTGACTTGGGGAGGAAAGGGTTTATTTAGCTTAGACTTCCATATCGCTGTTCATCCTCTCAGGGCAGGAACTCAGAGGCGGAGCTGATGCAGAGGCAGTGGAGGGATGCTGCTTACAGGCTTGCTCCTCGTGGCTTGTTCAGCCTGCTTTCTTATAGAAGCCAGGACCACAAGTGCAGAGATGAACCCACCCATAATGAACTGGGACCTCCCCCACCAATTACTAATTAAGAAAATGCCCTCCAGGCTTGCCTGCAGCCTGAGCCTAGAAGGCATTTTCCCAATTGAGGTTCTCTCCTCTCCAAAGACTTTAGCTTCTGTCAAGTTGACATAAAACTCTCCAGCACGCTCTCTAAGGCTTGTCAGCTCACCCATTACTGTTATGGGCCTTCTCAGCTGTATGCTTGAAATGTTTCATCAAAGCACAAATTGCCAGTCTGAAATGCAAGTAGAAAGTGTCTCACGCGCACATACACACACACACACACACACACACACACACACACCATAGCCCCTGCCCTGGTTACGAGAGACACTGGAGGGATGTGACACTTTATGCTTTCAAACTAGGCTAAGTACCTGAGCTTCCTGGGGCCCGGAGTCCCTAAAGTGAGATCCATTATCCACTTCTACCTGGAGGAGGGTGAACAGCAGAACACATCTTCTCTCCAGGGGTAGAGATCCTTCATTGTGTCAGTTTTCTCCCAAAGTCACACTTTCTATACAGTCCCCAAATTCTGCCAGGTATTAACCTTCATCAGCAAAATTCACCACATGCTTCTCTCCACATCCACTCCCCAGGAGAGGCAGCAGATGCCCGACTGCAGGTGTAATGTTAGATAACCTGCAGCGAGGGCTTAACTACCGTTCCCACAGCCCAAGAAGGCTCGGATGCGGCTAATCAGCTCTTCCTGTCTCTTCTCTTCCTTTCCCTCCTGCAACCTCCCCATCTCTGTCTGTACACACCTCAGACTCGTACTGAAGCACTTTCCTCTGTAGCTCACTGGATTAAGGGGAGTACTGCCTGTGTGGTGTCCAGATTTCCTTGAATGCTCATTTTTTAAACAGGACACTCAAATGAATCTGGAAATCATTTCATGAAATGTGTCGGAAGTGGAGTTCAGTTATTCAACGGCTTATACTTCTTTATTGGTTTTCCAATGAATCACGTAACTCGTCTTCCAAGCCAACTTCAGCTCAGAGTTTAAAAATCCAAGTATTCTAGCTAACACAAAGTCATCTGTGAGACAAACATGGGGAACTATATAAAGAGAACTTGCAGATTCTGTAGTTCACACAGCACTGGGGTTATAAATTGTAAGGTCTTTTGTTTTCTGCTTTCCAAATTTTCTATGTTTTGTTTTGTTGGCTGTAATTGTTTTATGAAGAATGCCCTGTGACGATTAACATATCCCAGCAACACTCTCAATATTAATCAGTTTGTTTCATCATGTGTGTACACATGTATTTGCATATGTGTGTATATATCTATATTTGAATCTATGTTCCACGTATGAAAGACAATTTGCAGGGTTTGTCCTTCTAGATCTGACCCTATTTTGTTAACATGATTTCTAGTTCTGCCTACTTTTCCCCAAGTCAGAGGGCTAAAGGGGGTTATAGAACTCAAGTGACACAGAAGCAAATCAGGGACCATTTGGAAGAAATGTGCCCGCTATATGTAACACACACACACAAACATGTGCATCCACACTCACGTACACCTGCATACACATGAAAACACACACACACACACACACACACAGAGAAAGAGAGAGAGAGAGAGAGAGAGAGAGAGAGAAAGAGAGAGGCTGTTGTCCATTAGTAAAACAGTGACTATTTCCTCTATTTCTCATGCTAAGCAAGGCACTCAGTTAGATCAGAGAATCCCACATGGAGGGAAAAGGAAGTCAAGAGGCTGTGTCAGCTTCCAGGGAAGAATAGAACTGATGGGGTGCCTATGAGCAACATGGCTTCCAGAATGTGCTAGAATTTAAGAAAACATATTTCACCAAATAGTAATAAAATAATCAGGCTGAGAGTTTGGGGGCTTTCCCCCTGTTGTTCTGTTTTGTTTTGTTTTGTTTTGTTTTGTTTTTTTCTCTTCTTCAGGTGAGAAAAATCTTTGGAACAGTGGTTCTCAACCTTCTTAATGCTGTGCCCCTTTAATACAGTTCCTCATGTTGGGGTGACCCTCCAGTCATAACATTATTTTGTTGCTACTTCATAACTGTATTTTTCTACTGTTATGAATCATAATGTAAATATCTGATATGCAGGATATCTGATGTGTATATGTGACACCCCCCTCAAAGGGGTTATGACCCACAGGTTGAGAACCAGGGCTTTGGAAGATACTATTATGTGAAAAAAAAAAAAAAAACCTCTCAAAATGAAGACTTTTCACCACCACCTCCTGCCTCCAGCCTGATATTTAAATTAAAAGGTCATCATCGTTTCAAAATGGAAATAGTAAAAGTCCTTCTCTGTACTACAGGAGACAAACACTGGCTGTGGCCTTCTGAAATCCACTTATTTATCTGATACCCCAGGTGCATGGACTTTTAAAGTCCCCAGCTTATGGGAAATGTTTTTCACAGCCTTCACCAGGCCCTGCGGTTTGTCCCATTTTAGCTACGCTGATGTCCAGCTAACAAATGGCACCTACAGGAAGTGGAGATCGGTAGTGACTGTGTGAAATGAAGATAGAGTATTTGCTCTCAGGAATCACAACCTAGAACCAAGTGCAGCCGCTTAGGACTTCTCACAATAAATCTGCTTATGCTGGTTCATTGGGGTCTTGTAAACAAAATTCACCTATTAAAACGATACAAGCTACCCCATTGACACACCTGAGACTCTGTTTAAATGATAAAGAGGACAAAGAGATATTGTAATTAAAAATTCCCTTAAGCTGGGACTGGAGAGGTCTCCTGAATGGTTAAGACTCCATATCGATCTAGAGGACCTGAGTTTGGTTCCCAGCGCCTGCATGCTCAGAGGTGCCTTAACTCCAGCTCAAAGAGAATTAGCCCAGGTTTACCCTGACTTCACCTTCTGTGAAGAGTAACCATGCCCTTTGCACACACCTGCATGTGCACATACACAAACACACACACACACATGTACATCTCCTCTTAGGCAACACTATATTCTCAGGAAAAAAAAAAAAAAAAAAAACTACCCAAGCCAGAAAAGTGAATGAGTTAGCTTTATGCCTTAGTATGAATCACCAGTGAGTGCACTCTGCTCCTCATGGATTGGTTGACCATATTGTCATGTTGCAGGCATTACCCTAGGATGCAGAAGTATTAGTAAAATAGGGCAGGCTCCCTGCTAACCCAACCTACAGCCATGGTGGGTGACACAATAGAGGGCTTGGCAGGTACAGTAAGGGAAGTGATTACCCTTCACACAGCCCAGCACACAGAAGTGTTACTCCCCAGACCAGGGTCTCTTGCAAGGCACCTTGCAAGGAGTGCTTAGCAGATGCTGACAGATACGGAGGCATCCTCCTTGAGAAGATAGGAAGGGGAGAGGGTGGCTCAAGATGTAAGCCCAGCACAGTTACAGGTGCCATGTTGAGAAAATGAAATGAGAATTAATGTAATCGAGGCCAGACCAGTCAGAAGGACAGATTGCTGTCTAGCCCAATTGTCATCAGAGGTTTCACCCAGCAACTGATGGAAACAGATGCAGAGACCCGTAGTCAAACATTAGGCAGAACTTGGAGAATGCTGTGAAAGACGGGGTGGAAGAACTGTAGGAGACAGAAGGGTCAAGGACACCACAAGGAAACCCACAGAATCAACTAACCTGGGCCCACAGAGGCTCACAAGGGAGCCTCCATGTGACTGACTTAAGCCCCTCTGCACATATGTTACAGTTGTGTTGTTTAATCTTCTTGTGGGACTTCCAGCAGTGGGAGCAGGGGCTGTCTCTGACCCTATTGCCTGCCTTTGGGACCCTTTCCACCTACTGAGTTACCTTGTCCAGCCTTAATAGGAGAGGAGGTGCCTAGTCTTACTGCAACTGGATGTGCCACGGCTGGTTGATATCCATCAAGCCAGCTCTTTCCTGAAGAGAAACGGAGAAGGAGTAGATAGGTGGGGAGGGAAGATGGAGAGAGGGGGGCTGGAAGGAGAGGAAGTAGGGGAAACTGTGTTCGGGATGTACGATAAATAAAATTAAAATTAATTTTAAAGAAAGGATTAATGTCTTCCTGCTTGCCCAGTAAGGAGTCAAGCGGGGTCACATCGGCTGGAGCACTGCGCTCTTTCTGTGCCTGTTTCCCTAAGGGCATCTGGGGAGCTTTAGGAGAGCCTCCCAGACAGTCAGATTCATGGCCTCATTGCTCATCCTGCAGAAGAGGACGACTAGGAGATAGTCCAAGCTGTGAGTCAGACAGTCCAGTCAGCCATAGTCACGGGGATTCAGAGAATATGGTAGTGGGTGGAAGGAGTAAAACTCATAGGAATGAAAGAGATATCAGGCCAGAAAGCTATAAGAGATGAGATCAAAGGGACCCTTGAACCATTTAGACTTGGGGGAGTGTGAAGGAAGAAGAATAAAGGGTGTAGGTAACGAAGTGGGCAGGTACAGGGACCATTCATGGAGCATTCTACAGGGAACCAAGAGAAATGAACTTAAAACATAGAATATCATGGTGATTGGTTTCATTGACTGAGATATCCAGCTGCCTAAGTAGACTGTCAGATAGATACTAAGCTACAAAGTGAGGTCTGGCCTAGATGTAGCTTGGATATATTCCATACACACACACACATACACATATATATGTATGTGTATATATATATATATATATATATATGCACACACACACATACGCATATATACCATATATATAACATATATATCATATATATAATATACCTCCCATATTCCCTATATATACACATCTATGTATGCACAAACATATATATATATATATATATATATATATATATCCACATATATGATTCTTTTTCATTGCTGTGATAAAATACTTGGCAAAAGCCACCTAAGAAAACATTTATTCTGGTTTGTGGCTTGGTGGGGAATAGCTGGCAGGCAGAGTGGTGTAGTGGCAGAAACACACAGTGCCTGGCCCCCAGTCTGCTCCATTGAGGCAGCTTAGTGGCCTCCTCATGTCCTTGATAATGCAATAGAAATGATGGACCATTAAACTCTATTCTGGCCCTTGTTTGTTCTTTCGTGGAGTTTTTAGAGGATTAAGGGAATGTCCAATTTGAGCTATTAGGCCTTCACTCGCCTAAAATAGAAGTTAACAGCTATGAGCCACTGCCTCCACCACACATGAGCCTTGGTCTTGCTCTTCACTCTCCTTCGATGTGCTGTGGATTCCCAGTTCGTCTTCATAGACATCTCTCCAGCACACACAGGGAAAGCTGAGCTTCATTATAAGGCTTCAAGAATACCTCCAAAGGCTTGTGTCACCTGGTAGTCTTATAGTCACAAACTCCACCATCAGGAAGACCACATCACCTTCCCAGGGATCCTAGATTCTCACCATGAAAATACATTCTAAGGGTAGACTACTCACTGCATTGTAGATCAGTGTAGTAACACCCTTTAACCCTCTGTGGAAAATCACCTCATATGCCTTAGACACATCATTAGGATTTCCAGGTCTGCTTTCAAGAACTTTGGGCAACAGGGGAAACATCTGTTAGGGTAGCATAGTCACTAACTCCATAGAGTCAGAATACTTTAGGTATGGCCAGTCTGACTGGTAACATTTAAAATGTTAGTAACCATAAATAACTACTACATGTGGATGTCCTGTTCAAGAGATTGGCTCAAGTCTGGACATGGTGAGCCCCTGCTGCTATCTTGTTACAACTCTAGCCAGTAAAGAATTTTAAAATCTTAGAAGCTGGTCTCTGATGGCTTTCTTATTAGTAGCAGAAAGCCCTATGCTCCATAATAACATAATTCTGTGTGGTTCATGTTATCATAGTGTATAGGACAGAGACTGCCATTCAGTTCATTCTATATGCATTCACTGTTCTAGTTGCACCTTTGACATCAAAATAGTCAGTAATAGAAAAAGGTCTCTCATTTCAGCTGCAAACCTTGGAGCCAGAGTCATTATCTAGAAATAGTGTTCAGAGACATGACAACTCATCAATATAGGTGTCAGCATTAATTCAATATTAATTCACTGTTCAAGGGGCTAGGGCCAAAGACAGAGGCATCTCTGAAAGGCAAACAACATGATTTGCATCTGTCATTAAGCGCCAGGGTAGAAAAGCAGCCCGTGTCATACAGTGTGTGTGAGGAGGAGCCAGTGCAGCCACAGGCAGTGTTGATAAATACCACTGAAGCTGCTGCTGCAGCAAGCTACCAGCGATGACTAGCCTTCATTGTCTTCTTGTTGGGATTTAGAATCACCTAGTCTATACGCTTCTGTGCATGTCTGTGAGAATGTTTGCGGAGACATTTAACTGAGCAAGGAAGAGTCTGAATGAGTGTGAGTGGTATCCTTCCAGGGGCTGGGGTCTTAGACCAAATAAAACAAATGGCAAGCAGGTGAGGCTTAAGGTTTCATAGGTCTCTGCTGAGAGGTCATATCCACACATGGTTATCCACCCATGGGTTATCCACACATGGTTATCCACACATGGGTTATCCACACATGGGTTATCCACACATGGGAAGCAGAGAATGGATAGGCAATGATCATTATTAAAGCCTACCCTATAGTGACACACTTCCTTCAGAAAGGCTTCATTCCCATCCTTAAAAGTACAATACCTCCCCAAACAGCACCAACTGGGGACCAAGGATTCAAACACATGAGCCTAGGGTGGGAAGAGCTTTCTTATTCAAATTACCACAGGAGTCATTGTCACACCGTTGATTTAGGAGAGCACAGAGTAAGAGAAGATGGTCAGCTAAAATCAAAAGATACTAATAAATTGGAAACATAGACTTTATTTTTTTTAAGTTGTTAAAGCAAAAACAATAGCAACAATAAAGAAGAGCTGAGTGATTTGCTAATTAATACTGAAATGTGAACCCTTCTGCCCGATGTGCCACAGTGCCGATGAAATCCTAAGGCCAGAATGCATTTGCACGGACAGTTAGTTAAAGGGAAGTCTGTGAGCCAAAGATGCCTGCAGTTGACAGAAAAGAACCTCATGCCTCCTAATAAATCTTTTTTGAATATATATTGGTCCAGATAATCCAATGATTTCTCACTGCAGATGGAGATAAAAGACAAACTGATGGTTTATTCAACTTTTGGGTTCTTAGGATATAGGTCCCCTGGTCCAATGGGGTCCTGGAGAGTCTGTCTTCAATTCTCCTGGTACTCAGCCACTTTGAAACAGGCATACATAAAGCATGCCCACATTATACAAGATGGATTTTACTCACTGAGAATAAAGCTATTCCCATAAAGCTACTATCATTTTTCATGCCTTTGTTCATTTTGGGTTTCTTTTAAATAAGATCTTTGAGCTACCCCTGTAGTACCTGTAGCACTCAGCGTCTGTGACAGGAGGATCTGGGTTGGAGATTTTCTGGATGAGACCCTGACTGTGATTAATTAGTTAGTTCATTAATTATAGGAAAATAAGAGTTTTAAGTTTTTAAATGCATAAGAATCAATTAGCAACAATCCGTTAGTGGGCAGTGTTTCAGAAGAATATATTCCCTTCTAAGCTCCATGCTTAAAATTGTGTGAACTCTGTAGCATCATTTCATTTAATCAGACAAGTTGGAGGGAATTCTTCCTCTTCCAAAAGTAACAAGTGCCAGGGAGCCATTTCCACTTGTGAGGCTCAAAGTCTTAATTCATCAATGATACCCTTGGGTGACTTGTTTCTTAGTCAACTGGTTCGTGTCACTGGCTACAGAGCAGCCAGTGTCTTTGGGGATGATGGTTTTAGACGGGGACTGGTGCTAGCCAGCTCTTACAGAGCTCTGTATCTTGTTACTGAATGATACCTTGTGGACTTCAGAATAGTGGCTCTGGGTTGGGAAGCTGGCACAATGGATAAAGCTCTTGCCATACATGTTTGAAGACCAAACTGCTGATCTCCAAAACTCTCATTAATGTTGGGCAGGGCAGGTAGGTATGGCACCTACATATAATCTCAGCACTCAGTAGGTAGAGACCCAAGCTCATGAGGACTGAGGCAAGCTGGCCAGAAGACTAGACATAATGGCAAGCCCTGGGTTTGGCAAGAGACCCTGCCTCCAGAAATAAAGTAAAAGAAATCAAGAAGCATACCTGACATCAATTTTGGGTCTCTGAACATGAACGTACATGTATGTATATTCACACACATGTGTGTGTACCCCAGTGGGTATTCATATACACATGTATACTACACACATACACATGCAAAAAAGAAAGAATAGTGTGTCTCCCCTCTGATTGAGTGGAGGGGGATTTTCTAGTTTGGTAGCAAGAGTACATTAAGTTCAGAAAAAAAGAAAAGAATATGTGCCACAGCTCACTGATATGAGCCCCTCTAATGAGGACTGAGCCCATTAATGGTGCAATTTTCATAGAAATCACCATTCTACTCATTAGCCACTTGAGAAGATGCTCTTTTTAGTCCAAAAGAATTTCTGGGAAGCTGAAATGAAAATCCAGAACAAGCTCGACAGTAGCTCTGTCTCTGAGGGGAAAAATAATTGACAAATTCTTGCATCGGCTCCTTTTACATGTCTTTACATTGATAATTATTCTCTTGAACACAGCCTGGAGTCATTGTTTTATTTTATTTTATTTTATTTTATTTTAATTATAACTCTTAATGATCATCAGCAAATCAAAATCTGTTTGCACTGTCATGAGTGTGAGTGTAAATGCTATCACATATGTCTCCCCAAGGAGGATACAGTTTAGCTAACACTTCCAAGTTGTCATGTGAAACTTGGATACTATCTTCATCAGATGGATGGATGCATGAATGGATGGTGAGTTGTAGGTAGAAAGAGATAGATAGATAGATAGATAGATAGATAGATAGATAGATAGATAGATACTTAGATAATGGATAAATGTAGGTAGAAATAGATGATACATACATACATACATACATATATACATACATACTGGATAGACATAGGTAGAAATAGATATAGATGATAGATAGATAGATAGATAGATGATAGGTAGATGGCTATAGGTAGAAATAGAAGAAAGAGAGAGGGAGAGAGAAAGAGAGAGAGAGAAAAAGGAAGGAAGGAAGGAAGAGAGAGAGAGAGAAAGAAAGAAAGAAAGAAAGAAAGAAAGAAAGAAAGAAAGAAAGAAAGAGAAAGAAAGAAATATGGATAGATGTAGGTAGAAATAGATAGATAGATAGATAGATAGATAGATAGATAGATAGATAGACAGATAGATAAAAGAGAGAAGAGGATAGGTAAGGGAGGATAATAGAGATAGAAGAGCAGAAGAGAGGGGAATAAAAAGGAAGAGAGGAACAGAGAGATAAAAAGAAGGGAGGAATGAGAAGTCAGAAGAAACATGGAGACAGAACTGGCACATAGTAAATTTCTGCATTGCTATTTGAAGGGCTCTTATTATTGCCATCATAAATAAAGTGTCCAATATAGTACTTGGCATTGGAGATGCAGAAATATTCGCTCCTCTCCTTGCTTCCTGCCCATCTTTCTGCTGTGCTCAGAGGATTTTTATAAAAGGAACAAAAAGCTCTAGATCTACACTAAAACTTTACAGAATTTTTTATATAAAAATTAAAACTTTATTCATAGTAAGCCAGAAATGTATCCATTTAGTTCCCAGTTCTTAAGTTTTTTATCCAGAGTCAAAACCTAGATGTAAAATGCTTGGCTGTTTAGTTCATCTCTCCTTTAGGCTGATTTGCAAGTATTAGGGGGTTCTTGCATCTCTTAGCACCCAGGGAATGAAGATCTGGAAATTTGGTGTTATCTAATGGAGTCCATTCTATTAAAAGGACAAAAATGGAGGTCCCCAGAAGTGAAGTAACTTGTGGCAAGCTAGTAATGGCAAAGATGACACAGATGTCCCCCTGCTCTGGGGCTGGGCTCCTTTCCAATCTGCATGTTATTTCTCTTCCTACGTTTGTCTTCCAAAAATGAGCTGGGGTTCTCACCAGCACACCTCTGTTGATTAATACACAAACATCCAAAGGGCGTGTGGTTTAGGACAGAATTCCTTCTGTTGCCTCTCTGTGGCTCCTTCCACTTTCTTCTACCTAAGATGGGAAAAATATTCTTCTTCAGATTGCTCAGGGTGTGAGCTCCACTGAGCTCACCGAGGTCACCCTTCTGCATCTCTGTACCTGTGAACCATTTGAGAGATGATATGAATAGGAAGTCCAGGTAAGGTCTTGTGGTGATGACTGGAGCTAGCTGGTCTTGAGGCAGTCACTAATGGACCTGACGCTCTCCTGCTCCCAGGCTAAAACACCTCAAACCACCCAGCAAGTGACAAAGTGTACCTTGAATTAACACCAGTCTAGACAAGGAAGGAAAACATAGCTTGAAGGACCGTCATGGGGACATGGGGTTGCATCTTAGTGATGGACTAGCTCTATAGAGAGTCAGGAACTGTGTGAGAAGTAGGAACACTTCAGGAGAATTCTTTCTGGCAGGAACCAAGGAATGAGAAATGGGCTTTTCTTTTTAACAAAATTTATGGGGAAGTATTTTGTTTTGATTTTAATTTTGTATTTAAGTTAATAAGGCTTCGTGTACAGTTTTATATCTTTTTGTCCTGATTATAAAAGTATTCTCTTTGATAGTTTCATATGTTTATATGATGTATTTAGATTATATGTAAGCTCAGCTCCCCTCTAACTCCTCATGTATTACCAACATCCCCCTCAAAACTTCACATCTTCATCATCATTGTCTTCTTTCTTCTCCTTCTTCATCTCCTCTATCATCCTCCTCTCCCTCCTTCCCACTTTTTTCTATAACCCACTGGGTCCAATTATTGTCACCCCTATGCTCACAGGTGTAACACCACCTCCCGGAGCATGGCCAACCTACCATGGGCCACAACCCCTGAAGAAAACTGACTCTGCCTCCCCGCCACCCCCGGCAGCCATCACCTGTCTGCCAATGGCATCATGAGCCCCTCCTCTATCCTTGTTGGAAATATTAATAAACGTATGTAGGCTGAGGAAACAGTCAGGAAGGTGTTTCCCAGGAAAGAATGGGTACCTGAGCTTGAACGCCAGAACCTACACGAAAAGGCCACGCACAGTCCACGCTTTTGAATCCCACAACTAGGGACGTAGCAACAGGCAGATCTCTAGGGCTTACTGGTCAGTCACCCTACTCTCAGGAGCTCCAGGCCAGCCAGAGACTCTGTCATAAAAAATAAGACACAAGAAAACCCTCAGAGTCAACTAACCTGTGTTCATAGGAGCTCATAAAGACTGAACTGCCCACCAAGGAACTGGCATGGGGCTGACCTAGGCCCTCTGCACATATGTAACAGTTGTATAGCTTGGTCTTCTTGTGGGACTCCTAAGAGTGGGAACAGGGTCTGTCTCTGACTCTGTTGCCTGCCTTTGGGAACCTCTCCTCCTACTGGGTTGCCTTGTCCTTCCTTAATAAGAGAGAAGGAGCCTAGTCTTACTGAAATCCCATGGCTGATTGATATTTTTGAGTTGCCTGTCTTTTTCTAAAGAGAAACAGAGGAAAAGTGGATGGGGTGGGGAGAGGGACTAGGAGAAGAGGAGGGAGGGATTCTATGGTTGGAAATGTAAAATACATACATACATGCATACATACATATACATACATATATACATACATACATACATACATACGTACATACATACATACATACATACGTACATACCAAGGTAAAAGGTTCCTATAAGGAATTGACCTCTGGCCTCCACGTGCACATCACACCCCTTCACCCACATACTCATGAAGACACATTCACATATAGAACACACAAGCAATAGGAAATGAACATAGACATAGGGGGGAAAGTTAATGGTCAGTAAGCTCTACTTACGTTATACCAGAATCCCTTCAGGACTCTGGCCTCCTACATGCCTCTCTTTCACTTTCACGTCACTGTCACCAAGGTGTGCATATTGTTCTCCAGTCCTGCACTTGTAGTTGACACTGTTTCAAACACTCTCTCACGTATCCGTGTCACCCACACGGTCACTTCAGTCACGCCGGATCTCATTCCCAGAAACATTACACATTTCCAAAGCGTCACCTGGGACTTGATTTTGATTGACCTGTACCAACACGCACCCTACTTCGAATATTTTGTTCTGTGGTTGGCTATATTTAGTTCGTATTTTCCCACTAGTCTACCTTTTTCCCCTTCCTTTTGCAGCATTCCAGTTTGTAAATTAAAAATCAGAGACTTGTGTGACTAAGTCCAAGCCAGCCATCGGGGGTCCCTCTTGTGCAGCCTGAATAAATGTATATGTTTCTACTGTTCTGGGTTTTTGATTCATTCTAGTTTGGAGTTTTATATTTAGATTTTTTGATATATATAAAACTTATTGAAGTAATGGTTCAGTATATTCACATGAGGAAGGGTGTACCTAAGCAAAGTAACTTGTCCCCATACTTCTGCTCAGCTGTAATTCATTGAGCAAGGATTCTTTAATCCCACTAGAACATCATATGCAAGCATAACTTTTTATAAAAGCCATAACATCATAACTTAGAAAATCAGCTTCGATGATGAGCTTAACTTTATTAAAATTTTTCGGAGTTAAAACTGGCACGTTGTTGTTGTTGTTGTTGTTGTTGTTTTATCACATTCCGAAGGATCATGAACTCTGCACCTTCTCAAAACAAAAGTCCCCATAGTCAATGGTTTTTAAAAGTGGAAGCTGCTGGTATGCCCGTATCCATGGGTAGAAGCTGTTGATATGCCGGTATCCATGGGTATTTTACTTTCTGCTACCCATTCTCCATGGCGACATTCATATAGAAATATTTTTTAATTATCTTTAGCTTTGAACAAATCTGACTGATCAGATTTCCCCTTCTTATACACCCAAGACCTGAGTCCATGGAATAGTACCTACCACATTTAGAGTGGGTCTTTCCACCCCAGTTAACCTAATCCAAAACTCAGTCAGACACATTCAGTATCTGTTTCCATGGTGATTCCCTAGCCCATCACCATGACAGGATGCCAATATCTTGCATCCTTTCCCCTCCTCCTGCTCACATTTTACGAGGAAACACATGATTGTGGATCATCATGTGCCATTTTAACCATCAGTACAGATACCTTTGAAAGGCATTGTAAAACGTCAGGATAACTTCTAATGGCTGGTTCACTATTTCATCCATAATAAGTTAGATAATAATGACCTGGGTAGATACAGGGACAAAATAACCCAGCTGCTTCATCCGAGTCATGGAGACGTGGTATTTCTTCTGGGAAGTGCAACATCAGGAAAGTTCTTCTTTCTGGTGGTAAAGGTGCTTGATAAACAGTACTTAGAAGCAGCAAGAAGACATGGAGAATAGTCTTGGAGTTAATCACACTTAGAATTAATAAGCACTGGGTTTGTTTGGAGATTCTAGCCAGGAACATAGCCCCCAACTGAAGAACAGTCCTCCTCTATGCAGGGAAGGAGGTCCTCTCAATCGAGCACACAGCTTTAGGAGAGACATATGGGATGGCAGGGAAGAGGACACCCACCTAGTCAGCCAGATCAAATGTATCCACCCAAGTGACCAACGGAGTGAGAGATGTCACAGTCAGATTGCCTTCACATCCCTCCCAAGCATTAAAAATTCCCTGCTAAGTGCTTGGCTTGAAAGTGGTATAGTATATTGATGTTGGTTACACTGTTTCCACTTTAGTGTATGTGATAAAATGTAATCATGTAAATATGTAAGTGTTACTTTAAGAAATAACAGCATAATTCTTTTTTAGTATATGTATATATTTATTTATTCACGTCTCAAGCAGCATGACTCTCTCTAAAGAAAATGATTCTTTACTTTTGCAACTATTCATCTTGGTCATAATTAAGATTATAGATTTATCCTATCTATTGTGTGGTTTTTGTGTCCTATATATATACATATATATATGTATATGTATAGATATAAACATGCAGGTGGATGGATGGATGGATGGATGGATGGAAATATATATGGATACTAGGTGGATAGATGAATGGATATATAGGTATGGTGTAGAGATAGGAAGCTCAATACATAAAGATACTTAACATTGTTAATATTGAAGACCTTCCCAGAAACTATGTGGTCTATAAATTGCCAATAGCTGTCAAGTAGAAAAACCTTTGGATAACTTCACAAGAACCATTTATGTGTCCATAGACATTACAATTCTAATTACAGAAAAACCCTATGTAAGGTGGCCTTGTCGACTTTGTTTTCATAATTCTATAAAACACTGTGATGCCTTTGTGATTTAAATATCTTCATCATTACATTTTACAGCACATAGTTAAATGGGAATAATGCAAGCAACATCATATACTACACTACCTTTAAGCTAAGCAATTAGTTGGGAAATTTTAATGTTTGGTAGGGATGTGAGGGGCATAAGTAAGTAAACATTTAGAATTATAATTGAGCTCATAATGGTAAGATTTTTTAAAAGACAATTTTTAAAGGCTTTTTAAAAATGTGTATTGGTATTCTGTCTGTCTGTGTTTTTACCACAGGCATGCAGTACCCACAGGTGCCAGAAGAGGGAGTTAGATCTCCTACAACTGAAGTTACAGACCCATAGTTAGCCACCATGTCAGTACTGGGAACTGAACCTAGGTCCTCTGTATAACAACCAGTGCTCTTAGCCACTGCATCATGTCTCCAGCACCAACACACAAAATTTTGCAATCAGTAAGACCTCAGCCATGAAAAGTAGTCACAGAAAGAAGAAAGTGCTTCTGTTGGGGAGGTTGGAGGGGTCGTCATTATCTTTTACTTCTTTGTCTATTTTTTAATGGAAATGTGTATTAACCAGTCACAACAATGAAAATTCTCAAGATAACCCCTCTGCAGAGCATCTCAGGACTTTGTGACCTAGCAAAAGTCGCTTTTCATCCACAGGAGCTCCATTTTGAGGGAGTGGAGGCATCCCAAGAAAAGAGAGCCAACTGTCTTCTCGGTTGGCTAAGTCCCTAGGAAGACTGTAAACTGACTTCTTTTTTTGCATATATACAACATATATAATTGTTTAATGATGTTTCTATTTTTACTTATGTCAGATAATTCATCACTTACGATTCTACATGATTATTATCTTACTTTTTAAGAAGAATTGAGAGTAAATGATATTATATTACCATAATTGGTAAAAATTTCTCCTCCCAGGTTATTCATATCTGCTTCTTTATTGCTGTTTAAACTCTAAGGAGTTAATCAATCCACTTGGAAATATATGTTCCCTGAGCAAAAACAGTTTACTACATTACAAATAAAATAGAGCATTGATGTTCGAACGAAAGTACACAAAACTCATGCCTCATTTATTAAGATGAAATATTGGTGAATCGAGGCTAAACATTATAAGCTCTTAGCTGTTTTTGTATCATATAAATATTTGTGAATATGTTCTAAGCAGTCACTTAATGAAATCCAGAGTCACCAGCATCACCCAGACAAATGCAACTGCAGCTGCGCCCTTTCTCCCAGAGTTACCCGTGTGGTAATTTCAGATCTAGACGCAGGCAGCCATCATTCAACAGCATCAGTCATCCAAGAAGCCAAGTTTGGTGATTGCAATAAGACCCTTTCCTCCTCAGGTGGCCTTCTCTGGGGCTGTGAATATGCTTGGGACATCAAGCATCAGAGTGGCCTCCTGGGGAACCACCGAATGACAGCTGTGTCACCATCCTACCAACTGGGGATTTCTAGCAGAACCACTTCTCACGGTATCACGTTGAACATGATAAATAAAAGCATGTTGAGAAGACTGGGCTACTATAGGGTCACATTAACACCGCACAGCTCTCCCCATCTTGCAGTTTGCAGCTCAGCTGTGTTAATCTCCACGGCATTGGCCTTAAGGTCCTGCCCTGCTCCTGTGTTCTCATGAAGTAGTGGTAACCATATCTTTCATCTCCAGGACAATAGCATCTACTACTATTTAGGATGTGCAGAAAGGTTGAGTGAAAAGAAGAAAATGAGATCCAGCGTAGCCCTCCAAGGCCACTACTGTGTGGGACTGTCTGCTTCAACGAGTATTTAGATATTTCTCCTTTTTTTAATGTGTATAGAGGATCAAGGTCAAACACTGTAGACCCTTGAACTATGTGCTGCTTAAGGCCTGTTGGTTTCATAAAGTACTCTAGCAAACATACATTTTATTGACTGCAATTCTGATGGGGTAGCCTGAAGGATTTCCATGCTATCAGGTATCATAGATGTATAAAATCACAACATAGACAGGAAATTTTTCTCTCTCTCTCTCTCTCTCTTTCCAGTTTTAAGTCAGGTCATTGCTTTACAAAGATCTGTTTCTGAGTGGGCACGACTTTATCTTTCATCTGGGTGTTTATTCATCTGACTGAAAGAGCTTTAAGTCCTCTTGAAAAATTAATTTGGCTTTAATGCTCAGCTATCTAAGACTCCCTGGGTGTCGATGAAATCGTGCTGGAGGGAGTTTTGATTTAACAAATGGCCATTGAATGGGAGTCTTTGATCCTCGATCTGGGGTTGTCAGCTCTAGGCCCACTGGGGGACTGAGCTTCAAGCAGATCAAAGTTGACATGGTTGGTGGTTGGCACCAAAGAATTCTGGTACTTCCCAGCTGCTTCGGGCTGCTGCTGCCTGTTAGGTAGAGAGTGTAGATTTTTCCTAGACACTCATTCACCCCAAATATATGATGAGGACAGGGAAACAGTCTCCTTCCCTGCCGAGGTTGCACATTCTCACTGCGTCTCTGCTCCCTAATGCTTTTTGGGCTTTGCTGTTGTTTGGTGTTCTATTGTTTTTCTTTCACTGAAATTAGATTTTTTTTTCATACAATATATTATGATTATAGTTTCCCTCTCTCCTGACCCCTCCCTCTCCCAGTTCCTCCCCACCTCTTCTCCCATCCAGATCCACACTCATTCCGTCTGTCATTAGAAACAAATAAAAAAACAAACAGGTATCTGAGGTTCTTTGTCTCTTGATAGGAAGTAGAGGACTTTGCTTCCTTGGTGCCCTCCATCTCCTCTGGCTTTATACTCTTTCTGCCTCCTCTTCTAAAGAGCCTCCTGGGCCCTACGGAGAGTGATTTGGTGGAAACATCCCTTTTAGGTCTGAGCCTTCTAGGATCTCTCAATCGTGGCATGATGGCTGGCTGTGGGTCTCTGTGTTTCTTCCCACTTGCTACAGAAAGGAATTTCTCTGATATTGGCAAAGCAAGGCTCTGATCTATGCATACACCAAATGTCACCACAAGCCATCTTATTGCTACCTTCCCTTAGCAGAACAGCATCATCTGTGTTTCCCCCCCACCCCCAGGTCACTGTCCTATCTAGTCTCAGGTTCATGGGCCACCCAAGCAGCATTGCGGATGGGTTCTATCTCACGGAGTGGGCCATGACTCAAATCAGATAGTGCTTGGTTACCTCCAAAAGCGTTGGGTCGCTACTGCACCAGCACATGTCACAGGCAGGTCACCATTATAGACTAAAGGTTTTGTACCTGGGTTGGTGTTCACCTTTCTCCTTTGGTAGAGTACAGAGCACCTTCCAGTACCAAATATTTGCTTTTAAAACATGCACCTTCAGTAGGGGTGAAGGCTCTATGTAGATGCCAGCTTGACTTCTCCGTGTTCAATGAGTTGTATCCATATTGTCTTCAGCAATAGGGCCTTTCTGTCAGCTTGTGGAGAGCTACTAATGGCCTTTTAATATTTTGTTCACTGATGTAGAAATTCTCCATCTTGGGTCTCTGTTGCCTGCTAGGTTTCTATATCTTTCTAAAAATTCAAAGGAAAAAATAATTTTTCACTCATTTTTCTTAATATGTATATGGGCTAGGAGACGCTTGGTGGCTAAGAGGCCATAAAACATCCTTGCAGAGAGGTCATAAAACATCCTTGCAGATGACTGGAGTTGGGAGACTCACAGCTGCTACTCACTACAGCTCTGGTACCATCCTCTGAAGTGCCTCCCTCTTTGGTCTATTGTCACCCAAGCAGCCAAGGTGCCTCTCTCTGGAGCAATCCTAATGGGCACAAAGAGAGTCCCTGCCAAAAGATTGGCATAGCTCATGTCATGATAGCCTGTTCTGGTCTCATAGGACACACCCATGCATAGACACAACTAACTACACATGATTAAAAATTCAGTAAGTCTATGTGTATAAATTGTTTTCCTCTTAAAAGACTTACTAAATGGGGCTCTCTCTAAAGGTGGTGTCAAGTGCAGATAGTAACCTTGATAAAGATGGTTCAGAGCATCTTGACTTGTTAGCAGCCTTGAGTGTCACTGTGAGGACAGACCTTATCTGATACTACCATCTCTTCCTTCCCACAGATGGAGAACTCTCCATATCAAATGAAGATGACTCCCTGGAGAACGGACAGTCCCTGAGCTCCAGCCAACTCTCTTTGCCTGCTCTGTCGGAAATGGAGCCTGTCCCAATGCCCAGGGACCCATGTTCATATGAGGTGCTCCAAGCTTCAGACATTATGGATGGACCAGGTAATGGCATGGCACAGGCCTGGGGTGGGTCCCTGATGTCGCAGTCTCCTGGCAGGACTTGGGATGCTCATTTGAACTCAGGGAAACTGGCCACACAGTTTGTCTATACATAACTGAACCTAGGAAAACACAAATGCTATCTTCACGGGATGCTTTGTAGTCAGTAAAAGCACTTTTTGTGGCATGCGTCACTTTAATTATTTAAAATTATTGTAACTTGTTTTATAATATTGATGGTTTAAAATCTTGTTTGTTTTCTGACACTCACCTTCGTTAACATAAATCAAAAGGATCCTATCTCTCTCTAAGCCTGTCTAACCCAGCTGCTCCAAAGGCCTGACCACACCGTTTGATTTCTAGTCCCAATATACCCATCAATAATCATTCCAGATTAGTAAATCTACTAGATGCAGACAATTGGCATGTTTGTTAAATTGTATACAATTTCCCAACTAAGCTGGAGCCTGCCTATAGATGGATTTAGATGCCTTTTGATTATTTGCCTCTCTCTTTGGTCCATTGTCATTCAGTGGCTAATTTGCCTCTCTTAGGAGGTACAGAGACCTCCTAGTCAGCCCAAAGATAATCTCTACCAATAGAGAGGCTCAGCACATGGCAGGAGATAGCCTGGTCAAAGAGCCTCTAGGACTACCTGGTGTGTGGGTGAAAAGGTCCTGTCCTGGTGCCCCTGTCTGTGGCATCCATGTGTACACGTTGCTCACATTTGGGGAAGGTGAGAGACTGTTTTCCCAAGTCGGTTCCCACACTTACCTGTGGGACCAGGCCAGCTATTGTTCAACAAGTAATTAGAACAATGTCCCTTGCAGTGGGGGAAAACTCTGGGTGTCCGGGGTTCTTTGCAGGGTTGTACTGCTATGTAGATATTATTTCTTCCAGGGGAGAAGGAAGGCAAGAAGTGGGGAGGAATCCTGTATAAACTCCCTGCTTGTAGCAGTCATGGAAAGCAGGGGGACAGACAATCAACGGAGCCATATTTTGTTTGTCCTTTAGAATTTTAAGCAAGGATATTTTTTTAATCTCAACTTCCCTTGAACCATCCAACTTCCCATGCACTACTGGAATCTGGCAGTTAGGCTGTTTTAGTGAAATCTCTTACCCCATCAGACTCACAGAGTTATACTGCTACTATGTAGAATACCAGCACAGAAGGAAGCAGTGGGTACCACCCCATGACAGCTCAACCAAAGAAGAGATAAGTTGCAGTAAGACGGTGAGAGTCAAGGTGCTATTAGGCTGCTACAGTGCTTGCCTAGCATGCACGGATGCCCTGGATTCAATCCCTAGTACCATGTACTTAGTCCTAAGGCAGGGTGGTACGTGCCTTGGGATCCCAGCACTCAGGAGGTAGAAACAGGAGAACTGGAAGTTCAAGGTCATCTCCTGCTACAGAGTGAGTTTATACCATCCTAGAACAGAAGAGACCCTAGAGAGAGGAGTGTGGAGGGAAAGGAAGGGAAAAAAAATAAAGATGATAAGAAGTCTGATAAACAGGAAGTAAAGGAACTGGACAAATTAAAAGGCATAGCCTTTGCACGTCCTCTGCCTTGTGAGAACGTGCAGAGCCAGGCTAGGCAAGAGTCTGCCCTTCGAACTAGAGTCCTCATTGAGACCCTGACTCTTGGTCCTGACCATTCCAGAGATTAGAGGAGCCGCCACCAAAGTGTGAGGGTGTCAGCTTTGCCAGATGCCACTGGTATCCCAGACCAGAGAGCAAGAAGACCCATTGGACAATACCAGTATGAGTTTGTGGCCTGTCTCTCTCTTCTCTCGGAACCCAAGGGCAAGTTCTTTTCCATTTAGGGGACTTGAAATCCTTCTTCTACTCCTGTTAGCTGTGCCTCTGGTCTCCTGAGTCACTGGGTAGAGCATCTGCAATCTTTGGATGATGCAGGCTCAGTTTGAAATGGTGACATTTTTTCATGAAAACATGTCCTTGCTCCTCCTCCCCCCCCCCCTTGCTCCTGCTCTCCTTCTTTCTTCCTCCCCTTCTGCCCCTCCACACCCTACCTGCCTTCTTGGCTTTCCTTTGCCCTTGCTTTATCTCTCTCTCTCCCTCTCTGTGTTCCCATGATGGCCTGCAGCAGGTGGCACTCTGCCGTCATGTTGGCTTGCCAGTGTCCCTGTCCTGTGTCCCCCAGCTGGCCTGCACTGCGTTCGTGTAATGTCTCCCGTGTATCATGTGGTTGTCCCCTCAGTGTCTGAAGAGAGTCCCTCTGCCAGTGAGTCTGGAGTCCTCCTGTCCCAAGATCCTTCAGCCAAACCAGTTCTGTTCCTGCCCCCCAAAAAATCTGCTGCTTTCCCTGGAGACCATGAGGAGACCCCAGTGAAACAGTTGTCCCTTCACAAGCAGCCCCCGGCCCTGCCTCCCAAACCCACTGCCCGGATTGCCAACCACTTAACAGGTAAGTCCAACATCTGAGGCGCACAGCCCCTCCCTCCCTCCCTTCACGGGACAATTTCTTACTCTCTCATTCTTTTTATCTGAGACCTGAATACACATCTCTGAGAAGATAGCCCACGGGGTGTTTGGGTATTTGTACGTGCTTGTTGGTACATGAAGTCATGACCAGGATTTATGTCTCTGTGTCAAGAAGCATTTGATATGCAATTGCCGGCCATATGCTAAGAGCCTTCGGTGTTATCTGTCGTCTGTGTATCTGTAAATATGTACATTGTATTTATGTGACCAATTCAAGATTATCGCCCATCTGGGTGAATTAGAATCAATGTCAAAATGTTTACACAGACGAAAAAAACAAGTGCTTTGCTCCTTTTGTAATGAGTCTGCGAAGGCTTTAAATGTTTGTAAGTTATTGATCTAAAGTCTGGAATATTTCTGCAATTAAAACTAATTTTATTCATTTACTGTCAGTTCTCTTAAAAAAGAAAGAACCGAGGCATGATGGTGCGTGCCTGTAATCCCAGCACTTGGGATGGGGAGGCAAGAGGATGAGCAGTTAGAGGCCAGCCTGAGCTACATGAAACCCTGTCTCAAAAAGCAACTGCAATAAAATAGCCAATCAGGGTGTGGGGATAGCTTAGAGGAAGCACAGGCTTAGCAGAGTTGCTCAAAAATGTTTTTTTTCCTGTATTTTTGCTCTGTGTGATTAATGAATGTGCTCAGGTAGAGAGCTGGGTGTGTAATGAAATTGCATTTCACCATGTGTGATATAATCAGACCCCTATCAACTGCTTTTGTACAACATACTTTGTGGAGTTTTTGTTTGTTTTTTTTTTATCATTTTATTCATTTACATTTCAAATGATACCTACCTTCCCGGTTACCCCTCTACAACCCCCCCCCCATCCCATTCTTCCTCTCCTCCCTCCCCTTTGCCTCTATGAGGGTGCTCCTCCATCCATTCACCCACTCCTGCCTCACTGCTCTAGCATCCCCCTATGCTGGGGCATCAAGCCTCCACAGAACCAAGGGCCTCCCCTCCCACTGATGTCAAATAAGGCCATCCTCTGCTACATATGTATCAGATGTATCTGGAGTCCTGACTCTCTCCATGTATACTCTTTGGTTGATGGTTTAGTCTCTGAGAGCTCTGGGTGGTCCAGTTAGCTGATATTATTCTTCGTAGAGGGTTGCAATCCCCTTCAGCTCCTTCAGTCCTTCCCCTAGCTTTTCCACTGGGGTCCCTGGGCTCAGTTCAATGGTTGGCTGTGAGTATCTGCATCTATATTGGTGAGGGGCTGATAGAACCTCTCAGGGAACAGCCATACCAGACTCCTATGGGCAAGTGCTTCTTAGCATCAGCAATTGAGTCTGAGTTTGGTGTCTGCAGATGGGATGGATCCCTGTGTGGGGCGGTCTCTCAATGGCCTTTCCTTTGGTCTCTGTTCCATTTTTGTCCTTGTCTTTCCTTTGGAATGACAGGAATGTGTTTTTTTCAAATAGTGTCTAAGTGACCTTTATGATATTTTACACGTGATGGTGGAGGAAAGTGGGAAACACACTCACTTATAATAGACAGGGTGAAGAAGAGAAAGTGGCTTCTCCAGGGCTGGCAGGACAGTGGAAGCGTGATCGGAAGCTGGGCATCCCACCCGTTAGCTATCGGTGTGAGTTATCATACAGTCCAGCATCCACAGGGACTCACAGCAAACTGTGCTCTACCGATGTCCCCATCCAACTCAGTTGGGTGCCTGTGGCATAAAAGCGCTGTTGGCTCTCTAAGAACCATTTAATACATCAGTTTAGTATCCCAACATTATAATTCACTGAATATCAAAAGGAAAATAGGCCACCGTCCAAGACACAAACCCACTGTCTAGCAAAAATCAACCATCACTCTACACGCTGCCTCCTCGCCTGTTCTTTGTATAGAACAATGTGGGAGCTGAACCTCATCGTATTAGTAACTATTCCACCGTGTGGTTTTATTAGCTTTTTGGTGCAGATCAAGGGACTCTTCTGCATTCTCTACTGTAAAAAATACAACAGCAAGCATCTGTAGTAGTCTCCCTCTGTCTTTTTAAGGTTTTCCCAGGGAATTTCTAGGATTAAAACTACAAAGTCTAAGTTATATATACCCTTTAGGCCTTGGACAACAAACACCCCTTAAGAAAAATTCAATAGTGTACAGAATAAACCCTTATATGTACATATTATACATATTTGCTCAACATGCCTTCCATAGACAGAACACTGTGTTGTTATCAAAGTGGACACAACTCTGTACTTGTTTAATGAATGCATATTCCATGAGTTCTCTGTAGACACAGGTTCTATATCGATGTTTCAGCCACCCCACACATCAAAAATATTTATTAGAAATTTTATACTGAATACATCCAGACCTTTTTCTTGTCATTTCCCTCAACAGCATGGTGCTACAGTTATTTCCCCAGTGTCTGAATTGAACTAAGCAGTGTCATTTAGAGATAATTAAGTATCGGGGAGGATGTGTGTGGGGTCTATATAAATACTATGTTATTTTGTAGAAGGGGCTTGAGCATGCGTGGATTTGGGTGTCCACGGGAGTGCAAAGCCAGGTCTCTATAGAACCCAGGGCTGGCTGTGTTAAGAGTGCTCTAATAAATGCCATTCAGAATAGAATCATGGTTCAGTACAGCCTCACAGAAGGCCCCTGAAGAAGACAGAAGTCTGGTTGACATTTGCAGAGTGAAGAACATTTGTAAAGAATTAGGGAATAGATTTCCAAGAAAAAGACTCTGGAAAAGGCTCAGAGGTAATGATATGTTAGGTCACTTCAGTGGCTCAGCTGGGATAAAGACTCCATTAGGGTTTTATTAAAACCACTGAGAGACAGGGTTCACCCGGTAGTAGCCAGCAAAGAGTTTATTTCTTTGGAAGTAGCAATGTTGAGGCTGGGAGTGAGGGGTATGATGGAGTGGGCCTTTAAATTATCTTCCCAGAGAGGACAGTCATGGTGCTACATGCCTTTAATTCCAGCACTTGGGAGGCAGAGGCAAGCAGATTGTGCTGTTTTTTAGTCATGCTTAGTCTATAAAGGAAGTTTCCGGCCAGCCAAGGCTATATATTGAGGCCCACTATTAAAACAAAACAAAATAAAATAACCTTCCTGGGTCATCGGGTAGAATGAACAGAAATGGGAAACAGTTGGAGACTTGTCACAGATGCCAACAAGGCCAGCTGTGCACCATGCACCTCAACATTACTAATGGCATTGAGCAGAATGACCTGAGCCAGGAAGGCTTCTCTTGTCAATGCAGTGTGAGCTGACAAGAATCCATTATCAGTAGAAAAAGGAGGAAGCCAGTAGATAGGAAAGAGTAGCTACAGAATATTTATTTCATGGCACCCTCCAATTTATTTAGTTATCTAGTAAATGAGAGAATATGGCAGCCTTGCTTGAGTGGAGCGGCTATTCATAGGACCCTGCACGCGAGGGACTGAAGATCTCTCTGAGTGTGTCTATATGATCTATGAACATCCGTACCATATAACTTGGAGCAAACTCATAAAAATACATTATAACCTTTTCTTGTGCGTAGTTGTCTCTTAAATGTGGTAAAGATAAGATCGAGAGAGATGTTCGTGTCTAGGGACTGTCGAGCTAGTGCTATCCTTTTAGATCTGAACTCCATTAGACTTGCTTAATTTTCATAAATGAGCAATCAGTCATAATGAATCTGCATCACCATGAAAGGCTCTGCTAACCCCGTTCTGTCGCTAATTACACCAGAGACATCTGGGCCATGTCAGAAGGAATTAATCAACTAAGAAATTCCAGAACTCTAAATTAAGATTCGTGAGTGACTAGTATGTTCTCATGGTTGTTGTTTTGTCCATGTGTTGGAAAGTAATTGTTGGGCCATTGGCAGGCACCAGGCTTGATTAAAAGAAGTGGGAGTGTTACCCAGCTTCCCAATCAGAGAGCTACACACAGAACTAACTCTTCTTTAGGATTTAATTCTACGTCATCAGGAAAACCACAATGGACTTGGGGAATGTGTGTCTTACAATTCTCTATTCTTCAGTTGAGCAGAGAAAAGCCCTCATTCTTCCTGTATTCTTCATGGACCCCTCTTCTATCTCCTCTTCTCCATCATCAGCCTGCCCAGCAGCACATGGGCCAGAGTTGGAAGTTGTTGGGCATCAGAGTCTTACCTTTCTGGAGGCAGAGTCCCCAGTAGAGCTAGCTGCCTGTGTTGTGGATGTGATCTAAGGTGAATGAGTCTCGGAGAAACGGGTTCTTAGTGGAATGATGGATGGCCCCAGAGGGAAAGTGTGATCAGAGCTGTCTCCTGCTTTTCTAAGACTCCACAATTGTTTCCTTAAGCATTCTTACCCAGGAGCTATATGGTAACCATCACATGACTATAACCAGTACCTTCTGTGTGAAGACCCCATGAGGAGCAGACACCCCATACGTGGTAGGTGAATGCAGAAGAGAGCATGGTTTCAAAGGATAATGCATGGTGGCATGGCTTCACGACCTGACCTCACATTTGGGTAGCCACTGGGCAGCTAGCATTACAAGGTACCATTAGTCCTATCTCCTTCTCACAGAAGATGACCAACAAAGGATATGAAGATGGTGATTGTAGTTAGACTGCCAGGAAATCAGCTTTGTGGATTTCGGATCTGTGTATGTTTTCGTCCGTTTAAGAAATTAGAAAACCTGCTTCACCACTTATATTAGTCTGCTCAGGCAGCCATGCCAAATCACATAGGCTAGATGTCTTATGCAACAAAACTTAACTCTGTCAGCTCTAGAGAGATGGCTCTGTGATCAAGAGCACTCACTCAGGGGACCCACATTCAGTTCTCAGCACCTACACAGTGGCTCACAACCATCCGCAACTACAATTTCAAGGGACCCAACACCCACTTCTGACCTCTGAAGGCATCAGACATGAACATGGCACACATACATACATGCAGGCAAAACACTCATGTACATAAAATTAATTTTAAAAATACTTAAAAAATTTTTATTTCTCATAATTTTGAAGGCTGAAATCCAATAATAAAAAAATAACACAAATACAAATAATCACTGTTGTACTTAACATAACATTCCCAGTGTGTTAGGTATCATAAGTAACCTGGAGATTATTTGAAGTATACAGGAGGTGTGTGTGTAGACTGTGTGTACACATTAGCCATTTGGTGTAAGGAGCCTGACCATCTGCTTGCTGATGTGGTTATGGCAAGAACTAAAACCCCTCAGATACCAAGAAACAACTGTACTCTCAGCAAATGTAAAGCAATTGCTCATTTCAATGTGCCATGGTATCTGCAACTACAATTTGGTCTAACAAACAACATCTGCCCTGCAGAACTTTCCAGTTCCAGCACTTAGGCGAGTCTAGTGAGAATAGATGCAATGATCATTAAGCTGAAACCAGTGTTCCTATTTATAGCGCTCTCTTCTCTCTCTCTCTCTCTCTCTCTCTCTCTCTCTCTCTCTCTCTCTCTCTCTCTCTCTCTCTCTCTCTCTGATTCTGTGGGCACTTTCGTTGTTCTGTAGTCATATTTGAATACCTAATTTCATTTTGTTGCTGTGTTGCTCTCAGATTAATATTCCCTTTATCTCTCTCTCTCTCTCTCTCTCTCTCTCTCTCTCTCTCTCTCTCTCTCTCTCTGACATTCTACCTTCATGCCTCCCCGCCTTCAGCTCCCCACAGTGGTGTGTTTCACCAAAGATTAGAGTACCATGAACTTGGGCTTCATCCATTCCACTGAATGGAAAAAAATAATTGCTCATAACACAAAGGCCATATATGGAGGTGGGCAGTTTACACTTGTTGGTATCTGATGCTGTGAAGATGTTCTGTGTTCTCTTAGGTCAAGTTCAGGAACAACTGGGAAGCGCAAGTCTATTATCCTTATGGTCCTGGAGACAGAGGCTTGGCTCACCAGTCATGGCTAAGAGAGGAGCATAAGGGTGGTTATGAGGCAGAAACGGGAGCAAGGCAAAGGCTCTCTGGTGGTTCTATAGAAAAGGGAGCAGGGTAAAGTTAACTGTATGAATTGGCTGGAGTGAAGCCCCAGCAAGCGTGCACCAAATAGGGTTCCTCTAGTTGCCTGGTATCTGCTGGGGATAGTGAAAACAAAAGAATACCACTGTACCCTACAGTCTACATGCCCGGGGGAGGTGGTGTGGCACTTAGGCTACTCTGTATTGCATGGCCATGCCAAAGACAAGCTCAGAATGAGCCCTGGCTAGCTCTAAACATGGGCTGGCAGCAATCAGAAAGGCTTCCAATATATCTAAACTTATAACCACCGGAGATTTCAAAATAAAAGTGTAAGTAAGGAATGGGTACGTTTCCTGGGTTGACTTCACTATACCAATTTCTCCATATTATCTAATCTTGATCTTCTTTTCTGAAAATACAAGAATGACCCCCCCCCACCCCTGCCACCATGTGTGCGTTCGTGTGTGTGTGTGTGTGTGTTGGGGGATCTGCCACCATGTGTGCATTCGTGTGTGTGTGTGTGTGTTGGGGGAGGGGCACAGTTAGATTCCCACCAAGTATAGGTTGACTAAGCCTGCATGTACTGTTTTAGAAAGAGGCTAAGACTGCCTGAGATAGGATCTGCAGGAGGTAATCACTATGGGAAACACTTGGTGTGGAGACCATATGTAAAACAATTTTGAAGAAAATAGTGGTAGCAGGTGTGCATTAAATGTGAACAAGCAGCACAGGCCCCAGGAGGATGTTTATGAGGGTCGCTATGCTCAAGAAATAGCAAGTAGTCCTTTGGGGCAGTAATGCAGGATTCTAGTGGCATAGCAATGAAGGTTAGGGCTGAAAACCAGGAGCCTTGAATGCCAGAAGCCTTTGCCTTTGTAAGAGGACTGGGGCATCCTTTGTGGGTTCTCGGCAGCAATTCCTTGATTTCAGCTGAACATGCCCCCTGGAAGCTCGCATAGATAAGATGGACTCTGATTCCATTAGTTAGCTATATATTGTGTGTGTGTTTAGCATTGAACAAAAGCTAGTAAGTGTGTCAGCCTGCTACCCTTGTGTCTTAGTTAGGGTTTTACTGCTGTGAGCAGACACCATGGCCAAGGCAAGTCTTATTAAGGACAACATTTAATTGGAGCTGGCTTACAGGTTCCGAGGTTCAGTCCATTATCATCAAAGCAGGAGCATGGCAGCATCCAGGCAGGCATGGTGCAGTAGGAGCTGAGAGCTTTACATCTTTATCTAAAGGCTGCTAGCTTCCAGGCAGCTAGGATGAGGGTCTTATAGCATATACCCACAGTTACACACCTACTCCAACAAGGCCACGCCCACTCCAACAAAGCCACACCTTCTAATAGTGCCACTCCCTGGACCAAGCATATTCAAACCATCACACATTGCCTCTCTCCCATCGACATCTTTTTCCAGCTTTCGCTTTACTTACACTACCATGGCTTAGGTTACATGGCAACCAGGCCATTCTGCCCTGGTTCCAAAAGCTTGCAATCAACACCAAGTACATGGTGATAAGGAACTAGGGATGGTGACATCTTTGGGTCAAGACTGACAAGAAAGAATGAGTTCTGGTGCTACAGTTCTTCTCCAACAAGACTCTGGCATACTGGCCAGCACAAGCCACATTTACACTCAGGCTTTAGCACTGGGCACAGATTCATACCACTTCTTTTTTTTTTTATTACGTATTTTCCTCAATTACATTTCCAATGCTATCCCAAAAATCCCCCATATCCCCCCCACTTCCCTACCCACCCATACCCATTCTTTTGGCCCTGGCATTCCCCTGTATTGGGGCATATAAAGTTTGCAAGTCCAATGGGCCTCTCTTTCCAGTGATGGCTGACTAGGCCATCTTTCGATACATATGCAGCTAGATACAAGAGCTCCGGGTTACTGGTTAGTTCATCATGTTGTTCCAACTATAGGGTTGCAGATCCCTTTAGCTCCTTGGGTACTTTCTCTAGCCTCTCCATTGGGAGCCCTGTGATCCATCCAATAGCTGACAGTGAGCATCCACTTCTGTGTTTGTTTGGCCCCGGCATAGTTTCACTCGTACCACTTCTTGAAGCTGGCAAATTCAATGAAGTAACTGAGACTTTTCAAGTTTAAAGTTAAGCCCGAATAAGTTTTATAGCCATGCAATTGCTATAGCCTCCACTCAATATTCACATGAAAAGCATCTTTTCACACTAAGGGCCCCAATTTTTTTCCCTCACGTGGTTCACTATGTAGCTGCACAGACTCTTCTGCACTAGTGTACACATAGGGAGACACAACCTGCCTAACATCCTTAGTACAATCTGTGGTGGGAGGGAAATAAGCGTTGTTTTAAAAAGAGAAAGGCTTCCTCTTAGATTCTCGCAACCTCTTGTTCCACGGTCTGTAATCCAAATCTGATGCGCTGGTGACATTGTATGTAAGTGGACTTTTGTTTCAATGAAGGAGAACTGGGAAGGGTGGCTTCATCTTCTTTCTTCAAGAGTTATAATAAGATGGCACACGCTCCTCGAAGCCTTCACTCTCTCAAACTAGAGCACGTGACTTTCCCTAAAACATCGGCTGTCTTCAGCAGCAATCCATAGAAGCTCCCCAGTTTGCTGTTGCAATGTTTGTAGCCCACATGTGAAATCACACAGCAGCTGATTAGCACGAGCCAATCTTGAATTCCACTGTGGTGCAAGCTAAACTACCTTGTTAAGAAGATATGCTCTACCCATGGTGCGGGTGAACCGGACAGAGCTGAGTTCTGAATGGTTGGTGGGGGGCCCATAACAACGTGCACAGAAAAACAGATAGGTACCACAGATCTGATCGAGGAAGATCCTGCCCATTTTAATAGGTAAAGTTCCCAAAACCTGCAGCTCTGTGCTCCTCAGCTCTCTTGGACGTTTTTATAAACTATCCAAGAGGTAGGTTTCATGAGGGGGAGAATTCGGTTTGCTGTGGTCCCTGCGCTGTCTTACTGATGCTCACCTTGTGACTACAAGGAGACCCTGTTGCTAAGGCCTTTTATGAATCAGTACACTAAATTTGAGATCCAAGACTTATTCCTCTTTTTAAACATAGAATCCCTTTACACATCCCTAGCTTGAACTCATTTATACCTTTACCATGCATATTCTCCTGATATTTTCTGTGTAGTATTTTCTTCTATCTGCTCTAAACGTAAAGCTTTGATCCCATGGCTGTGTCCTCAGGTTCTAGTGTTCTATGCAGAGATGGGAGTGTTTTGCTCAACCTGGTGACTGTGATTTTCACCCAATGCCCTCTCTATTCTTTGTGTTTCATGTATACCAGCCTTCAATGGCCCACCATGAAGGGGAATTCTCTTCCAGCTATTTATATAACTCCCCCCACCCACGACAGCCCTCATCCATTGTTATAAAAGTAAACAATAGAACATGTTTTTATATCGGTGATTTGTCATGTCTAGCAAGAGTTACACACCTTCTCAGTGAGCGTTTGTTGGCACGAGTGCCTTTATTCCCAGTGGTAATTCTTGGAGATGAGTCACCTGGCTGTCACATGTAACTCTATTACAAAGAGTCTAATTGAATTCCATGTCCTGCCAGGGTGACACACCTGAGCGGCACAGCGGGTGAGTGGCCCTCATCCACTACCCCCAATAGTTGTTCTCCACGAGACACAGTCCTCCTTGGCACCCTCTCAACTGGGGAAAGTAAATTTGAGAATGAAAATGTTCACTCATAGAAGGGGGAGGGAGGTCAAACCAAATTCATCTGGTGCCTTTGGTGTCGTCTAGGATGGTCTATGATTTCAGGATTCTGGAATGCCTGATGCATGCCATAGTTACCATACCCTGGCCTGACATGGGGCATTGCCACACCCCCTAGCTTCCTCCTGCATCACTGGCCCTAAAAAGAGGTCTGTCAGAGCATCTTCCTTTTAACCAAAGCAAAACTTCAAGCTATCATGAAGCCCCTGGGGCAGGCTTGTGTGCTGAAGGAATTGATGATATTCTTGTTAACTCCCTCCTTCAGGCAAGGGGACTCTGAGGCAGTAGTATAATTTAAGTCCTAAGTATGTGTCATACGGGACTCATATCTTGGGGCATCTAACGTGCTAAAACCAGGTGACAAATGACTGAGAAATCCTTCCAACACCTGTGTGCATTAGGGACCAAGAGCTACTAGCTGTGATGGGCACTGTTCACATGTTAGTAGTTAAAACATAGGCTCCTGGAACAGGTGCCAATGTAAAAGTTCATTGGTAGCCGTAGGAAAAGAGGCTTTAAGTAGATGGTCCCATTGCCCTTTCTTTGAAAGACTTGGGACCAGACATGCTTCATCCTTGGGGATTGTTTGAGGTTTTGTAATATTTTCATCTATATCATGTAGTGAGACATCTTGGTGATGGAACCCAGATAGGATCACAAAATTCATTTATTCCAAATATACCTTGTATGCACAGGCTGAAGGTCACTGTATACAGTATTGTCAGAGGACATGCATTTTTACTTTGATCCATTATGAAAGCTCAGGTGTAGAATATTTCAGATGTATGAGTGGATCAGGTTTTTAGAATAGGGATACTCCTTGTGGCTTACTTAACCTCCACTGATGCACATCCATGGCCGGCAGTCCTCCATCAAGAGAATTGATGGCAGAAATGATCTCACATTTCCATTTCATTGTCTAAAATCATAAGCCAGAGCTGGTTTTCTTTCCTTCTGGCTCAAGGACCTCTTGCTGGCCAGGCAAGAGTCTTGGAACTAGTTAACTCTTTGTGAACCAGAGAGAAAAGAAAGGAAATGAAAGGAAATCATTTACATAGATAATGTGCACAGACACACAAACATTCATACACATGCACACGCTGGTCTGGTCCAACCACCTGTCTCATCAACTCCACAAGTGCTTATGCATACGTACACACATACATATACATACCTACACCTGTATGTATAGACATACATACATATAGACAAACAGATATATACATTTGGTGCATGGGGCAGACAAAAGGAGTGTGACAGAAGGATGTTGATATTAAATTCAAAGCAGTGTTTGATTCTACAAGCTCATTATAAGTTCAAAGCAACAGTTTCACAGGGCCTTGCTTTATCATAGCGTGAGTACACCTGTGGCTTCATCCTTGGACCTGACCTAGAATGAATACTTTTCCTTGATCACAAATTTGTCTCAAGCCTGTTCTCTTCTTGGTGCAATTGTGAAAGCTCATGTTAGTCCTTGCTATGTATCCTTTCCTTACTATTCTATGAGGAGTGGGCATATTCTACTCTTGATTCTAACTTTATTATACATCCTTCTGGCAAAACAACTAAAACCATCTCCTAAAACTTTCTTCCTGAAATTATTTAATCAAATCAGGAGTTTTATAAAATCATTAATTCATCTAAACAGCAATAATTCAATGAAGTTCATCTTCATGTTGATCTGCAGGGAATGTGCCCAACAGGGTGGGCTGATGCCCAGGAATCATTAAGCTATGTAATAGTGACAGGAGAGACACATCAGTCCCAGGAAGCAATTCTGGGCTGAAGTCTCTAAGGACCCTGCATTCTTAAAGCTCACCCATCACAGGCCATGCAAAACAGTGGGCCATCACCAGAAAACTCCCTTGCATTCCTTTAGCCTTTTCTAGATGGCTTTTAACAGATTAAGACCTCATTGGTGCCAGGCATGGTGGTGCACGCCTTTAATCCCAGCACTCAGGAGGCAGAGGCAGGCGGATTTCTGAGTTCGAGGCCAGCCTGGTCTACAGAGTGAGTTCCAGGACAGCCAGGGCTACACAGAGAAACTCTGTCTTGAAAAATCAAAACAAAACAAAACAAAACAAACAAACAAACAAAGACCTCATTAGCAGAGGAGAAGCTGGATACCATGTTTCCCACTGACCTATAGTCATGATGAGAAGAAATCATGACAACATTGGGCACCTACTATGTACCAGGCTCAGTTCCTGGTGCTTAGTAAGATGGGTGAGAAAATGACCACACTCAGTAGGATTTGATCAATACATCACGGCTGCCCACTACAAACAGTCTCTGCAACAAGTCAAGAAGAATGAACCACAGTGAGCCGCTGGGGCCGGGGAAGCTTGGGACCTAGGAGGGTCCTAGGCCCACCTTGAGAAGAGGGAGGGGCTTCCCCAGGGAAATGTTCAGCAGTGGTGATGGTGTAACCAGCAAGAATGGTAGCTCTTCTATCTTAGCTCGTCTTACAAGTCATGTGACAAGCTGATTCATCCCATCTTGCAGACTCAACAACTAAGCATTAGCATGACTGTGCAATTTGCTAACACGACCGTAGCTTTAGTGGTGTCGTTCATCTTAACATCTTTAGCTCAAGAAGTTTAGGTTATGCTAGTAACACTTTGCACAGTGTCATCGCCGTTGACAGGCGTGATCTCTGGGCACTTGTTTCCAGGGGAGACTCTGTTGGAGACCCTCAGTGCCTGATCTCTAAAGGTGAGGCTTAGAAGTGAGTCTCTCCCAAGCTTCCCAGGGAGGCCAAAGAAACACAACTTTGAGAAGCTGGTATCTTGGAAGAAAAAAAAAAAATTAAGTGTCTAAGCCAATTTTTTCAACATTTGTTTGTAAATTGCTTTAGCTTCAGTTGCTGGCCTAGTGGGTTCTTACTTCTGTTTGGGTCTTATTTCATATTTCACTATACACTGGGGGAAAAAAGTGCTTCTTGGAAGTATAAAAATAAGAGAACATTTGTTCTCCCTTCCTGAGCGAGAGCTTCCTTCATATCCATCACATCTTGGGGAAGATAAAGCTGTAGGCCGCAGACAGAGCAGAGTGCCACTCAGCAAAGAAGGAGCATGCGCAGTTGCTCCGCAGCAGACAGGGAGGCACATGGGTAACTTCTCCGCAGCGTGGGGTGGGGGTGGGGCAAGAGGGGAAACAAACGTGCTAGCATTTGCTACAACGCTGGGGGGGCGGGGGGATTCCCATTTTTATTCAGAAAGCTTATGTTTTCATACCTTAAGCAAATATTATTTCATGCACTAATCACTAATATTTGAGGGATACTCAAGTCAATTTAAAGGTTTCAGGGCTGGCAAAATGACTCAGTGAGTAAAGGCATTTTACTCACTTGCTACCGACCATGCAAGCTTGAAGACCCAAATTCGATTACCAGAATCCACACAGAGGTGGAAGGGAAGAAGGATTCTGCCAAGTTGTCCTTTGACTTCCACATCTGTACCGTGCACATACCTCTCCCTGTCTCACATCACACGTGCACACACACACACACACACACACGCACACAACAATAATCATAAATCACAATAATCCCTGTCTCACATCACACACGCACACACACACACACACAATCATAAATCACAATAATCAGAATCATAAGTGCAATAGTTTCTTAACTTTAAAAGGGCTGGTTCATTTGTATAGAAACATTGGTTCATGAACAATTTTACTTAAAATCTCTGAAACTGGCATGAAGGGATGGCTCATCATTTAAAAGAGCACACTGGTTGGGGAGGGTGTGCTAGAGAGATGGCTCAGTGGTTAAGAGCACCAACTGCTCTTCTAAAGGTCCTGAGTTCAAATCCCAGCAACCACATGGTGGCTCACAACCATCCGTAATGAGATTTAACGCCCTCTTCTGGAGTGTCTGAAGACAGCTACAGTGTACTTAGCTACCATAAATAAATAAATAAATAAATAAATAAATAAATAAATAAATAAATAAATAAATAAAATCTTTTAAAAAATAAAAAATAAAAGCACACACTGCCCTTGCCAAGAACATAAGAGATATCCCCTGCATCCATGTCAGATATCTCAGAACCACCTGCAACTCCGGCTCCAGGGGAATCCAGTGCCTCTGGCCTCAGAGGATACCTGCACACACGTGCACATAACCACACACAGATACACTCATAATCTTTTTTTTTTTTTTTTTTTGGTTTATTCGAGACAGGGTTTCTCTGTGTAGCCCTGGCTGTCCTGGCACTCACTTTGTAGACCAGGCTGGCCTCGAACTAAGAAACTCTTCTGCCTCTGCCTCCCGAGTGCTGGGACTAAAGGCGTGCGCCACCACGCCCGACTTACACTCATAATCTTAAAAGAAATCTTTATAAAACCTTATAAAATTAATTTTCTGCTATGTATACAAAGATATATATGAAACATAAATGAATTTTGTGTTTGTGCTTGGACCCCCGTCCCCATTACATGTGTGTCTTTGTATTCTAAAATTTGGAATAGTCTAGAATGTGTAACATTAACAGTCCCACCATTTCAAATAAGAGATAGACTTGATCTGCCCTTGACCCAAATGTCTGCCACTGTGATTGCTGCTCTTACCATTAATGCTAACTTGATGTATAGTCTCTGTGTGGTGGGGAAGGCAGGCTATAATGAGCAAAGACAGTTTGGGAGAGAGGTTTTTTCCTGTATGCTAGATCTGGAAGATAAAATAGGACTTGCTCGAGAAGACATAACAGAATATCCCAAAACACAGGGAAGAAATATACCACGGTCCAGGGTTTGGACACCAGTGGTTGAGAATGGAGGGTACAGTTAAGGAGCTTTGCTAAGGGTAGACCACTGGATGCCACATGGAGGAGGGGAGGCTTAAGCACGTACTTCAGTTGCTCCTCGGCAGACAATGTGCTGAGGGAAAGGAACCCAGAGGAGGCTGAGGAAAACCTCAGCAGCTTGTGTGGAGGCCATAAGTGAGCACATATGCCACTAGGCAGACCACACTGAGGGTGGAGACCAGAACTCATGTGACACCAAGGGAGGGAGGATATTGGAGTATAGGAGAGTGGTATGTGTCACAGACATAACTCTGCCCAGAGGCTCTCTGGGTATCTTAGCATTCTTTCCCATAGCAGGGGTCAGAGCAAACCACTAAAAGTGTGGGCCTGAGGAACTGAGCCAAGCAGCAGGTAGCCTACAGGAGGCCTTGGATGAGGAGCAACCGAGTCCTGGTTATGCTCTGACACCAGCTAGCTCGGGGAACAGAAACGGGCAGTTGGAGGGAAGTCTCAGACTCCAAAGATCAATGGCCATGAAGGTGGTGCCTGCAGACAGGGGGCACTGAGTGTGACAAGCAGACACTGTGCTCCTCAGTGGCACTCCATCCTGAACATGGCTCTCCTAGACAAGCTTGCAACCTGATACACACCCAGCCCCCACCCTTCTCCAGGGCCAGATGAGCTCAAGGAGGGCTAGGTGGGAGAACTGTAAGATCTTTCCCAGAATGCTCTCTGAGAGCCGGTCTCATCATGACCCCTCTTAATGTGGACCACATCTAGGGAGCTTTAATGACACTGTCACAGAGCCAAAGGCTCTGTAGAGAACCAAACACACACACACACACATACACACACACACACACACACACACACACACACACACTATATATATATATATATATATATATATATATATATATATATATATATATCTCAGAATACAGTAAATTTTGAGTCCCAGTGGATGAGACCAGTGATACTCTTTGGTGTTTGATTTTGCTGTTCTGGGTATAGAACCCAGAGCTAATGAACCACATTCGCAGCCTTGGGGAGGGCAGGGGTTACTGGGGTTACTGGGGTTGTATTGTTGCTGCTGCTGTTGAATTATTTTTTTAACACTAGCATGATGGGTCCCTTACAGCGTTTTCAACTATACTTTGCTTCTTTGACCCCCTTCTCTCCCCCGCCCCGGTTCTCCTGCTCCCCTCTTACTGTCCCTCCCATAGCCTCCCTTTTGTTTCCATATCATATATCATATACTACATTACCCTCATTATTATTATTATCTCCTTATTCCCCCCAAAAGTGTTCTCCCCGTCTCATGGTCCCCTTTCTTGTTTCATATAACACACACATGCACACACCTATACACATTCACCAATATACACTCATGCCCACAAACATACACTTGCACATACACGCTCACACACACACACACACACACACACACATACACATGTGCATTCGTATATGTACCCACCAAACGCACAAACAGACTCACACATATATAAAAATTAAAATCTAGGCTTCACATATGAGATAACATACACAGTAATTATCTTCCTGAGTCTGCCAAACTCTTGGGGTTCTTGAGACAGCCTCTTCCTCTGTAGCCCAGAATGGATTCATCTTGCAGCCTTCCTGCTGCAGATTTCTGCAGGTGCCCAGATTATAGACCTGCACCTAGTGGTTTGCTTTGCACAACCTTTTTTTTTTTTCATCACCAAAGTTATTTGGAAAATATATAAGTACCTCAGTTGTGTGTGTGTGTGTGTGTTTGTGTGTGTGTGTGGTATATGATAAACTACTGAGTGCCCCAAAGACCCCTCCATAACCCTGACCCACGCAGTGTAATCGGTCATGAGTGGACCCACCAGCCCAGCAACCATGCTCACCCCCAACCCTGACTTGGTGTGCCCAAGTCACATTCTGTAACCACTGAGTCGCAAAAAAGAACTGCTCAGTGACAGGTAAGGAACTATGGCTGGCAGCATGGTCACTCGTGGGGAGGGACTTGACCATAGTACTGGATTCTCTCCCACGTCAGTGGAGGTGAGTTGGACCCTGTCAGCTGAAAGAATGTGTCCCTTTAACAACGGCAAATATGTAGTAGTTGTGACAGGTTCCATGGAAGGCTTCTGTATCCGCTCATGTTCCCATGGCATGCACCTTCCTGATGCCATCCTACCTGGGCTGCTGAGGAGCCTTGGTTAACGGGTCCTGAGTCCCATCTCTCATGCCATCCAGGTTCCAGAGTACTCTGGTCAAGAAACAAGTTAGTAAACGTTTCTTTAATAGCATCCACACTATGCTGAGGTCTTAGGTTGAGGCACTATATCCAGGAGGCCTCTCTCCATGGCTGCCGTCCCAAGGTGCACACACACACATATGTTCTGGGTTTCATGGGTGCACACACATGATGTTCTGGGTTCTTCGACTCATATGTGCTTCTCAACCCTCCTTCTGCCGCAGATCCTGGCGCCCCTGTGAAATTGCCTTGTCTGCCAGTGAAACTGTCGCCTCCGCTACCTCCAAAGAAAGTCCTGATCTGTATGCCCGTAGGGGGGCCAGAGCTCACTCTGGCATCCTATGCAGCCCAGAAGAGCAGCCAGCAGGCCGTGGCCCAGCACCACCACACCGTCCTACCATCCCAGATGCAGCACCAGCTGCAGTATGGCAGCCACGGCCAGCATCTCCCATCCTCCACCGGCACCTTGCCCATGCACCCCTCAGGCTGCAGGATGATCGATGAGCTGAACAAGACACTCGCCATGACTATGCAGAGGCTGGAAAGGTAACAGGGGGGGCAGGGGCTTGCTTGAGAGAGGGGGGCCTGGGGATTTTAGAGTGGGAAGCCTCATTCCCTTCCCTCTGCGGAACGTAAGAAGGCTTGAGAGTGAAGTCACATCAAACCTGAGTTTTAAGGGACATATAGTGGAATTGTATGTTTCCATTGTCAAACTACCTGAGAAATCACATTTACTTAATAAATAAATAAATAAATAAATAAATAAATAAATAAATAAATAAAAGTTGGGGGGTTGATAAGGAACAATCTTGCAAGCATGAAGATCCAAGTTCAATCCCCCAGAGTCCTCATTTAAAAAGCCAGACATGACGGTACATACTTGTAGTCTCATAATAATAATAATAATAATAATAATAATAATAATAATACAATAAAAAGACAGAGACAGACAGTTCTCTGGGGCTCATTAGCCAGCCATCCTAGCTTACTTGGCAAGTTCCAGGTCAGTGACAACCTGTCTCAAAAAGCAAGGTGGGAGGTGCCAGAGAAATGACACACCTGGCCCTTCTCACACACGTGCACATGTTCCTGCAGACATGCATGTACACACACAGACACACACAGGCACACACACAAAGGAGTAATGTGTATATCCGTACTAGGCCATATTTTTCCTCTAAACAACATTGCCAGTTTGAGAAGGCTGTGCATGTGTGGTTATTCATAGTGATCTCCCCTGCCCCGAGATGGGGGAATGGGGAGAGGATAATTGTATATTCCATATCACATGGCTTACTTTTAATGGCGTGACTACTCAGTGATCGTTGGAAACAGTTTAAATGCCACAGGCAGTGATGAGAAGGGGCGGGGAGGGAATGGCAGGGCTAGCAGATCAGGGGACTGGAAGCAAAGCATAGCATCGAGTGATACACATGTGGGCCACTGGTATCTGGCAGTCACCAGAATAACCCGACCCTTCGCCAGATACTGCCTCCGGATGCGTTTCTGGGAGGCCTGCAAAGAATACGCTCCCCGACCCGTGTCTGCTGTCTGACTTCACCTAGGGAGCTCCTTCATCCTCACTGTTTCTGAGAGTCCTATGCCAGTGCATCAGCTGCCCAACCTTGTGCCTAAGCAATCTCTGAGATCTCTCAGAATGACTCCAAAGCACACTGCTTAAGCAAGCTCCCTAATGACAGGGAGAAAATGTTTCCATCTGAAGTAACGGGGGTATATCAGCAAGAGCAGTGATGGCTGTCTGCTGAGACAGACAGACAAGAAAATCATAGTCTGGAAGGCTGGAGGAGCTGCTACAGTAGAGAAGCAAGCACAAGCTTACCATGGCTGCCTCCCAGCCAAGAGTGTTGTATGTTGGGAAATAGCTACCTCCAAGGGAAGCTGTTGCCCCTGGCAGTTCTTTTGGGTTGCTTTCTGTCAATTCCCTTTCTGTTAAACCCTTGTTAACTTGGACCCTTGCCACTGGCTCTATCTGCCAGTGTTGTTAAGAATGGCAATACTACTTAGACTTTAAGTGACATCTTGACACATACCACACAAACACACCACCACCATCATCATCGTGGTCACCAGTGTTGTATCCTTGCTCACACAACCTAGGGAAACTAAGTAAAGAAGCTAAGTTCCCCCAATGCCACCTACACAAAGGACAGCCCCTCCCCCCAAACTGCTCATTTCCCACTGGCACCCGCACTGCAGAAATTGAGAACATGACTTTCAATACTTTTATAGTAATTAGACAGAATCCTTTTGTTTGTTTGCTTACTTGCTCATTTGTTGAGTCTTAAAAGGCTTTTGGGGGAGTGGTTTTCTTTTGGGGGGGGTGTCGAGACAGGGTTTCTCTGTGTAGCTCTGGCTGTCCTGGAACTCACTTTGTAGACCTGGCTGGCCTCGAACTCAGAAATCCGCCTGCCTCTGCCTCCCAAGTGCTGGGATTAAAGGCGTGTGCCGCCACTGCCTGGCTGGCTTCATTTTTTTTTAAAAAAAGAAACACTTACTGCATTTTATGAAAGTGTCCATTTGTAACATTGAACATTAAAATAAAATTTAAAATATAATAATTGTTATTCGTGGGGAGGGGGTGCCAGTGTGACGGCTTAGTGGCTGAAAGCACTGGCTGCTCTTGTGGAGAACCTGGGTTTAGTTCCCAGCACCAACATGGCCACTCACGACTGTTTGTAACTCCAGTTCCAGCGAATTTGGTGCCCTCTTCTGGCCTCTGTGGCACCCAGGCATGTGTGTGCTGCACATGCATGCAGGCAAACACTCATACACATTAAGAGGGAATCTTAAAAAGAATTGTTATTTCTACATGAGTGTTTCAAAAGCACTACCCTGTTTCGGTAAATCTCTCCAATGCAATTATGGCCCAGCAATGAAAACACAACACAATTGATATGAAAATATGCTGTGTGCCTAATTGGGCAGCTCTACCGCTACACTACCATCTTCTCCCTCTAAGAGACCCCTTAGAACTTGTGGTTCCTCCAGACCTTGTGCTTCTGCTCTGCTTTTCTTCTTCTTCCTCCTCCTCCTCTGCATTCTCTTTCAAACTTCCTTCTTTTCTTTCTTTCTGCTCCACCTTCCCTCTTTCTGCCCAATCATCAGCTCTCCTTTATTTTACAAATTATGGTGGGAAGAAGGTTTACAGGAAATCACCTGAGTGCTGACTCATTCCTTGTTCATAACCCCTCACAGGAGAATGGAATTGACATCAAATATAATTAGCCCCAGGGCTATTCACAACACTACCCTATATAGCTCATTGGGGGAGCAACCCTTCTAGCCTAGGTCTTTCTACCTGACTCTCTCTCTCTCTCTCTCTCTCTCTGTGTGTGTGTGTGTGTGTGTGTGTGTGTCTGTCTGTCTGTCTGTCTGTCTGTCTCTCTGTCTCTCTCTGTGTATATGTGTGTGTGTGTGTATGTGTGTGTTTCATAGATGCTTTCTTAAGACAGATACCAATCATGTGATTTTGTGCTCTTATGACCACTATCCAGAGTATAAATTGTTATGTCTCAGATGAATTTTCATTATCTAAACAAAAATACCAGAGACAGCATGTTAAGCTATTACTAAACATATTTTCACTTCCAACGTACCATTTCACTGTACCTGTGGGCATCTGTGGCATGTTTCAGTTGAGTTTAGAGCAGTGGTCTAGTTCTGTAAGTCCTTCATTGGTTTGGGCTCTTTAGTAAAATGAATCCAACACAGAACAGACCAGGACAGAGGTGTTGGGAGAGAGGAGAGGAGACACAGCATGTGTTGGCAGCTGAAGCAAGATGGTCTGTATCCTTTGTAGCACTCTGGACACTGTTCCCACCTTGTGCAACCTCAACTGTCACCCAGGCCAAGATATAGGCTCCCTTCATGTAGCATCAGGACAAAGAGAGTCAACACATACATTATTTTGACAAGAACACTCATCCTGAGAGGAAAAATCTTCTTCCCAAATAAAGACAAGTTGGAGAGATTTTTCTAAGTATCCACATTGTCCCCTCAGCACTGGCAAAGGATCTGAGAGCAGATCAAGGTCATAGGCCACTTTGTCCTGTCACAGGAGAACTGTTATCTGAGGCAGTGGTCCTCACCCTACAACACGGTATCAGCCTTCACTGTCCAAGTCTCACAGAAAAAAAAAAGGCATGATTTTCCTATCCACCTGACAGTTTCCAGGGACCCCAAAGGGCACTGCAAGGAGAAGACATATCACTGAGTGTGACAGCCTTGTGCTTGTGAAGAGCCATGAGCCATCGCACATTAGTATCATCACTGTCCCCTGAGACCTACTGGGAAGTCGCCTGTAGTGCATCATCCCAGAATCGTATGTAATCTGATCCTGAAGATGTAGCAGTGTGAAATCAAATGGCAAATTAGACAGTCCTGGATTTTGACACATACTTTTGTATCATCTTGTCTCGCCTATGAAAGGGAGGCTATGTAGCTAACTAACCCCTGTCTGTACTGGATTCCCGTTTGTCCTCTAATCTCTGCTTGGGGAACCTTGATGAGTTGTTCTGGGGATGGGTTTATAAAGCTTTCCCTGTTGTAGGTCGGACTTCTTTGGTCTCCCTTCTGATCTCCCTTTCCTAGGAAACACTCTCAAATCTTTCAAGATAGCTATGGCGTTCTCTACCTAAGGGCTTCTTCACTAGACCTCCTGATGGCTTAAACATACTTCTCCGAGATGATCTTAAATCTTTTCAGATTTTTACCCATCTGACCCTGCCATGTAGTTTTTTTTTACAGAGTGGGCTTGGGGGAGGAACATAGAGCACGGGAACAAGAAACGTTCAATGTCTATATTTACCCACAGACACGAAGAGAGCTCATATTTATTCTATCTCATGGTCAAATGAGTGCATCCCAGAATCAGGATTTGAATCTCAGACACACCGCTTATTAACAGAGTGACCCGAAGTGTGTTGTGTAGCCTCAATGGGCTTTCATTTCTCATCCATCAAACAAGGATAACACTAACAGAGCAGCCTCATTAGGGTTCTTTGTGAAGATCAAATGATTTAATCAGTCCTAATCAGTCAGTTTATTACGCAACATACCACAAATGTCCAAGAAATGACGTGAGCATTAAGTAAAAATATATAGCACATAAAATTTTTTCTTTAGTGCCTCTAGAAGGCATATGGAAAATTTTGATCTGATCTTATTGGAGGTTGTGTGTGTGTGTGTGTGTTTCTTTATTTCTCTCCATGGGTGATTCGTATCTTCTTCAAGAGTGATGCTTTAACACTTTAAATATTATGCTGGGTTTCTTATTTCAAATCTCTGCAGTAAGGTCTGAAATCTAATTGGCATCCATTCTAGCACTTGGACTTTTTGATCCCAGCCGCTCACTCTTTCTGGGGTCAATCCATTCCGTGAGCTCAGCGCTCTCATTTCCTGTGGGCAAAATGAAGTGGGATATGAAGGGATTCTAGAAGGCTCCTCAAGGGACCTATGCTTTTAAAGAAGTCTTTTCTTCCTTAATTAAAGACAGGTTCTTACCTGAAGTTGCTCACATAGGAACCTGGGGTCATCCACGGGAAGGCCCGCACCTGACGGTCAGCAAATCCTCTCCATTCTGCAGTGTAGAGATGTCTGCATCAGCAGTTCTGTCCCCTGGCTCCTGACGCCACACTCTCCTCTGCCTATTGTCTTCACCTGTGCTGCCGCAGTCCTCTCCTACCCCAGCACCTACTCCTCCCCCCTCCATCCCCAGCACAGTGCCCAAAGAGACAGTGTGGTTCACTCAGTAGTTCATATGCATGTTTGCCAGGGGATGCCCTTAGAGTACCACAAACTGGATGGCCCAAACAACACAGGCATATTCTCCCTAGCTCTAGAAGCTGTAAGTCCCAAGGTCATGGTGTGAGGTCCTCCCTTCTGTGTCTTCTCAAGGTGGAAAATGAGAGTGTGAGAGGGGTCAAGCATGATAAGTGGGGTCATATCTGCTTTTAATATGAATATACTCTCATGATAAAGGCCCTGTCACCTTGATAAGGGCAATCTACTCATGAGAGCAGGGTCTTCATGACCTAACCACATCTCAACACTGCTGCACTAGGTCTTAAGTTTCTAATGCATGGATTTGGGGAAACACATTCTAATCATAGTCCGAGTTACAGGAAGATCCATCAACAGTTCTTTGCTGAGAAACTGCTGTAGAACAGGTTTTGTGTCTGGGGCTGGGGAGAAATCAGAGAAGACAACAGAGGGAGGCTTCCTCTTAGCAGAGCCTTGAGACCCTGGGAGGTCAGACTGAAGGAGCTCATCTGTAAAGAAAACCGGGTGGAAGGAGCCCATCTAACAGGACAATCAGTTCCTTAGTGGGGAGGGCACCTCAGGGTTGTATTCTCTGACAGCTAAAAGAAAAGTGTAGCCAGATGACCAGTGTGGTGATTTGAATATGCTTGACCCAGGAAATGGCACTATTGGGAGGAGTGGCCCTGTTGGAGAAGGTGTGGCCTTGATGGAGGAAGTGTGTCACTGTGGGGTGGGCTTTGAGACCCTACCTCTATCTGCCTGGAAGACAGCAGTCTTCTCCTAGCAGCCTTCAGATCAAGAGGTAGAACTCTCAGCTCCTCCTGCACCATGCCCACCTGGACACTATCATGCTTCCCGCCATGATGACAATAGACTGAACCTGTAAATCAGCCCCAATGAAATGTCCTTTGGTCCCAAGAGATGCCTTGGTCATGGTGTCTCTTCACAGCAATAGAAACCCTAACTAAGACAACAGGGAGTAAGAGTACATCCTAGTTATTTCAGAGGGAGGAGCAGAACACTCTCTCCAAATGGGTGAATGAAACTTTTCTTATGAAATGGGGCAAAGTTGGCAGTTATATTCCAAGATTGTAGAAGGTTGATCATAGAAAACGGGAGTAAAGGAGAGATGGTAGAAGATTGGAATCACCATTGGTGAGGATACTTAGAGACCCATAAGAAAGCTTGGACAAAAGAGATGGCGCATCCCTATAAGCCCCAGACTCAGGAGGCACAGCCAGAAGATTACAAGTTTGAATCCAGCCTGGACCATACAGTAAAACCTCAAAGCATAGGAGAGGACAAACTATCCTCCTGTCAGCAACAATCCTAGACAGAGAAAAACCACATAAGTGGTGTAATATTCTAATGGCCTGTATCAGTCTGTAACTCTACTCTGTGTCTATTGAGGTAAGTTATTAACTCTGATGTAGAAGTTATTAGAAATAGAATAGTTCTTCCTCAGCTAAGATCCTATAATTGGCTGCAATTCCTGGCAGCACCTACTGAGAACTGAATGCCAATCATTGTGACAGACACACAGGAATCAAACAGGATCTGGGTAGAGTGGCTACCTAGCATGGACAAAGACCTGGGTTCAGTCCCCAGCACTCCATGAAACTGGGAACAGTTTGTAATCACAGCCCTCAGAACTAGAACCAAAAAAAAAAAAAATGTTAATTCAAGGTTGTCCTCAGCTTCATAGCAAGTTCCAGGATAGCCTGAGCTACATGGAAACTTGTCTCAAAAGACATGATATTTTGCTTGAAATATTAATAATATAGACATAAAATGTATCATTTGTTTATGCAATCTGATTTTGGTTTTACATTTTAGCTAGGAATGAAATTTATTGAGAATAACAAAAAAGGATCATGGTGTTTAAATTGAAATTGAAATCTGTAGCATACCCTCCTGAGGGGGGGGGGAAAAATCCCTTCAGTCTCTAAAATTCTATGATCTCGTGGATATTTTTGAAGCTTTCAAAGAACCCAGATCAACTTATAACGCTAGGGCAGATCCATTTCATGATATTAGTTACCTTCCTTCACATTATCTCAAGGTCACGGGGAATTCTAAAGAATGACCCTTGGTCCTGAACTTGGTGGTCCCACAGTTCCTCTCAGCCTTGCCAGCATGGCGTATTGGCTGCATTGACTCACATTTGTAATGTTTCGCCGTCAAATCAGAATGTCCCTAGGTAAAGAGCAGACACGACTCATTGCCCTAGCCAAATGAAACTCTCAGTGTGACTCACTGACAAATTGGCATCGATTTGAAGTTGTATTTTGTTTGTAGCACAGTGAAGGGCATGTGTCATTGCATGCAATGTGTTTCTGGGGGGAAACTATTCCCGGTCCATACAAGAGAACCTCAAAATCCCATGCATTTCTGGCTCAGTATTTGTCCTTGCTTCTTAGAAGCCAGATTTACCAAGGATATAGACTTACCCTGAAGTGCTATCTACACACAGTGTCTTTCAGCTTTAACTGCTATGGAAAGGGGTGTGATATGGTCTCATCATGAGTAAGACCTCACCTCTCCACTTAGTGGACAAGCCAGCCAGCTGGCAGAAATTTGAAGTAAGTCAACACGCATGAACACAGCACTATCTGTTCCAGTTGTGAAACTGAAACTATCTCTGAATAACAAGATGGCTCTGGGATGGGAACCACTGACCTGGAGTATCTACAATGGCTTGCTCTGGGAGGTACCCTGTGAAGCTCTTCCAAAGCACTAGAGTATGATGCTCAGGAACTTTTAGTGGCCCATGCGTGACAAGAACTCACCCAGATCCTATTGTGTAGAGTCCTGATTTGCAGTGTCTGACTGGCATTCTGGAAGCTAAAGGTATGCTAATACTAGTTCTATATAGTGAGCTATTCGCACTCCTCCTTTAGTTCTGGAGAAGGTATCCACTGATCTACGGGTCCCATCCTAGCTCTTGAGCCTTTCTCATTATGTTGCCCTGATTCATGGTTTACTGAACATCACTAGTCACCCAAAGGGTCACTCCAGTTCCTACTAATCTCCCTGAGGACAGACCCGTGAACTCATTAGATCTGTCCTAAACCAGTCACATCACAACTCCTTGACATTTAGCTCCTTGTAATTTCTGGATCACGGTTTGTGGTCACTGGCCCTCTTCCCATTGGCTGAGTAACTGTTAAAACCATAGATAAGCATAAAGAACCCCATCCTAGCCTCCTAGGTGGGGCTTTTGTGAACTCCCACTGGATTATTGAAGATAATGATTGCCATGGTTTGAATATGCTTGGCCCAGGGATTGGCACTATTTGGAGGTGTGTGTGGCCTTGTTGGAATGGGTGCAGGCGTGGGCTTAAGACTCTCACCCTAGCTGACTAGAAGCCAGTATTCTACTAGCAGCCTTCAGATGAAGATGTAGAGCTCTCAGCTCCTCCTGCACCATGCCTGCCTGGATGATGCCATGCTCCTGCTTTGATGATAATGGACTGAACCTCTGAACCTGTAAGCCAGCCCCAATTAAATGTTGTCCTTGTAAGAGTTGCCTTGGTCATGGTGTCTGTTCACAGCAGTAAAACCCTAACTAAGACAGTGATAAACTTTAACACATTTAAATGAATGTGGTTGTGCTATAGAATACCAGTAAGGGATAAATAACAGTGTGAATTTTTTTTCTCATTGTCAGAGTAGAAAACCCAAGGTGTTTGTCCAAGGTCATAGAAGTGGAGGAAAACAGGCATCATTGACTGGGGCAGTAGGACTGTAGGGTCTGAATCTCACAATCAGGTTTCTAAATCTCATGCATTATTTAGTCAGACACCATAGGCCTTAGCCTCCCTGAGGTAACAGTGGACTCCTGTCTTCTGAGAAGCTCCAGATACCACAGCAGACAGAAGCACACAGAACAGTTTCACAGTCATATGTAAGACTGCTAAGGAACATCTTTCGACACACCATCACAGCCAACATAGGTCCTCCATGTGTCCCATGAAAACAGGCCATCCGTTTGCATTCTGGATCCATCTTCCCTCAAACATGCAGACTAGGCCAGTGAGCTGACTCGAGAGGTAAAGGCACTTGCTGCCAAGCCTGATGACCTGAGTTCAATCCTGGGACCCACACAGTGGATGGAGAGAACCAACTCCTGAAATCTGTCCTCTGATCTCCCCACAGGCACAGAGACATGTCCTCACGTACACACAAATAAATAAATATTTTCAAACCCTGCAGTGTTAACAAGGGTATGATTACTACAATCGCAGTTAGGATCACCCCAGGCCTTGAGTTTTCCCACTATCATGTGTCTACCTTCTCTCCAAAAGCCAACAAAGTCCATTATTCCCCTTAACAGCCAGTCTGAATTTTCCCTCCTACAAGCAGGCTGGGTATGTGATTCAATTTACACAACAAATTCACAACAGTGTGCTTCTATAATGAAAAGCAAGAAGGGCAGATGTTCCTACAACCCACCTATTCTTTTGCAACGCATTTTGCTGGGAAGAGCACCAGAATGAGAGTTTATTAGGAAACATACAGGTGGGTTTGGCTTCTAGACTTGGGCGATACAACTGTCTTTGGATAATTTGAACAAGTAGAGCACATGGTTGTGGGTGGGGAGGTGTGCAGAGAAAGCAGGCTGAAGATGGAAGAGAGATTACCAACTGCATGCTCTAGCCTTGGGGGACAAAAACGTTGTCACCATCATTCTCTTCCCACTATCCTGCTCTATTTTCTCCTAGTGTCCCAACCCTGCTTTACATGTTAATTACCTATTGGCTCATCATCTGTTTTCTCAATAACAATTAAACTCACAAGGACAATGATTTGATTTGCCCTTGGAGTCCCTAGAAGCTAGAACAGCCTGAGAAAACTCTGTGAAAATCAATGCACACGAGAGTTTGCCCAAAATGGGAGGCCTGATGTTCACAATTTAATCACAGATACAGAGGCATTTGGAAAGCTCAAGTATAAAATGGTTCTATGAGAGGCCCATGAGCAGAACGCTCTTTATTGTGTCCTCCCATCTCAATGCCTCAGCTGTCAATCAAGTAGGATACAGCAACCCTGTAATCCTCGTACCAGGAAGGCTCATGCAAGAGAATTCCAAGTTCGAGGCCATCCTATGCTAGAGAGTGACACCCTGTCTGAAAAACAAAATGACAGGGACTGATGAGGTGGATCGGTTGCTGAAGTGCTTGCAGGTCAAGTGTGAGGATCTGAGTTCAGATCCCCAGTACCTATGTTAAAGCTAACAGTGCATGTCTGTAACTCAAACACTGGGGCCAGGTGGGAGACAGGAAGCCCCTTGGAACTCACTGGCCAGTCCTAACAGAACGGATGAGCTCTGGGCTCTGTAAGAGATCTTGTCTCTAAAAAAATAAAGTGAAGAGAAACGACCTACTGCCAACCTCTGCCCTCCACACACGTGTACATATGCACCCATGCACACACACATAGGAACATGGACATGAACCTTAGCAAATACACTTGCAAAATGACAAAACAGTAGAGTAACAGACTGATATTCATTCTCCTACCATTCAAACAATCACGTTTTCAAAAAAAAATCACTCTGTAGTCTCTGAAAATTAAGAGACTGGCAGTTCATATTATATACTGGAAAGAGCTAAGACACAGAGCCTATTTTTAAAAATTCATAAAGAAATTAGTGTAAAGTCTAAGCATCACAATGAATTATGCCCCAAGTTATAAACACTGCCACCTTTCACACTCTCTGCTTTACTTTGAGCAATTATTTGATTATACAGTATGAAAAGGTGACATTTCATTAAGCTGGAGAGACCTAACATGCTCTGTAGGCAGGTGAACCCAAGAAAGAGCCCGGTGACAGTTTTCAGTTCGGGGATGTGCTTCAGTACCAGTTATCATCTAGGGATGTGTCCTACACAGCTCAGAGAGATGTGAGGAACGTAGATGCAGCTATCGCCAGTTTAACTCTTGGATCTCTGAATCTGGTCCAGACACTGAGTTTGGAATAATAAAAACCTTTAAATAAGTGTACTATGTGAGTGAATAATAATAAACAAATCAATAGGGGAAAAAAGAAATTAGTGTGGAAATATCAGCAAGCGGTTGCCGTCATTCATCAGAAGGTCCCCTTTCAAAAGAGCATCTAGATGTTGCTTTGTCTCCATCCAATGGCAATAATCTGGTGTGGAGAAAGCCCTGTGGCCCACCATCCACATGTGGGGAATTACTAGCTAATGAACATCTCCACAGCCCCACATAAAGAACTAAGGGCAAGTTGTGAAATTAAAAGTCATACTGTTATAGGCTGGGAAGATAGCTTGGGCAATTCAGTCCTTGCTTAGCAGGCATGGGGACCTGAATTCAGGTGATAAACAGTAAGGCATAGTCCATGCTTATAATTCCAGTGCAGAGAATGAGTCAGGTAAGTCCCTGGAGCTCCTTAGGAAATCATTCTAGCCTACTGGGTGAGCCGCAGGCCACTGAGAACCTCTGTCTCAAAACAGAAAGCAGACCAGACAACTCCTGAGGAACAGCAGCTAAGGCTGTAGCCTCTGCATACCCATGTACCTGCACAAAGACGTGTGCACACATACACCAGAAGAAGAAGACGAAGACGAAGACGAAGACGACGACGACGACGAAGAAGAAGAAGAAGAAGAAGAAGAAGAAGAAGAAAGAGAGAGAGAAAGAAAGAGAGAGAGAAAGAAAGAAAGAAAGAAAGAAAGAAAGAAAGAAAGAAAGAATGAATCACTATTTTAAATCCCTAATCTCCCTAAAAGTTTTTGAGGATAACTGTAACATCATTCCTAACAATAAACATGTAATAAAGGGATATATTGCTTTCCGGCACAAATCTGTGGTTAAAATGGACCAAGAAAACATTTATCTCCCCCAAAGGATAGAGAAAATTTATTACCCACAAATATGACATGGAAAATGAAATTAGGTTCCAGCAGGAATGAGCTGTAATTTCATCCCCGTACATTCCGAAGAGATTTCCAGAGGAGAGAGAAAGCAATCGGCCCTTTTCCTCTCGGAGATCAAAAAAAAAAAAAAAAAAAAAGTGTGAGAAATTATGCTACAAATTACAGAGCCCGAGGCTGAAAATGTCAGAAATAACCACCGAAGCCCAAGAAAATAGTTCATCAGCTTCGTTTTAAGAAAGCAGGTGCGTGTTGTCCAGCGGCCCAGGATTAGTCTGCTAAGATAAGAAGCACACCAATAGAACATTTGTCTTTCTCTTGACTTTAGTCAGCAGGAAGCTCTGCTGTTCCCTAAATAGGCTAGGGTACTCAGCCTTCCTGAGTAGGGGGTGTGTTTGGAATTCCTTTCTCCAGAAGTTGTAATGGTTTAAATGAATTCATTTTCCCACCTGTTCTCTGCCCTAGGAACCAAAGACCCATACTTCTGAAACTATCTGGGATTTGTATCGGATGAATACTAACTTATACAATACACAGGCTGACCCATAGCCTACCTCTTCCCGGCACTCTCCATCTCTGATGGTGAAATCGGTCATGGTGGTCGTACCTGATTTCGTCTTTTAGTATCTGTCAATGTCCTAGGTTGTGCTTGACTGAGTGACCAGTAGGGATGGTACTAGAAGCCAGGATATGGAGCCAGGAAGACTGTGGGTCAGTCTCTAGCTGGACCTCCTGGTCTTCGACGCCTCCTCAGTTAAATGGGCAGAGATGCTTTCTGACCTTGTAGGCTGCTGCAAAGTCAGAGGGAGAGGCTGGTGCTTGTTATACATGTTGCTGGAGATTGCTGACCAGCGATACACAGAAACAGCAGCAGGTTATCAAATGCTAGTCATTGTGATATATCCATTAGTGGAGTGTTTCTGGAAGAGAGAGTGCAGGGGTGTGTGTGTGTGTGTGTGTGTGTGTGTGTGTGTGTGTACATGTATGTATGTACGTTTATATGTGGGTGTTGAGATAGTCTCCTGTACAGGCCTCACCCTCCCGAGTGTTGGGTTTATAGACATGTGCCACCACCCTTGGTTACCAAGAAAATCAAAGAATAAACAATCAAGCATTGGAACGGGGCAGAATTCCTACTAAAGTGAGCATGGTAATTCAAGCGCATATTCTCTTTGGGACCACACTTCCTTTTTCATCCTCTTGAGGATCCAAAAGAGCTAGTGGATAGACACCAGATTTAATACTAGATAGTCTATAATGCTCAGGACAGTCCTCAGGGCCTCTGCTTCTCAGAAGCTAAGACCCGAGTTGCAACACCCCCAGCTTCGATATTGATTAGGAAAATCAGTTCAGACATTTTGATGGATTCACATAGATTCCTTTAAGATGTGATTTTCCTGCTTATACAAACTGAGGCATTCTGGCACATGGTAGATTAACACTTAAGGAAAATGACCCGCCAGTGTCAGTCTGCAGCTGTGTTTGCAATGTCCCTACCAGGCGATTGTTAGCCACCTATATGAGAGTCCCTATTTTTCAATGCTGAAGGTGACAGGTGCTTTATATCTGTCAACACAGCTAGAGGTCCCTTCCTGTGGAATCCTGTTCTATTCCAGATCTCATGTTCCTATCTTCAAGGAGAAAAATCACAGACCTTTTTTTTAAATCACAGACCATCTGTTTTATTGACTTTAATATTGTTGTGAAGAGACACCATGACCTAGGCAACTTATAATTGGGACTTACAGTTCCAGAGGGTTACAGTCAATGACCCATTGTGGCAGAAGGCTTGGCAGTGGGCAAAGAGGCAAGTAGGCACTGGAACAAGAGCTGAGAGCTCATGTTGTTATCTACACATAACTCGGAGGGATGGAGGGAGGAAGGGAGAAAGAGAGCTAACTAACTGGGAATTATGTGAGCTTTTGAACTTCAAGGCCCAGATGCAGAGACATGCCTCCTCCAACAAGACCATAGCCCCTCCTCCTTCCAAACAGTTCTACTAACTAGGGACCAAGTATTCAAATTTACGACCTTTGGGGTCCTTCTTCATTTGAACCACTATGCCACCTGTAAGGTTGGGTTTCGTATCTCCTTCATCCCCTCTCTCCTTATCTTTGGACCCACTTTGGAGCTTCCTGCCTCAAGGCATTCTTGCTTTCTAACTTTCAACATTTTCTCACACCAAACAAGAATACCTATTATCTGCTTCCCATCCCTAACTCCCAGGTGTCTATTCTAAGCTCTGTGCCTTTCAGAGAGCGTGCTAATTAAATTATGAAGATAGAGAGAGGAGTAGGCAAGGCTGGGACAAAACACAAGCCATGAAATCACAGTTGTATCTCTTCCATACACGCCTACTTTCCATGATACCCAAGAAAGATGTCCAGGCACAGCTAGAATGTAGTAGCTATCTTTGATCCGTAGGAAGGGCAGCTTCGAAGGACAAAGCAGTAAGAAGCCCACTCAGTCCAATTTATGGTTAAACATCCTACTCGTCACCTAGAGACCACCCATCATGTGTCCTGCCTACCCGTGGCTCCCATTGCTGTGTGTGCAATTAGCTGGGAAATGGGGCATCTCTAACCACTAATCTCTAATAAAACACTGCACTGTTGTAAATACATGATTCTGTCCCTTTCGGTAACTGTTGTTTTCAAGTTGATTTAGTTCACTGCCTCGAATAACAGCTCATACGGTGTTAACTGGATCTCCCATTTGTTTCATTGAAGAGTTATGTGGAAAATACAAACAGAAAAGCAACCCCTTTGGAAACAGAGAAAGGAAGGAAGTTAATTGCATTTAAATTAGACACAGCAATAACTTAGAACATAATTGAAAGGTTCCAGGGAAGCTCATGTTTTCATACAGCATAGTAAGATTCCTTTAGGATAAAATAGTTTAATCCAAAGCTCTGATATATAATATACCTTCACACTCCACTTGTTTATGAATGTCAAATACTTTTTTATATAAACATTGAGTTTTCTGTGTTCAGAAGTCTTTAAATAAGGATATAAACTCTATTTTTGATGATTCTGAAAAGGAATAAAAATTTTATCTGAACTGGGGATGTATGTTAGTGATGGAGCACTTAACAAACATATGTGAGGCCTTGGGTTCAATCCACAGTACTGGAAAAGAGGACAGAGGGGAGGAGGGAGGGAGGGAAGAGAAAGGGGAGGGAGGGGAGGAAAGAAAGAAGGAAACAACGACTTGTTTCTGGCTCCATACTCCCATTATTATTTTTAATATTATATTTAATATTATAACGCATTTATTGTTTTTCCTTTGTATTTATTCTTCTTATATATCACATCTCAACTAGGAGTTTCCCCTCCCTCCCCTCCTCCCAGCTCCTCCCCCTAACTTCCCCCCTCTCCCCCACCCCTCCCCCAATCACCTCCCCTCAGAAAAGAGCAGGACATCAACTAAATATGTCATCACAAGCTGCAATAAGAACAGGGCACGTATTCTCACACCAAGGCTGGACAAGGCAACCCAGTAGGAGGAAAAGGGTCCCAAAGGCTGGAAGAGTCAGAGAGAGTCCCTGCTCACACTGTTAGGAATCCCACAAGAACACTAAGTTACACAACCAGGACATACATGCAGAGGACCTAGGTCAGACCCATACAGGGGCCCTGATCTCAGTGAGCCCACCTGAGTTCTGGTCAACTGATTCTACGAGCCTTGTTCTTGTGATGTCTTTGACTTCATACAAAAGGACTCCCCGTTGCTATGAGCTCTTCACATAGGCTTTATTAAGAAACCATAAATGGTTTATATTTTCCAATTGTCTAATAGTGGATGCTTTAGGCGTCTCTTTCCCTGAAAATATATTAGATCAGCGTTGGCTTCGAGGGCATCGTTCTTATAAAACTGGCCAGTAGGGTGGGCCGGGGGAGGAGTTAGGCTAGGGTTACCCATGACTGCCTGCTCAACCCTGACACCGTCCTAGGAAGAGTACTTCCTGGAGGTGGTCCACAGCCATGTCCACCTTGATGTCCAAGCACAGGGCTCAGCCTTCCATCTACCTAAGCTCTCCTCTTCCTCGGTGTCTCCATCCCGATCATGTCAAACTATCCTCACTCTCTGTTCGTGCCGCTGCTCTGTGTAGCTTTTGAAAAATAGAACCTCACTTACTAGCCTCTCTCTGAGACCAAGTTAATCCTTCCCCCAGTGAGAAGGTAGGCGGGTTGCAGAGGAGCCCCCCTTCACTGGTTCAAAGTGTGCCATCTAGTGGCTATACATTGTTGTGCACCCACCCGTCACCACCATCCATCTAGCGTTCTTCTGTTTGGTTCCAGGCTACCGCCTCCACCAGGGAAGCACTGCCCTAAAAGGACAAGCTGTCCGATAAGCAATCTATCACATGGCCTGGGTGACCTTTGTCTCAGAGATAGGGACAACTGAGGTGGACTTCCTCTTCCTTTTCTTTTCATGCAGCTCCGAGCAACGAGTCCCCTGTTCCACGTCTTACCACAGTTCTGGTTTGCACTCAAGCGACGGCATCACAAAAGCAGGACCCATGGGCCTTCCAGAAATAAGACAAGTGCCAACTGTTGTGATTGAATGTGATGACAATAAGGAAAATGTGCCTCATGACCCCGACTATGAAGACTCGCCCTGCCTGTATGGCCGGGAGGAGGAGGAAGAGGAGGAAGATGAAGATGATGACGCCTCTTTGTACACCAGTACGTGCAGGCAGGCTGTCCGTGACAGTGGGGGAGGTGTGGGACTGTAGAAACAGCACAGAACAGCTGCCTGAAGATGTGGTGTTAAGTGGGCCTTAGGTCACAGGACGGCTCAGGTGACTTCTCCAGGCCCCTTAAGCAGTAATAAGAAAGCATAAATCTCATGTATACAGCATCATAGCTGTACACATCACACAGCTATCTTATCACCCCCTAACTATGCCTTGGTTGCTTTCTTGAAATATAACCCTCTTTTTCAAACAATAAGGGGTCAGGGAAGGGAGAGCTTGAAAATCTACTGCATGTGTGTAAACCTAGCGACTGTACATGCAGTGTATTTGTGTTCAAGTGTAGCTCACCAGCTTTAGAAAAGCTGAACTTAAATTCTCCACTGAAAACCTTTAACTATATTGAGAAATAGAGAAAGCAAGTTGGTAATCTATCACTCTGACCGTGAATAGGTAGAGTTTAACGGTGTGAGGATAGCTATGACTGATGTGGGGCAATTGTTTAATAAGTGAATTGATTAGAACAGCAGTCACATGTTGCCTGGATGGTGTGTTCCCAGCAATGAGCTAAGACTGTGTCCCCATAGCTCTATCTTCAAGCACACTTAGGGCATCAACATGGTACCCATTATACTGGTAAATGGAGATAGTGGAGAAGAAAGAGTAAAAGTGAAGCAGGAGAGAAATCCAGAGAGGAGTAGTCAGGGGCTTCAGTGACCCAGGAGTGGAAGGGGACAGCTACTGAGCCTGCGTGTCAGGTGGTGCCTGAGAGTTGAAGCATCTGTGCCAGGGTGTCTCACATTTGTGTGCTAGACCTTTAGAGCCAGATTATTCTCTGTTATGAAGGTGATGCTGAGCATTGCCTTCAAGAGTCTTCACCAGCTAGATGACAGGACCAACCTCCTGACTGCCACCTAACTGACCTTCAACAACCCAAAATGCCTCTAGACATCTCCTGGCTACTCACTAAAGAGCAAAGTCAACTCTGGTTGAAACCAGGGGTTTATCACAGTCCTGGATGCTCGGGAACCCGTGTGTTCAAAAGAAAGAGTGATCCCAGAATATTGTTCCTCTCCCAGTCCTTGGCTCTGCTGTCACCCCACATGGTCCCACACTGACTGCCGCACCGGGTTATCTCCCTTTGGATGTCCTGAGTTTCAGGAAGCTGCTCTGGTCTGTCTCCTGATGGTTCCCAGCATCTGTGTTACCACCAAACATATTCAGATGTGGATTCCCACCAGCCTGCTCTCGATGGGAGTACCCACTCTCCTGGTGGCAGCCCTCTTCTGCGGAGCCTTTCCTGGCTTCCAAGACCTTTACCCTGTCTTTTCCTCTCCCCTCTACGGCACTTCACAGCTGGCCCTGTTCTCCTTTGTGATGTTGCTGCATCCTAGAGATTTCTGAAGGGAGAGATCCAGTCACAGGCTCCCCTTCCCTCCCAATATGCCCCATACTCACCCTGTGGGTTATATAAAGCCTTATGATGGCAGCCACCCTAAGAACTTGGACTTTAGTGTTCCTAGGTATTACGCCTTTGTGTCTCTCCCCCTGCCTGTTGCTTTATAACCCGCCCGCAGTTGGCCTCATGGGCATTCAGGTGTCTCTGTTAACTGACTGATTTCTCCCTCCTCCAGGCTCACTGGCCATGAAGGTCTGCAGGAAGGACTCCTTAGCTATCAAACTCAGCAACAGGCCCTCTAAGCGAGAGCTAGAAGAAAAGAACATCCTCCCCAGACAGACCGATGAGGAACGGCTGGAGCTCAGACAGCAGATTGGCACCAAGCTCACCAGGTAAGAAAGCAGCAGCCCCGCCCGTCTGACCGCAGGACAGTCTCTGTGGCTACATGTATTCCCCATTGCTAACCTCCTTCTTTGTGTCTCTTAGCAACTTACTGCATACAAAGCCAGCGGATAGCAACTTGTTTTGTCCCTAAGTTTGCTTGTACGGTCCCTCTCCTTCACTCAGCCAAGTCTTGGAGGTTTCACTTGATTCAAGGGTTAGGATTGAAGACCAGTATGTAAAGGAGTTGTGGTTTGGTTAACTACAGAGACAATCAAGCACACTTTCTGTTACGTAGTCAAGAATTTGGTAGTGATGCCCCGTTGCTACTCTGGGATGCTACTTGAATGGTGTGCACATGGTTATTAAAGACATATGTACATAGGCATAGCTTTGTGTTCTAGTAATGTTTTCATATAATGTGCGTTTCATCTATGACTAAGCCTGCATAGTATCAGGTAACATTGTTGAACACCTGCTATAAGGGCGTCGTGCTCCTACGCATTTTACGATATATATATTAAATCATTTCTTCTGTGAATTTCCTATAAGATGGGCATGCTAGTGCTCAAATTACAGTTGTGGCCACCAGGCTTAGAGAACTTTAGTTAGGCTTAGTTACTTGTCTATTATTTCATATTACTATAGATAGGTTCTTTCGCATAATTAGATTGGATTCTTCCTGGAGGATGTTGCGGTAATGATACAGGGCTGTGTGAGAAGTAATCAACATTGATAGGATTTAGCATTGGGTAACATGGTCTTCAAATGAGGGAAACGAAAATATCAGAACACACTTATCTATGTTTTCTCATGCACTTGCTCGCTCGTGTGTGTGTGTGTGTGTGTGTGTGTGTGTGTGTGTGTGATCATATCAATCTATCTCATTGAAATGTAGTGGTGTGGCTACCAGTATCTATATTGGCCAGTGATAATTACAGCTCTCTAGAAAGCACAAGCCACTTAGACACTATGACTATTAAACAGTCATCTTTCTTCTAAACGTAACCTCCGTGAATTCTCATCCATTGATCTTGACCTCTTCCTTCCACAGCTGCTCAAAGCACCCACACTCATCCATGTTTGAAACAGAGGCAATAGCCACTTTCTGTCTTGTTGGACATGACAATGCCCTAGGTGTCCCCAGACCTCCTTCCTCAGGCAACATATAATCAGAACTAAACAGTTCTGAACTGACTCCTGACCCAGAGTGATCTAGCATAAACGTAGTTCAAATGAGGCTATCCTTTGGTGGGGTCAGACCTGAGGAAAAGGAAAGGCTTGGACCTGGCCCTTCCCAGAGTTCAGCTCCACCCATGCATGTAAATATCTTTTATTACAGATGTTTTCTCTCGCCTCCCATTTCCCAGACTTTCCTATAGAACAAACAGAGCCTGTAGTATATGGAGGCCCAGTGCAAGACTTCTCCATGGACAGAGTAAAATGCCACCATATCTGGTTGCCTAATGTAACATTGTAGAAAATGACAGACAGAATAAAAGTGAGAACTGAGGAGAGGGAGAGATGAGAGATGCAGAAAGCAGTCCTGCCCACCCTGGTATTGACGAATACGTGGAAAAGAACATTTTTGTTCTCTAGCATTCTTCCCGAACAGAAAATGCTTCTGGCCTCTCAACACACAACCATATCCCACCAGCATAATACTCTGGCAGCCATGACCAAACTCAGTAGGGAAAGAGTCATGGCTGTCCATGTTTGGAGAAGTTCTGTGTTCAAACCTTTGTCCAAGAAAGCCCTCCTCTTACCAACACATAAATACATTTTGTTTACCAATACATAAATCCTGCTGGGAATCCATAAGAGCCACTAGGGACCAACCATGGTGTTTGTCTGTCCCCAGCCATCTTTATGATGACTAGAAGGACAAAACAACCAAGGATGGAGACAGCAATGGTGGGGGGAGAGCAGCTGTCATTCAAGGCCCTTCCTTTTTTCAACTAGAGTCTTTCTTTCCTCTGATAAGACCTTTGGTGCTGTGGTCGGTCAGGTTACGGGACCTGAACCCAAAGGAAGAACATCAGGGTTGTATAGCATTTTATAACTCGGATGGAGAAGTCACATCTGCATGGCAAAACCACCCTCACAGCTATGGATTCACACTCTGTTTAAAGACTGTTCTCTTTAGAATGAGAACCCAGCTCTATTCCACCAGCCAGTCATTGATCCTGAAACCAGGGCAGAAAAGTCTGGACCAGAGAGTGACCACGGTGTTCCAGATCAAGAAGCCTAACTTTGGGCTCTGTTTCCTCAGTCATCACCCTCACACCCCCTACAAAACCTCCCAGGCTAAAATTCTGATCACTGTGTACACATATAAAGTGAAGTAAGGTGAAGTAGCAGTCTGTCGAGAGCTCGTCAGGCTGTGGCACTCTGTGCGATAGCAGAAATATACTGGAAATCATACACAATGAAACCCTCCAGCAGAGTCTGCGGTCCTCATGGACTGGGCAAGAAAGAAAGCTGTGCTTCAGCCTGATGGGTTTAATAGCATGAAGGAAAAAAGGGTGCAACAGTCCAAGAATAATCACAGTGAGGGACCGTGGGCAGAGTGCAGTGAGGTGAATTTCTGCAGAACCTTCCAATATGAAAATAGAGTCTCTTCCTAAAAAGCATAATTTACTGTTCTTTGGTTAGGGTTTGAATGTAAAGTATTCCCTATGGACTTGAGTGTTTGAACACTGGATATCCAGAGGGCGGTGCCATTTAGGAGGGTTGCAGAAATCTTAGAGTAGGTGGAGCCTAGCTGGAGGGGATGGGATGCTGAGGGGCATAGCTTGTCCTTCAAGCTACAGCTCTCTGCTTTCTGCTCCGCTGAGATGGGATATCATACAGATGGGGCCACTCTGCCATGACCTCAATCATGCTTCTCTGCCTGTAACTGGGTGCCAATGAACCACACACACACACACACACACACACCCCTTAGCCACTCCACTAAGGTATCTTGTCACAGGGCTGAAAAAAGACACCAGTGCAACTTCCTTTAGCATCGCCTTGCAGATGCTTGGGAGTAGACATTTCTGACTCTCCGTCAAGGAACCATCATGATTCTTTTCATAACAGATGGCTGTGTCAGTCAACCATGGCTGGAGAGGTATGGAGTGCCCTAATTAGAGAAGGGAACATGGACTGGAGGTTATGCATTGTTGCTACTCCTTATGTATACAAACCCAGGATTTAGAATAGTTCAACAATAGCACAGGAGTGAACAAGTCTGACCCTGGGAAGTGGGACAGAGACCACAGAACTTCTATTTTAGTTTTTAATTTCCTTATGTATACTCCATTAAGATGTGCTGACACATCCATTAATAGTTCCTATTTATTTATTAGCCACAAGTGAATAGCATGCAGCTGTGTGTGGTGGCACACACTTGAAATCCCTGCTCTTTGAAAACAGAGGCAAGGAGGCAGGAGGACCAGAAGTTCCAAGTCATCCTTGACTACATAGCAAGTTCAAATCCAGCCTATGTTACACTTGACCCTGTATATAGATGATGATGATAGACAGACGGGTGGATGGATGATGAAGGGATAGATAGATGGATAGATGATAATGGGTGGATAGATGGATGATGGATGGATGGATGGATGGATGGATGGATGGATGGATGATGGATAGATGATGGGTGAATGGATGGATGGATAATGGATGGATGGATGGATGGATGGATGGTAGATGGATGGATAGATGGTACATGCTGGGAACATTCTGAGATTCTTATTGAAGAGAAATCTTACAGTCCCTTGATCTAAGGATCCCTTATCCACATCATGTGAGCAATGCTTTTCTCCCCAGTACCTCCTAGTCAAGGGGCTATAGACCTCAGGACATTTCCTCACTCTTACCAAAACCCCAATGTGCAAGTCCATGCTGCATTCTCTCAGGGTGTCTTCTAGGGAGCTTTGAACTTGGTCTTTAAGAAGGGGTCACCGTGCCGGGCGGTGGTGGCGCACGCCTTTAATCCCAGCACTTGGGAGGCAGAGGCAGGCGGATTTCTGAGTTCGAGGCCAGCCTGGTCTACAAAGTGATTTCCAGGACAGCCAGGGCTATACAGAGAAACCCTGTCTCGAAAAACCAAAAAAAAAAAAAAAAAAAAGAAGGGGTCACCTTGACTACAAAATCTTAGAGATCTAGTTCTCTTCAGAAACCAAGTTTTCCCTTCATCCTCTCCCTTACATGATGTTCCATCCACGTGACTCTATTTTTTATTTCCAGTTGAATTTAACACTTAGGAAAAAGGAGAGAGAGAGAGAGAGAGAGAGAGAGAGAGAGAGAGAGAGAGAGCAGTGATTTTCAAAGTTCATAAGTAGGGTGCACTGTCAGAGTGGACTCCTGAGAAAGGGATAGCACGTTTTTCCCATCTATGTCTAGTATAGGATGATGATTTATTGGTAGTGACTACTCAAGACTGCTGCAAGTGGGGTCTTCAAGGACAAAGCAGCCAAAAGACCCAAGCATGCCCTGACTGTGGCCACAAGACTCAGTGCCCCCTGGGGGACAGCCAGTGTTCCAGCCTAGCCAACAGAGGATCCACAGACTTAGCCTGTCCCATGGGCTTCTGTGGCATTTGGATCAGGTCGAGAAAAAAAAATCCTAGGAAGAGACAAAAATCAGAACATGCCTCCAATAGCCACACGACCCTCTACTCCACATCCGGCTTGGCAGTAGATAAGGGTTAAAGCAGCCTGGCTCAGTCTTCTCTGTTAAAATACCACCACCTCCAGGCCAGGGGGGATAGCTCCACCCATGAAGGTGATTGTCACCAAGTTTAACAGCTTGAGTTTAATCCCAAAGACCCACATTGTGGAAGGGGAGAGCTGTCGCCCGCAAATTGACCTCTGATCTCCTTGTGCATAGTACGGCATACTCCCCAACACCCCACCAACCCACACACACACACACACATGGGCACACATAATGAATGTAATTTTAACAACTAAAAATACCACCTCCCCCATTCAGATATCAACTGTCAGCTTCTTTGCTGTCATGGTTGACCAGAAGTTTTTCAGCTCCGGGAAGAGGGGATGTTTGAGTTTAGAATGGGGCTTTCTCCTTATGGGGTCCTTGCCCTACACCAAGCATGCCCCCATGTTATTTGAGACCTTTACCTGTTTTTCTTCCCTGTGACCAAAAGAAGTTGCTGGCTCAATGTAAACCACTGAGGCATTTGTCTGCCGGGGATGCTGTGAGGAAGTTTGATGAGTTGAGTCTTTGGCACAATAGAAACATATTGTGTCCTCCCCACCCCCAGCCCTGGAGACAGGCAGTCTGAGAGCAAGATGTTGTTGGACTGACTTCCGCAGGCTGACAGCACAGTAAGGCAGACCTGTGGCTCTGCAGGCTACAGCTCTCATCCCTCCCCAACCCCAGCCCCAGCCCTACATCCACTGGGTTGCTGGAAACTTTGGGCCGATCCTTGACTTTGTTTTTACACCCAAGTCTGCCTTCAGGCTCACATGGCAATCTCCCTATGTGGGTTCTCTTTGTAAAGGGACAGGCAGCACCCATCTTCATCGTCTCACTTGGAGTTGGTTGCCTCCCTGAAGACACTGCCTGCATTCTCAGAGGTTCTGAGGATTAAGGCTTTAACATATAAGTTGGTAGAATACAGAATTCATCTCAGGGGTACTTAGGGAAGCATCAAATTGCTCTAGAGGAGGGACCGTGACCTCCAGTGCTCGAGAGAGGACAGAGCAAGATTGTATAGGAGTGAATCCAGCAGTGACGAGATTGTTACCAGGGAGGCTTGGCAGCAAGGGTGGCATGAAAAGCCCCTTACATTAAGGAGCCGTCACCACTGAGATGAAGCTTCCTGTTGTTTGGAAAGAAATGAAAGACCATTTTGTTGTCTCTTCTGAGAAATAAAAAGAATTGAACTAGTAAAATAAAAAAAAAATCCAGGTTCCAGTCAGTTTTCTATTGCTATAAAAAAAATACCAGAGATGATCAAATATATACACATGTATATATATATATATATATATATATATATATATATATATATATACACATACACACACACATATATATACACATATATGTATACATATATATCCATATACACATACGTATACATGTATGTATACATATATGTGTATATGGATATATGAATATTTGCTTTGACACACACGTTTAGAGTTTTCAAAGTACTCAAGTGGCTCAGGGGCCTACGGCTCTGTGGAGAGGCAGCGCACAGTGGCAGTCAGTGCATCATGATCAGAAGCACATGGAAAATCAAAGCTCCTCTGCTTGTGGAAGCTAGGAAACAAAGAAAGGAATTCTCTCATAATTCCCTTTAAAGGCCACCTGCAGTGGCCTAAGGACCTCCCACTAAGATCCACCTCTTAGAGGTACCTGTGCCCATCAGTATTTCTAAAATTACCACTGGCTGGGTACCAAATGTTTAGCACATGTGGCTGATGGTGGACGTTTCTCAAAATCAGGGCTATATTATAAACCAACTGATAGGTCTGAAGACTGAACTTAGCCAAAGCCCCATCTCTGCCCTGACCCACCTGGTTTCAATCTTGGCGCTGGCAGCTGTCATCTTCCCAGAGTATCCAGGAGGCCTCTGAATGCACTGCCACACTGCTGAGGGAACTATGCAGGAACAGCCTGAATATCGGGAAAGCAAGCACAGGCATGTTCATGTGTGCATCTGTAGCACCTTAAGAGTTACCTCGTGGAGGGTGCAGACTGGCCCACGTGTACTTTCTTGTTAGACAGGACCCAGAGAATGTCAGTCCACATTTCTGCCAACAATACCGCTTCTAACTTGCTGTGCTTGGGGATTTAGTTCGGCCATTCTCCAAACAGTGACAGGTGTCAACTGGGAGTTTCGCTGCTCTCTGATCCTTACAACTCACCAGCCTGGGAATTAGGAGCTGAGAGTTAAGGCTGCTCCTGATGGTGACAGCTTAGAGCTTTACTGAAGCCATGGAAACCAGCACGGAGCACCATGGGCTGGGCCAGACATAGCTCCCTGTTTTCAAACATTCATTTCTCTCTGCTGTCCATATCACTGGGCTCAATGTCATGATCTGAGGAGCTCCCCTCTTTGTGTTTGCAAGGAGCCTGGTGAACCAGTTACGGGAGGTGAGATAGTTGTCTAATCTTCCCCCATGAAACCTCATTATTTCTCCTCTATTTAAGATTGACGAATATCTTATCCAAAAGGCATTTGGATCTCTGTGTTATGCTCCAAACAGACGGCCATATCATCACAATAAGCAGCATATAAAATAATGCAGCACTCAAGGGAAGAAAAAAAAGTGAAGCTCATTTTTTATGCTCATAGCCCAGGCAATAAAATACAGCAATCTCTACTTCTAATGCAACATTCATGGTGTTTATTGTTTGGTAAGATTGATGCTACAAATCTGACACTCAGGCACCTACCTGCAAAGTGGCAAACAATGTGTCCCCTGGGGGCTAAGGATGAATGTTAGGTGTGAGCAGGTATCACCCCAGGCTAGATTATTTCTTCTTTGCCAGAAACACTTCCCCAAAATACAAACACCAATCAGAGGTTGTATAAATTCTATATGGCCTGAACTTAGCATCCCTGGGTACCCATCGCTGCGAGTCCCACTTGGGAGGAAGAAGGGAGGACAATAGATTCCTAATTCCTTGCACTCCCAGATTATGCACCTTTATTGCCGTCATCGTTATCATCATTACCATGGTTATTTGGGCCGTGGGTGTGGCATGAAAGTGGACATGCTTTGAGGAGCAAGAGAGGAATGGGAAGGGAGCTGTGGTGTGCCTGTCTTCAGATCCACACAGCCTGGGTAGGACTGGCTTGCACTGGGTGGATTCTGAGACCTCTTAAGACCTCTTAAGAGAGGAGAGGCCAATCCCCAAGCTGACCCTCCTGAGGGGAGCATGTCAGGATGAGCCTGGCTTGACTGCAGTGTTGCTGTGCTGCGTTTTCATTAACAACACAGGGATCTAAGCTTATAGACACGGCCCAGTGGTTAAGCGCATGGGCTACTCTTGTAGAGGACCAGGTTTCAGTTCCCAGCACTCACATAATAACTCACAACCATCGCTAACACCAGTTCCAAGGCCTATGGTGCACCCTTCTGGCCTCCATGAGCATTGCATGCATGTGGTGCACATACAGATGTACAGGGAAACCATTCAAACACATAAAATAAGAATAAACCAATCTTTTTTAAAATACACACAGTGATCCTTTGAGGGCAGAAGATAATTTTTTTAATCGTCCACATCTTTTATGAACTCACTGTACCAAGTACAAAATTGTTTTTCAAAGTTTCTTTCTTAAGAACCCTGAGTCCCCTGAAGGATGCACACCTCCCTTAGGCTGCAGCCAGATGCCCACTGGGTTTCTTCTTGTTATTGTTCAATGAAAAGGGAGTCCCTAACGAAAGCTCTGAGCACAGTGCTTTGGGAGAGGGAGGAAGAACAAAGCAGATATTTGAGTGTTCTAGTTTTCTTTCCACCGCTCTGCTAAGACACTGGTCAAAACTAGGTTGGGGAGGAAAGGGTTAATGGGTTATTTCACCTTACACTCCCAGGGGTAACCGTGCATTGTCTAGGGAGGCCAGGGTTAAACCTCAAGGCAGGAACCTGGAGGTAGGAACTGAAGCAGAGACCATGGAGGGGTGCACCAGAGGCTTGCTCCTCGTGGCTCGCTCAGCCTGCATTCTTATAGAACCCAGGACCACCCACCGAGGAGTGGCTCCAACCACAGTAGACTGTTCCTTCCCACATTAATCATTTATCAAGAAAATGCTCCCACAGTCATGCCCAGAGGCCAACCTAATGGGGACAATTCCTTAATCAAGGTTCCTACCTCCTTTGTAACTCTGGTATGCATCAAGCTGGCAAAAAAAAAAAAAAAGAAAAGAAAAGAAAAGAAAAAAGAAAAGAAAGAAAAGAAAAGAAAAGAAAAGAAAAGAAAAGAAAAGAAAAGAAAAGAAAAGAAAAGAAAAGAAACTAGCTAGTCCATAGAGGTTCTGGTGTAGAGAGCTGGTGACTCCTATCCCAGGGCTCATGGTGGCTGAGCATCTCAGCGCCATAAAGGGCTGCTGGCATTCTCTTTCCTCCTCAACACAGCTTCTTACTGAGAAGTAAGTAGTAAAAACTGAGCTGGTGGGTGTCGGTCTGATGGATTCCTGACTGTCTGTGTGTACATGTGCATATGTGCACACACATTTGTGAGTATGTGAGTGTGTGTCTGTCTATATCTCAGGGGGAAGGGGAGCCAGTCTACAAGCCACACCCAGGATGGGGGGGGGGGACAAAGCCACATCTCTGTCACGCACTTGAGCACTACATCTGTGCCCCACAGCTGCCCCAGAAGCTGTACATTTTTCAGTGATGTGGTCAGTGTGAGGTTCAGAAGAGCTGTCTCAGGCCAGTGAAAACAGATTGGGCTGTGTTTTAAAATTGCAAGGTTTTTTTGGTTTTGTTTTTTTTCTTTTCAGAAGAATGGGGCTGTCCCTGGAGATCGTGGGTCTTCTGTGTTTGTTTGTTTGATTTTTTTTGTTTTGTTTTGTTTGTTTTTCCAATTTCATAGCTTGTTTTTTAAATGCCTGATTATTTCAGCCACATTTCAAATTTGAGGTGCACAGGTTCAGGGGGAACACAGGTACATTTGACTGCAGAGTAAATGGGCTGATAGACTCCTCTGAGCAGCCTTTCTGGTCACATTGTCCAAGCTTCTCTAGAGTTGGAGTTAAGGAGACTCTTCCCAAGACTGGCCCATTACAGCCCCCCAGTTAGTTCTCAAGTCGGTTTGCTCCTAAATATTGTCGAGCAGGTCTTCAGCAATCTTTCTTATTTACTTTTCACCATAGCACATAGCAGAAAGCAAGCCTCTGACTCTTCCACTACTTGGCAAAATAAGAGTGGGGTCATCCTGACTGTGTGTAGAGACAACTCGTGGGGCCCTGGTTCTGAGGCTATAGGGCTTGAAAACCTTTTGCTGTTGTTAAAATAAAATAAAATTAAAAAATCCCAACTGGAATCTTCTCAAATTATCCTCATCACAGCCTTGAAAGGTGGCTGACACCACAACTCTCACTTTGTTTGGGAGGAAACTGAGCTAATGGGTCTTAGACACCATCCATAGTGAAGAAAAGGGCCTCCCCAATCCAGAATTTCCCCCATTTTCTGGCATATCTGTTAGGAGAAATTGACAGTTACTTTTTGTTTTTAATGCTGAGCAGAATTTTCCTCCCCGGCACATGTAGCTTCGTATGTACCCTGTGGGGTGGTGGAGCTTAGGAAAGAGGCACAGAGAAAAAAGAAAAGAGAGGATTGTGTTTCCTCCGGTGCCTCACTGAGCTTTGCAGTATTTCGAGTAACGCTGTCCTTGATAAACAGGAAGCTCTAGAGCCCTGTCAGTGGGGCTCAGTTAAATCACGTGTGCCTGTGTAATGTCCAGTGTCATGGTCCTTGAGCCAGTGACATCAGCCTTCCCTGAGAACTTGATAGAAATGGACAGTCTCAGGCTTACCCCAAAATTAGAACCAGAAGTTCAAAGGAGGGTCCAAATTGTGCATGTGAACCATTGTTCAAATGTTAGATGGTTCTAATACACCCTGATGCAGGAGGGAAGCATCAGCCACTGGGAAGATCAGTCAAAGGCTTGGGAGCTGGACCCCACCTCGGATGGTCTCTATTCTCTTAACTGCACTCTTGTCAAAACTGACTTCCTAGGCTGGTCTAATACTCCAGACTCCCAGGTCTAATACTCCAGAGGTGGGAGGGGCCTCCACCTCCCAAGTGCTGAGACTACTGATGTGTGCCACAAAGCTCTGCCCAGCTCAGCTCATTCTGAAAAGTTCGCCTCTGTGAGGTTGTGCCTGTGCATTGTAGGTGACTACTGGTAAATTTCTTTATAACAGCTTCTTCAATATCAAATGCTAGAAGTTAATATCCCTCAAAGGGGGTCGAGGGTGCTAGACATGTAGCCCTGTAGTAGAATATGTACATAGCATGCACACAGCCCTGGGGCTCAATCTCCCACACGCATGCTCACGTGCACACAAACAGGGCATGGGAAGTGTTTGCATCTCACTGGAAGAACAGGCCACGTGTTAGTGCCCAGGACAAGTCACGTTTCTTCGTTGCCTTTTTTCAGTGTAAAAAGAATCAAGAAAGTTGGTTTCAGGGAACAAAATAAATGGCTTAAAATAGAAGTTTTGGATTAAATCTTTAAAAAAAATAAGTCCAAGTCAAGACGCATACCTATATACCCAGCTCTTGGGAATCAAAGGCAAGAGGATCAAGATGTTCAAGGCCAGCCTTGGCTACATAATAAGTGTGAGGGCAGCCTGGGCTACATGAGACTATGTTTCAAAAAGGAAAGAAGGAAGGAAGGAAGGAAGGAGGGAAGGAAGGAAGGAAGAAAGGAAGGAAGGAAGAAGGAGAGAAAACTATTTCCAGTAATCAAAAGGCATTTTAAAAAGAATTCCTTGAACTCCCCACAGTGTGGCTCTTCATGGACACATTTACCCTCTTGGATCCCACTTAGCTGAAACATGTAATTGAATGCGTAATTGAACAAGGTCCTTGCATGGCTGGCTGGAGGGTCATCCCAGCTGGGTAAGACATTAACAGTTATAAAGGTGGGCTAGAGAGGATGGCTCAGCGGTTAAAAGTACTGCCTGCTCTTCCAGAGGTCCTAAGTTCAATTCCCAGCAACCACATGGTGGCTCACAACCGTCTATAATGAGATCTGGTGCTCTCTTCTGGTCTGCAGACATGCAGGCAGAATGCTGCTCTTGCAGAGGACCGAGTTCGAATCTCAGCACCTACACTAAGCGTCTCACAAGCACCTGTAGGTACCTCAAGCCTCTGTGGATATCAGTAGTCATGTGCACATTCCCTCACAGAGACACGTGATTAAAAATAATTCTTCAAAGTGCTTGTGAAGGCAAATATTCAGCTTAGTGATAGAGTTACCCCCAACACCTCAGAAAGAAAAACACACGGTAATATCTTTAAAAACCAAGAAGGCGTTAAAGGATTCCTTGGCTGGTTCCTTCATTGGACTTGGCCCATTCTAGTGATTCTGACACCTATAGGATAAATAACAATCATTTGTATATTTTAAGAATTCATGAATGGCCAGACCTTCAAGCCAATTTCTGTGAGTTCAAAACCAGCGGGGTCTACATAGCAGGTTCCAGGACAGCCAAAGCTACATAGTAACACTTTATATCAAAACCCCCAAACAAATAAGCAGAATTCTTTGCTGGAGGCTTGGGGGAGTGCATTTCCTGTGCCCACAGTTACTCCCAGGGTATGTAGCACCCTTTCCTTCTCTCACCAAGTCTGGCTTCGAGTTTAATGAGAAGTGACAACAGAGCTTGCACATAGCCCTGAAGGTTTAAATGGAAGAACGGGATGAAACTTGGCACCTAAGCGGTTTCTCGTCTATCCCTGTGCATTTTTGTTCCCTGGCAAAATACCTAAATCTCACACAAAATGCTAATAGGAGCGATTCATTTTATCTGTCTTCATTATATTCATTTTATTCCTCTTAGAATGCCAGGATTTTCATAATAATCTCAAAAGTATATACGCCAAACTAAATAGCAGTGTTTAGGAAGAAAAAAATATATCAACGGGAGAAATAGAAAGGCATCCAAAGATTAAAACGATGGCAGGTTGTTTTCTCCGAGGTTCTAAAAAGCAAATCCTTTGAAATCTAAGTGAGCACACTTCTATTTTAGGAAACGAGATCATGAAAATTTGATGATCTGTGCCCACTGAATCCTTAAAACAATCGCTTTTCAAATGCAAAGGTCCCGTAGCTCCTTTGAAAGGAACTGGGCAGGCAGGTACTTTGTGGCCGTTGACAGGTAATCATCGTAGTGATAAGAAGTTTGCCTTCCATAGTCTATCCTCCCTTTGTCTGTTATGTAATCTGCCCTGTTTGGTCTCTCTGCGATCAAGTTCTCTCTTGGAAAATGCCAAGATGATCCGTTGTGTCTCCCAATGTGTCACAGTGACATCGGAGGCTCTGCCCGCTGCCGATGTGACTGAACCCGTGCATCTGCCAGCTGCATATTCTTCCCTGAGAAGCCTGGCTTAGCTCCCTGCTGCTGGTCTTAGTTACCACTGCCCTGGCTCAATGGAAACAAAGTGGCGACTTGGTTCTAAAGCCCACCCTATGATGGCAGCCTGTCCTGGCAGCAGCTCCCAGATGCACCTGTCCCTGTTCTCGCTCTGCTTGCTTTCTCAGTTCACAGTCTGCAATGCCGTAAGTCCACGGGAGCCACTGCCTGTGAGCTCTGATTGTCATCACACCAATGGCGGGCACATGGTTCAGGGAAAGCACGCTGGGCTCAGATAGTCCCCAAAGGGAACGGCAAATGTGTATATAACTTCATCTGAGCAGAAATACAATAAGCCTATTTGCTGAAGTCAAAACAAACCAACACTATAAAAATAAATAATAGTAATAATAATAATAATAAATTATAACTGGAAAATCCACTTAGTGGTGAGGGTGCTTCCAGAGGACCTGAATTCGATACCCAGCACCCACATCACGGGGCTCACATCTACTTGGAACACATCTCCTGGGAAACAACATCTTCTTCTGGTCTCCTTGGGCACTAGTGTTCTTGTTGTATACCTCTCTCTCTCTCTCTCTCTCTCTCTCTCTCTCTCTCTCTCTCTCTCATGCACACACACACACACACACACACACATCATATCACATACACATACATACACAAAGATAAGTCCTTTTAAAAAGCTTTAGATTGCCTTGGACATTAACCGAAGTGTAAGTTTGCGTCATGCGTTCCATGAGTATTTAATAAACCTGTGAGTATTAAAGGGCTGAGCCATCTGTAAGAGTCTGTGAGACACTTCTGAATATTAAACTTTTCACTTATAGACAGTCTTTAAATGCCCTGCTGGAAAAGCAAACATGACTTAAGAAAACCTGATGACATTTGTAATCACCACCACCTTCCTCCCGTCATTAGCAAAAGGTCCTAAGGCTGCGGGCTCAGCTAGAGGAGCTAAATCACCATTGGAAGGTCAGTTAGGAGACAGGGCAACCCATCATACAGGAGAAGTAGACTGCTCAGCAATGGTTCTTTGGGAGTGGGCTCAATCTTCTTCCTCAGCAGTTCAGTCCCATAGCAGCAGCTGCAGACCAGTCCTCTGTGCAGGCAGGCACCACACACAAACCGGCAGCTACAGTCCAGTCCTCTGTGCAGACACCACACACAAACCGGCAGCTACAGTCCAGTCCTCTGTGCAGGCAGACACCACACACAAACCGGCAGCTGCAGACCAGTCCTCTATGCTATGCAAGCAGACACCACACACAAACCAGCAGCTGCAGACCAGTCCTCTGTGCAGGCAGACACCACACACAAACCAGCAGCTGCAGACCAGTCCTCTGTGCAGTCAGGCACCACACACAAACTGGCAGCTACAGTCCAGTCCTCTATGCAGGCAGACACCACACACAAACGGGCAGCTGCAGACCAGTCCTCTATGCAGACACCACACACAAACCGGCAGCTGCAGACCAGTCCTCTATGCTATGCAGGCAGACACTACACACAAACCGGCAGCTGCAGACCAGTCCTCTGTGCAGGCAGGCACCACACACAAACCGGCAGCTACAGTCCAGTCCTCTATGCAGGCAGACACCACACACAAACCGGCAGCTACAGTCCAGTCCTCTATGCAGGCAGACACCAGGCACAAACCAGCAGCTGTAGTTCAATCCTGAAGAAACCACAAGGCTCACCAACTGGCCTATTTGAGACTGCAGAAGCCGCAAGCTGCCGCAAGAACTCCATGAGCAGTTCTTGGTTGTTTCCCTCAATGGCATCATTACTACACGTTGAGCTCAACAACGCTATGAAAGGTGAAGCAATACATGGGAGTCATTAGCAGAGAATATCGAGGCAGAGCAAACCAAACCAAAGCTCAGTGCTCATCTCCCCCTCTCTGTGGGGTCATATTTACACTCCTTTATCAAGCAGCCTTTCCCGTGTCTGCTGTATCACAACCTCCTTTCACCTGTGTCTGCTTCGGGAACACATTCTTTCCTGTGTCTGCTTTAGCAAGACATCCTTTCATCTGTGCACCCCAGCAAAACACCATTTGACATAAGTGACTTTAGAAGTTTCCCCATCAGTGTTCATATTAGGTCCATTTGAGAAATGAAGCCACTTAAAAGACTAGTGGTAAAAGAGAAAATTCTATTTATCACCACATTCATGTGAATTTCCTTTGTATTCCTTTCTCTAATCATCAGAGCTATCTTGTTTATCTTAACTTACCAGCCCAAATCTATCTGCAAAACACCTTGTAGCACAGAAATTATGGGAGGAACTGAGTCTGGGCTTTGTTTTGTCTTGTTTTGTTTTGTTGTTTATTGCCTGTGTAATTAGAAAAGCTTCCTCAAGGACAATCAAGCACCAGCCAGCTTAGAAGTACAGTGTGAAGATGAATGGAGAGGGTGGACCTAGTTTAGCAGAGGAATGTGGTCCTTACAAGAGTAGGCGCAGCCTTGCCCCACAGACGGAGTTTGTGAGGCACTGTGGCAGATGTGTAAAACTCCTTTACTAAATCAAGACTCCCTGAGAACAAGATGGATCTGACCTCTATGCTCTTACCTGTGGGCAGGTGATACATAAACCGGATGTCCCCTAGATGTGACAGGAGATGCTAGCAACAGCTGTGGCCAATTAATTTCAAACCCTAGACAGCAGTGAGAATGCACATAAAACCGATGAGACATAGAAACTTCCAGCATTTCCTGTATGATGGAAAATGATTGTTTTTCCCGTTCAGGTTGTGCGTGAGCCTACGCACGCACACACAGACACACACCCTGTCTGAGCCATATAAATTAGACCCTGAGGATTGTCTCCGTCGACTCTGTAGCTCACAAGCTCTGACTGAGTTCACAAGTCTCTCCTGCGGATGGTGGCCAGCTGGGGAGGGTCCGGTGGTCATACGTTCCTGTCTGCTGTGTGTAGGAGTCTGATTGCCACCTCAACTTGGCCTCTCTGTGATCACTCTTAAGGACATGGCAGGTCAGCAAGGGGAGAGGGATCCCATCATTGCTTTCCTGAGAAGGGGAGATGGCGGCCCTGATTGGGGGCAGTGTGACAGCATCTTTGGGAAGGAGGTGTGTATTTGTCACACCGCAGGAGTTGGCACTGCTGGTGCATCCTGTGAGGGATGTGACAATCACAGGCACAGGGCTGTTAATGGAATCTGACCAAGTTTTCCCTTGCCTCTCACTGGAGTGCTTCAGCTGCTCCGGTCTGCCATTCCATCTGGCCTCAAGGGCTGAAGTGCTTGTGGGAGAGAGTAAGGGTTCGTGTGACAAGTGTGTTATAGTTGATGTGAGCACAGCATGAGGAAATGAAAAGGGAAGGAAGTCTGCAGGCTGACAGTCCTGTGGCAGAAGCTCTCAAGGAATCTCTCGGTGCATCAGATAAACTGAGTAAATCAAAGAGAAGTTCTTTACAGTTCCTGGTTTTGTTTTTATTCAAAGTTAGCAGACACAGTAACAGGTTACCTTATAGTGTCTTCAAACATGTCACTTAAATTTTCTTTATGAATGAAGTCTCTCTGGAAGCTTACAAAATATGCTTCCTGTTCCCCTTTTGGTTTGGTTTTGGTTGGTTTTGGTTTAATGACAGGATTCCCGTGAAACCCAGGCTAGCCTCGATTTCATTATGTAGCAGAGGAGGACCTTGAAGCTCGAATCCTCCTGCCTCTTCCTCCGGAGTGCTGAGATGACAGGCATGTCCCTCTGTGACCTGCTTCATTTTACCCTTGTTCCTTTTCCCATGTGAACAGGTCCTGTGCAGTCATGAACCACTAGGCTCATTCTATCATGAACACTCCTCTATCCAGAGCTTCCCGGAATTAAGAAAACCAGTTTAGTGTGTCTTGGTTTTGAGATCTCACTGGACAGCCCAAGCAGTTCCTGGTTCATCTGCCTCATACTCTCACTTGCTTGATTGCAAGCATGTATCACCACACTTGGCTAAGAAATACATTTTCAAAGGATGCAGAATGCAAGCTCAGATTGGTTAGACGATCCTGAAAGCTCCCATGCTCCCCCCCCCCAAAAAAAAAAACTGAGAGAAAGGGGTTGTGGGGCGATTTTTTTTTCATATAACAAATATGTAAGGTGTTTTCTGGAAGAGCATCAGGCCACAGGAAAGCAGTTAAAGGTTAATAATTGTACTTGTTTGGCCTTTTGGGCAGCAAGGTTCTTGCTTCATTGGAAAATGAAAGTCTAAAATTGGGGATCCAAGGGTCAGAATTGTGGAGAGTAATGAGGCATTCCATGCCACCATTGTAGAAAATAGCAGAACTCTGGAACCCAAACCCTGACAAGAGCTGGAGTCAGCACGGGGTGTGTCTGCTTCTTGGCCTTATATCCAAAGAACTGAAGAGAAAGGACCACATCGGTGAGGGAAAGTGGCAAGGTGACCTCTACAGGGGCAAAGCAGTGGTACAGAGTACCAAAGGATGCCCTGTCAAGACTGACAGTAGCCACATGAGAGAGGGAACTCGGGCCCCAGGTCACAGCCTGGGCTTGCTTCTTATAGGGTCTAATGGAAAGAGAAGCCTGTTACTACCGGGCAGAGTTGGAGTGGATCTCCATTTTGGTTGATATTGTAGGTCATATATTCATTTTCCTACTGCATAAGTGCTTCCCATAATGCATCTGACTTTAATGGTCTGCATGTTGTTATATGTAAGCATAAAATGGTAAAGAGACAAGGCGTTGCTGTTTGACTGTGGAGGCCTTCGTCTCCTCTGTCACGTGGTGTTCTCCGTGTCTCCCGTGCAAGCATCTTCATCAGAAAGGGGATTCTCCACAGTGCTTTCCTTCTTCGCCTCTCCAAGTTTCAGCAGGAGTAGATGGATCGCTTCCTTCTGGAAAGAGAGGTTTGTTTGCAAGAAGACTAATGGCTTAGGTGAGGACAGGCTTCCAGATCTTTCCTAACACATATAGCTCCAGGCAGTCTTCCTCAAACACCTAGGTTTGACAAATGAGAGGAACCTCTTTTGAATTGAGAAGCCCGTGCATTCTGGTTAGTTCTGTCTTCTGTCAGCACCAGGAAAACAATGGTCTGTTTATCTGTTTCCATATGAAGACATAAGCAGGGGGTAGCGGGAGGATGTTCACATGTGAGAGATTGAGAGAGAAAGTAAGCTCTAGCGGGGGGAAGACCTACTTCCACCCCCAAAGCCAGGAGGCTAACATGTCTGTCCCTATTCATTGTCATTGTCTGAATTCCCATCCACTCAACAGTTCCACCAGGGGAAAAAAATCAACAGACACAGCTTCTAAAGTAATTTTTTGAATAAAGTTAAAATAGTAACTATTAGATATATGATTGACCCATTGGTCTGAATTATGGCATCCTGGCCCCTTCAGAAACTTCTTGACTCTCTAAGATAAAAGGCAAAGCTGCTTTTTCTGCGTTACCAGTTTGCTCAGTCTCTCTCTTGCTCGGTGCTCCTGACCTGCCTCCTTACAGTAGAGTTCATGATGCCTCCGCCTCCAAATCCCACGGTGTTCTCTCAGCCGCTTGCCTCTTCCCCACCAGTAGAGCTTCCTATGTTTCATGCAAAGAGTTTACCGTGCTCTCAAACTGTAGCTGTGTGCGGTTCTTCTGGAAAACTTGTTGAAAACAGGAGCTGATATAATAGATCTGAGCTCCATGACCAAAAGCAACTTGGGGAAGAAAGGGTTTATTTCATCTTACGTCTCAGCAGTCCGCCATGATGGAAGTCAAAGCAGGAACTGAAATGGGAACCTGGAGGGAGGAGCTTACATAGAGGCCATGGAGGGGTGCTGCTTACTGGCTTATTCCTCATGGCTTGCTCGGCTTTCTTTCTTATACCACCCAAGACCACTTGCCCAGAGGTGGCACCCCTCCTCGCATCATGGAATGGACCCTTCTATAACAATCATTAATTAATTTATTCTTTTTAAAAAGGAAAGCACTTCACAAACTTGCCTATAGGCAATTGGAGGGAGGCCATCTCTCAGTTAAGATTCCCTCTTCCAGATGTCAAGTTGACAAAAAAATTCCAGCCAGCACACTGTGCGTCTATTGCACTTGGGTACAGCTTGATGGTCACATGTGTGCATCCTAGGCTACATCCCTAGCATCACATACATACAGGAATATAAATGCCTGTGCCTGCCTTCTACCCTGAGCCTTCACCTTGACTGACTGTATTAAGAACAGCTTTGTCAGCCCAGGTATGGTAGTGTATACTTTTAATCCCAGCACTCAGGAGGCAGCGGTGGATGAATCTCTGCAAGCTCAAGGCTGCCCCGATCTACACTGCAAATTTCAGGACAGCCAGGGCTACATAAAGAGACCATGCCTCAAAAAACACAAAAGAATAGCCTTGCTCAAATCAGTGTGTTCTGTGTGTCACTGCACTAACTTAGTTTCTGTTGTAACAACTCAAATGCTCCTTCAGGGTGACGCCCACCTACCTGTTTACAAGCTACTGTGTCCCCTGGACCTAAGAACTCTGGAAACATCTACTGTGCAGGCTGTCAAAATTTTCTTGCTGCTCTGTTTTGTTTTTTTTCATGGGTTTGGTGCCTAATAACATACACAGCTGTATCACTATTCCAGAACAAATTTCCACTCAACACCAATGGCATTTGTACAATGTTTCTCCTGGTTATTGTCTCAGCATGCAATATTGGGCCTCAGGTTGAAGTCCTACTGGGGTCATGGCTCCCAGAACAGTTAGCCAAAAATACTCTCTTAACTGTAACCTATTTAATCTCTTCAAGTGAGGGGCCTTTTCCTACTTACCAAAAATAGTTCATGCTTTATTCTTGCTTGTTAAAAGAGTCTTTCATGGGCCTTTCTCTGTTGACCCTCCCAAGACCCTTCACAGCAGGTAGAGTCCATGCTGCTATACCACCTTCCTCAGGGAGACACTCAGGTGTGGACGGTAGTCAAGGACACGCGTGACTGGCTTGTGTCCCAGCTGATGGTGGTGAGTGGTAGCAGCAGGTGAGGAAGCATGGTGCCTGTCCGTCTTCACATCAGCCCTCCACTTCACTGGCAGCCAGGCTAATTGTTCTTAGCTTGGGAGAATGGCAGTGTGAGAGAAAACAGAAAATGGCCAGATCAGGTGTTGGGGGCAAGAATAGTAAGTTACTGTGCTAAGCTGAGGAGGTGGCCCAATGTGTGAACTCATCAATTGTTCCAGCATGACACATTGGGCCATCTTCAATGACTCTAATGACTTCATCCCTGGGGTGAGGGGGGAGAGCAGAGTCTTGCAGGCTGTCCTCTAATGTGCCCTCATGTGCATGGCAGGCCTGTGAACTCGTACACACACACACACACACACACTGATGGCAATGACAAAGTCTGAGGTTCTACCTTGTCTTCTGGGAGAAGCAGCACGGGAATGCTTCTGAGGTAAAAAGAAAAACTGTCATTGTGCCTTCCCAGAGTAACCCTTCTGCTCCCTGAAGGCCTCCGTACAAACCCAGAATGTGTGCTCATCCCTGTAACGAAACCCCCAGAACTTAGATGCTAATGATTTATATCATCTTCATACTCTCCTGAGCCCTACTGTATGCCAAGGGCTATACCCAATGCTGTGAAACCATAAATAAGAAGCCTTCTGTGTCACTGAGGAGTTCATCATGCAAACGTCTTCCTGTAAAGTCTCTGCAGGATGGCTAAGGTCTTTCAAACCAATGGCACAGCAGAGAAACTTTGTGTCCTGCTCCGTGGGTCAGAGACATCTCAGGCTTCCTAAACCTTGGATTTGTGACCAGGTTATCTCACAGTGGACTAGGAAGGGAAACAGATGGGGTACGGGGGCCACAGTACACTGAGGTTGCGGGACATTATTGGAATGAGTTTGCTTTCAATTTTTAATGCAGTTATCAGTCCATGGCAGGCTGTTTGCTGAGGAGGGAGACACTGTCTCCCTCTCCCTCTCCCTCTCCCTCCCCCCCTCCCCCTCCTCCTCCCCCTCTCTCTTCTCCCTCTCTCCCTCTCTCTTCTCCCTCTCTCCCTCTCTCCCTCTCTCCCTCTCTCCCTCTCTCCCTCTCTCCATCTCTCCATCTCTCCCTCTCTCCCTCTCTCCCTCTCTCTTCCCCTCCCTTCCCCTCCCTCCCAGGAATTTAGAGTTGGAAGAAGAAGACTGGAGTCTCTGAAGGCTGGGGGGAGAAAGTAAGTAGCTTCATAGGAACCTCTGGTCAGAGGTGTCGAGGGAGAGAGAACCGGAGAGTAAGGTCATAGGAGGAGGCTGTGAAGTCAACAGTGACCTCACTATGAGCAGATTCAATAGAATGGGACCTTTCAAGGGTTTTCCATCCTGATACCTTTACACCCAAAAACTTTGTATGCCACCCCAGGTATATTGGTATATGCAATCAGTATACAAAGAATTTATCTGTAATCATAAGGAAATGTTTTTCAAAACAATCCTTCAGCATGCATATAATTACCACTTATTTAAAGGGAAGCAAATTTGCCTACTAATGGGATGGGTGTGCTTGTCTGTCTGAAACAATAAAACCCAGAGATGTGGTGACTTGCTGTTTACATGCTAAGGAGTGGTGACGGGAAGATATTGAAAGCTTTATTCTCTGCACAGAAACAACATGTTTCTATAAGGGTAGAAAGCTTCATATATGTTATAAAAAAGACCCCGCCCCTCACAGCGTACCCTAGAGCCGATTCTAAGCTAAAGTGCTTCAGGCCATGGTTGTTAGTGTTGAGAGGTATGGCGAGGTGCACTGTGTGATGTGTGGATAGTGTGTGTTCAGAGCCAAGCTTGCAGTGCTGATGTGGAGAGGTTGGTTATGCATAAGGATGGGAAGGGGAGATTTTCGGCCAGTGGTCAGATTATGAAGCTCTTATAGAACCTCATTCTCACTAACTCTGTCCTGTGGGTCATAGGGAAGTAGGCACAGCAGCCAGGCATGGGATGGTGTGAGCCATTCCATCTGGGCTAAGGGAGCTGGAGTCAGTGGCCTGGCACAAGGAGAGAGGCTGGTGGCCTGCGCTCCCAGAGTGGTGTGATCAGAAGAGAGAAGGAGGGTGGAGGACTGGTGTTTGACTGGCTATTCTCATCCAGGTGTTCCTTCTCTCCAAAATTCATGCCCAAACTGCATCTCCAAAGTCATCTGCTCGAGGCCTTGGGAGATGTCAGCTTTGGCAGTAATTAAGACTAGATGAGGCCATCAGAGTGGGGCTTCCATGAGGATGAGAGTGGTTTCATAGGAGAAAGCCTGAAGTTAGCAAAGTTCTCTGTCTGGCCACATGATGCCCTGCACATATATCACAATCCAATAGGAAGCACCTCACCAGAGGCTGCATAGATGCTGCTGAGGCACTGTCTCAGGATCGCGAGCTAAGCAAGCATCCGTATAATTTACCCAGCTTGGGATCCTCGACCTGACAAGGTGCCCAATACAGGTGATGCTCAGAGAGAGTGATTCTGAGTCCTGAGTAGGCAAGCTCCCTGGGGATGGGATGTAAGACTTTTTGGAGAGTTGTTTATCCAGAGAGGGTAGAGGTGAGTTATTCCCTGAGGGCCCTTTAAATGTAGTGAGCTATAAGTACAGGGAGATGATTGGAAGAGGGTGGGGACTCAGAGTGACAGGTAGGTTAGAATTTGGAGTCCCCAGCATACTGACAGAAGTTGAGGTCAGGCATGTTCCACTTCAAGACTAAAGAGTGTGTGGCAACATCAGGATGGATGGATCTGTGTCCAATAGTTATTAAGAGAGTCAATTGTGTTTGCCATGCTGACTTAGAGGCCAGAGAGTTGATACTGACCAAGACCAGGAAGGACTCAGCCTCTGTGGAACCCCTGGAGGAAGGAGATGAGCTCAGCAGTTCTCCCTGGCCCCACTGTACCATCTGGACTTGCTTAGCCTCTCATTGCTTTGAGTTGACTAAGACTCAACTCTGTCCCCTAGAGGTTGGTTTGTGTGCTAGACGTTCCACATGGCCATGTTGGGTGGCAGTGGGAACTTTAAACGTTGGAGCCTTAGCTGAAGGTCATTAGGACCCAGGCTTAGGGACAAAAGTTCTCCTGGGACCTTAATCATTTCTCACAAGATTAAGTTCTTTCCAAAAGAACACTTTCTGGTCTTTAAATTTCTCTAGCTTCTATATGTGATCTTGTCCACATATCCATTCCCACCATTCCTAAGGACTCATGTGATCTATGCTTTTAGCCTCCAGAGCTAAGTAAACTCCTTCTCCTTTATAAAATACCCAGCCTCTGGTATTTTAGTATAGCAGTAGCATTAGGAAATGCCGCCAGTTCCATCCTAGGAGGGAGGACCTTGCCTCTGTTGTCTCCTTGGCTTCCTCCGTCTTTCTTCTTTCCATCTGACTGAAATGTGATGGCCTCCCTCTGGTTCTGGGGTGCAGACATAGACCTGAGAATCGGGGCTCTCCCAACAAGCAGCAGTTGTAAATGCTGGCAAGAGCTATGGTCCTGATGCTCTTCTGGCAAGGGGCGCTCCTGAGCTCTGTGCTGCAGAATGGAGTCAGAGCCTACAGGGTTGTTTTTTTTTTTGTTTTTTCCACCTCTCCAGGGAGAGGCTGTGACTCAGAAAGCTGGTATTCCCTGACCTTCGTTATTTAAAGCATCTTCCAGTCATCTCTTTCTGCCATTGGGGTTTTCTTGGGGGAGTAGAAAGTTGGGTTTTTGTTTTAATTTTTGGAGTCTCTTCACACCAACAGGAAAACTTGTGTTAATTTGATTATTTTTCTTATGGTCCTTCATTGATAAGATCTTCAGACTGGAGAAAGATAAGGTACACTTTTAAATTCCCGTCCAAGAACCAAGCCGAAGGAGTGGTACTACCCACAGCTAAGGTGGATATTCCTACTCCAATTAACCTAATAAGCTAATCCCTCACAAGCATACCCAGAGGCTAATCTAGTCTAGATTAACCCTTCACCAGCACGTCTCCTAGGTGATTCTAGATCCTGGCAAATGAACAGTCAATAGTCACCATTACAGCTATATACACAGCATGCGCTTCTGAGAAACAGTCTTGACAAGAGTGAGATCCACAAGGGAGACGGTATTGCTGTAGGAACCAGTGAACTAGAATAAAAAATAAAAAACTGAGAAAAAAGTGCTGTCCCCACTCCTCCCCCCATTCGTGTTTCTCAGTGTGTGACCCATATCTCTCGGGAGTGTTGGAAAAATTCAGTCTAAAACCAGAGGTGATCCCCTCTAGGGCCTCCACTCAATGAAGCTGGTTCTTAAACATGCAGGAAAGAATTTCAGAATGAGCCAGAGTATAGTGAAGTCAGTGTGTTTATTGAGTAGGAATTAGATGTTAGATGTGTGTGTGTGTGTATGTGTGTGTATGTGTGTGTATGTGTGTGTGTGTGTGTGTGTGTGTGTGTGGAGAGAGAGAGAGAGAGAGAGAGAGAGAGAGAGTAAGCAGAAAAGAGAGAAACGTAATGAGTGAAAAGAGAGAAAATGGAGAGATTTCCCCAAGGGCTATATATATACATAGTCCTGTGGGTTTCCAAAAAGGATATCATTTACAGCCAGTTAAAAGATTAAACATAGTTTAAAAATTAAGCCTAGAACTGGTTTACATATCTCTCTTTAAGAACTTCCTGTCTGTAATTGAAACTGTAAGGTGGTTTTCTGAGATGCATTGTTCAGGTTTAGGGGTGAGAGGCAAATCCTGGCAGACTTAACACAAAGGTCACAAGCATTTTGGCCCAGCTAAGGGTCATTTATTGTTTTACCTGTCTTGTCTGAGGTAAGTCTTGAAAAAAATCAAACATTATCTCTATAAGCAATCCCTTGGCTACCTTTTATTTATCTGGTACAAGTATCTGATTAGTTTTCTAGAATGGCTTTCAGAACTCAGAAACACCATCCCTATATTGACCAGTTGATAGTGAAAAGAAAAATGGGATCTGGGTGCACAGCTATCTGGAGAGATGGTTCAGGAAGGGGTTAGACACGTTCTCCAGATGTTCAGCAACCTGGAAGCTCATCAGGTCTCATCGTTCAGGTTTCTGAGAGCCTTGACCCTCCAACCACATGGAATTTCCAGGGGCCAGTCCCCTCCAGAGGCTACCTAGGACACCCACCCTCGCCCATCTCATTAGCATAAAGTCAGATGTAATCTGAAGAGGCTCATTTGGAATATCACAAGTCCCAGGGGGTTCAGGTAGGAAAGGGGATCAAAGACCATATCTCTTTCAGAGTATGTTACAGAAATGTTTTACAGAGCAAAAGGAATAGTAAGTGTGGAATTTTTCTTGCAAACTTTAGAACACTTTGGAATACAGTTTCCGACTGTATTCCAGGTGCCGTCAGTTTTGCAATAACAAGACTCGAATTTTGAAATAGTTAAACTTGGAGGCTCCATGGACTTCATAGTTTTACTTTTCAATCGGGATAACAATCAGAGTCACCAAGCAATGGTATACTTACCTGGGAAGAGCAGAACACTACAGTGAGAACATGCATGTAGAGTTCTGAGCAGTCCAGAAACTCAAAGGAGGAGAAAGATCAGAGACAAAAGTGAGCATTCTTTGATATGCTTTAAACAAATAGGCTCTAGCTGATATAAAAATAAATAGCCTGTCTGGTCTAATATTGAGTACACAGTTGTGCAGACGTCCTTACAGATATCTGTGGTACCTTTGTAGGCGGTTGTGATTTTTGCAGTCTCCGTGGAAGCCAGGCTCGATTTAATTGGTTGAGAGTTGTCGCTAGAGCATGGCCAAAGCAACTCCACCTTATCCTTATGACTTTCTCACATCCTGGAACTCTCTAGACTTCATGCAGTAAACATCTTGCTGACTACAGACCTCAGCTTCAGAAGTTTGGGGAATGAGTCCGGCTGTTTGATTAAGAACGTGTGCCTCTCCACCCGTTGTGCCCCAGGAGAGGACTCGGAGGAGCTTAGAATCCCTTCCACTACACTCATCCCGCACACACCTTGTCAGTACCTAGTGGGCAAAACACAGATGCTGAACAACTGCAGGGTTGATCAGGGACTGCCAAAAGGCTGGAAAATGCAAATGTTCCTTTCCCCCAGTGGCATCCACTCTGTGTGGCGTCTTCCCTCGTAAGAGGTTCTCTCCTTGGGAGCCATTCCCCTTTTCCAGTAACTTCTGGCACTACTTGTCACCTGTGCCTGTCCCTGTTTCTCCACATTGGCACCACCAGAACTTCCTGCCCCTGCTATGTATGATGCTGCATTCTCTATGACTTAATTATGTGCCCGGTAATAAGAGTCATTTCTGTGCCTGTTCATCTGGCATTCCAATGTCTAATAAGGCTCTGGTGGGGATGGGTGGAGACAGGAAGAAGAGTAGCCATTGTTCTCTGTAGACAGACACCCTCTCTTGCATGTCCTTCAGGCCACTAGCCTCTGTGCTCTGGGTGTGCACAAAGGTAGCAAGAAGCAAGCAGTAGCCCAGAGGCAGAGAGGGAAAGGCAAGAGGCCACGCAGCCCTGCAGTCAATAGGCTACAAGGAAAGAAAGGGACTTCTGTGAAGAGGAAAGGCCTAGGCTAAGTTTCGGTCTCCTGGCCCGGGGGCACTGGAGGAACAGGGCTGGGGAGGGGCCTGCAGAGGGAGGGAGGGCAGCTTTGCGTGACCTGACGCAGGGTGCCCTCCCTGAGCCTTGAAACTGAGGAACTGAGAGGCCCCGGTAGCGAATCAGTGTCTGAGAACACAGAATGGACGGAGGACTCCAGCTGCTGACCCTGCCTGATGTATCTGCTAGGGCCGTGGAGCTCACCGGCCCCAGGAGGATATGACATGGTCCAAAAACTTTTCTTGGATTTTTTCCGTAGGCGGCTGAGCCAGAGACCAACTGCAGAAGAACTGGAACAGAGGAACATTCTGAAGCGTAAGTCGGTGAAGCCCAGGGTGACCGGACCCTCGGGGCAGCCTTCCTGGGTGTGTAGTGGCTCATCGGGTCTCTCCCAGGGTCCATGGAAGCTCTGAAAAAACCTCTCCTGCAGGAGATCTCATAGACACCAAGGGTGAACCCTCTCCATAGCTGGGGAAGACCTATATATACCACTGGCTTCCCCGTTGTGGGTTAGGAACTCCCCAGGCTGAAGCCAGAGCCCACCCTGAGCTTAGAGAAAAGCTAATAATCAAACTGAGGCACCAGTTTGCCAGAAAAGGGTGATTGATAAAAAACAGCATCACCTTTATACCCAAACTGGCTTTAAAACGGGGACTTGGCTTTGATGTCTAGTGTAAAGGAACTTTAAAAATTAAGGACCAGAAAACAAGGGGCTGCTGTTGGTGGAACCCCTCAGTCCCCTGAGCCCCAGCTTCATGGTGAGAGAAAGCATTACTGAGGGAACGTTCATCTGGTCCTCCTGAGACTGGCCTGACCCATGGCATGCTTACATGATGCTCTCAGTCAGGGAAAGCTGGCTGTGGACAGGGGGAAAGCAGACCCCTGGTTCAGCCCAGGACCCCGAGCGTATTTGAGTTTGTACAGAGAATCTACTTGGTATTAAAACAATTAAAAAATACAAAGTAATGAAAGAAACCGGCCTTCCATGGACCCCAGTATGCCTCTGTTTAGCCATGGATATTCAATCTTCATCAATCAAAGCCACACCCACCAGACCCTTGCTGCCGTCCCTAGCCGCAGTTTTCTCATCACAACCAACAAATAATATGTTTACTTTAATTTTCCTACCCCTCCCCCGCAAAAGCCATTCTGATTTCTGTCCAGAAGAAAATTAGATATTAGAAAGTATCTTGCAAACGCGTGTGCGCACACACGCACGCAATCACGTGAGAGGTTGCTCTAGGAGACTGGGTAAAATCGCCACTTAAATGATTTTGTTTCTGATTGCACTTTCTACCCCTCCTCCCAACGGCCTGTGACCTGGCCAGCATTCAGTGATTTGCTGCGGGGGGGGGGGGGGGGGGCGAGTATGTTTGCATTTTGCCTGAGAAGGCTGTCACAGGCTCTGCAGCCCCTGTGAGTACTCATCCGCTTGCCTGCCTTTTCCTTTTCCTTCAAGGCAACTGTTAACAGTTTTCCAAGGGTTGGAGCAATCCTTACAGAACAGTGAGGTGTCTGGGGCTCTGTGTGTCGAGGTTTTTTTTTGTTTTTGTTTTCTCTCGCATTTATTTAATTCATTGGTTGGGAGGGCGTATGCCCCTAGCACTCATGGGGAAGTGAGAGGACAAGTTACAGGAGTCAGTCTCTCCCTCTGCCAAGTGTGTCCAGGGGATGGAACTTGGGTTGTCACGTTTAGTGGCAAGCACCTTGACACTGAGTCATCTCACCAGCCCTAATTTATTTTTAAAACCTGTGAGTGCCCTTCAAAGTTGCTAAGTTTGCCCAAGCGAGCTGAGCGTGGTGCCACACTAATCCCAGTACTGTGTGGAAAGCTGGCAGACTGAGTTCTAGTCAGCCTAATCTATCAAGACCCTGTCTCAAAGCAAAAGTTTCTAAATGTATATTTGCTATCCGATAAATAGCATACAATCTCTTGTCGGAGATTGCTACCGTTGAGGAAGTCCTGGTCTTTGGAGAGTTTCCTTTGGCCCCATGCAGACATCTGGTCCATTATAAAGTTTCTATTGTTGATGAGAAAAGGAGGGCAGGGAAATCTGATTCCTCAAATCAGTTATCAGATCATCCTGTTTCCTCCACACCCCCATGTGCTGAGCTGAGCGATTCCTCCACCCCTCCCAGCCCTTCTGAGCTCTGACACCTGAGCGCTGAGCCTAGGCTGCGTAGGCTGAGCCTGGCTTGGGTTTCTGTACATGGTTTCCCTCCACAGCAGTGAGGCTTAGGAAGAGAGGATCCCCCACCCCCCTTCACATCTGGCTCCCTTCCTTTTATTGTGGACTCCTTGACCAGCCCAGGGAGACTAACAGGGAGTTTGTGTGACTGTTACTGTGTTTTATCAAATTTCTCTGCCCTTCCCGGTGTCAGATAGCGACAAATTCAAGCACTGCTTAACCAAATTAAAACAGATTCTCCTCTCTCTCTCTCTCTCTCTCTCTCTCTCTGTTTCAAAACCTTTTAGAGATGCACCTGTTTTCCCTGCATACTGGTCCTTTATCTTTCTAGATTTGTTTTCTGGGTTTATTATTTAATCTCCTTGATTTGGGTTTTGTTGGTCTTGTTCTTATTTAGAGGTTTTTGTCTTCTCGGTCCTAGTTTTGGTTTTTTGTCTGTCTCCTGTAGCCCAGGCTTGGCCGTAAACTTGGTATACATTCAAGGATGACTTTGAACCCCCATCCCCTGCTTTCTACCTCCCAGGTGCTAGGTTTGCATTTGTCACCACACCCTGCACCTCCTTAATTCTTATATAAGAAATGTCAAGAGGTATTTGCGAATATCCCCCTAATAATCAATTTTAAAAACTTATCTTCTGGGCTTTGAACTGGAAGAGGAGCTGGACAGAGGCCGGGCTTGGTCTGCAGCCCCACCCTGCCCAGCCTCCTAAGCAAGCCTTCTCTTTGTTCTACTGAACAAATGGGGCCCCATGTGCATCTGAGCACATAATGAATTCTGGGAGTGGGCACCATGACGATGACATCACTGGACTTCCCTGGACTCTTTTCTCAGTTGCCTAGTGGGATTACCTTGGTATCCTCTGCCTGAGAATTCATGACACTGGGTTTGTAAACGGCTTTGTAGTAATGATATGGACACCATAGGTGATAGTTTATGACCCGCCCTTCTGAGGGTCTAAGAACCTACTTAAGAGATGAAGGCTCCTGCTCTGTATCATCTCTGGCACAGAACACCCACCCCCATGGCTCGGAAGGGGCCTGTAGGTCAGGAGTGAGGTCAGACCCAGTAATGAGAAGGAGGAACAGCCTGAAGCAACTGGTGACAGCAGGAAAAACCAAAGGTCTGAACTATTTGACTGGTGAGCCATGTCACACGTGGCATGTGGCTTCACTCCCTGGTACTTTCATGACTTCATTTGGAAACCCAGAATGGTAGCCTATATGCTCTCTAAGTTTCAAAATGACACCCAAGCTTCCTCAAGGACAGACTACAAAGGCTACCTTTCTTCTGTCTTTCCTTCCCATCCCTCTTCACCCCCCATATAAGTATAGCTAGTTGCCTGGACTCTGCCTCCAAATCAAGTCTCTGATAGATTGATTCATGCTAAGATGTTAATGGCTGGCTAGTTTCCCAGATTTTAACACAGAGTAATTTACTTTTTTTTTTTTTATAAAAAATGTCAGTCTTTAGGTTTCCCTTCTTCTGGGTCTTGCTATCTGCTTCCCAATTTATCTGTGATAGGTTATTTCATAGAAAGATAGTAATGGCTATTATAGGCTTTGAGCTGAGAGAAATGTTTAGGGAACCCTGGGAAGAAAATAGGGTGGTTAAATCCAGAGAATGGGATATTCATGGTAGGTCTGGGCAATGGAGGGGCTCTCGTGGCCCATTCCACAGGAAGAGTGGGTAGTTCCTGTGCTGTCCATACAAGGTCCTGATCCCCACAGGCAAGTGGGGACACAAGATCATATACCCTAGGGAGTTCACTCATGGCCCTTAGTCCTGTTCTGAGTTGCCACAATTTGTTGCCAGAAAAGCCACGGCCACCTTGGTTACAGCTAGCTATATCTGTCTGTTGTTGACTTTCTAGGGTGGTCAGAGAGGCACGTGGGACTCTCAGTCGTCCACTCCCCACCTCGATTTCTATGCACTAAGATGTTTTTTCTCTGAAAGACCCACGCTATCCTGGGAGCTTTAGGAGCCACAACAGGACTCCAACAAAACGATGAAGTTGCAGAAACATTACTTGACAGCCACAATTACAAAATGGGGATGCAGGCATCCCCCACAAGCTTAATGGACACTGTGCCCAAATCAACCCATAGTTTACCTTTGCTGATGCTCTGCTAAGCCCCCACGGGTGAGGAGCTCACGCCTACTGCGACACTAGTTGGTGCTCATGGGTATTTTTCAAATCTGATGGTCTCTGTCTCCACAGAGACCAAGGAACCCTTCCAAGGCCCAGAAGGTAAATGGTGGTCTGATTATCATCACTCAGTTAGCTCAGACAGAGAAAGGACCTAAGATCTCTGCCCTTCTTCCTACTCTCTTCCCCGGACCCTTACTACAAACTCTTTAAACTCAAACAGACCAGTTGCCTACCTATTAATCTGGGAACATTTAGTCTCTGAAGTGTGCTCCTAAGACACTGCTTCCAAGTCTAAATGCAGGCAAGGACAGACCACACTCTGGCCTCACACATGTTCTGTGGACTTCTTGGAAGATTTAAAGAATTAATGGAATCAAGGCTTGTGAAAGGTAAAGATTTCTGAAGCCAGGACAAGCAGCCTTTCGGGTTGCTCTTGCCTCTGCCCCACGTCCTTCCCATAGCAAGCAGGTCGAGGCATGTCTTCTCTCCTGCCCTACGGGGCTCCAGACTCTAGGGCCACATCCAACAAACCCTTTCAGCCTCTTAGAAGCGCTAACGGGCAGGCGTGAGGTCTACACCTGTTTCAAGGAAGGTGGCCTTGATCCTCCCCAAATGTCTGTCACTGCCAATAGTGTTCTCACATTTCTCAAGCATACCTCCTTAGCTTATAGTCACATTGCTCATCCCAGCAGCCCTGCCTGGGCCCCAAGCCCCTGGAGACATAAAGAGAACAATAATGTTTTAAAAAAAAATAATAAGAGAGACACTCCACTCAGTCCTCACCAACCTAAAAGGATGCAGGAAGATGGAGCCAGGACCCTTCAGGCACAAGGATAACTAGGGGATGGGATCTGAGTGTTTGGACCAGAGCCTGGACGTGGGCTACCCCATGCACTACAGTCAGAGGTATCTTCCATTTATTTTCAGCTCGGAATGAACAAGAAGAACAGGAGGAGAAGCGGGAAATCAAGAGGAGGCTGACTCGCAAGGTAAGGCGGTCCCCCTTCCCCGGAGCTGCTTGCCCGCCATACGTTGGCTTCTAGCAGCCTTGAGGACTTTGAAGGCCCTTGACCACAGCTCTCAAGACTCAGAGTCTCACACCTTTCTTGGAGATAATGGTCAACTCACCTATAACTCAGCCCCAGGGTATCCCAACTCTTTAGGCACCGGTGGGCACTAGGAACACATATGATATACAGATAGAATACGCCCATATATATAAAAGCAAATGGGTTAAAAAATAGTCTTTAAAAAAAACAGATTTATGTATTTTAACTCCACCACCCTATTGGAAACTCATTATAAAAATTAGTAGTTCAACCAAATATAAGATTGACAAGGAACAGTGGCACGGACATGCCTTTAGTCTCAGCATTTGGGAGGCAGAAGCAGAAAGGTTTCTGTGAGTTCAAGGCCAGCCAGAGTTCTAGGTTAGTGAGAGCTGTACATAGTGCAACCCTGTCTCAAGAAAGAAAGAAGAGAAGGAGGGAGAGAGAGACACAGAGACACAGAGACACAGAGAGAGACTTGGTAGTACAACGTGGACATGTCGACTCATGCCTATAATCTCAGCACTCAGAAGGCTGCGATTGCCTCAAGTTTAAGGCTAGCCTGAGCTACTCATAATGAGTTGTAGGATATTTTGTCCCCCAAAAAATATTTAAAATGTTAGCTTAAATACAATACTGTCTTTGCAATGGTTTTAGGGACACTGTGGCTTTCTTCATTCTCCCAGTATTACCTGTTGAAATTGGAAAACTATTTGACCTTCTTCTGCTAAATTCAATTGGAATCACTAGCTCAGGAAAATACAAAAAGCACTGATCCATTTAGTTAGGTGTTTGGAAAACACTTAAAACTCCTTACATCTGGGGTTTTTGCGACATTTTTAACCCCCTAAATAGAGGCTATTGCCATGCTGTATAAAACCACAGATCTCCCGAAACATGAGTAACCTTTTGAGAAAAAAAAAAAAAAAAGAAACTTGAATAATAAATGTGAAACTATTCTTGGGTCCTGTTGGAAGTTGAATTAATTGATAGCACACAGGATATAACACTCCCTCCGTCTGTCTGAAGTGTTTTCAATCACCCCCCTGCAGTGGCCATCTTGAAAAAGGGGTACTCAGTCTTAAAGATGGTGAAGAGACCCATTAAAATGAATTCTAAAGATGCTCATTAGTGACTTCTCTTCCCTGGAAACGTTACGTAAAGGGCTGAGATTTGGAGGTCCTGAGAGGCCACGCCACTTATTCAGGAGGCAATTTGGGTTTCTTGACATCCTCTCTCCCCAAAAACCATCCCAAACACTGGTAGCCAGCCAAATGCCAAACTAATTAAAGGAAGTGAGAGAAACAAGGTCCTGGAGGGTGGGGTGGCTGCCTGGGGATGAGCCACCACGCTGAGGGGACGAGAATAGGAGCTGAGTGCCTCACTCTGGCCAGTTGTGAGGTGTGAGACCTTGTCTCAAAAAAAAAGAAAGAAAGACACAGAGAGAGAGAGAGAGAGAGAGAGAGAGAGAGAGAAGAAAAACAGAAAAGGAAAGATTATTATTTAGACAGCAATCTAATTATTTTTTAAGATTTATTTATTAATTATATGAAATACACTGTACCTGTCTTCAGACATACCAGAAGAGGGAATCAGATCTCATTACAGATGGTTGTGAGCCACCATGTGGTTGCTGAGATTTGAACTTAGGACCTCTGAAAGAGCAGGCAGTGCTCTTAACCACTGAGCCATCTCTCCAGCCCTAATTCTTACCTCTTAAGAAAGGGTTGTATGTTATCGCAGACAGGACTTTGACTATAACTGCATAGCACAGTAATGGGGGGGCAAGGGTTTTGCTTCCCACACTTCTGTCCCCAGGATGACGATACCTGCAACCTTATCCACTAACAGCCTGTAAAGTTTGCAATTACCGTCATTGTCTCCCCACCCGCCTATGTCACCCCCTCTCCCACAAGGGCAATTGCCTCGTGTAATTCCAGCATTTCCAGTCCTCAAAGGCTTCCATGGAGAGTCTTTTTTTTAGTGACCTTGAGGGCAGGAATAAATGTTCCAGGAGACAGAGGGAATCGGGGAGTTGGTTTCATATTTCTCTGGGTCTGCAAATGTTGTGCCCACCTGCAGGAAGAAAATACATAGCTTACCCTGGCTCTGGGCAAAGGCTCTCCCCTTGAGCCTTTATCGTACCAAAACCAGATGCCAGAGCTGGTGACCGCTTATAGCCTCGGACCTCAGATTTCTTTAATAAAATTCTATTGAGTTTTAATACGCTAGTGAAAAATAAATAAATAAAACCCAGGGGCTGGTGTTGATACCAACAGACCAAGTCATTTTCTGTAGCTAAATTGAAAACATAAAAAAATTATTTGCTAAAAATAAATGCCTGTCTCCCTGCCCCCCACACACACACAAAAATAGAATTGAGCTGAAGATACTGCACAATAACAGAGTGTCCACCTACCATGAGCAAGCCCTGGGGTCCATCCCACCACAACCCAAGAAAGGGCAGCTCTCTGAGGGAAAGCATACATGTATGCATGATGGGAGAAGAGATGGGTTGGGGAAGGGGAAGGGTACACTTGGGGTTTGAGTTGTATTTCTGTGGAACTTGGGTCTCAGTTAATTGGCTCCCCCCCATCACATTTTGTGGCTGCTCTCGATACTGCTGGCACCATTTACACAAATGTGGCTTCGTCTCCCTTCTCCCAATCCAACTTCCTCAGAAAAATGGACTTTGGTCCCAAAGATTGTCTCCTTGGTATCTAGGAAGGACCTCGGGCTTTGGGTGTGGAGGGCTACACGCTCATTGAAGGGAGTTCTGAAAGACTCTGGCTAGTGTCAGATTCACATACCTTCCAAGACCCCCAGAATGACAATATGTGTCCCCTCCCAGAACATAAGCCTGATACCATGCTTAGTTGATAGACCTTGATGGTGGCACAGAAAACACCCGATCCTTGGGGACGTCTATCAGCATGTCCCCTGGTCTCTCAGATTCTGCTGACAGACAGGCAGCTGGCAAAATCCAGACCAGCTTATTTAATCATTTACAATTTTTTAGGTGGTGGGTGGAGGAGGGGATGTCAGATAGACCCTTGCTAGGATAGCACAAACTAGCCCTGAATTCACCATACATAAACACTAGCCCAGGCTGGCCTTAAGCTCCTGAGTGCTGAGACTGAAAGTGTGAAGCACTGCACCCAGCTAGCCCAGTGTGTGGTTGTTGTTGTTTAACTTCAGTACAGATTATGTCAGCTCTCATATTTCAAAGAGAACATGTTGATGCCAAGACGGGCTTCATTTTAATTTCTAGCAATCTTGACCACACAGCTTAGGAAACTTTTTTTCCCGTGACAAACAACATGCATACCAAAGTGTGAAGCCCTCAGAAAACCCCTGGTGCTTCAGGACACACTGCCAACACTACCAGGGTCTAGGCACGAGCCAGCTCCATCATCACGGGGCCTCCCTGGAGCGTCCTCCTCTAGCCAAGAGGCAGCCACAGGCCTGCTCAGCCCTACCCTTGCTCTAACCACCAGGCATCTCTCTGGTTAATGGCAGCAGGCCGTCATCTCACTGGGCCAGGGCAGCAGCAGGCCGTAACATTCCGGCTCCAACCAAGGGCATCAGGCAGAGAGCTGCGTGGCAGCAGAGCAGCCAGAGTAACTGGGATTTGTTGTTTGTTTTATAGGCCAGAGCCGTAAGACTTTATCTGACTGCCTCTTCTATTAATAGCAGCTAACAGTCTAGGACTCAGAGGAAAAAAAATTGTTTTTAAATAACATTGGTGGAACGTCAGTTGACAGCATCGTAAAGGGAGCGGTTTGGCCATGTGGCTCCAGAAGAAATAAGCCTGTGACAGGGAAAGATAATAGAAATGTCAGCTTTCTGTTGTTAAAGGACAGAGGAAGGGTGCTCAGAGGGGAATGTCAGGAGACAGCTATATAAACATGATTTCGTTCCTCCTTCCACACAAAGTTCATTCTCCGTGGTATAAATATGGCATCGCTCAGCCCTGTGTTGGCTCACCAACCTTACAGCTGGCCTTCCGGAAGAAACCCTCAAAACTCCTAAATCAACATATCCCATGCCCTCATCCCAGAGGCTGCTACTATTTGCAAATGCTTCTCTGTGTGCCAAAAACACACAGGCATATATACATCTGTAGACACACATTGTCTACATAATGTGTACATGTGCACACACATATAATGTGTTATAAACCCATTCTGCAGACTGCACTTAATTTAAGACAGAGATGTGGGCTCACCAATCCAAGTTTAGACAGAATCCTTGCTTAAGGTGCCTGTCTCCCAGTGGGTGAAGGACAGACAGAGAAAACCCCACAGCAGGCACCAAAGCTACACAGACAGAGAGGCTTCTCATCAGGCCAAGACAGCAGCCCGATAAAGGACAGGCTGTTGGGTATTTGAAAGAGACAATAAAGCTCCCAGAATCCCAGAGCTGGGCACTCTGGGTTCTGCCCCAACTCCATCTTGCTGTATAACACCTCAGTTGTTTTCCTGGACTCATTTTCCATTCTCTAAGTTCACACATGGAACCATGGTCTAATAAAGTCCTCTGTTGACTGGACCCCACTTTCCTCCCTCCCTGCAGCTCAGCCAAAGGCCCACAGTGGAAGAACTCCGGGAGAGGAAGATCCTTATCCGCTTCAGTGACTACGTGGAAGTGGCAGATGCCCAAGACTATGACCGAAGGGCAGACAAGCCATGGACCCGCCTCACCGCTGCAGACAAAGTAAGCAGAAGCTATGAGAAAGGGAGACAGGCATAATCTGTAAGGAGAGCAGGGACCCTGCCTCAGCCCCACCTTAAAAGTGCTGCATCCTTTAAGCTGCTCACAAGAGCCATCCAGGTGACCTGTTGCAAAACCTCCCAGTCTGTTCTTCATGTGGAGAACACAGAACAAACACAGTAGTGTGCCTACTTCCCAGGAAGAGGAAGGACAGTATCTTGGTCTATTCTATATTATCTGGAATCCAAAAAACCTGAAGTCAGGCAGCCTTGCCTGAGGAGAAGCTCACTCTGCTACATAATGGGATAAATCAGGGGGAAGGACACATGCCATAAAGAAAACATAGCAAGTAGTCTTACTTTGTAGCCATCTGATTCTTTAACTGACCCTGTCCTCTGATAAAGTCACGGTCCCTCTTAACAACCGATTACCCCTGAAAGGCTCCACTCATACTCTGTATGGTGGCACCAAGAAATACAGGTTTGACTCAAGATTCTTCAGGTCAGCCCCATAGCATATTGGGGAGACTGTGCCCAGAATGACAGAATGACACAGGACTAGGCACAGAGCCATTCTTAACATGAGCCTACAGTCTTATCACTGGCTCTCTGTGTCACTTTCCCAGGCACCCAGTGAGAGAATTGCAAAAGGGAGTTGACATCAAAGTCACTGTGTGGCCCATCTGTAGTGCCACAGGATGCATAGGGTGCAGAGCGCCTCATGGCTAGCTCCATTAGACCCTCACGGTGTTCCCAAAGAAGGGAAGTCATGGAAGCTTTGAAAGAGCACCCCAGGTGACAGATTTTTTTGTATCCACTATATAGTCCTGTGGAAGAACAAAAATACTGTTAGACATGCCAAACAGGGAGGCCCTCCCACCTCTTCTGACCAGCTGCTATTCTTCCAGGCTGCCATTCGGAAGGAACTCAATGAGTTTAAAAGTACCGAGATGGAAGTCCACGAGTTAAGTAGACACTTAACCAGGTTAGTACTGACGACGTCCGGCTCCTATGTCTTAGTACCACATGACGATGTCTGTTTTCCCGTTTTTGACCTTACTTTATTTTTTGTTTGAGACATAGCTGACCTGGTTCTCACTACATAGCCCAGACTGGCCAGGAACTTACAGCAATCCTCCTGCCTCAGCCTCCTGGGGTGCTAGCAATGTCATGCCCACAGCTATGTCAATATTTACTTTCAAGTAAACGATCTTTCATCCTGGACTACCAAGTGTTTTTGTGGCTAAGATGGGAGAAGATAAGACAGAGATGGACATTCAAGGTCTACTTTTTAAGTTAATAAAGTAAGAGCGATGAGCCTGGTGGAGGGAGGGGCACACTGTTAGTTCCAGCACTGGGGAGGAAGAGGTTTGGCCAAGTTTGTAGCCAGCCTGCTTTACAGAGTAAATTGCAAGCCAGCCAGGGCTCCACAGTGAAACTGTAACATAACAAAAAAAAAAAAAAAAAAAAAAAAGAAGTTTGAAAAAAAACAAAGCCTCGGGCAAAGAATGTTAAGACTGTTGAACGCCCAAGCCAAAAGTCACCTTCTGTTTTTTAGTTTCACTCAAAAGTCAACTCTGACAAGTGTTGGACAACCCCAATATGAGTTTTTATAAAAACTGAAGCCAGAGAGATAAGGGTGCTGCCAACATCCAATCGGCACAGAACAAGTCTGGGCAGAATGCCAAAGTAGCCCACGGGACCACTAAAGAGCATTCTGTCACCCTGTGCTCTTCTACCAAGCAGTCCCTTTTAATGCCACCTGGGAAAAATGAGCCACAGAAGGAAACAGCTACCTGGCATGTGTGCATGACGAGTTAGAGTCTAAGCCTCTGGCTTTTCTAATCACTCCTTTGGAGAACATGGGCAGAAACAGGGATAATCAATGTCTGACACACGGTTAGGAGCTCCATCTTGCTGCCATTCAGGAGTCCCAGTGCAGCCACCCAGGTTGGACCTCCAAAGACTCCAAACTAAACCCTCTTAGGTCTCTAGATGAGTTCTGTGGAGTTTGAGAACTTGGGGTACCCCTCTGTGTTTGTGTCATGGGTGGGAAGTCACACCGGCATCATTGTCACAGCCCGGGTATCTGAGGATGGGAAAACACTGTTGTGGGGTCTGGGCCTCTGACATCCCCTGAGCCTTGACAACGTTTCTTGTTCCCCAGGTTTCATCGACCTTAACAGTGGGATTACTCTTGAGTGCTCTGCTGTCTTCAAAACATAAATTTCTAAGAACCATAAGTGCTGGCGTCTGTCCACTTCCCCGTTACCATGTAAATCCGAACTGCCTTTTTTTTAAAAAAAAAAAAGAAAGAAAGAAAGAAAAGAAAAGAAAAAAGAAGAAGAAAGGAAAGGAAACACAGCCAGGATTCTGTGTGCAGGAACACCATGGTGAGCACTCCTCAGCGTTGCCGGCACCACTTCTGCTACAGAAAGGTGACCCGGCCCCCCAAGACAGGGACCTACCTGAGGATTGTCCAGAAACCGCCTCGTCCCCCTCCATTCAGACCCAGCAAGCACCACACTGGTTCAGTCTTCGGTGAACCCCTCCCTCACAAGGGACTGTTGCCTGAGTCCAAAGAAGCCCAGGGCTTGACATGGGAATGGCTAGGGTGACAGTCATAATCCAACTGCCCTTCTAGACATGGTCAGACACATGGGCTCCAGATAGGGCATCTGCTTTGGGGGCCCTTGGGAAGGGGGTGACAACCTCTCAGTCTCCTCCACACATACACAGGCACACCTACCCACGAACATGTGCACACACAAACACACATGCTTTCTCTTCAGGTTTGTCCTGGGGAAGCCTGTGTTGGCACTTCAGTCAGACCCATGTGTGCTGTGGGCATAGGAGGCTAAACCTGAGCGTCCACTTTGACCCCCGTCCCAAACTGAACTGCCTCCCAGAAGCCTCTGGTAGGGATAGTAGCCGTCTGCTCAGTTCACATTCATTGACCAGTTTGTGTTCACAAAGCCCAGGGCTATGGGTGATCTAATGCTTTAATGCCCTTGCCAAGGTTCCCTGTGATATTCATGAGTATGAACTGACCAGGGAGCTAGGGTCATAAACCCCACGGCCCACAGTTTTCTTTGACCCTGTAGCACACCTGGGACAGTGGTGATGTGGCTTGGCAGTTGATAGCTTCTGAGTACCAGTGTATGGAGGCCAGTGCAGGGGACCAATATCCCACTGTCATTCCAGAGCCTTCCACTCTTTTGTCTTTGCACTGAAGAGTTTCTGCAGAGAGATGCACATCTCAGCAGGGCTAGCACTGGGTCAAACTTTGCGCCATGACTACCTGTAGTGTCCCTTACTGCCCCACTTACCCAGAGAGACCCTGCCCTCTTTCTCTCTCTCTCTCAGAATATGCCTCCAGGCACCCTGTTGACAGGGCCCCTCAAGGATTGAGTGTGTACTGAGGGAAGGGCACCCTAGATCCTAAGGCGGTCTTCTACAGGGCTGTTTTTCTCCCTAACCAAGCTCACAGACCCTTGGGTGCAAGGTTTCTGCCGCAACCCCTGTGGTGTGCCCAGCTTTCAGAGTCACTATAGTGTCACTAAGTAACACACCTGGCATTTAGAAAGATGCCAGCTGGCCAGCCTGGCCAACCACAAAGGACTTATCCCCTTGTCAAACTGGTTGGGACCATGGTACTTTTAGGATACAGCCGAAGCAAGGCCATTCAATTCTCCGGAGTGTTAATGGCTCCGTGACCAGTTGCTAACCCAGGAACCAGAGTTACAGGAAAGCTTAGATTAGCCCTACAGGTAGCGCCATGCAGCCGCTGCTATCCTGGTACCGTCTGGATGGGGCACACCTCTGTCCAGACCAAAGACAACACCATGACTGGTTCTTTCTGTCATCGCTGCCATCACCATCATCATTATTTGAATGTCAAGAGAGGTATTCAGGGGAAATGTGGTGGGGATTTTAACATGGCTGTAAATACGGTCTTCCCAAAAGGCTTACTGACTTTTGAATGTGTACATGGTAGGAGGAAAGATGCAGAAATCTTTCCTTGAACTTCCCTAGGATGAAGGATAGGCACATGTTCTAGGTGGAGGTCCCTGCCCTGCAGGCCTGAGGTCTGTACTTCCTCTAATTAGCAGCTGTGCTGCAGGCTGCTGAGGTGGCCTGGCCTGACAGGCCTTCCCCAACCAGGAAGAGTCCTAAAGAACTCCTCCCACAAAGGCCCAAGGCTTCCCCATGGGCCTTGGTTCTAGGGCCCTTCTGATTGCCTGGGAACAGAAATCCCAAACTCACCTCTGTCTCTGCTGCCAGCCAGCAGCCTTCCTTGTTCCCTGCCAGCTTGCCCTGAGATGGCCCACCTCTTTACATATGGAAGAAACTGGACAGGATACCCACATGACTTCCTTCGGGGTACCCTTTTGCAGAAGTCACTTGCTCAGAGTTAGGGGTGTGCCTCTCATGCTCCTAAAAGGTCACCACCTTTGGGGCTGGGCTATCTCAAGGCCACGATAAGTGGTTCTTAGCCAGGCTCAGCAGCCTCCCCAGCTGTAGGATGGGACTTCTGCTCTCCTGAAAACCTGGGTTCAGACTTCAGGGAGCTGTAACCACACACTTCCCCCACTTTGTGAGGACAACTGAAGTGACTTGAGTTGTTTCCAAAGTTGAAAATTTGACATTAATTAGGGGGAAATAGAAGGCAGGGGAGTTGACTTGAGACATCCCTTTCCGGAAAAGCTGCAGTTTTCAAGTGGGTTCATCTTGAGCCTAGACAGTCCCATCTGAGTACCATGGAGTTCGGGTTAGCAAGAAAGGAGAAAACGAAATGTGTCAGATCTTACGGTTTTTTTCTCTCAAAATCAGGCACTGCTGGACCCCCACCCCCATCCCTGTCCGCTTCCCCGACAGAAGAGCCTGCCATAAATAAACTGGCTCTTCCAAAATCCTGATCACTTCATTCCCCAGACCCCTTCAAGGCCCTGCCAGGTTTTTAGAACGGGAGCCTTTCTGCCCGTAGAGAAACCAAACGACTCCAAGGTCAGTGTGAGGAGACGCTCTGAGTTTCTTTTTCTCCTGCTTATGAACATGTATGCGTACTTTTGGAATGAGCATCGTGGTGTGTCGCTCCGATGAATGGGATCCCAGGTTCTCCCTGCGCACGGCCAGTGGGCAGGTGTCACCTTTGGTGACTTCTTCCTCCCATGAGTCTCTAAGTAGGTTGCTTTCTCCAATTGCTTCCTGGTGTCTGTACATAGTTCGTCTTTGTATAGGAGTGATTGTGGTGACCTTCGCTCCCGTGCCCTCCTGGGTTCTAACTTAACAGATGACGGCCGTATGAGGAAGATACTGTACATAGACTATAAATGAAACTGGATCTCTGTGGCCTAGGTTTTGTATATACAGAAACTGCATGGTATTTAAATTATTGTTTCTCTCTGATGATGTATGCAGTTTCTTTAAAAACAAACCAAAAAAAAAAAAAAAGTTTAAAAAAAAAAAAAAAACAGCTTTGACTCCTGTGTTCTTTTATCGCCCGGCAGCAGGGAACACCAAAAATAGTTGGGCTGGGGAAGGATTGGCAAAGGGGAAGGGAGGGTGGTCACCAGATTCTGGGGAGATCAGAAAGCTCATGTTTCTGACGGTACTCGGGGTGGGGATGGGGGGGTGGCAGCATAGATGAACTTTCTAGAACATTTAGATCTTCAGCCATTTTTGACATTTCAAAAATTTTCCAAACCTCTGTCCCTGAACAGTCTGGGGAGAGTGAATATAAATTAGCCTTTAGGTAAGTCACTCAGGGGTCTTGGCAGTACAGATATTAGATAGCTTTATAGCATTGGGGGATGGTCTTTGGGGTACCTCTATATCCGAACAAAAGCTGTATATTTCTTTGCCTTTTGAAAACTGTGGACCCTCTATATCTGAAGATTCTACCACCTTTGGATCAAAAATATGGGGAGATCCCATCTGTACTGAATGCATACTTCTCTTATCATACGGTATGGTGCCCACTGACCCCATAAATAGATTGCATCAAGCATAAGAGATGATAAGGATGTCTGTGATAGTTTGAATGTGCTTGGCCCAGAGGGTGGCACTATTAGGAGGTGTGGCCTTGTTGGAGTAGGTGTGTCACGGTGGTCATGGACTTAAAACACTCACCCTAGCTGCCTGGAAGCCAATCTTCTCCTAGCAGCCTTCAGATGAAGATGTAGAACTCTCAGCTCCCCCTGCACCATGCCTGTCTAGATGCTGCCATGCTCCCACCTTGATGTTAATGGACTGAACCTCTGAACTAGTAAGCCAGCCCCAATTAAATGTTGTCCTTAATAAGACTTGCCTTGGTCATGGTGTCTGTTCATAGCAGTAAAACCCTAACTAAGACAGTGTCCAAAAAAATCACAGGTAAATAATGTAACCATTTTATACTAGGGACTTGAACGTCCCCAGATTTGAGATGGGAATGACCCTGGAATTCCAAGGACAGACAGACAACTGTATATAGGCACCTGGTTCTTGAGGACTTGGTATTTGCCCAAAAGAGCAAGCATTATCTCACATGACCTTCCAGAAGGTGCTAGAGAAACAGAGAGCTGCTGCTTGCATGTGCGAAGCTGATGGATGGGTCTCCTGTTCTTGACCCAGTGATGTGAGAAGGCGGCTCTAGGGGGAAAGCGCAGCAAGGGGCTGCCTGCTTTGAGCTTTGTCGAGGAATCACCTGTAAGTCTTCTTGACTCACAGGCACTCAGTAAGTCTGGATGCAGCTGGAGTCCTGTGTTGGGCAATCTCCGAGGACCTGTGCTACAGCTGGGCTAGGAACCACACTTAACGGCACAGGCTTCAGAAAACCGGCCGCTTGCCATGTCCGGGACCCCTGCATGGGTACAAGAATGGCATGCTCAGCCTCCAGTCTCCGAGTCTCCCCAGGAAGGCAGAGAATCACGCAGCAGGAGTGGCTACAGGCAGGCGGCACAGTGAGTGGTTTGGGGGTGGGGTTCCTTCCCTTCTACTCAAGTATCTACATACAGACACTGCGTGGTATTTAAATTACTGCTTCTCTTTGATGCTGAAGTCCTTTCCCGGAGTTCTCTGGCTTTCGATAAATCTTCCCTGACTGCACTTCTCTATGGGCATAAAGGGGTGGGAAGTAAATATTTTTAAAGAGTTCCAAAGAAGCTGTTCCTGGCAGGAGAGAAGAAAAAAAAAAAAGGTCAGGATGAGAATGAAGGGTCTAGTAATGTGTTCTCGCTCAGCAGAAACAGCTTGATGCCGCCATTCCTGTATGTGTTTCCATTCCCCTACAGGGTATCAGTGCTGGCCCATGTCACCTGATTTCTTCATGCCTGTTTCCTCATCTTCAAAGTGAGGTCTTTGATTTACATGTTCTTTTTTTTTTTTTTTTATCATGTGCCTATGAGGACGCTTGCATGTGCACACAGTGAGCATGAGTGGAGATCAGAGGTCAATCTTGGGTGTCTTTCCTTTCTGGAGATAGGGTCTTTTTTGTTGGCTGCTGCACATGTCAGGTCCTTGAAGCATCCCCGTGCCTCCGCCTCTGGTCATGCTGGGATTGCTGACAAATTACACCTGGCTGTGTGTGGGTTCTAGAGATCCGAATTCAGGTCTCCATGTGTGTATATCAAGCACTTTACTGATTGGTCTCCTCAGAGCACATTCTCAAATATCCTTAGAGAATCAGATACAGGGGTGGTTTGAGGTTTTGAAAGATATTTGGTTTGAGACATGGTCTTCCTCTGTAACACTGGATGGCCTAGAACTCACTGTGGACCCTGGCTATTCCAAACTTCGCCCTCCCCAGTGCTGGGATTATAGGCATGAACCACCATGTCCAGCAATATGCCAGTTTTTAAACTGTTTAACTGAGTCCTGAGAAAAGGAAACTTTTACCAGGTCCCTGGGGGTCGGGGGGGGGAGGTGCTCATCTCTGAGGCCACTTTCAAGAACCAGCATCAATCAATGGGTCTTCTTCCTCCAACTGCCATGAATGGGTATGGAGAGCTACCCTTGTAGGGTGTTGCTCTTGTAGTGCCTAAAACAAACCTCACCTTTGCAGCAAAGAGGCAGCTTCAACCCAACTGTTCATCCAGAGTGTAACACCTCCTGGCTTGGTCTCTGCCGATGCCCAGTAATCTTCAGGCTGGCTTCAGCGGTGTCCCTCTGTGCAGCTAAACACCAGGGACCAGGAAAGATACGTCTCTCGGCCTTCCCATTCACCTAGACCCCCAGTGCTCTGCCTGGCTGAAATTGAAATGAGGTTCTTGTCCATGGAGATACCTCACAGGATTGGACAGCCAGGTGATGCTTATGACCTGGAAAGAGAATAATGCTGAACAAGGTCCCGGTGTTGCATGAGTCTGACTGAGAGTCCAGGCAATGGCGGGACCTGGCAAAGAGCGGCAAGATGCTGAGTGACTGCAGGAAGTTATAATCAAGTCAGCTGGGTGGGCAGAAGTGGCCATCATGGGTACAATCAGGGCAAGGACATTCTTCCCCCTCAGCAGCCCCACACCGGTTCTCAGAACAACTCTGGGAGGCCAGTTGTGCCTGCCATGAGAGCACACCTGGGCCCTTCTATGCTGCACCAGAACCTTCCAGAAGGCTCAGAGGCTCACAGATGCCCCAGTGCACTGGCTCTGCACAGCTTTGGGATTCAAGCAGTACAAGCCAGAGCAGGAAGCCAGCCCTGTGCCAACTGTGTGCTGCCTTTGGTGCTGAGGGGTAGTGACTCCCTTTCCAAACCACTCAGGGGTTTTTTGTTGCTTTGTTTTGTTTCGTTTTATTTTTAACACAGGATCTTTTTGCATATGCTTGGCTAACCTAGAACTTACTATGCAGAGCAGGCTAGCCTCGAACTCATAGAGATCCACTTGTCTCTGCCTCTGAGTGCTAGAATTAAAGCTGTGTGCCACCACACTTGACGCCAAGTCACTCCTAAAATACCAGCCGGCACTTTTACCAGCTCTAGGCCCCACCCTCAGCCCACGAACAGCTCCCCATCCCTACTTTTTTTGTTTTGGTTTGGTTTTTTTGAGACAGGGTTTCCCTGTGTAGCCCTGGCTGTCCTGGAACTCACTCTGTAGACCAGGCTGGCCTCGAACTCAGAAATCCGCCTGCCTCTGCCTCCCGAGTGCTGGGATTTAAGGCATGCACCACCACCACTCCTCATTTCTATCTCCCTGATTCAGTGGCAGGCACAGAGCCAGCAGGACCGACCCCTTCTTTTTCTGTAGAAAATCGTACTCAATAGAGTGCTTACTTTGTGACACCAGAAGTTGGCTCTAAAGAGGGGAACAAGGACAAAGTGTGGGTAAGAGCCAACCCACCATTACCAGACATCTTGTACTGGGATCCTTTCTCCACCATATGCACAGACCTCTTTCCATTAAGAACACAGGAGGAAAACCACAGCTAATGGGAGCCTGAAGGAAAGGGGTCATAAGTTCAAGGCCCGCCTGGGCTACAGAGTGCGTTCAAGGCTAGCCTGTGTAACTTACTGAGACCCTGTTCCCAGAATGAAAGGATGGAGTGCAGTGGGCTTTGCCTAACATGTAAGAGGCCCTGGGTTCCATCTTTAGTACTACCAAAAACCAATCAATCAAACAAACAAAACCCAGCAGCAAGGGCACCATACACTAGTTTCCTACTGACACGACTACAATCATGACTATGACATTTTTTTCTCGTCTGGGCCTGGTTTAGCCTCGCCGGCCCTCTGTTGGGAAGGAGGTGAGGCTCTTTTATGGCCCCAATGAGATAGAGTCTCATGCAGCCCTGCACAAAGCTCTGTACTGAGACACTGTGCTGGTCACCTCTGTCCTTGGTCCCCATTTCACAGGCCACGGGACAGAAGCTGACAGGACATAGGACAGCAGAGCTACCTGAATTCCACCCTCTTCACCCAGTCCAGCTCCTGTCTCCCAGATTTCTATTGACCTACAGTGACAACTGGGAAGGTAGCAGCTGGAGACACATTTTCTTTATTCAGTGTTAGGGCATGAACCCAGGCCCCTTTAATCAGTGTTAAGAATTGGACCTAGATCCTTTTCTTTAGTACTGGGGGGCGGGGGTTTGAACTTACAGCCTTTTACTCGATATTGAGGGTTGAATGCTGACTGAGTATTGAGCCGAGGTTGATCCTAGGGTAGTTCTTTCCCTCTGAGCCACAAAACTAGCCCTTCTTCTTACTGTTTAAGACAAGAGCTAAGGCTAGGCAGTGCTGGAGCACATCTTTGATTCTAGCACTTGGGGGGCAGAGGCAGGTCTAACAGGGTGAGTTCCAGGACAGCCAGGGCTACACAAGAAACCCTGTCTGAAAACAAGACAAAGTCAGGAGCTCAATAACCCAAGCCGCCCTGAACTCTCTCTATAGTACAGGTGGATCTCAAACTGGCAGCTCTTCTACCTCAACCTCAGTCTGTGACACCGTGCCTGGCTTAGGCTTGTTTCAACTGTCTGCCCTGATAAACTGCATCTGTTCTGCTAGGGTCACCACAGCAGTAGCTGGAAGCTCACCCAACACTAAGGCAAACCAAGATCTGTTTTCCATGCCAAAGAAGTCTGGCTGGGAAGGGCTTATATAATGCTTCCATGACACCATGCATCGCGGATCCATTTTTCTGCCCTTTATAACATGGCTTTTATCCGTAAGGTCACCTCCTGGTCCAAGATGAGTTGTAAAGTTCCAGCCATTATTTATGGGTTGTAGCCTGGAAGTGAGAGGCAAGATCATCTGCCACCTGAGTAAATCCTCTATGTATCTGTGAGAGAGGACAGGGATGCATGCATGCATGCATGCATGGTCCATTTTAGGGTCAGAGGGCCATGCTGTCCATCCTTTGAGACACTCTCACTGGGCCCGAAACTCTGTCACTGGCCTGGCCTACAGATTTCCATGGGTGCACCCATCTCTGCCTCCCATTTTGCCTTCCCTGAGATCACAGACATGCACCACTATGCCCCAGTTTTCCCATGGGTTCTGGGGACCTAAACTCGGGTTCTTGCTCTTGGGAGACAAGCACTTTACCAACTGCTCCATCTCCCCGACCTAGTAAGTCTTCTTCTACAAATTATTCTGAAAGGCCTGCCGTCACCTTCTATCCCCTCCAACCAAAGACCCTGGGAAAGCCTTTGTAAACAGATCTGTTTATTAAGAAAGAAGGGGAAGGTGGGTACTGGTTAAAGGGCCATCAGGTTGTGGGTCAGCTCCCAGTAGCAATCCTTGGTGTTGAGATCTGTGACAGGTCATAAAACCACTTCCTGTGATCCAGCAGAGAGAAAGATGTCTAAAGAGAACATAGCTCCTTCATATGCTTTCAGCAATGCTTTAGGAATAAGCTCAGGCTAGTCATCTACTGATGCATGTATGTATGTCCATCCATCCACCCACTCACCCACCCACCCATTCATCCACCCACCCACCTATCTATCTATCTATCTATCTATCTATCTATCATATGTCTGTCTGTCTGTCTGACAGGATCTCCTATAGACCAGGCTAGCCTTAATCTCTCTATGTAGCTGATGATGACCTTGAATTCGTGATCCTCCTGCTTCAATCTCCCACAGGCTAGGATTTGAGGCATGAACCACCTCACCATTTAAAGTGAGAAAACAGCTCTGACAGGTTGCTTCTCTGTAATAAATCCTTCAGCCAGCAGAGTTAAGTCTTGCCTTAGCTAAAATCTGCATGTCCTCTGTCCTCACTAAGCAAACAGTGGAGCCTTGGCAGGAATCCTGGGGGAAACACAGATCAGCCCCAGACCTGAACTGTGAACTCCGCATCAGCAAAATCCAAGAGATTCCATGCACAAGCCAGAGGCTCTGCTGTTAGGGTCTGGGTGGCAGGAGTACCTCTGTAGGTTGGGGCTGAGGAATGCCACAAAGTCAAACCATGCAACATGTATCGGGGAGGAGGATACGTGTTGGAGCAGGGACACAAGTCGGGGCAGAGAGAGAGATGAGAGCAGAGAGTAAGAACAAGCTGCAATGGCGGGGACTCGGGTTGCATTTAGCAGCTGGTGACAACATGGCTGCTGTCTGCTGAGTTGCTGAAGGCAGGCTGGGGAGCTCCTGGTTCTGGGATGTGGGTGGTTCCTAACACCTGTTTCAATGCAGTATCTTACAGAAAGCAGGATGGATATCTGTTCGCCTAAACACACTTCTCAGGGAGCCATCTGCTCCCCTGCTGAATAAATGAAGACATCATGTCCAGCTACCAGACAGAAAGTAGTTCACCTGTAATTTTTTTATTTTTTTTTATTTTTTTTATTTTTTTTATTTTATTTTATTGTTGTTGTACAAGAGGGTGGGGGGAATGCTTGGTGTGTGTGTGTGTGTGTGTACATGCATGTACATGCATGTGGATGCTAGATACCTCCAGTATCATGTCTCAGGCATTATCCATCTTGATTTTTCGTTCTTGAGGGGTAGAGGGGTTAATCTTTTATTCTTAACTGGAATCTTTTTTCATACAAAATATTCTGACCATACTTCCTCCTCCCCTAACTCCTCCAAGATCCTCCCCGTCCTTTCTCTCTCTCTTTAGAAAACAGACAGGCAAACAAACAAACAAACATGTACATAAAAACACACAAAATCACAAAATCAGAAACCATAAAATACAAGCAAAAGACCAATAAGACAAAAAACGAACAAATAAAAAAAACACCCTCAAAAAGCAATATGAGAAAAAAACCTCTACAATACCATTGAGTGTCCGTCATCTACTGATGGGATATGGAATCTGCCCTGAGATACAGTTATTATACCCTGTGAGATTCCAGTGGAAAAAACTTCCTTTGCAAGTAGGTGCCAATTGCAGATAGCTTCTTGGTCAGGAGTGGGAGCCCACTTCTCCTCTATTCCCCCTCTCAGCAGTGGGACCCCATCGGACTGGAACCCACACAGGCCCTGTGTCTGTGAGTTCAAAGTCCACCTTGTTTTTTGAGACCCATCTTTCACTAGCCTTGAACTCCCCAAGTAGACTAGACTGACGAGTCCACTGAGCCCACAGCTCTGGGATCACAAGTACATTCTACCACCATACCCAACTATTTTTTAAATGTGGGTTCTGCGAAGATGGAACTCAGGTTTTTTGTGATTGTAGATGAAGCACTTTACCAACTGAGCCATCTCCCCAGGTCCCTTCCCTCCTTCTTATGATGCTATGTATCAGGCCAGGACTTGTGTGTCCTAGGTATCTAACACTGAACTCCATCCCCCAACCACATAGAGCTTTTAGGCTCAGAAGAGAGGTAGTGAGCGCCTTCTAGCCAGGCAGCAGGAGCCCAGGGTCTGGCCTACTCATCTAATGGTGGTGACTTCTTTCACCTGCTGCGCACACCCGGAACTTCCTGTCTCTTATCTCCCAGCTGGCTGACCAGCAGGCTCCCTTTGCAGGCTCCCTTGGGTTCTGACATTCCTCAGGCCCAGGCATGCCTTCCCTGTGATCCTGTGATCAGTCAGCCTTAGCAGCCATAAACCCTAATTGCTCTGACTTGGGTTCACTCAACCATCACATGGTCTGGCAACCCCAGGGCAAGTTTAGAGACCAGATGTTAAGCACCCTAATCCACACTCCGCCAATGCAATCCGAGATAAACACAGTTGCTGCCTGCCGATGCCCTCTAGTCTTGCACCTCCCAGGAGGAAGCCAGACAAAGCCACCTTTCAGTAGACTTGCAGCGTGAATCAAGACTTGTTATGAATGTCCACTGGGAAGACCCAGCCATGGAAATGGTTTGCCAAGGGTATCAGTGTGATACATCCCTTTCTATGTATCCTCCCATCACCTCCCATCCTATGAAAGGGCAGGCTGTCCAACTACAGCAGTTGGCAGAAATCACAAGTAAATGGTGCAGAGCAAGCCACTCAAACACAGCTGAGCAGGTGTCCCAACCCCTCAGCCCTGCAAAGCAGGTTTCTGATGAGCACACAGGCTGAACGAAGTGCAAGGCTTCTACGGTGTCCCCTTTGCCACAAGGAACATGCTCTCTTGTGCTGATGCATGCTCACCAGTGGCCCTGGGGCTACTGGTTGGTCCATGGCTAAACCAGACCCACAGATTTAAGAACCAAGCCAAGAGACTGACTCCAGAGGCTGTATATGCACCATAAAAATGTAGTGTCTCTGAATACCAGACAGAAGCATTCAGTTCACCCATCCAACATCTGAACTGAGCCTTAGAGATAGAAAGGTAGTGCCCACCTGGGGTAGAAGGGGTATGTCCCTAGGCAAAGACCATACGTCCAAGGTGGGCATCAGGGAGAGACCACAGGGAACCACACTGGATGAAACAGCGCCAGGCATAGCCATTACCAACCCTGGGTCTTGGTGATGATATGGAAAGTTAGTAGGGAGAAGTGCCTGGTAGGTAGTATGGTGTCACTGGGCAAAAGGGATTGCTTCTGATATTCTATGGCACAAGATAATTGTAACCCACAGTTAAACAGTAGAAAGAATTTAGAATGTTCCCAACATATAAGCGTCTAAGGTCATAACTATGCCCATATCCTCATAGCCGCCACACAGTGTACACACACACTGAAATGTTCTCACATTCCACAAACATGCACGAGTGCTGTTGTGTCCGTTTGCAACATAGCAGTATGGTGGGTATAGTAAACATGAAGAGCTGAGTTCAGTTTGTCTGTCTCAAACAAGGTGTGAGGAAAGGACCACCCCCTGAGGTTGTTCTCTGACCTCCACCTGTGTGTGCACATGCACCTCCAAACCCACGCATACAGCATACATCCACAAAGGACACACATTTCTTTGTGTTCTGGGGTGGGGATTCATAACATCATTTGCTCAGCGTGCACAAGGCCCTGGGTTCCATCCCAAGACATCAAAAAATTAAGAAGAAAGAGGGGGAAGGGGGAGGGAGGGAAGGAAGGAAAGAAGAAGGGAGGGAGGGAGGGAGGGAGGAAGGGAGGGAGGGAGGGAGGGAGGGAGGGAGGACAGACAGATGGACCAAAGTCTCAGACAGCCCAAACCAGTCCTGCAAGCTGGATAATTTCTTAAACGCTAGAGGCAGAGAGGAAATGAAGTGTGCTTTCAGCCCAGAGTTCCGAGCAGGACAGGCCGAGATAGATCTTGAAGGATAAAATGGCTCAACAGGCAGAATCCAGCCACACCCTCCGTAACTAACAATAGGGATACAGGCTTTCCCATTCCAGAGTGCTCTGAGGGGTGGGGGTGGGGGTGGGGGGGTGCTTTTCTTTGGAGTTTTACTTCACTTTTGTTATGAGACAGGGTCTCACATAGCCCAGGTTACTCGTCATCCTCACCTTCAGAGAGCTGGGAGTATAGCTGGGACCCACCACATCTTGCTGTGACTGAGTGTTCCCAGAGACCACATGTGATGGCACACCAGCATGTATGCGATAGGACATGGGTAAGAGTCCAAGCTCGAGGCTGGGGGAAGGGAAGCTGAGTGGTGGGCTTGGAGCACAGAGCCAGGGAGAGCCGCAGCGCCCTGCTCCCTTATCCAAAGGCTATCCTGACGCCTCTCCCCCTGATACCTCGCATCCCAGAGTCACGTATCTTTACCTTGTGTGCCAGCTCGGGAGGTGAAAGGTGCTCTCAGCTAGAAGGAAACAGACGCTTACTGCTTATGTTCTGTTAGCAATCAGCTCCCAGTGGGTAGGCCCCGAGCCTCTCCAGCAACCCAGCCCTCCATTCAGTGCTGACTCATAAGTAGGGAGTGCACTCACATCTAAGTCAGGAGGAAGGGAAACTAAGGAGCCAGACACCAAATGGCCAGGGCACCAGAGAGGCAGGGGCAGCATTTAGAAGCAGTCAGTCAAAGTCTCTGCTCCATACTGCCTCCCTCAAAAGTTCCAACTGTCATGAGGGCAAAGCCACACATATTCCAACACACAGGCAGACCCCCATATACACCAGACATACTTACACACAACAAATATACAATTACCATACATTCCACATATACATATACCCAACACACATACACATGCCACACACTGACCCTCTATATAATCTACATGTACACCTACCTATTCACACACTCTTACCTCATAGATACCAGCCCCCTTTGACATATATACTCACAAATACACATTCCACATACACACCAACCCCCACACCACATATATACCAGTCCCCTTCTACATATATTCCTACCCACACACATACCACATATATATTCTCCCATTCTACATACACCACATATACATGTATATATACATATGTATATCCCATATATATATATACATATATATACATACAAATCCCACATATATATTAGCCCCTTCCACATATATATATATATATATATATATATATATATATATACGCCCACACATCCCCTTTCCTTTGTGTCTCTAGTCCCAGAAGATTTTGAGCTTCTGTCATTGGTGCTTAAAGACTCTAGAAGAGACAGAGCAGAACTAAGTTTATCATGGTGAGTTCCAGCTTTACAAAGCAGAAGAATCCACATTACAACTCCAGCCCTGGCCGTGACTAGCACCCTGGGCTTTATGCAGCCAACACTTCCCTACATCCTGACAATGTTCTGGAGAAACAGAACCCAGGCACTTTTACTAGAGGTGTTGGGGTGGGGGAGGGAGGCAGAAGCTAAATGCTGAGCTCCCTCCAGATAGTTCTGTCATGAACTAGTGGGTCCCTGTGTGCTGGAGTTCTCATAGAGTTCTCAAAGAGCCCTTGGCTGCTTAGTTTCTAATAAGAAAGAAATGCCTGGTGTCACTCTGAGTCACTTTGTGGACAGGTTTCATCAGACTGGGCTTGACAGTGTGCATGTGCAAGGTGTTGTCTGGGCCCACGGGAGTACAGCAGGAGTCCACTACAAGAGACCTTCTGACCTTGGGAGAACAGCAAGGAGAGCAACTGCAGCCTCCGAGTCTGCAGCCCTCGGCTTGCAGGCCTGTTCCCCTGTGCACACTCAGGGCAGCCCACCTCCCCAGCATCCAGGGCAGGGTTGCTAGTTCTTTTATCTCCTGGGATTGGCGAACACAAATACCAATGGATTTCAACACATCGAGTTCACTAAAGATGTTCAAATAATACATACGTGGTAAAGCAAAGGAACCCGTGTTGGGGAGATAGCTCAGTCCATACAACTTTTACTCTGCAAGCCTGAGGACCCGAGCTCCACCCCCAGCACCCAGAGAAAAAGCAGAACGCAGGCGGCATGTGCTGTGATCTCCAAGCTGGTGAAGCAGAGACACAGGATCCCTGAGGCTCGCAATCCATCTAGCCTCGCTAACCTAACAGGCAGTCCCAGGTCTCAAAGACCCTGTCTCAGAACAAGGTGGATGACCTTCCTCACAAACACCAGAGGTGGACTTTGGCCTCTACACATGTACCCAAGTCCATTCATCCCTGCACACCTGTACACGCCCACACAGAGAAGGAACACACGTTCTTTATCGTGTCTCTGTGAACTTCACATATTCTCTATGATCACTAGGACAGATCCCGCTGAGATAGCTTCCTTTGCACATGTGCTTTCCCTGTGTCCTCAAAGTTCTTCAGATTACTGGAGTAGTTACTAACTAAATGGTTGGCAGAGAATCACTTTTTAAAATATTAACTGCAGGTGGCAATTTGTTTTAAGAGGGTTTTCCTCTGAATGGAGTTCCTAGTTCATTTTTAAAGACTCCCTTTGTCTGGTACCCTGCAGACTGACCAGCTGGGCTCAGTAGCTCCGTTTCTTCTCTGCTCTTTGTGGCCAGCTACTTCACACATTGAGGAGGGGCTGGGATCTCAGAAGCATAACTCCACTTCAGCATCTCCCCGCACTGTGCACAGGGAGATGGCACAAAAATGTCTGACTTACCCTCCACATTCTTTCAGGACTGTGAGCTGAGGAAGTCTGAAACAAGGGCCCCATTTCAGTCTCAAAGTCATCAAATGCTTCATGAAGGGTGACCATTGTGTGACAGAACATGGCCTGAGGATCATCAGCTATTAACCCTAACCTCCACCCCTCCCCATCCTGTGGTAGCACAGGGCTGTGAAAAGTGCACCTGACAGTGATTTGTTAGAAAACACCAAGAGACCCACAAAGACCAAGCAAGGGCTCTCCCCTTCTAGATGGTAAATTTTGAGGTTTGTTTTTTTTTTTTTTTTAAATAAAATCCCAGCACTCAGGAGGCTGAGGCAGGAGGACCACTAGGAGTTCAAGGCCAGCTACATAAAGAGTTCCAGAAAGTGAGGTATGGAATGAGGCCTTGTCCCAAGAAAGAAAAGACAAGGCTTCATTCCGGCTGGCACAAAGGGAGGGACCACACAAGGAAATGCAGGGACTGCTTACAGGCCAGTTTAGCCAGACAGAGCATGAGATGGCAGTCAGCTCACACCTATACACATTTTAGGGCAACAGAAGACAAAGCCAAATCAGAGAGGCCGGGGAAAGAAAGCTGCTCTTCTTCCAGAACCAGTCCTTCCTAACTAACGTTGGTGGTCAGAGGGAGGCAGGGCTCCGCTCTTCCCAGTCACAAGAGTGCCTGGGCTGCACCTAAGCTAAGCTGCCTAAGACCAGGAGCAGTTCCCTAAGTGCCCTGTCCCAGAGTTGCATGTGGGTGTCATCATGGCAGCTTCACATCATGGCCACGCAAGGCATTTTGATTAAATTATTTTACTGATTGGGGGAGGGGGTGGTAGTTACGCTTTGAGCACCACAGCGAGACTATTGTTCCTAACCAGTTGGTAGAGCAGGCGATGTGAACGAAGTGCTCAGGGAGGGCCTGCAGACTGCCCATGTAGTCACGAGCTGTCAAGCCAAATGCACTGGGGTCCCACAGTGTTTGTGCCACAAGTCGATGGCCTTGCTCACGATGGCATCTGAGCTGTCCTGAGGAATCTGTGGAGAACAAAGGAGTCCAAGTGAAATCTCTGTGCTTGCTACAGCAGGGTCTTTCCTCCTCTTCTGTAGCAGCTGTTTCCATGGGAGCGGTCTCTGGTTTTGGAGGGCGAGAGCAGATGCGGAATGCTCTAACGCTCCTGGGGACTCTGAGAAGCTCTGGCACCAGGCAGTCTTCATTACCACCCACCACTTAGCTCGGGACAAGTACTCGGCTGCCTACAGTCCAGCACTGACATCTAAACAGGGGAACAGCATCCCCAATTCACAGAGCTGTTCACAGGATGACAGAAGACAGCCCTTGCTTGGCACACGCCTGGCACTGTGGGCCACTGATGAGTATACGAATGGTGATTCACTTAAAACGAACACATACACACTCGCTTAGCTCTGACTATTGACCAGGCAGCACTTCACGTGTTAACGGGCCCTAATTACAAAGGGCGTGGGTGGGGTTCTTAGTCTGCTCCAGGATGGGACCCGGCTGGGAGTCCGCCAGAGAAGGCAAGAAAAGCCTGAAGAACCCCCAGTAGCACTGTTCCCGCTGCTTCTGGTTCCTGCTTCGCTCACTGGGAATTTGTTCCACTCCCAGGAGGCACCTGTGAGCAATGGGCTTGCATGCAGACCAAGATCCCCAAAAGAGAAGAGGGGGACTACTTCTCCTTGCCAGGAGTGGGGCACTTGACTATAATCCTAGTGCTCAGGAGGCTGAGGCAGGAGGATTACCAAAAACTGGAGGCCAGTATAGGGTATAGAGAGTTCCAGGCCAGCACGAGTTACAGCACAGGTCACCAGTCCAAACCACCACCACCAAAATCCTTTAGCAGGGTAAAGTAAACTATATTATTTCTATGAAATAATAAAACACAGTAAGAAAGCCCGGTTTGCCAGGCTGCCTTCATTTCTAGATTCCAAACCCGAGGAGACGAAGCACTCACATTTTCCAGGAACTTTGTTATCTTCTCTGCACTGTTCAATGCCATGACCTTTATTTTAAAGGTTAATAGTATTTCTACCGCTACAAAAACTAGGATCTTACAGGATCCACTTACGACTTTATCCCAGACCCTACAAAACAGAGAGATTACCAAATTAGAGAACTGCAAAACTGATGTTACCCAGACATCTCAGATTATAAAATCAAATCAAATTACACTCAGTTTAAGTCCATGCTTCAGAGAACGACTGTGAAATAATCAGTATCCGTCACATGATGGATGAGCCACTGAGCGGATTCTAGATAGAATAGCTTTAGAAGGAAAAAAGGGAACTCGCTTAAAGTTATTACTGTGCTATGATGCTCCAAATGCCTGCTGGGAACTCGATATTGAAGAAAGAAAGTCTTAAACCAGAGTGTATCCTGCCACTGCCATGGAATGTCAGATGATTATTGCACACCATGGGGACAACAAAGCAGCAAACGAAATGTCAGGTGAAGTAATTTCATTGCCAGTCAGCCTGGAACCAGTTCTCTAAACACCTCCAAGGGCTCTTTATGAATATGTATGTATGCATGCCCGTGTACAGGTGCGCATGCACATATGTGTAAATGTGAAGACTGATGGATGATGTCTTTGTCTACTGTGTTTCACTTTCTTTTTCAAGACAGAGTCTCAGTTCACCAGTTCCCCTCAGGCTCACCAGTTGCCTGGACTGGATGTCTAGTCAGCTCCAGGGACCTGCCTGTCTCCACGCACACCCCTGCCAGTGCTAGGTTTACACGCTACCTGGCCTTTCACATGAATGCTGGGATCCAAACTCGGGTCAGCTTGTTTATACAGTAAGGAACTGTACCCCCTGAGGCACCTCCAGGACCCAGAAGCCGGTTCTTGACCTATTACCGTAGAATAATCGTTTGATGATTGCTGTAACTGTTGAAGTTGGTAGTAGAATCTTTATGCTAAGTTGCACATATGCCTCTAACACTTTTTATGTGCTGACTTCTTTAATTCAAAACAACATAATAAAGACCTGGAGTTGTAGGGCTGAGGCTAAGAAACACCCTTAACCCAGTGATTCTCAGCCTTCCTAATGCCCGGACCCTTTAATACACTTCCTCATGCTGTGGTGACTCACAACCATAACATTATTTATATTGCTGCTTCATAACTATAATTTTCTGCTGTTATGAATCATAATGTCAGTGTCTGTATTTTCTAATGGTCTTAGGTGACCCCACAGGTTGAGAACCACTGCCCTACCATGGGTCTCCAAGTGACTAGAAGCAAAGCTTGTCTCTGACAGCCTTCAGGTCTTCTGAGGATGTCGTGAACCACCTAAGAAACACAAAGGTCTGGGTCTGCCAGCATCCACCGCCTGTCTATAAGAGAAGCAGTCTGGCTGCTGCACAGCTTCAGCTATGACTGCCTCATGGCATCTACACAGAGGCCCACAATCTTCCTAGGAATGTAGTCAACAATAAGGAGACCCAGGCTACAGTTACAGAAACTGCTAGTGAAGGCAGCTTTGAATCGCCTTCTTGTTCTAGAGCAAACTCAAGTTCTGGGGGATGATCACCTAAGGGCCAGAGGCTCTCTGACTCCAAGCTCCGGTGTGCAGTGGGGGACATGTACCTCTGTAAACTGGACTCGGGGAGGCATCCCGCGAAGCACCTTTGGAACCAGAGATCATAAGGCAGTTTGGACACTGCAGAACAGGTCTTCAGGTGACTCAGCAGCCTACTGTCTTCCAGATTCAAGTACTGCTCAAAAGCCTTGGGCTAGAGATTACAAACAAGAGTGAGCACTCATTTCCTGTGACATAATGTCACTTCACACTGAAACCTACGATGGAGAGGGGCACACGCCCAGTGAGAGAAAGAGCTAGAAACCGTGAGAAGCATCGTCAGTGCTAGCACACGCCTCTGGTCAGCGCTGACGGGGTGACCACACTGGAACTGAGCGCGTCCTCGGGATGCAGGACTCGCTGTGCTCAACCCACAGGGCAGTAACCAGGCAAAATGGAATGGCTGTCACCCTGACACTGCACTAAGCAGAACCAACAGCTACAGCAGAGTCCAAAGCAAGAGTCAGTTGTTATTGACAGCTAGGAAAGGCCCACAGCAATGCTGGGTGACCTGGAGATGAAAAGGGAAAGCCACAAACCTCTCACCTCAGCATTCAAGATACTGAGGTATGACAGTGGTATCTGAGGCCAGCCTGGGCTACATAGGAGAGCCCATCTCAAAAGGACGGGCTAGAGAAACTGCCCCTCTGGTTAAGAGTACTTGCTGTGAAATCATGGTGACTGGAGTCCAGATCCCAGCACCCATGTAACCAACCTGGCATCCTGCATCCCTGTAACCCCAGCTCCCAGAGAGGCAGAGATGGGAGGATCTCAGCGGCTTGCTGGCTTACAGCCTAGCCAGAAAAACACAAGTCCAAGTCTAGGGAGAAAGGCCATGTCAAGGGAATAGGTAGACAAAAATAAAGGACACCTAACCCCTCTCTAATGGCCTACACACACACACACACATGCACACACGCACATATGCACACACACACACACACATGCACACACACACACACACACACACACATGACCATACACTGACCATACTGTTCTGTATGCCCTCCAGTGCCGAAGAGGCTGAGACATTAGGGAGGGCCAGAGGAACAAACTCTGCACCCAGTGTCAATACAGGTGGGGATGCCTTGGAATCTAGAAGCAGCTGCATCTAGACCCAGCAGCTGGACGGTCCAGTAGCATCTCTCACCTAAGACAAGTATAAATAAGAGGTGCAGCCACACTGGCCAGCATCAGCAATACGGCATGGAAGTGGCACCTCCTCTCAGGGTCACCCTCTTAGTTACTTAAGAAAAGGTCTTTGTTCATTGGGTTAGCTACATTTTTTTTTTGCTTGGTGGCAGGAGCCTTTAGCCTCTGAGCTCTCTACCTGCTCTCTCTGTCAATGTCTGTCTCTCTGTCTCTGTCAATGTCTGTCTCTCTCTGTGTGTGTGTGTGTGTGTGTGTGTTTGTGCATGTGTATATGTGTGTGTGGTTGCCTACATATATGTCTATGCACCATGTGTGTGCCTGGTACCCACACAGATCCTTAGAGGGTACCAGACTCCCTGGAATTGAGGTTACAGATGATTGGGGGCTGTCGTCTGGGTGCTGGGAATCACAGGTTGGGCCTCTGCAAGAGCGACAAGAGCTCTTAACCACTGAGCTATTTCTCCAGTCCTGCCCAAACTCTAGATTCTTAATGAAGAAAATACCACTGGCTTCTGTGCTCCCTGGCTGTGAGAGACATTGTCACGTGGTTGAACTCTAGAAAGTCTGAAAGAAGCTATGATGTGGTCCCAGAAAGCAGCACCCTACAGCACAGCGCTCGCTCAGTCAGAAGTACTGCATCTTCTCTCATTCTTTAATTTTTTTAATTATTTAATTTTTTTAACATTTACTTATTTTTTAAAGGATTTATTTTCTTATTTATTTATTGTATATGAATACACTGTAGCAGTCTTCAGACACACCAGAAGAGGGCACCAAATCCTATTACAGATGGTTAGGAGCCACCATGTGGTTGCTGGGAACTGAACTCACGACCTCTGGAAGAGCAGTCAGTGTTCTTAATCGCTGAGCCATCTCTCCAGCCCTGACACTTCTGTATTTTATTTTATGTGTGTGAGTGTTTTGCCTGTGTGTATGGTATGTCAAAAGCAGGCATCAGATTCCCTGAAACTGGCGTTACAGGCAGTTTTGAGTAGCCATGCGGGTGCAGGGAATCAAATCCCTACCTTCTGCCAGAACAGCACTCTTAACTGCTGAGCCATCTCTCTAGCCCCGCCCCCTTTTCATGGTTGAGCTGGAGATGGCAGTCTGTGCAGGCTCGGCAGGCAGGCCCTCTACTGCTGGCTTCCGTCCCAGCCCCAGTACTGTCCCCCTGCACTCTTCCCTACATCTCTAAAATAGCAGCCTATACTTTATGGGGACAGACTGTAAAGGAAAGACACAAAAGTATTAAAAAAATGTCAGACCAAGGTTATAAAAACTTGGCTGCAACAAGAACCTAGGTTCTTTGCTTTGTGGTAGAGGCTGAGGCAAAGAAGATCTCAAGTTCAAAGCCAGTTCAGGCAACTTAGCAGGACTTTGTCTCAAAAATAAAAGGTAAAGAAAAGGAGCTAAGGTCATAGCCAAGGCCTGGACTTCACTTCCGATGCCTCTCTCCATCCCTACCGCATCCCCCACTCCTGCTCTCAGCAAACAAACAGAAAGGGCTGAACACAGCTCAGTAGTAGAGCTCTTGCCTAAGATGTGTGAAACCCAAGATTCTGGGTGGGGGGGAGGGAGTGAGGATAGCGTGGGGGAGGTGAACCAGCAAATAAACAAGTAACTCTCAATCTTATTGATAGTGAATAACAGGAATGGGAGTTAGAGCAGCCATTGTGTCACCTTCAGCAAGGGACTTAAGAGCTCTGAGGTGCAGTGCCCTCCTCTGCAAACACACTAAGCTAGATGCAGAGGAGAGCTGGCTGCTAGGAGGAGCCACACTGTTACAGATACACGCCGAGGTAGGAAATCCACCGTGTCTGACACCAGTCAAAGAGCAAGGCAGACAGGTCAGAGCTAAGCTTAAATGGCTAGATCATTTTAGAAAGTCAAGGGAAAAAATATGGTAGAGGGATATTTTTTTTCTTTCAGATAGGGTTGTGTATGGCCCAGGCTGGCCTTGTATTCCTGACCCTCTGCCTCAGTCATCTGGCTGCTGGGATTGTGGATAAATATCACCACATCCAACTAAAGAAATATGTTTTATCAACTGTGGAGTCAGTAAGGAATTCAGAAAACATAAAAACACTGACAGACCCCACATATGAAGCTTATGATCTTTAAACAACAAACAGGGAGAAAGCGTGTTCAGCATATTAACACACTAAGGATAATATGCAAGGTATATTGATGACTCTTACAAAGAAAAAAGTCAGATATGGCAGCGCATGCTGGGAAAGTCCTCCTCATCTGCATAACAAGTTCAAGGCTAACCTAGGCTACATGTAACCCTGCCTCAAACCACACACACACAAAGAAAACAATAGAGATCTGCAAAGCTGACCAGCTTCTCTGGCCCTCAGAGTTGTCAGAATGAGAGGGTGTGGCCATTGCCTGCAGGACAAGGCTGGGAGCCTGACACCTAAGCAGCAGAGAGGGAAACAGGCAAGCTCAGGACCTGCTTGCCAGGCTAAAATGTAAATCTGCCCAAACTAAGAAAGTAGAGTTTAAGTACAACACCCCAGATCCTGCTCAGCATTTTCTTCCAGTACCTCCCTGGGGACGCTGGAGCACGCATGCCCTGTAGAAAGAGCAAGGGCCTGTTTATTGCCGGTGTGGGGCTATTAGACTTAATTACAGCCAATCCGTAGGAGGAATCACTGAGTAAATCAGGTAGGAAAAGTGATTCTAAATGAGAGGCTGTCAATCCCAGCTACAATCACAATTGCCTAAGGCTTTCAAACATTCCAATTCTAGGCCCCACACCGTGAGATTTAATTGAGGAAAGGTAATGAGAAATTTTCAACCCTCTGAGTACTAACAGGAAGTCAGAACTGAAAGCAATGGGTTATCTGAATGAGCCTAGGAATTCTCCAAGTGCGGAGCTGCAGACAGACAGACAACAATGGGAGGGCCCATGTGTAGAGTAATAGTCTTCATGTGTTCATATGTGCATGTGTGTTCATATGTACATGTTGAAACAAGATGACAAGAGTCAAGTCCCCTCCCCAACTCTGGCCTGGAGGCTGTGTGTGTGAGAAGAGACAAGTTCCTGTCACCAGCCCTTCCATACAGGTGGACAGACAAAACCCCTAACACAGAGGGAACATTCTAGATAAGTCAGTAGGTCTGGACCAGCATCAGGAATCCTCCAGAGCAGGGGGGCCTGCAGGTGAGTCCACCCCATGGAGGGGCCTGCAGGTGAGTTCACCCCATGGAGGGGCCTGCAGGTGAGACCCCGCAGTCTTAGGCTGCCTGTGTCCTCCAACAGCTGATCCAAGTGGCTGCAAAGGAGACCCAGGGCCCAATACTTCTCGCCTTCTGCAGGAAATCTCTCCCAGGACCACTGGAGCAGTCCACTCATCACAGCAGCGATGGGAGGGGGCGGGGGGAATGTTCTCTGACACTGCTTACGTCCCAGTAACACTCCCATCAAAAGCAAAACACCAACAAAAACAACAAAACTTCCTCACCAGCTGAGGTAAAGCGTCCCGGTACTTGTTATTTAGCTGTTTCACGAAGCATCGGCTGATCCAGTAACAGTCCACGCTGTCTTCCACCATCTCTTCCATGGCCTTGGCGATGGCAAGAAAGACTTCATCCTCCGGCTCCTGAAAGATTAATGTTAGATCTCAAGAGGGAGGCGGCAGAAGGGAAGATATATTTCTTTTCTGAAAACCTAACACTGGCCCCTGCATCTTGAGGAGGCCACATTAATAAATCAAAGAGGGATCAGAAGGCAGAGTGTGTCAGTACAGAGGAGCAGGGGAAAGGAATGACGGGCAGCCCCAGAGAACCATGGGAGTCAGCAGAACTCAACAACAGCTGGCTTTTGTGTGGAGCTGGCTGCAAGCGCAGGCCAGGCAGGGTCTTGCTCTACCCAGCCAGTCCCCAGGCCAGACCAGGGTTCCTTCAGAGGGAAGTGATGACACAAGCTTTGGAATGTGTCAGGACATAACTTATAATGAATACTGAGGAACCCCAAATGAGCTCGCAAAACACCTGATTTATATCAACACTTCCACACACTCCTTTAGTATTCTGTTCTACTTAAAAGTTTAAACACCCTAAAACCAGAATTTTAGGAAGCCGAAGAATGACATTTCTCAGAAATGAAAATAAATCCTCAAGAAATCTTATAAAACTGAAGTTCTATTTGGAAAGTTATGTTGTTTTCAAACATTGCCATCAACATCAAAACAAACAAACAAGCCACAAACAACTTACATTTTCATCTAGGCTTTCATAGTTTGAAACTTTTAAGATTAAAAGGACGCAAAGAGGGCTGGAGAGATGGCTCAGCGGTTAAGACCACTGACTGCTCTTCCAGAGGTCCTGAGTTCAATTCCCAGCAACCACATGGTGGCTCACAACCATCTGTGATGGGATCTGATGCCCTCTTCTGGTATGTCTGAAGACAGTGACAGTGAACTCATATATATATATATATATATATATATATATATATATATATACACACACACACACACACACACACACATATATATATATACACCTTTCTATTCCTCTGAGAAGCTCCAAGTTAAATGACAATTCCTGTTTCAATAAAAAGCACTTCAGTCTTAGGCTTTCTTTCAGCTTGTTAATAGCCACAGGATATAAGAATCATAAGCAATGTATTTTTCTAAACATCTTATCACAGTATTGGAGGACACAAAAGGAGCAAGACGCAGAGGAACTCTTCCTCTCTAGGGATTCCACACAGGCCACGGCCTGGTCTGGATGATCCTGCAGGTGGCAGGCATGTCACTGCTGCTCCTGATCACTCTGGCCGGGTGAGGAAGACTAGCATGCTCCGCCCAGCTGTGCCCCAGCTGAGCCCTCACAAGCTCTTACTACCTCATAACAGCACAGGAGGGGCTGTGCATGTAGGGAAAGGTAGGGAAAGAACCCCATTCCCATGTTCAGTCAGCAAGTGTACCGGAGGCTGCAGGGAAGGTGTCTGGACTCAGCACGGACCAGTGAGTAGGGATGAGGTGGAAGCCATGCCTATAGTTTAGATTTAGATTTCTTCCACTAAAGGAATAGCTGACCTTATTCAATATGTAATTCAAGAACTCAGAGCCCTTCTAGGAGCTTGGGCCTGTAATCTCAGCTGCTCAGGAAGCTAAGGTAGGAGGACTGAGACAGGGCCACTTAGCAAAAGGTAAAATAAAGGATGCAAGGGGTGGAGATGTGGCTCGGTGGCAGAGAACTTGCCTAACACCTGAGAAGGGGGCGAGAGATGTAGCTCAGTGGTAGAGCACATGCCTCGCACCGAGAAGCCACAGACTGGGTCCCTGAACCACAGAGCTCATGTCATGCTACCTGTGTCCCCAGTGCTGCCTCTGAGTGACAGGAAAACAAGACTGTCCTAAGTGCCACTTAACATTTGGGGGTCTTCTCCCTCTTCATAAATGCAATGACAAGAGTGACAGCCTTTATCCGTGCTCATTTGTCACTCTATCATCAACTCCCTACACCTGTCATTGGTTATAATAAGTCATATGTAAAATAATTAATTTTTGAGGCAATATGTCACTATGTAGCTGCTCTCAAGCTCAAGATCCCCTTTCTCAGCCCAGCCGGAGTCCTGGGATTAGAGGTGAGGCCACGCCTGGCTCAAAGCCCAGGCTTTGGTAAAAGCAAATTTTGTAGATAATCAAAGACGGCATGCAAACCCTTGCTTGAAAAATTCATTCTGTTTTCACCAGATAAATAAAAACTTCATTAAAATATCTAGACAATGGCAATAAAGTAGCCAGGAGTAGCTGGCAACATTGGAACATACAGGAAAACAAGCCGGAAGCAAATGCCTCCGCACAAATGGGAGCTTTTTAATATCTGCAACTGTCACAGGGAAGGCTAAAATGAACTTGTAACATCATTGGGTTGGAATTGAATTTATTATAATCTACAGAGACATGCACTAATATATAAAGGCTGGGGTAAAGCTCAGCAGCCAGGCACTTGTATGGCATGTATGCTCGGGGTTCAAGGCCCAGCAGCACAGCTTCTATATTTTATACTTGTGTGTGTGTGTGCAAAATATACTCATATATTTCCTTCCTCTGTCTACTAAGAGAGTCTAAAAGGGAGGACCCAGGAGAGCAGAAATAAAGGCTTATACCAGAGCTGCAGCCCAGGAAGCAGAAGCAGATCCTGGGCATCTTTTTTGTGCCCAAGTGTCAGGAAATTCGCAAAACAGTGAACGTATCAGATGTAAGGGGCTCCTGCTGGGTGCAGCTGGAGTATTTTGAACATCAAAAGGAAAAATGGCAGTAAAAGATTATAGGCCATTAACTTAAAAAGGACTCAGTGTATCCACACTGACATCAACAAATAAATGCCAAGGGAACACTTACAGATGAAGCCAAACGACAGACACAGGGAGACTTCAGAAGTCAGAGAAGCACCGCTGCCAATCAGAGCAGTAACAACATTTTAGGAAAGATGAAGAATTATAAGCCCCCAAATTCCATGCGGGTAGCACATTCCTTTCATCTCAGCACCCAGGAGGCAGAGGCAGATGGAACTGTGGGAGTTCAAGACCAGACCAACCTGGTCTCTGTCACAAGTTCTGGGCCAGCCAGGGTTACATATTGAGAATTTGTCTCAAAAAAATGAATAATTAAATTATATGATATACATTTTATATATAATTTATATATTAAATAGTTATATGTAATAAATACTTTATATATAAATAATAAATGTGTAAGTATATAAATATATGTTCTATATTTGTTTTATATTTATATATTATTGTGATATTTATACTTAAATGTATATTTATATTATATATTTATATTTTATATATAAATTAAGTATAAACAAATATTATATGTAAATAGTATATGTAATATATAATTTCATTTCTTCAGATGTATTTTTAAATATATAAGAGAAGCCTCAGAGTTCGTTTCCATGAGTTACTCATTAATGACAAAGCATATGCTTACAGGGGAAGAACCTGGCAGACAGTCCCTGCGCCAAGTGATCCATTACCAGTCCTTCTTCACTATCCTTGCTAACAGTGCATAACCAGGTTCTAGTTACCAGTGAACACCAGACAAATGGAGAAACCCCTAAGACACTCAAACCTGCCAAGGTCACAGGAGAGCCGAGAAGCCTGAAATTCAGTGCTGCCGGACCAAGGACGGCAACAAAGGGCAACGTTGATAACAGGACTGGACCTGAGGTCAGAGGAGCATCCAGGGACAAGCAACTGGATCTCAAAAAGATGCTCAGCTTAGCTCCCAGCCCTGTGTCAATGCTGATGTGTGAGCTCTGACCATCACACTGTGGTTATGGGAGACATAGCACGTGAGGGTAACGGGGGTGTATGGGGTGGTATACAACTTTATAACTTCCTTCTATGTCCAAAATTACTTAAAGATGAAAGATTAATACTTATAAAAAAATTTAAATTAATGATTGTTCAAATGTATGAGATGAACTTTAACAAGGAAGAGGATAATTACATACTAGTTTTAAGTGTCTCCCCCATTTAAAAATAGTGATTACAAGGGGAGAAAGAATAACTTCCCAGTACAAACCCAGCAGGCAGTACTTTACCAAAGGATCAAAGGTAATGGATGTCTCCTGAGGCGAAGCCACACTGGGTCTCCTGACAGTACACTGAGGGCACAGCACCCATGGGTATCCCTGCCACAGAGACAGCTGGTATCACACAGAGAGGGAACATCAGCTGGGCATGAAGTAAGGGGCCGTCTGTAACGTTACTGACCAACATCTGTCAAAAGTGTCCAAGGCATGGAAGCGAAAGACAAAGGACCCAGCCCAAATCACAGGTGTCCACAGCAACACGGGAACTCAGGGTAATCCACAGGCCAAAGTCGAGTCTTCAGCCAGCCTGTTTGTTTATTTGTGATGAAGGGCACCCCTAGAACACCTGGGCACATAAGGAAGGAGCCTGTAGGCGAGACTGAGGAGTGTCACTGTGACTTCAGAACTGTGTCACGCTCACCTACAGAGGAGCCTTGTCACACAGAAGGAGGCGGAGGAACAGCATCACGGCTGAATCTTGCTCTCCTTTGGCTTATGCAAAGGAGTATGTATGCACAGCCGGAAATGGGGGTGCACGCCTATGATCCCAGCACTCAGGAGGCAGAAGCAGGAGGATACTGAGTTGGAAGCTGGCCTGTACTACACACGCAGGGAGACTTCATCTCAAAAGGAAAAAGAGTTGAGGTTAGAGACGGCGCTGGCTGCTCTTTCAGGAGAAGAGGGTTTGGGTTGGTTCTGGCAGCCACATGATCGCTCACAACCCTGTGTAACTCCAGTTCCAGGAAAGCAGAGGGCATGTTAAGTGGTGCATAGACAAACGTGTAGGCAAAACACCCAGACACCTACAATTTTTTTAAATTTTTAAACAAAGAGAGGGAGGGAGGGAGGGAGAGAGAGAGGAAAAGTGCATACGTAGGGGAGAATGGCAAAGCAGGTGTCATTAAATGTTAACAGCGGGAAATTTCAGTAAAAAGATACGGAAGTTCTGGGCTAGTATGTCTGTACCCTTTCTTCACGTTTGAGATTAGAGTCGTGCGTCACATAATAAAGCGGAAGTCAGCCGGTGACCTAATAGAAGCTAGTGAAGCTCTACAATGAAAAGTATCTAGTAATGTGGCCGTTGTCTGCATTTGAGCAAACATAAAAACCTGATGTTTGCAGATGAACAAATGTCTAATGACATGTTTCTCAGAACACATAGACATCACTAAGAATGACTGTGCCAAAAGCAAAATGTGCTTGAAAATAACTAACACTGACCACCAAAAGCTAAGTATGCTTTAAAATAACTAACACTGACCGTGCATGACCATGAATCCCACGTAAAGTCGCTGCTTTCACTTTTCATCCTGCCAGCAATGGGAAACCACTGAAAGTTTCTAAGGCAAATCATTACCAAATGCAAGCCAGGGACTGGAGATGGCTCAGAGGTTAAGAGCACTGACTGCTCTTCCAGAGGTCCTGAGTTCAATTCCCAGCAACCACATGGTGGATGATAACCATCTGTAATGAGATCAGATGCCCTCTTCTGGCACTGTTTGAAAACAGTGACAGTGTACTCACATGTATTTATTTATATAAATACATCTTTTTTTAAAAAGTAATAATTCGTTCATAAATAACACTTTACTAAGATTTGGGAGAGGAGAAATGGGATAAGGAACTGTAGGAGGGCAGACCAGGGGGAGGGCAATGACTGTACTGTAAACAACTAAAGTAATAATAGTAGTAGTAGTAGTAGCAGCAGCCAGAAAAAATAAAGTGTTAGTGGTGTGGCTCAGTGGTAGAACACTTGCCTAGCAGTCATGAAGACCTAGGGTTGATCCACACACGCCTCTGCAAACACATTAATAGACAAAATAAAGAGTAATTCTTAGGAAAGGGGTGGAGTTGAATGTCAAGTGAGAATGATCACTCACCAGAGGAAAAGAGGGACTTCGAGGTAGCTTCCCTGATTCAAGCTGATACATGCGAAGATACACTTCAGGCTGCGGCGTGGCATCACTGATGAAGCGGACGACTGTCAGGGCATGGAGGATGTCATGGTACTGGTCTTTGCGGTAGGCCATCACCTGGGTATGAGTGTCATAGTGCGGAGGTAAGATGCCTACGGAGAGATGGGACAGGAAAGGGCAAATGCTGAGACACCCATCCTGTGAGAAACAGCCCCCACAGTTGAGAGTCACACAAACAATGGCTACGTAGATTCCTTTTAGAAAGTCTCACTCCAGCAATCTTAAATGTTAAAAGATGCAAGATGGTGGATCACTGTTAGAAATGGGTTGGCACCACAAAAGCCTTTGAACAAACTCAGACGTAGTTTCAAGGCAATAAGCACATGAGCTGTAATGATGGTTTAACTGGGTTCCTGGCTAGTGCTGAGGGCACCTTTAGCTCCTGGGGCCCTTGGCCTTCTACATCTCAGGACACTATGTTGAATCCTTTTCTTCAGTTTATCCTCAGTAGTTAAAGCTTATCTACAGAACGGTCTGTCACTGGGGCGAAAGAACATGGCCCTCAGCAATAAGGCCAGTGTACATTGTACTTCTGTGACACTTTGTGGTTGTTACTTAACTATGTTGCTCATTAGGCTTTAGCATAAAACTCTGTGTGTGTGTGTGTGTGTGTCTGTCTGTCTGTCTGTCTGTCTCTGTGTGTATGTCTGTGTGTGTGTATGTCTGTGTGTGTGTATGTCTGTGTGTGTGTATGTCTGTGTGTGTGTGTCTCTGTGTGTGTATGTCTGTGTGTGTCTGTGTGTGTCCGTGTGTGTGTCTATGTGTGTATGTCTGTGTGTGTGTATGTCTGTGTGTGTGCGTGCATACGCGTGCACACATGCAAGTGTGCAGAGAACGACTCTGTGGAGTCGGTTCTCTCCTTCCACCTTCATGTCAGGTCTGGGCTGTGAACTCAGGTTACCACATTTGTGCAGCACGCACTTCCACTCAGGGCCTCATCTCACAGCCTCCCTCTGGGTTGTTTATAAGTAGGCGGTATCATGAAAACAATAGGCAGAAGACTGGCTTCATCTCAGGTCAGCTAAGACCAGGGCTCCACCAGTGTGTCAGTCTATCACAAATGTGGGCATCTGTGCCCTCATATAGCAGAGGCAGGAAACAGGGCAGACGAGCCCAATACCAAATGTTCCCCGAAGAATCAGAGCCCCAGGTACTAGCATAGGAAATGGATTGTAGAACAGTAACAATGCATTGTAAAGGCTCAGTTTTGATATAAACAAAATTTTCCATTTATTTATCCAAGCCCCATTAATGTAATGAGGCTCTTCAGAGTCAGAGACTCTGGGGTTTAAGTTCTAACTACAGTTCACTAACTCGAACATCCTCAGCAGTTCCTTCTGTTTCCTGTGCCCTGACTTCTCCCCATCTGAAAGTCAGAGATAATGATGTCTAAATCTACAAGCTGTTGTGATGAAGAGGCAAATCCATAAAGCACTCGATAGAGTGTCCTGGCACATGTGTGTCTGGCATGTGTGTATCCAGCACACGTGTGTCAGGCAGTTCAGACTGTGATTCCCCTTTGATGTAAAATCTCACAGACCAATTATTCTAGAGAACGTTCTGGCAAACAGCAGTTAGTCAAGCCCAACACTTTCCACGTATAACACATGCTTAAGTGTCGTTTCCTGACAGAAACTCGGTGTGTCTGAGGGGCTCTGCACCAGGTTCTCAGAGAAGTCGAGGGAGCACAATTACATGCCCTCCACATCGGGGCTGGTACAGACTGAAGAGCTATAGTTGAGCCTACCATAGGCAGCAGAATGTCAAGTATTAAACCTGTGTCTAAGAGCTCATCCCAAAAGCTCTCTCTGACATTTACCTAAAATGGGATGAGACAGACAGTACCTGCAGAGCCCAGAGCAACCAAACCTGGACCACAAAGAGCCCTTTTTCCTGGGAGAGCCCTGCATTTCCAATGCCTCTAACTGTGGCAGGAAAACAACAGTGGCTTAGATAATAAAGAAGGTAAGAAAAACTGAGATAAAAACAGAAAACAAAACAAAAATCAAACAGTTGGGCCTTGGCACTCGGGAGGTGTCAGAAGCACAGCATAACATCTTCCATTAATAAGACACACAGGGTATCCCATAAGGAATGGACACTGATGATAACTGCCTAAAATGTACCCTCAGGAGGAATTTATTTTGATGAGTGCACCAAGATGCTCAACAACAACCAAAAAAGCCATCATGAACATGCTTTCTTGCATGGCTTGCACTCCCCTGTGGCCACCATACTGCATGACCACCCGGGGGGCTGCAGATTTCTCAGGTTCTGAAATATACTACACACAGAGCATGAGGTCTATGACCTGGCCCCACCCCTCATCAGAGCCCTTCAAGTGAGTTCTACAAAATATGAGCTTTAATTCTTTGCCAGTCACAGGTCTTAGAAAAGTGTTTTAGGCACCCCCCCCCCAGAGTCTGTGTCCATCTAAGATAGTAAGACTTCCCTCAGAACCATTCTAGAACGACTGTACATAATTTACGTCAACTATTTAAAGTGGCGATGGGACCCACCAATGCCCAATACACAGAGGTAGTCCACATGCCTCATAAAGCTCCGTCCTCACCCCGACTCACAGTGAGTAAACCCCAGCTGGTTAAGAGAGAAGTGGAGGATGATAATGAACGGGGATTAGATGCTCCAGCGGGCTCAGCAGTGACGGGGAAAATCCAGGGCTCAAAGGGATGCATGCCAGCTGCCTGTGGCAGACGCCAAGTCAGCTCTCCTTCATAATGGACCACCCAGCTCTGAAATTTACTCGAATTTGTAGGCAGAAAAAAAAAAACTCTGATTCTACTTTCTGTTCATTTGTTTTGGTTTTGAAGTCTGTCCTGTCATTTTTATTTCAAAGGATAAAGGGGCATTGAATGTCCCTCCCTTAGCATCAGAACATTATCCTCTACCACCGAGAGTCGCAGAACACAACGCGCTGAAGACTAAAACCGAAAAATAATTTAGCTCAAGATGTCTCTGGACAGATGCAAAACTGGAGGCCAGCATGATCTTCCTCCTGGCTACCCAGCTGACAGCAAAGACGGCCAATTCTCCCTTCTCCCGTCCCAATGTTTCATGCCTGCTGAGGTAACCACCTAAAGTGCATGCCTGGATGGAACTGATTTTGATGGTTACAAAAATCTTCCTATAAGATTTAAGACAGAAAAATGTTACAGGGCAAAAGTAAAATAGCAGTCCTGGCTTTTGAAGATGGTGACCACAGAGACGCACCAGATACCTGAGTGTACAAGGGCTTAACTTCAGGAGCAAATGCTATCTTCTCTACCACCATTAATAAGCGGGCAGTCCGAGAGTAATGGTTGATCTGTCTCTGCCGAGGTCACCATCCGAAAGGCTTTTACAGTGAGCAGCAATTGGGCCTCCTAGGGAAGACCCAATAGTCCTAAGCAAATGCTCATTTTGTGTCTGGAAGATGACAAAGGGTCCCATCCAATATATCTGAAATCAAATCCCCACCCCACCCCCGCCTCCTGGGTCTCATACCTAGAAGCGCCTTCCATACCAACGCGCGATACATGGATGGGAGAGGGAACCTCTGGCTAAATGTGCAAAGCTTCTCGATGTCTAGAGGAAGGAAAAGAACAGAAATGTCCCATGGGCTCACAGCACTGAACGTGCAATTTCACTTCTTAAAACTGCCTAGCTCACACATGCCTGCAGGAGAATTCCACCACATGATCAGCAGCCAACTTAGGAAAAGCCATAGTGGCCTCACTTCTAATCCACATCTCCTACCAACCAAGCTATCTCTGCAGCACTGTTGCAGCATAGAGATGGATTTTGCATCTACTACTACATCCCCTCTACCATGGGCATTACTTACAGAATTGGGTGGGGACACGGTGCGGCTCAGTGGTAGAGCATGCCTTAGCATGGGCTATACCCTGGGTTCTATTTCCAGCTCTTCCAAAAACAAGAAGCACTTAAGTTTGTTTTTATACTATGGTTCTGTTTTACTGTAAAAAATGAACTTTATTATTGTTGGCTTAAGACAAATTGAATATAAATCTGTACTGAAGGATTATCTTCCACAAAAGAAAATCATAACCAGGGGTCTCGCACAGTTTACCTAGAAACCATGGTGCTATGTCTAGAAATTGAGATGAAATATATAAGCTTAATAAAAAATAGAATCAATTTATTTTCAAAGGTGAAGGTGTCTTATTATTTATCCCCTGACTGCCCTAGAACTCTTCATGAAGACCAGGCTGCCCTTGGAGTCAAAGATCCCCCTGCCTCTGCCTCCAGACTGCCAGGATAAATGTTTTCCACCACTACACTAAGCAGTGTCTACTTTTTATGAAGCTTTATAAAAACCTTCTGCCTCTCAATGAATCTGAAAAATCTTCAATTTTTCTTAAACTACACCACTCTGATTACACACACACACACACAAATACACACACAAGTAATAAGTACTGCTTTGAGTCCTTTGCAGAAATATTTACCTGGTAACTTTGAACTAATGAACATATGCAGATGAGACTCACCCAAACGGTCATCTTTCAGGAGGATTTCCAGTGATTTCTTTTCTTCGACTCCACGAAACCCGACTTTCTCATAGTAGACTGATCGAAAGTTCCTCTGAGAGTCGTCAGTCATGTTTCATCCTTGGAGGGATTTTTTTTTTTTTTTTTTTAGGTGAGCCTAAAACCAAAGAAAGAAGAATTGGGAAGGACATTAGGTGATTTTTCTCGGCCTTTTCAATAAGTCAAATATGATAAATTGCCTGTCCCTAAGCAAGGAGCATTAAATCTTTGGATCCACACAACCCTATCCCACCTTCCTAATGCAACTTGGCCAAAGATATAGATATGAAGATATAGATATGAAGATATAGATATGAAGATATAGATATGAAGATATAGATATGAAGATATAGGTCAGCTGCCCTCCAAGCTACTAAAATAGGTAGCACAGAGGGGAGCCTCTAGGATTCATTCTTATAAGAACCCCTGGCACAATGAAATACCTTGTACTCATGATTGAACAAAATACAAATGAACAAATAAGATGAATTAGAAAAGCTGGCAGGATATGTTATATAAATGGGGCTAACCAGTGGTATTAATTCTGCTTCCAGTTTTACAACTAAGGTCTCACTAAGTAGCCCAGGCTGGCCTCAAACTCAGAGATCCTCATCTCTGCATCCTAGGTGCGGGGATAAAAGGTGTGGACTCCTGGTCCAAGATAGGTATGTTTTAAAATAAGAGGAGACATCCAAAATATTAACAAGTTATTAAGTTAGTAAAATTCTAGGTGACCTTAATTTCCTTTTTTGTTTGTTTTGTCTTTGTTTTTGTTTTGTTTTGCTTAGCTGTCCTCTCGAAAATGGGCATTTGGAGAAATTAGAAGGGGGTGGAGGGAAGCCCTAAGGCCTACCCTAATTTTTCTTCCTATAAACACAATTATACCAAGTGTAATTATCAAAATACAAAACTCCAACAGAGAAACAGCATTAAAGTATAACCAGAAGACGGCTAAAAATCTGGCAAGAGACTCAAATCATCTCAGAGAATACATAATTCTTTCAGAACAGTCTTTGTGATATTAATGGTAAACCAAAAGAAAAGATCAAACTAGGTTTAGTGACTAGGCACTAAAGATACAAACATTCTTCCAAAGAATAAAGTCCTCAGCTACTAAAAGCCCCCGAGACGTCCCCAGATAACCAGGGGAGTTTGGACTTCTTGTTGGGAGTTAGATATCTGAACAGCTTCTGTTATGGGGAAGATTGCAATTCATTTTTTAAAAAAGCGATTTAGAATTTAGAATTGCCTTTAAAGAGTTCCACGGCCTCTTCGTAGCTGTTAAAAAAAAAAAAACCCAAAGATTAAAATGCAATCTGTAGTTTGAGGGCTCTTTTGGTTTTTGTATTTTTAAGCATTCGCTGCCCCTGTCGTCTATCGACAGCATTCCTGGGACGGCACTGTGATGGCACAGGAGTCGCCCTGAAAGATGCGCTGTCAAATCTTGCCCAGGTGACTCCACCTGCGGGAAAGGTGCCCACAACCCGGTGAAACCCCAGGCCCCGCTCTCCCGGTATGCACGCTTCACCTAGAGTAGAGCAAACACACCCGGCTCAGACTCAGAGATCCGGGAGGCGGCGGAGAACCGGCCCGGGAACGCTGTGCTACCGGCGGGCAGACGGAACCATAAGCGTCAGGGACGAGCGAGCGAGGGGAGCAATGCCACGAGACACCCGGGCTGGCCCTCTCCGCCTCTAACTCCCGCCGCCGGACGTGACGTCACCCCGGATGCGCGTGCGCAGAGGACATCTGCTGGGAGCCCCACCCACACGCGGATATTGGCCGGGTGAAGCTGAAGCCCTGAGAGGTGGTAGCGGCCGAGGGTTTGTGCGCCCTTGAGTATCCACGTCTGTCCCTCTCACCTCGATCCCGAGACCCTGGTGATCGTCTCCCCTTCGTTCAGGCGTGCCTGCTTAGGGCACTCTTCTGCCCCGTGGAAACCCGGATCCCTCAGGCGGTGTTTCTTCCACCTCGCCGGGTGGAAAATCGGAAACGAGCCTTTGCTAATCGATTGGGCTGCACTGCTTCTCCCAAACGTTCAAAGTGACCATGAGAAAGCCAATCAGTTAAGTCCTCAGCTATTAAAAACTGAGTGATGGGCAGGAGAGATGGCTCGGCAATTAAGAGCACTTAACGGCTTTTGTACAGAACCCGGGTTCAAATCCCAGCACTCAGGTGGTGGTTCACAACCATCAATAACTCCAGTTGCAGGAAATCCAAACTACCCCTTCTGATTTCTGCCAGTACGGGGCACGCGCATGGTGCTCATGCACTCAGACAAAACCTTTATACACAAATATTTAGAACTTAAAAACAAAAACTTATTGGTCCCCCAATGATCAAGGAGGGATAAGCAAAAACATTTGTTCATCGTTTACTGTGCAAGGGGGCAGTTGCTGCCATTTGCCTTTTGACAGCTACTCAGTCAGACCTAGAATGCCAAGCGCGCAGTCAATTATGGCTGCTTGCCTGGGGAAGCTGCGAGCCGCTGGACAGAACTGGAGCATCCTGTGTGATTTGTCACGGAGAGCATGTTCTTTGTCCATCCCCAGGTGGCACTGAGTTGGAAGCAAGGAAGATATGGCTGTCTGGGACGGACTACTGATTCGTTTCTTGGATTGTTAGTGCCAATCTGGCTCACTCACATTGTAAGCCCTTCCTCCCGAGGTCTCAAGTATTTTTATCACAGTAACAAGCCAAGGAGGTAACACGGCCGCAGTGAGGCGCTGTCTCCATGAGTGTTGGGAAATTACTGCAGAGAAAGCAGTACGTGGGCCGGAGAGTTAGGGATTTTTAAGGCTGTGAGTGAGTGCAGCTAGTGGTGAAGTCACATGCTGAGCTGGCTAATCTTACCTCAACCTGACACAAGCTAGAGTGACTTGAAAGGAGGAAGCCTCAAATGAGAAGACACCTCCATGAGACCCAGCTTTTTCTTAATTAGTGATTGATGAAGGAGGGTCCAGCCCATTGTGGTGGCCCCAGGTTCTGTAAGAAAGCAGGCTGAGCAAGTCATGGGGAGCAAGGCAGTAAGCAGCATCCCTCCATGGCCTCTGCACCAGCTCCTACCTCTGGGTTCCTACCCTATTTGAGTTCCTGTCCTGACTTCCTCCAGTGATGAACAGGAAGTGTAAGCCTCATAAACCCTTTCCTCCCCAACTTGCTTTTTGGTCAGACTGTTTCATCACAGCAATAGAAACCCTCAGATAGCATACAAAAGGGCCTGGGTCCAAGCCAAGTGCCACTTTTTAAAGTACTCACTAAATCATAAAGGCAGGAAATGACAACCTGGACATGTGTGTATGAAATGGAAGTCATAGCATATTTGAGACTCCACTCCAGTCTGGGCATGTCATGGGGCACAAACAAAAGGAGAAAGTAAAACGGTTTGAGAATTGACTGTTAACATTCAGTTGTGGGAAGGCTGGGCTCTATGTGGTTGCATTTGCAAGCAGCACCCAGAAGCTGCTGCGGGTTGTATGTCCATGTCAAAGTGAAGGGCAGAGGTGTGAAGGTGCCTCGAAAATGAATTCTAGGAGGCTTAATCAAATCTTAAGCAGAATGCACGTCAGGGATCCCCACCACAAACGTGGCATTTTACCAGCCCGGCAGCCCCAGGAATCCAGCACCCTGTAATTCTCATTAGAAACAGCAGAGGGCAGCAACAGCAGTGAGTTCAGATAGGCGGCACACTGTCCTGTAAAGGGGAAACCAAACTGCCAAGGCAGGCTGGGAATTTTGTCTCCACCAACCCAGTAGGCCACAGGTCCATCCTCACTTTGCAGGTAGAAGTTCCTGAACAAAGCATAAAAGGACCTCTGTTCACCAAGCAGAAAGGACACAGAATGTCCCCGAGAGGCTCATGTGTGTGGATGTTTACCCCACAGTTGGAGGTATGGTCTAGGGGAGGTTTCAGACCTGGAAAGGTGGAGCCTCTTGTGCAGAGGGGATTTTTGAGATTGGAGGTAGGGTAGAGATGGGTGTTTGATCTTCAACTGGAATACTGTAAGATACGGTTCAGATTGATTAGCTGAAATACATTCTGAGGAATGCCTCAATAGACGTTTTGAAGTTGGGAAAATATAGAGCATACTAAACAAAATAAGATAATTAAGATGTAACTGGGCCACATAATCTGTTTTTCTAAGCACCTTACTCTGTAGACCAGGCTGGCCTCAAACTTGTGGTCGTTCTATCTCAGCCTTCCTCCAAGTGCCAGGATTATGAGCATGCGCCACCACACATATAATCCCACGGAACCTTTGTCCTGTGTGTTCTCCATGTGGACCTAGCAGGTAGTGCAAGGCTGTACTTACTGCTGACGACCCAGTTCAGTGGTGTTTAAAGAATGGGCCGTGAACCAGTCTGTGGGGCAAGCATGGCCTTTTAGAGTAGGCATGGAGGTCTTTTATAGCAGTTTGACAATTATTTTATGCCTATTGACATATAGTAACCAAAATTGAGAGTTTATGTTTTGTGTGTCTATTATTTCAGTTTTCTAGTAGGTGATGGCTCATCATTGGTCACAGGATCAGACAAAAAGCCCTGTTGTTGAGAGTACATAGAGAAGTAAAAATTCATAGGAGATACATACATGCACATATAATACATACATATAGTATATGTACATAAATCTATAATACTATGTATTATATTACATATATGTTGTACTGCTTGCAAATATGTAATATATAGCATACATATACAGTATACATGTGTATAATATATACATATACATACATATCTTTATATATGCTTTCATGAAAAAAAAATAAACCCATAACAATTGGTTGTTTGAGGGCAGTGTTGGCCTACACCTTTAATCTCAGCACTTGGTAGGCAGAGGCAGGCAGATCTCTGAGTTTGAGGCCAGCCTGGTCTACAGAGCAAGTTCCAAGACAGCCAAGGCTATGCAGAAAAACCCTGTCTCAAGAAACAAACGACAGTGGCTTTCAGTCCTGGAATCCAGGACCTGGTGCATGCTAGCCAAGCGCTCTACCACGGAGACCACCTGCAGCCCAGCACAGTCTCGTGAACTGGGAAGAGCTGCTTAGTTGACTCTCAGGATCATCAAAATTAAAATGCAATCAGAGATCAGCACGCAGAAGGCAAGCAACAGAGTCGTCACAGGTCAAGGGCAGCCTACGACACATAGGGAGTTCAGGGAAGACTGGTTTTGGTTTTTTATAGATGTCATTTAGGGAAATGGAATGGAGATTTAGAAATATTGCATTTATAAAGAGGACATGAGCTGAATTTTTTTCAAAGGAGACACAGTTCAGAGGGGGAAAGATACAGTGCTCTTGATTTTCTTGGCGGGAAATCAGCTGGAAAGTAAGCAGCCATCGTGGTTTTCAAGCGAGCCTAAAAGTATCCAGCCACATAAAACCCTTCACCTGGAGCTGTTCCTCAGTCCCAACTCTTCCCCTCTCTGCTGCTCATCTGTATGCAATGCCATTTCCTTAACGCAGGACTCTACAGCAAGAAGCCAGGGGTCCTGGGGAGATCAGTGCGTTCAGCCATCTTGACCATCTATAGGGGTTTATCAGATAACATGACCCCATGGGAAGAGTAGGTTTGGCTGGAAGGGGGCTGCAAATATCCATTCCCTCTTCAACAAAATGAGTCTGTGTTATGTGTCAAGGACCAGACGGGATGCACACTCTTACCCTGGGGAGCTTACAGCATGCTGACAGACACCCCAGCTGCTATGGTTTGGATGCCCTCGGAAAATTCATTTTCAAGTTTCATCACTTCTCTGAGGGTGGGAATTGATCAAGTATTTTTTACAGGTGGAGCCTTTGGGGAAAATTTGGGTTGAATGAGGCTGTAAAGGTGGGGGTGGAGGTGGGGACACTGATCTAATGGGACGGTGGCTTTATAAAAGGGAAGTCTCAAGCAAGAACACTCAATCCTTTTCACCATATGGGCCCCAAAGCATCTCAGAGCCCTGCAGTAAGGAGCCCCCAGCAACAAGGAAGTCCCCCCTCCCCCTCCCCTCTCCCCTCCCCCCCCCCCCAGCCACCATCCAAGTCTGAACCTGCAAGGCTTCAGAACCTTGAGTTTTTCAGCCTCTCCTTGTGGATTTCTCCCTCCATGGTGGTCAGCTACCCCCGCAGGAAATGGACTAACATCAAATGTAACAGGTGGTTCTGTCAGGTCAGAGGAGACTTCCTGGTGGGGTCCCAGGAAATGAAGGAGTTAATTTACTGCTGTGTGCATGAGGAGTCTGTTTTAAGGGCACTGTGAAACCACTAAGGGGGAAAGTCATGAGGTGGCCTGCTGGACTGGACACTCGGGTGCTGCACATGGGTCTTGGGGTGGTGAACACGCATCCCTGGATGGTGTCTTGACATTCCCATTTGGTTCCCCTGTGGGCCTATTAAGCCCAATTAAGGGTCATTTGCTCTAGAGAGATTACATTTTGACTTCCACCTCTCTGTGATTGAGCTCAAACTCAATTTTAAATTTAAGTTCAAGTCAGGTTTAGCTGTCTCCGAATCATTGGTCGTCATTTTCACGATATGAAACTGTCTCTGACAGCAGGGCACAGACGGCGAGGCTTCTCAAGCTGCTAGTTAGGCAAAGCACTTCTCATTTGACTTCCCTGTAAAACAGGTGATGGGGAACTATATGGCACGTTGGTCTATCATGGGGATTGAAGAGAAGAAGCCCACGAAGCTCTTATGGTTATTCCCATAGCTAAAGCATGACAGCTACTGTGTGGTCATAAAAAGATAAAGAAATATAAGAAAATGTTCTAAGGGGGTGTAGTAAAGTGTGGGGGAAGAGGGTGCCTCAGTGGGCCCATGCCAAGGCATCCCTCCCCCGAGGGACCAGGACACATGGTATAGAGTAGAGTTAGAGAGTATAGAGTAGAGTTTATTAAGGGCATGGGGAAGGGAGTTCAGAGGGTAGTAGAGGCAGAGAAAGGCAGAGAGAAGGAGAGAGTAGAGAAGTAGAGGCCGGCCATGACCACGTGGGGTGGGGGAGGGAACAAGGGGGAAAGAGAGGCAAGAGAGAGGTAAGAGAGAGAGGAGGGGGCAAGCAGCCCCTTTTATAGTGGGCCAGGCCTACCTCTCTGCTGCCAGGTAACTGTGGGGGTGGAGTCCAGACAAAATACCAACAACTACACCAGGAGTTTGATAAGCTGGGCTACAGGGGGAGGGCCCTCTTTGTCATCAATGCAGAGGAGCTTGAGGGTTTAGCAGGGGGAGGTCAGGCATCTGCATCTGTGCACCTGCATAGCACACAGAAAGAAGTGGGAGCCACGTCACAGGGTTGCGCCTCATGAGAGAGAGATGGGGATAGTTACTGTGCCTTTGCCATGAAGAGACGCCAAGACCAAAGCAACTCTTATGAAAGAAAGCATTCAGAGAGAGCAGAGACTGGGCCTGGCATGGGCTGTGAAACCTCAACCCCGACCTCCGGTGACACTCTTTCTCCAACAAGGCCACGCCCCCTAATCCATCCTAAACAATTCACCAACTGGGATGAATGTGCAAGTATCTGAGCCAGTGAGGGCCATGCCCACTTTAAACCACCAGAGACGGAGAGACTGTGTGTGCATGGTATGTATGGTGTGCTGAGGATTTGACCCTAGGGCCTCTCACATGCTAAACAAATGCTCTCTGACTACTAACTGAGCTACTGCTCAACCTTCAAACACAAGCTTTTGCCAAGATGGAAAGGTTTCTTTTTGATGTTGGTGTGGGGAACTGGCAGGAAATAGGCACAAGGCAACACCTTCTATTGAGGGCGCACAACTCATCGAAGAACATTTCTTTTTTTTTTTTTTAAAGATTTATTTATTTATTATATGTAAGTACACTGTAGCTGTCTTCAGACACTCCAGAAGAGGGCGCCAGATCTTGTTACAGATGGTTGTGAGCCACCATGTGGTTGCTGGGATTTGAACTCTGGACCTTCGGAAGAGCAGTCGGGTGCTCTTACCCACTGAGCCATCTCACCAGCCCCGAAGAACATTTCTTTAGAGCCCACTCTTTTCTAGGGACTTTCCCTCATTGCTAAGACTTGGTACCTAACACAAAACGGCTTACAAACAGGAGGAAGTGTTTCGTCTGGCTCACGGTGAAGTCATGGCAGTGGGAGGCAGCTAGTCACATTGCTTCCGCAGTCAGGAAGTGCAATTGATGGATACTGGCGTTCGGCTGGCTTCTTCCTTTCTCCCTTTACATTTTATTCCTCCTGGGCTTCCATAGAATGATGCCATCTGTGTTCAGGATGGATCTTCAGTCAAGCTGGCAGTACATTGTAGCAAGCAGATAATAAATGAGACACGACGAATGAGTACATTTATTTTTTCAGAAAGAAGAGATAGGTAAGGAGAATTTTGATTGAGCATTGCATACCTACTTACTTAAAGGACAGCGAGGTCGGAGAGATGGCTCAGCAGTCAGAGCACTTATTCTTGTACAAGACCCTAATTTGATTCCCATCACCCACATGGTGGTTTAAAAACACCCACAAGCCTAGTTCTATGGGATCAAATACCCTTTTCTGATCTTTGTGGGCACCAGACATGCATGAGGTGCACAAACAGGCAAAACACTCATACACATAAAATAAATCATAAAAAAAAAAAAAAGAAAAAAGAAAAAAGGGCAGGGAGGCTAGTGTGCTTGGGATGGAGACAGAGAGACTGCAGAGCTGTCAGAGTCGTCAGAAAAGTGTATGGGAAGGCCAAGCCAGTTTAGTCCCTGTGAGAACGTGGCCATTCCTCAAGGGAAACCGGAACTCCCCTCAGCTGACTTCATGTACGAGAGACAGCATTGGTTGCTGTACTGCAGAACAGACTCCAGGGGACTTGGATACAAGCACATGGGGCTGACTAGACAGTTGGGCAAAGGATGATAATGGTAATGACTTGGACCAAGGAAATCTTGAGGGACAGGGGGGCAGGAGGGAAAGTCATAGATATACTTCTCTCTGTGTGTATACATACATGGGTATGCATACGTCTGCACGTGTCCATGTGCTTGTATGTGCATGTAGAGGCCAGAAGTTGGTGTCTGGTGTCTTCCTCAATCACTCTCCATTGGAGGTTTTCTGAGACAGTGCCACTCAGTTATCCTGAAACTCACTGATTTAGCTAGACTCAGTTGCCAGCAAGTACCACAGATATCCTGTCTCCATCTTCCCCACACTGGAAGAACAGGCCTATGCCTCTCTGCCTTGCTTTCGTCTGAGTTCTGGGCATGAAACTCGGGCCTTCATGTCTCCAGCCTACAGATATACTTTCAGATCAAATCAGCTGGATTTCCATTTTGATGTGAAATGTGAAATATTTGAACCAGCAGCACTGTCTAGAGTTGAGCCGGAGCAACTGGGAAAAAAAATGAGAAATGTTGCAGAAGAGGAGTGTTTTGGAATATTGGTTTGAAATGGATGTTTATGGATTTGGTTTGTCGTGAGTCTGGAGAATACAACTTATCAGTCACTTCCAGCTGAGAGCTCGCCTTCATTGTCTGCCTGCAGTAACAGAGCTGGCTCCTGTAAAGGCTTTCATTCGCCTTCTAGCCTGCTCTCCTATTTATTAGCAAAATGCACTGGAGGGACAGGCACAGCAAGGAGGGTACTTCCCATCAATGTTTCATGGTAGATCCCGGCAGTATAGTGGCTGCAGTGCCCAGTGCCTTCAGAGGATGACAGCCTACAGCACAAGGCACTCTCTTGGGGGTAGCTTTCTCAAATCCTCTTGTGTAATTTTGTACACGTTCTTAAGTGAAGCATCAACCAACAGATAGTTTTTGCCATTGCTCAAAGGGACTGTTCTTCCTGAGTCCAATCAAGGCAATGCCCCAGCTTCCTATAGACGCTGTTTCCTCAACTGAGCCTGGAGCTCAGCCCTGGGGTGCGAGGAGAAGAAGCTGCTTTCTGCTATGTATCTTTCATGGTTGTTCCAACTCAGCTCTAGGGTGATGGCTGCTCCTTCAAGCTGCCGTTCCTGAATTTATCAGTCTTTATCCACCACTGGCCAACTCTCTACCATTCCAGTCCCCCATAATAAGTATAAGACAATGTCCCTCTCCAAATTACTGCAAGGTGTCTGTCTCCTGGTTAGATCCTGACTGATGTGGGAGATTCAGGAAGCATGTAGACAAATGAGGGCTGCCAGCAGAAAAAGTCTCCTTAGGACCACATGGTCACCATGGCAGTGGGCCCAGAGATCCCAGTGTTAAAAGATCAAGGAGAAATGGGAAAGTTGGCACAAAAGTCAAGAAAGGAGCCACAGCAAGGTAGCACAGAAAGAAAGATGTTCCTGGAGGTCACGATTAATACATTTAACATGGTGGGAGTGACCATTGGTGTCAAATACAGTTTGATGGCATCAGGGTTGTTAGACTCTGTGAAGAGTTCATTCCAATGCCCGGCAGTGGTGGCACACGCCTTTAATCCCAGCACTTGGAAGGCAGAGGCAGGCGGATTTCTGAGTTCAAGGCTAGCCTGGTCTACAGAGAGAGTTCCAGGACAGCCAGGGCTACACAGAGAAACCCGAAAACAAAAAACAAACAAACAAAAACACCAAAAAAACCCAAGAGTTCATTCTGGATCGTCCTTAAGCTCCTGTTTGGGCATTAGAGCCGTCGGAGTGTGGCTGGAGCCTAGTGAGTGAGATCCTCTGCCGGTGATTCTAAGTTGCAGCCTCTCTCTAGGATGAGGATTCTTAATCAGGATCAGGTTAGAAGGCAAACAGTCTTCATGAGAGAGAGATGGGGTAAAGATTCACTTGGAGCTGAGCAGGGAACAAGCACGCATACCCTGGACACACCTGGAGGCCTCCTGAGGCCCCACCCACTATCTCAGCAGCTCTTTGTTGAAGCAGGGAGGGTTTGAGGGCTTTGCTCTCCGGCCTCTGGAGCCACAGGGACAACTGTCAGCCTAAAGGTAAACTCAAATTACACTTAACTGGGTCCCTAAAGACCTCTGGTGCCACAAGGCACACTTGGGTGTGGAGGAGGAAGAGAGGGTATTTTTGGTTAGGCATCTGAGCCGAATGTTTGCAGAACACACGGCTCATATTGGTAGAGTGTGCTGCATCCTAATTGCTAGAGGCAGGACCATGTATGTGGCTGGCCTGCTACCCAGGACGGAAAAGCCAGAACCGAGCATGGATTGTTTGGTTTGCTTTCATTTGGTTTCAAGATAAGGTCTTGGACTAGCTGTCCTGGAACTCACTCCATAGACCATGCTGGCCTCAAATTCAGAGCTCCACCTGCCTCAGCCTCTAGAATGCTAAGATTAAAGACATGCGGCACCACTGCCGGGCTCCAGAAATTTGTTTTTTAATGAGGCAATTTTGTGGTGGTGGTGGTGGTGGCGGTGGCGGTGGCAGCTCCTGAGCATGGATTATATGTGTTTGCACCACTGAAAGTAAAAGGTTCTGGTCGGGAGGAGGGTATAGGGGACTTTTGGGATAGCATTTAAAATGTAAATGAAGAAAATGTCCAATAAAAAAGAAAAAAAAAGCCGGGCGTGGTGGCGCAACCTTTAATCCCAGCACTCGGGAGGCAGAGGCAGGCGGATTTCTGAGTTCGAGGCCAGCCTGGTCTACACACACCTGGAGGCCTCCTGAGTTCCAGGACAGCCAGGGCTACACAGAGAAACCCTGTCTCGAAAAACCAAAAAAAAAAAAAAAAAAAAAAAAAGTAAAAGGTTCTTTATGTACAAGTACAGATCAGTCATTGAGTGTGGGTGTGGCTACGCAGGGTGGGTGTGGCTACGCAGGGTGGGTGTGAGAAGTACAACAGGAAGCTAGAAGTCAGAGGACAATGCACAGGAGTCAGTTCTCTTCCACCATGTGGATCCTGAGGAATCAAACTCAGGCCCTGAAGCATGGCAGCATGCGCCTGCACCCTCTGACCCATCTTATGGAAAACAGTTCTGAGACAGCTGTAAATGGTCTGCGGATCAGCTGCTTGGCAGGTGGCAACTGGAACAAGACCTTTCTCTCCAAGACACAGCAGGAGGCTCAGAGCAGTTTCTACCTCTGCAGAGCTTGGGTTGGATGCTGTCTCTCACCTGGCAGGGCAGATGCTGGGGCTGCAGACGTAGGATGGGGTCGGATAGCAACCTAATCTTAGAACATAGGGAACCGCGAAAGGGAATGGTGGGCCATGGAGTGGCCCACAGTCTCTGATTGTCACAACCAGGTCTCACCATACTGCCTTCCATTTCTCCAAGATGGACTTTGCCTAGGCCAGGAACTGCTAAGTGGCCCAGAGGAAGGATGCATGGATAGGCAAGTTCGAGAAGGACTAGAGGAGTAGCTCAGTCCATAGAGTGTCTGCCTGGTATGCACAAAGCTATAGGTTCAGTTCCCAGCACCACACAAACTGAGTGTGCTGGCCTGTGCCTGTAATCCCAGCAACTTGGGAGGTAGAGGCAGGAGGATTGGAAGGTTAAGGTCATCTTTTGTTACATAGTGAATTTGAGGCTAGCCTGTGCTGTATGAGACTTTTGGGAGGGAGGGCAAGGAAAAGAAAAGAAATTCTAATGGGGATGATGGAATATATAGCTCATGAATATGTGGACAGGTAATGCTGGTATAAGCTGAGATTGTCCACAGAAGTGGCTGTTAGATTAGGTGCTAGAACACAGGAAAGAGAACATTAAGTCTAAATGGCTCAGAGCCACTTGTCAACAAACCTCAAAATACTTCCCTGAGATGCTGAGATGTTGGGTGTGTAGAGGCATAGCCAACACTCCAGGAATGGAAACAATGGAGGAGATTGCAGATTGCTAGTCATCTCACCAGCAGTACCCTACTGACCCTGTGCAGCCTCAGTGGATTCTTGACAGACAGGTAGAAATCTGGTGTTGCCATGACTTGTCCAGGTCACTAAAGCCCTCTTGGCAAATGTGTGACTCTGTGGCCTGTGTAACCTGGGTAATACCTGCAACGCTTCTCTCTGGATCTGAGCTGAGAAAACCTGCCTGGGAGTGGATTTCAGTGCTGTGTTGTAAACCAGCCTTCTCTTCCCTCCATCCTGACCTGCTCCCGAGTCTGTGGGTCAGTAGAGCGCCACTGAACTGCACAGAGCTGTGAGCAATGCATCACAGGGGATTTAACTTATCTGAACACATCACTTGTGAAAGGGCTTTTTGTAAGCCCTTTATCTGGGTCAAGGATGCTAAATCACTGTTAAAGAAAGCACAAGGAGGCTCTTCACAGATAGGGGAACAAGACTCGGCTGCTGCAGACTCCCGCGTCTGTGACCAGGCTTGAATGGCTCCACAAGCCCTGGCCTCATTCTGCAGCTTTCAGTGTGGGGGATGAAAGGCAGTTCAGAGCTGGAAAGAGTCCTGTCCTGGAGTCGCTAGCTGTCAGTGCTAATGAGCTGTCTGCAGACCTCTGCCAGGCTCAGAGGGAGCCTTTCATGTACTCCACCTGTGTTAGCAGCCGCATATAAGGAAGATTTGTTGCCCTAAAGAATTACAGATGCCCCCTTTGCTTTGAGACTCTCCAGGGTAAGAGGGGTTCATAAGGTGGCAGAAGAGACAAAATGAGACTATCCATTCCCAAGAGTTAGGCTGGCTTCCCTGGCCAAGGCCAGAAGGTGGCGCTGTGGTTCAACTACTTGAGACGTTTTCACGTTTGTGTTTCAGTGCCGTAAAATATGCATAACGAAAGTCTTAATTATTTTTAAGTTTATTGTTCAGTGTCATTTACTAATTCATATAACTGTGCAGCCGGCTCAAATAGCTCCAGAACTTTATGAGGTTGTGTGTGAGTGTGTTCCTGGGCTGTCCTGGAACTCAACTCACAGAGAACCTTACTCAGTCTCCTACTCCTCCCATAAAACAGTGTTGGCAAATCTGTTGCTCCTCCAGCGCCAGCAGCAGTGCCTTTCTTGGCTATGCTGTTAGATTATAGGTAAAACTGAATTTTCCTTCCCCTCCTCCCCCTTCCCTCTCTCCCGCTCCGGTCCATAGGTTTATTTGCTTCTCATTACAAACGGTTGTGAACCACCATGCGCGGTTGCTAGGATTTAAATTCATGAGCTCCGGAAGAGCAATCAGAGCTCTTAACCAGTGAGCCATCTCACCAGTCCAGAAAGCTGAATTTTCAACGTGCATCCAAGCCTGCAGGTGGTTCCACTTAAGATTGCCATGGAGAGCAGTATTTTATTGTTGTTTTTATTTTGTGCGTGTGAGTGTTTTGCCTGCACCTATGTCTAAGCACCACAAGAGAGCTCTATCCTCAGGGGACAGAAGAGGACAAAGGATCCCCTGGGACTGGATTTCAGACAATTAAGAGCCAGTGGTGGTTTGAATAAGAACGGCCCTTGTAGGCTCATCTATTTGAATGCTTAGTCAACCAGGAAATGGCACTGTTTGGAAGGATTAGAAGGTGTGGCTTTGTTAGAGGAAGTGAGTCACTGTGAGAGAGCTTGGATGTTTCAAAAGCCCAAGCCAGGCCCAATGGCTCTCTCTTCCTGCTGCCTGCAGTTCTTGATGTCAAACTCTCAGCTATCCTGTTTGCCTGTGTGCCACCATGCTCCCCACATGAAGCAAGCCCCAATTAAATGTTTTCTTTTCATAAGAGTTATGGGGTCTCTTCACAGCAATAGAACACAAGAGACATAAGACAGAGCTATACTGTGGGTACTGGGAATTGAACTCCAAGTCCTCTGGAAGTCAGCACTCTTAACTGCTGAGCCATCTCTCCAGCCCCAGTATTTTTATTTTTAATGAACACATAATTGTACAAGTGTGTAAAGATAAAGCCACAATCTCAGATATTTAATATTTCGTTATATTTGGAACTTTAAAAATACTGTTTTGAAATACTCAAATTAAATGCACACACAAACACAGGGCCATTTGACATCAGAGGTTACCCTCTTATCCATCCACTCTACCCATGAGCCATCTCTGTCTCTGCCCCACTCCTCCTCAGTGCCTGGCTTGTTTCATGCAATGCCTTCTAGTTCTACTCACTTTGCCTTAAATGATAGAATCCCATTCTTTTTATGGCTAAAGAATACTGTTATGTGTGAATGCTACACAGTATCTTTATCCGTAGAACACATCCGTGATGCATTCCTAAGTTCATCCTGTCTCATCTATTGCTGGTGCTGCTTCCATGGGTATAAGTGGAGCTGTTTCTTCTACATCCTCAGTGAGAGAGTCTGGATCTGCCACCTCTCCCCAGGGACTGCTCACCTCTATAAGCTTGCCACCTCAGGCATTTGTCACAACTGTAGAAAGCCAGGGCACTGATTTCATCGCCTTATATATCTGCACAGAGGCACTTCTCTACTTTCCTGCAGAGCCCACAGTGTTCGTTCTCTGTGGTCACTGTACTAGTTTACATGACCACGCTGTGTAAGCCCTCACTTCACCGGTGATCATCCTAAGTGGAGAGAGATAACTTAGGGTAGGTTTTTTGTTGTCCTGGATATGATCAGTACATAGCATTTTGTCAGATACCTACCTGTTGGCCTTTTAAAATATTGTCTGTTAGCATTTTGTCTAAGTTCTGCCCCACAGTTACCTGGCAACAGCCAGGCCCAGGCATGCCTGACTCACTATAAAAGGGCTGCTTGCCCCCTCTGCTCTCTCGCTCTTGCCTTCTTGATCCTGCTCTGTCCTCTGCCCCCCCGCCCCCCCACGTGCTCATGGCCAGCCTTTACTCCTCTATTTCTCCCTCCTACCCCCACTCCAGCCCTCTTCTCTGTCTCTAGTACCCTCTTGACTCCCCTCCCCATGCCCTGAATAAACTCTATTCTATACTATACAGTCCCTGTGGCTGGTCCCTCCGGGGTAAGGGATGCCTCTGCATGCACCAAAACATATCCCCTGTCTCCTTTTCTTTTTATAAACACATCATCTGTTGACAAATGTCCATTCAGGTCATTGGTCCATTTTTAAAATCAGATTGCTCAGCTCTTTTGTTTTTGCTGTTTTTCTGGGATTAAAGGCATGTACCACCACTGCTCAGCTTGAGTCAGTTTTCTAATGAGGTGCACATCTATTTCCTTCTGTGTGTGGGTAGTTCGTTTCCCCAGCACAGTTAATTGAAGAGATTTCCCTTCCTCTAATATATGCTCCTTCAGACTGGCACAAAACTTGGCTGAAAACGTGTGGAGCTGTTTCTACCCTGACCCTTTGGCTGAAGTGTGACTTGTAGTTTGTTTTGAAGAGGGACACTGTAATGCCTCCAGGTCTCTTCCCTTTGCTGAGAATTGCTTTGATTGGTCTGAATCTTCTGTCATTCCACATAAATTCTAAGAATGTTTTTTCTGTTTCTGTGGTATTTTGGTAGCAGTTGCCTAGAGTCCATCAGTGCAAGGACATCTTGTTTTTCACTGATTTTTTTAGGTTAGCATATGGTACCATGGATTTCATCGTAATCTCTTCATATGTCTGAGTCATTATATTTAGTGCTCTTTTGTTCCCTACTCCCGTGTCCCTCTCCACACTAAAGCTGATTTCCTTTCTTACCCCATTAGTTTCTCCTTCTGCTTTCATTCCTTTCTTTAATTAAAAAAAATTTTATTTATTAATTTTATGTCTGTGAGTACACTGTTACGGTCTTTAGACACACCAGAAGAGGGCATCATATTTCATTACAGATGGTCATGAGCCACTATGTGGTTGCTGGGAATTGAACTCAGGACCTCTAGAAAAGCAGTCAGTGCTCTTAACTGCTGAGCCATCTCTCCACCCTTCTTTCTGCTTTCTTATCACAGGTATTTCATGTATCCTCTCCATCCCTATTCCCCACCTCCCTTAAGTTCTCTTCCTGGCAAGATGGCTTAAGCAGTAAAGAGTACTTACTGCTATTTGAGAGGACCCCAGGTTGGATCTCCAGCACACACATGGTAACTCACAACCTTCTAGAATTCCAGTCTCAAGGAGACCCAACACTTCATCTGGCCTCCATGGATACTGCATGCTTGTGATGCACAGACATATACACAGGCAAAATACTTAAGCACATAAAAATATAGCTCAAATCAGCCCCCAATTCTTTAAAAGATCTCTTCCTCTCATTTTATAATCCTCTTTCAAGTTTTATGACCTATACACACACATGCTTACTCACACCCATGTACAACATGCACACATACACACATACCAACACCAATACGTATAACTGTAAATCTAGAGTCTATGCAGAAAAGAAAATGTCATCTATCCTTCTGAGTCTGGCTTGTTTCTCTGAAAACAGTGATGCCCATTTCCATCCATTTTCCAGCAGATGCTATGATTAGAATTTCCTTTATGGGTACATAACATCCCACTGTGTGTAAGTACCATGATCTTTGGTTTCATTTCCTTACTATTGTGAGCCGTGCAGCAAGTAACATGGATGTTCAAGTATCTCTGAGCTGTGCCAACTTAAGAGTCCTCTGGGCACAGATGCGTCCTATGGTCCTATTTTCAACTTTTTGAGGAATCTCCACCTATCTCCACAATGGCTGCACAAGCGTACGTGCCCCCAGCAGGCAATCAGGGCTCCTCCTCCCCGTGTCCTCCTCGGTATGTGTTGTCATTTGATATTTCAGTCATTCTGACTGGGGTGGGATGGACTCTGAGAACAGGCTCAGTTTTCATTTCCCTGATGGCTGAGGGCGCTGGACACTTTAAAAAGTATTTATTGACCATTGCTTGTTCTTCTCTTGAGAGCTGTCTCCTTAGCTCGCCAGTTCATTTATTGACCAGATGGTTCTGTTTCACTTTTACAGCTTTTTAAGTATCCCAGATATTAATTCCTTGTCTTATGCATAGTTGGAAGAGATTTTCCCCCATTCTGTGGGCTCTCTCTTCTGGAAGTTCCCTTTACTATGTGAAATCCTTTTCGTCTCATAAATACTGCGTGTTAACTGTTGACACTGCTTCCTTTCCTATACAGTCCTTTTCAGACCATCCTGGCCATTGCCTATGTCTTTAAGTATTTCCCAATCCTATTCCTCTAGCTATTTTCGACATCCTGGGTCTTACATTAAGGTCTTTGATCAGTTGTGAATGGATTTGTGTGCAAGGTGAGCGATCCATGTGTCTTAGTTAGGATTTCATTGCTGTGAACAGATACCGTGACCACAGCAACTCTTTAATTTAATTTAATTTAATCATTTAATTGGTGCTGGTTTACAGTTTCAGAGGTTCAGTCCATTACTGTCATGGCAGGAAGCATAACAGCGTGCAGGCAGACATGGTTCTGGAGAAGCTGAGAGTTCTACATATTGATCTGCACCTAGCAGGTGACTGTATCACTGGATATAGATTGAGCATATATGACCTCAAAGTCTGCCTCCCCAGTGACACACTTTCTCTAACAAGGCCACACCTCTTCCAATACAACCATACCTCCTAATAGTGCCACTCCCTATGGCCAAGCATTCAAACCCATGAACCACACCTCTGGCTTCATTCTTCGACCTTGGACTACCCATGTTCCTAGCACCATTTGTTTCAGAGGCTCCTTTTGTTTTGTAAGAATGTTTACATTTATTAAGTTATTTTCTGAGTGAGTGTGCGGGTGTGTACGCCACAGCATGCATGCAGAAGTCGAAAGACAACATGAAGGAGGGAGCTAGTTGGTTCTCTCCTTCAACCACGTGGGTCACAGGGATCAAATTCAGGTTGTCCGGCTTGGTGGTCCTCCAGTGTTGACAGCTTTGCTAAGAATGTGATGGTTGCCACCGTGTGAGCTTATTTGTGGGTACTCTGTTCTGTTCCAATAATTGGTATGTCTGTGTTTATGCCAGTGCCGTGTTTTGTTACTATGGCTCTGTACTGTATTTTGAGATCAGGCATTGCGATGCCTCCAGCACTGTTCTTTCTACCTAGGATTTCTTTGGCTAGCCAGGATCGTGTGTACTTCCCTGTGAACTTTAGGATTTTTTTCCCTACTTCTGTGAAGAATGTCATTAGGATTTTCATGGAGATTACTTTTGGACATACAATAATTTTCACACAATACTATTTCTGCCAAATCCATGAGCATGTGAGGTTTTCTCACATCTTTTAGTCTCTTCTCTGATATTTTTTTTCAAGTGTCTTTAAGTTCTCAATATGAAAGTCTTTTTCATGCCGGCCTGGGATTTGGTTCAGCAGTTGGGAGCACTTCCAGAGGACTGGGGTTCAATTGCTAGCCTCTACATGGCTAACAGCTATCTGAAATTCTACTTCTAAGAGATCTAACACCCTCTTCTGGTCTCAGCAGGCATCAGGCACAGTGTGTACAGACACACATGCAGAGAAAACACACGTACACATAATATTTTTAAAAACATGTTTAAAAGGTTTTTATGTCTCTGGTTAGGTTGCTCGAGGTTTGGGTGGACTTGGCTGGTTTGTGTTTTTCTTTCTTTATTTGTTGTTGTTGTTGTTGTTTGTTAGTTTAGCAATTGTGAGTGGATTTTTTTTCCTGATTCCTTTCTCAGCAACTTTTTTTTTTTTTTTTTTTTTTTTTTTTTTTTTTTTGTAGAAAAACTACTTTCCTCTCCTGTTGTATCTTACCATCTGGCTGAAAGCATTTATCATATTCATGAGTTTGATTTTAGAATCTGTAAGGGTATTTGAAATATAAGAATCATGTGCTCTGCAAATAGGGATAATTTGACTTGTTTTCCCACTTGCATCCCTTATATTTCTTGTAGCATCGCTCTAAGGCTTTGAGTGCTATATTTAAAGAGTGGCAAGACTGAACCCCTGACTTTTCCCCGAGTTAGAGGACCTGCTCTGTGTTTACCACTAGTGTTGGCTACCGCTTTGTCATGTGTGACCTTTTTTATGTTGAGATTTCTTCTTTTTATTCCTAGTTTCTTGAAGCCATTTTAAATCTTTTTAAAATTTTTATGTATATGGGTATTTTGGCTGTATGTATGTCTGTGCATCATATGCATGCAGTGCTGGGGGTGGGGCAGAAGAGGGCATTAGATCCCTGGGACTGGAACAATTACAAGCCACCATGTCAGTGCTGGGAATTGAACCCAAGTCCCTAGAAGAGCAGCCAGTGTTCCTAACTACCATGCCATTTCTCTGGCCCTTCGGAGGCTTTTTACTATGAAGGGATGTTGAACTTTGTCAAATGCCTTTTCTGCTGTGAGATGACCAGGTAATTTCTAACCTTAGGCCTATTTACATGCTGGGTTTCATTTACTGATTTGTGTACGTCGAGTCAATCTCGTGTCCCTGGAACAAAGCCATCTGTTCATAGTGCATGATCTTAATGCAGTACTGCATTTGGCTCACAAGATTTTATCGGGAACTTCTGCATCTCCATTCATTGGAGAAACTGTCACATAGTTTTCCTTCTTTTTTTGTATCCTCATCCAGTTTTGCGATCAGTGCAATTGTGGTTCCATAGAATGGGTCTGATGGTGTCCCTTCTCCTTTTGGTTTAAAGAACAGTTTGGTGAGCATTGGGGGTAACTTTTCTTGAAAGGTTTAGGGAGATTTATTACTGCCTTGAATGGTTATTAGGGACCTGCTTGTGTATTTATATTTGGTTTAATTAAAACTTTTTTCCTGTCGGGCATGGTGGCGCATGCCTTTAATCCGAGCACTCGGGAGGCAGAGGCAGGCGGATTTCTGAGTTCGAAGCCAGCCTGGTCTACAAAGTGAGTTCCAGGTCAGCCAGGGATATACAGAGAAACCCTGTCTTGAAACAACAACAACAAAAAACTTTTTTCCCTTTGATTTCTTCATTGCTCTATTAATCATTCAAGAGAACATACCTAGCTCCCTTGTACAGTTTCTAAAGTTCCCCTTGTTCCCAGTTTCTAGTACTATTCTACTATCACTAACAGAGGAGGCATATAAAATTACAAATTCATACACTGAATAGTTCAAAGATCTTCACAGGGCAGCATTTTTTTTTACTTTTATTTATTTTTTTATTTTTTTGGTTTTTCAAGACAGGGTTTCTCTGTGTAGCCCTGGCTGTCCTGGAACTCACTCTGTAGACCAGGCTGGCATTGAACTCAGAAATCCGCCTGCCTCTGCCTCCCGAGTGCTGACAGGGCAGCATTTTTAAACATCCCTATGATACAACAGGGTTTATGGTAGGAAACTGTAGTTGCTAACGTTCCCCTTGTTCCCAGTTTCTAGTATTACTCTGCTATTCCTAACAGAGGTGGTATATACTTCTCCTCACCATCGGCCTCTTCCTCATTTTAAATATTTTCACATGTACCTTGTTATTTGTACATCCTTATAAAAATTGTACATTATAAACATACATTTAATTGTGATATTTCATGTGTTAACATACTTTGGTTATTTACTTGTTTAATTTTTGAGACTTATTTTGTGGCCTAAAATAGTCTGTGCTGGACAATGTTCCCTGTGTGATGAGAAGAATATACATTCCACAGCTTTTGGATGTCATGTGTTGTTCCATGCTTAGTCTTAGGCAAATGTCTGAGAAGCAGCAGAGTGTAATGTCCTGTAAATGGCTGGTTTGTTTAGTCTATAGTATAATTTAACCCTAGCGTTCTTTGCTGCTTTATGTTACAATAGTTTTGGGTCCTTCACCAGTCTGTTGTTGAAAGTGGGTACATATTATCTCCAAGGGTCAGAGTATTAGCATTCATCTCTTCTTACAGAGCTAATCATGTCTTCAAGAGGACAGGGGATAGGGAAAGAGGCAAAGGAGGCCGGGGAGGAGACCCATCATCGATCGGCAGGAGATGAAGTGAAGGGGATACAGCATGTGTCAGGTGACCAGGAAACAAAAGTGACTGAAAAGCACTCACTCTGCATGGATGGTTTGGATGCATGGTGGGGTCCAATGGCAGGATGGATGGATGGACAGATATAAGCAAGAAAGAGAGGCTGCTCGCAAATAAAGGAGAACCTGGATGTCACAGGAAATCCAGCAAGGCAGGAGATCCAGATCTGACCCACAGAATTGGTTAGAGAGTCCCAGGGATAAGAAGCCAGAGACTCCCATGTTGAGCTTCCAGCTCTGCAGGTCAGGTAGGCTATGCTGGGAACTTCCACAGAAACATTCTCGTGTAGGAAGAGAAAGGAGACTGGAATGACAGGTTCTCTGGCTGCTGAGAAGGGCAAAGAGGCCCTGTGTATGCCAAAAGATAATGGCACACACTGAGTGGTAAGGGGCCAAAAGACCCAGGACAGGTGATAGGAGAGGGTGAAGTAGAGGCTTTTGTATCTTTGCAGGGTGGGGGTGTGGGGGGTTGAAGGGGGGGCAATTTGCAAATGGGAAAAGCACCAAGAAAGGAGGGACCCAAGAGATGGCACTTACTTAAAACACAGTGGTAGACACAGAACATTTCTTTCAGCAACTGCCAACAGCTTGCTAGCTTTGGACAGCCAAATTTCATAAACTTCCTGCAGAAACTCCTCCCCCATCCTTTCTCACCGTCGTCCTCCTCATACAGGCTGTTCTTGAATCACAGATTAAAGGCTGTCGGCCGCAAATAGCTCCTCTCCCACGTCCCACGTAGCTCCTGCGTAGCTCATGTGAGTTGGCTTATCTGCATAGCCTTCCGTTATCTTGGATGCCCAGCTCTCGGCCCTTTCATCCATTTTCTCCCTTTCATCTCTTCTTACCCTTGACATGCTCCAATCCTTTTGCCGCTGCCCTCTCTTCCCCTTGCCATCCCCGTTATGGCCAGCCCCGCCCTCTTTTCTCTCCTGCCTCCTCTGTGACCTGCTACATGTTGTCCCTTCACAGCTGGATTTCCACACGGCTGCTATTCCCTGGCCAGTTCTGTCTCCTGCTTTCTGCCAGGAACCTGAGTATCAAGTTCAGCTTCCTCAGCTTAGCACACTGAAAAGCCACTTCATCTGTTGGTGAACTTGTCCCAGATGAAACCCAAGAACATAGTGGGTCTTTAGGCTGACAGCATGACACAGGGTCATAGATCTGCTTCGCCCTTGCTGGTGGGGTATCTGAAGCAATTATGATTAACCCTTCCCAAGAGGGTCTCTAGCCTTACCCTAACCTAGCCTTGATTGCAACTCTCTCGTTCTAAGAATTAGTGGCTTGGGATGGTTCTACTAAGCCTTAACTTTGTACACAAGCACCCCCCCCCCATCACCTTAGGGTCCCTCTTGTTTTTGTTTTTTGTTTTGTTGTTGTTGTTGTTTTGGTTTTTTGGTTTTGTTTCAAGACAGGGTTTCTCTGTGTAGCTCTGGCTGTCCTGGAACTCACACTGTAGACCAGGCTGGCCTCGAACTCAGAAGTCCACCTACCTCTGCCTCCCAAGTGCTGGGATTAAAGGCATATGCCACCACTGCCTGGCCTTTGGGTTGTATTGGAATAAGAATTCTTGATTGTAAAAACTGTTGTTTCGAGTTGCTGACTGAAGGTTTGTAAAAACATCATGAAATTGGGGCTGACATTACAGACTGCAATAAGTCTAACTGCATTTACGTTGCCTTGACATTGGATTTGGTATTTTAAAACATTGGGGGGAGGGGTGGGGGGTGCCACACGTGCATATGGAGGTCAGAGGACAACCCTTGAAAGCTGGCTTTTTCCTCCTTCCATCCATGATCTGTCAAAGAGCAAACTCAGGTTGTCCGGCTTAGCTGTAAGCACCTTTACCCACCAAGCTGTCTCACCCACCCAGGGTTGGTATAAATAACCCAGAGATGATTTAACGTTTATGGGAGGATCGTATAGGTTCTGTGGTATACCGCTCCATTTTACAGAGAGGACCTGAGCATCCATGGGCTTGGGCACATGCATGGATGCTGGATCAAATCCCCCTTGGATACCAAGGGACTATAATTGCCTGAGAAAGCCTCCCTTGAGTTACTTATCCTATTTTCACAGATGGCTGAAGGGAAAGAGTGTGGTTTGATCTGTATGTAATTAGCAGATAAAGGTATTTCTGTAATTAGTACAACATTTGAGAGGAAGCCCAAGCAACCAGGTCAGATTCCGTGGTGTTATCTTGCAGACCTGTGGTTGAGCCTCAGTCATCGCTGAAGTCACCCCTCAGGAATTTACCCAGCAGATGCAGACTGAGAGATAAGAGTCAAAGGAAGCCTGGACTTGAACAAGCAGGCAAAGGCATTTGAAGGGCTTTAACTGGCACCGATTTCTTAGAGCAGTGTTTGGTTCTAGGGAGCTGCAAAGCTGTGTGTGTTTGTGACTTGGCGCCAACCCCGTGGAAGGGTGTGTCCTTTCTGTCTCATCTAGATCTCTTGAACAGTCTTTCAATGGGAGCAAAGTCCAGAGAGCCCCAGGCAAAGGGACCTTTCCCACTCAGGGAAAGAACAAAGCAGACGTGGCTCAGTTAGTGGGAACTTATTGCTTACATTAAGGCGATGGTATTTCTCCCACCTTAATAAAATTTCTGCATACTTTGCATACATGTAATTCATCATAAAATACATCAGTCATTTCATTTTTCAAATGGAGCCAACCAGACTTGTCATGATAGGTACTAAAATACATGAGATTTAAAACAACACTAAACAAAATCCCAGCACTTGAGAGGCAGAGGCAAGTAAGTTACTTGGTTGCATAGTGAGTTTCAGGACAGGTACGGCTATGTAGAGACTCTGCCAGGAAAAAAAAAAAAAAAAAAAAAAGGAAGGGAAACTAGAAGGTGGGTCTGTTTATGGTTGGGATGCATTGACAGACAGACATGAGAGGATATGTGAAGTTCCCTTGACCCATGAGTAGCCTAGGGCATGCTGGGAAACCGGCCATTGCATTGAGCAGTCGTCAGGAGCCCGGAAGCCATCCCAATCCATGATTCCACAAGACGCAGAACAGATTGAGCATGCCTTGTCCCCACCTGAGCCTGTGTTTTTCTGATGCTAGAGGTTCTTGCTTCACTTTCTGATTTGGGGGATTTGGGGTTGACGTTTGGGGATTTGGGGATACATGAATAATGGTCGAGCATCTCTAATCCGAAAACCCGAAGTCCAAATGTTGCAGAGTCCATTATGTTGACACCCAAAAGGGTTTCAGGTTCCGGAGCATTTGGGGGTTTCAGATTTTTCAACCTATACGATTCTTGGTTTATGAAGCAAGAAATGATCCCAACTTGGGAACAGTCAGCATCTCACAGAAAGCCCACGACATGAAAAAGAATAGGCAGCTCCTAGCTCAAAGATGTTTGAGCTCAAAGTGCTTAGGTTTGTGACTTGCACTGAGCCTTGATTCCCAGGATAACCTGCTGGGAGAGGTATAGATGCTGTCCCGCCCCCTCAACAATGCCCCGCCCCAATCTGGGCAGGAGGCTCTTATCCACATTGCCTTGATTAGCACTGATGAGGTTCACTTCCTGGCAGGCTTTCTTTATGTGTTTTAGCAGTGTTTGAGAGTGGCCATTTTGGACTGAGCTTAACTGTAAGTTTGCATGTCATGGGGGAAGTCTCTATAGCCTTGGCCTTCCCTCTGCTGTGTTGTATCAGAGTGAACAAAGATGCTCTTATTGGCAGAGAATGTACTTAAACTCCCGATCCTCGATCCTCTTGTCTCTACTTCTGGAATAATAGCATTTGGTGACATGGGCCATCAAACAAGATTTATGATATTGAAACAGAAAATTCTAAAATTTGCTCCTCTGATAAAAAAGCTGTGCTTTTATCATATTCTCTGGTCTAGCCTTTGCCACACACTCAAACATGCATGTAGACACGCACACGCGTGCGTGCACGGGCACACACACATAGGTCCTCTCCATTTCAACATTTTCAGAATGGTTTGAGGCAGATCTCTTGAGTCTGTAGTCAGTAGTTCCCACCTGTTTAGCTTCATGGATACTGGCAGAGCCTCATCCCAGAGCTCCCACCCCCACCGCCGTCTGCTTCAGAGCTCACAAACTGGGCAGCCCCCAAATAAAGAGCCCCTGGGGTTAGAAAGACAAGACCAGGCTGGAATCACCTCTTCTTCAAAGACTTTATTTGCCACTTTCATCCTTTCTCCCACCAACGCTCAACCCATCAAAGCCATTCATGGACAGGGGAAGCGATGTCAGAACAGCTGGGGCAGCTGGCTGAGCATATCGACCCTGACCCAGAGCATCACACTGGCACCAGTGGGGCATCATCCACTCAGGAGCCTGGCACTGCAGATCCCGAGGGAGGGCAAGCCACCTCCAGCTCCGTAACGATTTGCCTTGAGAACACCAAGCACAGCTGCAGTCACTGTCCTTTTTTCTTTTAAATTTCTTTTTTTTGTTGTTGTTTAATAATAGAAAACAAAAAGTAAAACCTTCTATAATTTATAAGCTATTTTTTTACTATCTACATTATATATAAAATATAGACTCTGTTTTACTTTATAACACACATCTTTTCCCTTTGATAAATAACTTTAAAATATCTAGTATACATGCCTTGACTTTATATATATATAAGTTTGGTTTTTATACATATACATACATATACACCCATGTTTGTAAAACAATAAATATACACTAGACAATGACAACCAAACCAATGCAATTTCAGTTTGTTTTTAAAAAAAAAAAAAAAAAAGAAATGAAAAAAATGACAGACTATAAAAGCACCAGGCAGCAAACAAAGCCATAGTTGCTTGAAGGTTCTCCCGCCCCTAAACCAGGGACAGGGCAGAGTAAAGGAGATCAGATCAGATCACAGGCTTTTGCTTCTTCACCTGGGATGTCACGGAGTACTACAAATAAGCCACTGCATTTCTTAGAAGCTATGGGGCTCATTGGACAGCCTAGCCCTTGTGGTGGCTGCAGGGGACAGCAGACAAACGGTGACAGGGGACTCCATGGCCCTGACAATTTCCCGGTCCAGGCAAGGCTTGAACGCTGCACTGAGCATCAAGCATGTCAACTAGAATGCTGTTCTTATCACTCTGTTCTCTGCTGGCGTAAACAAGGGGCTGCAGCAGACTTGAGAGAACTCAGTAGTGCAATACATCAGTAGCCTGGGAGAGAGCCAGAGGCTGCAGTGGCCCTCTCAAGGGCTCCAGCAGATAAGGACCCTGATGCAGGGGAGAAAAGGCCAGTTGGGTCTGCTAGCTTCTTTGCACTAATGCAATCACTCAGACTGATAAACTCTGAGGAAACCACATCACCGCAGAGAAGTTCTAGAAGGCCCAGCTAAATGCAGAGCCGTAATCCACCTGCTGGATGCTGACCAGAGTGAGCTAGCAGAATAATACAAGCGCTAGGGATGGCTCTGGAGCCATACTTCAGACTCCTGACACCTCCCTTCTTCCACCCTTGCCCAAAGGAAACAAATAGGATTGTCTGACAGGTACCTAGTTCCCCAGTGTCACCCTGTCCTGCAAGATCCGGGGTTTTGGTGGGCAAAGGAAATCACCAGTGAATGGAGCAAGAGTCACAGACTAGTCAGAGTGAAGGTTCACATCCAGCAATAGGACAATAGCCTATGAGTAGAGTGGGCCTTATGTCCTTCTCAGGGTGAATAATACCTGGTTCTCTGTCCCCTAGCCTCCAGAGATGCATAATTAGAGATTACCCTTTTGTTGTTGTCACAAGGTTTTCTGAATACTTTCAAGATTTAATTGAGGCTGGAGGTATGGCTGAGCAGTAGAGAGCTTGCCTGGCATGCACAGAGCTATCCCTAACGCATATCACATCTGTAAAATACAGGTCTTCCTGTGACAGCTCAGCGAATACTGTCCAGTGCAGTGCGGGTCTGAGCTCATCAGCTAGGCAGCTTAATGGCCTGGATGAGCCTCCCTTTCTTGTGTGGTAGCCCTGAAGGTACAAGACATCAGTTACAAACTGCAAATCAGGAAAAAATGGGCTCCCCAACCCTGAATCTAAAGAAGTGGGTGGCCACGGCCATTGTGTTCCTCCCTGGGGTGTTTGATAGATGACACCCTGAAGTCCTTTCATATGCAGCTGGGTCGACTTTCTCAGGGCATCAGCAGCAGAGTTGATTTCCTCCAGTGCTCACTAGAAAAGGAGGATGGATCAGAAACCTAGCACATAGCCCACAGGTCAAGTTCAGTAGCTACAGTCAGTGGGCTAGACGAAATAAGAAAGAGCTTGGTGGTACAGTGCTCAGCTAAACCCCAAAGTCTGCACCTGTTCCTGGGAAAAGATGTCTTCTTCCTATGCCCCACAACCAAGTCCAAGACCATCTATGATAGCCAATGATGCTTAGAAAGTCTCCAGGGAGAGGGTGCTGCTCCCCGGATGTGGTTGCTCCACCCACATGAAGAAAACACACGTGCAAGCGTTCTTACAGACTTGTTAGCACATTGTTCTAGTCAGAGCAAGAATGGATATGATTTTTTCCTGTAGTTTATAATGTTTGTATGACTAATGAGAAATTTATCAGAATTGTGATTTTAGAACTTTCATGTGAAAAATGTGTCAGGAAAAATGTTAGGCTAAGGTTGGTTGGATTGTTTCTTCTAAATTACCTAAGAAAAATGTGAGTGAAAGGTGAAGCTTAGGAATAAGTCATGAAACATAAATTTTTCACTTGAGGCTGTGGGGTGATTTAGAAGAGCTTGCTGCATAAGATGTTATGTTAAATAAGACGTTGATGAGCTTAAGGCAGGAGCCTCAATCATTACTTCTGATCACTGATGGCTAGAATGTTGTGTTTGCCTGAGGAGATGTGTCTCTGTTGTTGCTTTGTCACTGGGCTGTTAATTTCTTAGGCCTCTTTACAGTTGCTGGACAGTTTATGATCATAGCTTCTGTGGGATATTTGGATTCATAGATTTTCTTTTTGTTGGGCTGGGAAGGTAGCAAGAGAGGACAGACATTTGAATACCTAATTGTGAAAGAATCAGTTTCTTAGGTGTTTTTTCTAAAAACAAGCATAAGATTACTGAATAGTTTGCAGAGTGGTTGTTTATAATTACTTTTTAGTCTCTGTAATCAGAATTTCTGTGAGCCTGGATTATATGTATACATGGAAATTTTGAATATTTCTTTATAGTATGCTGTTTGGTTTGATTTTGAATGTTTAAAATTAAAGGAAAAAAATTTAACATGTGTGTTTCAGTCTGTAGACCAAATGAGAATGTTAATGCTTAAGTTCTGGGAAAGAACCCCTGGAGATAGGTCGGCAGCTTGACTTGAGCCAATGGGAAATTGGTTGAAAGTAACAAACTCAGTGTTTCAGTTCAGTTCCACCCACAAGCAGCAGACGTGTAAGCAAACGTGCAATAAAAGTAACGTAAAAAAAAAAAAAAAAAAAAAAGTCTCCAGGGCCGAGGGCTGCTGAGTCACTTAAACATCAACATGGGAAAGTCTGCTTAAAAGCAGCTAAGTGACATTTCCATCTGGGAAGGGGGTAAAAAACTACATTTTCTGCAGCTGTAACTGCCAACCTGCTGCCACCCTGCTCAACTGTGGCTGTTGTGGACCCCAGGCCACGCCTCTTCTACTGTTGCTCCTTGAGGTGGGAGCACGCCCCCTACAGGGCTCCATGAGGAATGCTTTCCCGGCCAGAACAACAGAAGTACAGACAGCGATTTGCTCACTCATTGTGTGTGGCTTTGGGCATGTCACATCTTCATGTATACATAGAGGGAATGAGACGGTACCCAGCGCTATCTTTGTAGATGATGATGTGTCTACAAGACTCTGCGTTCGGTGGGTGAGCCGGGTGGCACTGTACCTTGAGTGCTGACGAGACCTGACCCAGAGATGTGCTGCCAGGAAAACTAAGATGCAAGTTTACCACTGAGAAGAAGTCTTAGAGGAACTCTTAGAGGAACTGACAGTGACTACAGAGGAGTCCTAGACTCTTAACTTGGCAGATAAACCCAGGGCATTCCCATACATATGTGTGTGTATGTATACATACACACATTATATATATACCTGCTTTAAAATCTCTGGGAACCCTGGCTTTTAGTAGAGACCATCAGCAGTATTTATAAAAGGATGGGAGCAAGCAAGGCAAGGGGAAACTGACTGGAAAGGCTCCTAACAGCCTCTGTAGGCTGGGTTATTGCCAGGACTTACTTAGATCCAAGTTGTTCTGCAGAATGTTGTCAAGAGCTTGGGGCTTCAGCCTCACACTGCTCCAGCCAATCAAGAATGTGCACATGGAAAGGCAAGAGCTTTAATCACAGCTTTTTGGGGTAGCTGGGATGGGGGAATTACTGACTCGGAGAGCAATTTAGGAGAGCAGGGATCCCTAAAAATGTCTATGATGTGCAGAGTGTTGTTCTGATCCAATAACTGCAAACCTGGAACACTGTTCATGAGGGGTGGCAGCAAATCAAAGCCTCGGACGGTTTCAGTTGTATGATGGTGTGTGGGGGGGGAGCTGGGGGGGGGGCTTCCTTAAAGGACAACACCTGCCTCTTTACACTAGAGAAGGACCATGATTCTGCTGGTGTGTGTGGCCTCCAGTATGACTGTCTCTGTGAATTACCAGGGCCCCAGGGAGGAACGCTGACTGGACTCAGGCCGACTACTTAGAGTCTACATAGCCAGCTTATGGTTGGCAAAGCCAGCCAAGGAAAAGACAACACTCCCATTTTCAAAACGTATGTCACTTGCCCTTTCTCTCAGGACCAGACTCGAATGTCTTAGTGATACTTGAGGAGAGCAAACATTTACAAAGGTGTGCCTACCTATGTGACAATAGGCGGTGTCTCTGTAAGTTAGTACTTGGTCATCTCTAGTTTCAAACTGGGGGGGGGGGGGTAAAAAGACTAGGCAAACAGGAGGGGAAGAAAAAGATTTGTTTGTTTGTTTTTTCCAACTTGAACCTTCTCTACCTATATGTACAGGCCTCTCCAGGCTCTGTATCCCTGTTTTAGAAACACTGAGAGTTATGTGCCCTGTTGGCTTTTTGTTTTAATACCTATTCAGAAGTTTCCAGCTGTCAGAATCCTGAGAGCCAAGGCCAAAGGCAAGGAATAGAGCCTTGAGTCTTCTTAAAGGGAAAGGGACTCTAGGGGGTGAAGCCACAGGCTTCTTGTTTAAGTCTACAAAGCTCAGCGTCCTAAATGTCTTTCTTCAGCTTGGCAGTTGGAGCTTACAGCGACTCTAGGGCTGGCCTCATGTTTCCTCCTTTTGGGGCGCTCATATTGCTACACCCAGGGTTGCAGGCGCCCCACCCAGGCAGGCAGCTGCAGTTTTAAGCCCATGCCACATGTAGCGGTTCTCAGCGCTGCCTAGAGAGCCTCTTGGCAGGACTATTGATCCACAGCCACGCCCTGCTGAAGGAGGACTCTGAAGTAGCTCATTGTAGCTTGTTTGTCATCTTGGTCAGCTCAGAGGCACAGCTTACGGCCTCGTTGGCTGCCCGTTACTCTATACCGCACTAACAGCAACGAGCCAGGTAGGTATCTAATGCTTCCTAGAAGACAGCAACCAAGGGAGCGGTGCACTTTTCCTGCAGGTTCCTAAAGCAAAACACACAGTGGCTTCCCGGAATTACAACTTTCTCAAAGGCTCGCCCCCCCACCCCCCTCCACCGAAAACCAAACCAAACCAAAAACCCTATGTAGGCATTTGATGAAGTGTCCTCTCCTGCCAGTGGGGGGCGCTGACAGAGAGCCTAGCTCTGGCTGAGCTCCTCATTTGATACACAGCCTTGGCTTGCAAAGAAGGCCGAGGTCTGTGGATGGATGAGGTAGGGCAGGGGGCAGCCCCTCCTTGCTTCTCACAGTAATGGACTGCAAAGGTGCTAGTTAAACTTTCTTCCTTTCATCAGATACCCAATTAGGATGGCACGCCTTTCTGAATATGACATCGGCCCACCACCATCACCTGTGACTTGGGCCCTCTACTTAGGACGGGGACCACCCTACATGCTGTGCATTCATGCTGCCCCTTCCATAATCCCCACCCACGGCCACCCACTCCACAGTGCATTTCCTCCTAGCTGGCCCCACGCAGCAAGCAGGTCAAGTCCACCAGGTCCCAGTGCTAACAGTAAAGGGACATCCTGCTTCTGCGCATGGCCTCACTGATCAGGTAGGCAGGGCTCAGCTCTGGCTCCTCGGTCATGATGGCAATGTTCTGCCACTCTCCAGTCTGACTGGACCTCTTGATGGTGTCTACCACGCAAAGAGCATACAGGCAGTCGTCGAAGGTGGCAGCCATGGTAAGAGGCCGGCCGTCCCACGTGCGCCGGTCATCTTGATCCTGGAAGGCCTGGCGCACTGCCTGCATCATCTTCATGGTGCCCCGCAGGTAGGGCGAGGGGATGTCGCTGAATGCCTTCTCAGGCAGCAGGGAGTTGCTCACGGATGTAGTATCCTGAAGCAGCAGCTCCTGCTCTGGGGCGCTGTTGCGCTGTCCATAGAGGTCGGTGCCCACCGCCAGGAGCCGCCCAGCGGAGCCCACCACGGTCACGTCCTGCTTGAACTCTCCAGGCACATTGAAGTTCAGGGTAACGGTGCAGCACACTCCACCCTCCAGCACCATCTGGAAGGTGCAGAAGTCATCACTGGTGATCTGACGGATGCCCTTGATGTGGTCCGTCTGCTTGACAAAGGTCTTGAGTAGCCCGTGGACCTTGACAGCCTTCTGGCCCGTGAGGAAGGTGAGCAGGTCGATGATGTAGGTGCCCACGGAGTGCAGGCCGCCACCACCCATCAGGTCGTCGCAGCTCCAGTTGTACTTCTTGCCCAGCAGACTACCGCTGTGCACCTGCACCTCGCACACCAGCAGCTCGCCCACGTAGCCCTCTTCAATCAGCTGCTTCATGCGTACGAAGGCTGGCAGGAAGCGCAGCACGTTACCCATGATGCTCATGAGCTTCGGGTAGTAGTGGGCCGCTGACATCATGCGGAAGGCGTCCAGCGGCGTGGCGGTACGGTCACAGATGACATTCTTGCCTATGCCTGGAGAGAACAAGAACAGAAGATCAGTGGCCCTGTCTGGAGGGAGCCGCTAGGGGGCGCTGCTGCCACCGAGGGAGTACCACGCTAGAGGAGCCCCCTCAATTCTCCAATTGGACAAGCTAGCCAAACAAACGAGACTGTTGCAAACTGCAGAAAGAAACACAACAGATACCCACACATACGCACACACCTAGTTGTAGCCCTTGGTGACAACCTTAAGCATACAGAATGCCTGAATCTTCTTGCCAGTTCTGAAAGATGGTGGTTTGGCTGTCCCCGGTCTCAGGACGGCACAGGCCTTTGTAACTCCTAGAACCCAAGTGAGGATGGAGGCTCTGGCAGAGGGATGAAGTAATGACGGTTTGTACCACTAGATGCCATGCACCCGTATCACACAGTGCTCTGACAACAGGTCCACGCTGCCAAGGACAGATGCTCGTGCAAACAGATAATCCATACAAGGTTGAGTGACCAATACAGAGAGCCTCTGCATTACACCTGTGGACTATGGGCTCTGGCTACACTCTATGCTATACCCAACCTTGTATATACCCTATCCTTGAATACCATAAGCAACCTCTAGAAATCAAAGAAAAAGGAATGTCCAACACACACAGTTCCTGCCCCAAGGGTGCTTTGTACATATTATTTAACATAAAAACCCTGGGAACTGTGTAGATGGCCAAGAATGGGTAAGAAAGTGTAACCTTCAAACAGAAGAGTGAGCACTCCAGACACAAAGGCAGGTGAATCTCTGAGTTCGAGGCCACGCTCGCCTGCAGGGTGGGTTTCAGGACACCCGACGCTACACAGAGAAATTCTGTCTGAAAACGAAACCAAACTAACAGTGAGTCATGACGGGAGATGGCACCCACAAAGACCATTCAATGACAAAAGCAAGATGGCTGGGATGCAGTGGTGCATGAACAGGCTATGACTTCATCTCCCCTTAAAGAGACAGAAACGAGCTGGAAGGGAAACTTCACGACTCTTAACTCTGGTTGGCCTCTCCTCCTCTTTCATAGTGTTAGGACCTGACGATCTTTTTTTGTTTGTTTGTTTTTGTTTTTGTTTTTTCAAGACAGGGTTTCTCTGTGTAGCCCTGGCTATCCTGGAACTCACTTTGTAGACCAGGCTGGCCTCGAACTCAGAAATCGGCCTGCCTCTGCCTCCCAAGTGCTGGGATTAAAGGTGTGTGCCACCACCGCTTGGCTAGAGTCCGAAAATCTTAATGGGTCCTTTCTCACTGACATAAAGTACCCCCAAAGACTTGTGTATGTGCCTTCTCCCTAGGGAAAAAATGGGAGAGCCTTCACTGCTATTCCAGAGACTCGTGGTAAATCTACCAGGTGAGGTGTGGTATAGCATCTTCATGGGAAATGTATCTTTCCTCAAAGGCAGAGGACCCCAAGCTTTGGGACTGCTGACAGTCTCTCAGCAAAGGCCCTTGGAACAACGACACATGGCTTCCCTCTCTCCACACAGAGTAAAGGGCAAAGCAGATGAAAAGCAAACGAAGTGGCTGAGAGAAAGCATTTGTGTTTTTGCCAGCCCCAAACATTTCTTGAGCTCCAAGAGAGTGCTCCATCAGAGTTCTCTGCTGTTAACAGCAATAGGAGTGAGCAGGCATTCTGCGAGTCCATGGCAGCTGTGACAGATACCAGCCACCAGGAGCCATCATGCTACAGCTCCAAATTCAGCAGACTCACTGAGGGACCTGTCCCCATGCCCAGAAATGAATGTCTTGGGACATGGCCACATCTGTCCATGTGGTCCTGTGTGACCAAGATTGGATGGTAAAGAACACATTGAACTGTGTCGGGCTTCTTAACTGTCTTCTGCATGGACCGAGATCTTAAGGCAGACATGAAACCTCTGTAGCTAAACTAACTTTTTCTTTAGGACCAAGACATTAACAAATAACGTGAGTGCTCCCTGGTTTTTAAGGAGAAAGATGGAACCTCCCCATCTATGCATGGAGCTGAGGCTGGGAGACTGAGAGGTGGGCATGGAGCCTAATGGAAGATAAACAAACTCTCAGCTGTGGGGGGAGGGCCTTCATTCTTCCTCACAAGCAGCTTGACACCCTCCTGAGGTCTCTCATGGGAAGTGGAAATGAGGTTTCTTCCAGCCCACTGCGTGTGTTTTCTGTCACTGGGCTCAATGCCCATGACCTTCACAAGGAATTAATGCTGCAGAGGGAAGATTTTTCCAACCATGAGATACGAAAGCCCTTTTGTAAGCAGCTATTTTCCACATTTCCTCCAAGCTCAGGGTCTCTCAAGTTGTGACTAAGTCCCAGTCAAGGTCTTGGCCTCCCAGAGACCAGAACTTCTCTGGGACTGATTCTCCACGCAAGTATTGCTTCTGCATCCTGGGAACCTAGGTGATAAGTTTCCCATGGACACACTGAGGAAAGATACACACTCTCTGCTCTCCCAGGGAGCAGGCAGAAGGTGGCGGCCACCCAGTAGCCAGGGCCATCCCAGGCAGAATCAGCCAGGATCTTCAAAGCATCCTTCCCTGCTGGCATTTTTCCAACTCTATACTCCTTATCTAGTCAGGGTAGAATCTTCGAGACCGATGCCGGGTTCCCACACCCTCCTGATCACTCCATTTGTGCTGACAGATCCTTATCCTCTGGAAGCTCCTGGGCAGCTGTGCCAGCAGACTGGCAAGACTCCCAAAAGGCCTTCTTCCATCAGATCCATCAGATAGGGTCCCCCTTGTCTGAGGATAAAAGAGAAACCCCCTTTCTGCAGCTAACTCCTCACCCTAACCTACACCCTAACCCTTGATCTTGTCCGCAGGTAACTCCTTAATAGTCTAACCCTCCAGTGCTCCCAGACTCTGGGACCGACAAGATGCAATGGGGCTCCCAATCCAATTAGCAGAGGAAATGAGCCAGGCTATGAGTGCTTGCTTACAGGATGCAGAGGTACAAACAATGCAATGCAGCAGGAAGGAGGAGCTGCCCAACTTCCTAGAGCAAGTGGGAAAGCTCTGCTTAAGAGGTAACTTTTTAACTGGGTTCTGAAGCATGTGTAGGAGTTTGCCTATTCAGCATTCAGTTGATTTCCATTTAGAAACTGAGTTAAAACAAAGGTACTTACTTGAGATCTCAGAAGCCACAGACTCTGGATAGTTTACAAAATATTGTAAGTCTATTGTGAAGTGTGGATTTTTGGAATTAGGCTCATTAGATGCCTAAAAGAACCTACCATTCAAAAAAAACTTAAGCTGTGAGTCTAGAGAAATGGTTCGGTGGTTAAGAAAAATGTACTGTTCTTCCAGAGGACCTGAGCTTGGTTCCTAGCAGCCTCATCCTGTGGCTCACAACAGCCCTGTAGCTCCAGCCCCAGAAAGCCTGGTGCCTCTGGGTCCCATACCCAGAGATACATAAAGATTTTGCTCTTTGAGACAGAGTCTTACTATGTAGCTCCAGCTGGCCTCGAACTTAAAGAGATCCACCTGCTTCTGCCTCCTGAGTTCGGGGGACTAAAGGCATGCATCACCACACCCAGCTCTAATTTGTAAAATAAGATCTTTTTGTTCTGTTTTTTTTTTTTTTTTAAAGGTTAAGCAGAACCAGATCTTGAAGGAAAAGAAATGAACAGGACTGAAAGCCAGAGTCCTGGCTACAGTAGTGCAACCATCCTGTGCAGAACATTTAGCCAGCTCCACTCACAGCAGCTCGCCATTTAGGCTAGGCTAGCCTTGTCTCTGTCTACTCTTTCTCTCTTCTCCCAACTCTTCCCTGCCTTTGCTTCACTCCCCCATCCACGCTTTGACCCCTGTTTCACTTCCCAAAGCCTTTACACACACACACGCACACACACACACACTGAGAAGTAGTTATCATCAGCACAGATGGCTCATCACAGCCCACCGTGCCTGGCTGGCCCTTCCTCCATACAAAATCCACTGAAGAGATGAACCCCACCCAGTCTTCTATTGCCAGAGCATCCTGACAGAGTCAATGTGCCAGTTCAGACGACTCATCTGATCATGGTGTGTGTGCACATGTGATGTCACCACTTCAACTAGTAAATACAAGGGACTGGAGAGATGACTGAGTGATTCAAACCACATACTGTTCTTGCAAGGACCCAAGTTCTGTCCCTAGCTCTTACGTGGGGCAGCCTATAACTGCCTATAACTAACTCCATGGGCTTTTTCTGCCTCTGGTCTCTGCAGGGACCTGTGTTCCCATGCACACACCCACCTCACCCCCAACACACATCATTTAAAATATTTCTAAAAATAGCAACGATAGCCATGCGCTAAGTAATTACTTTCTGCCAGAGGAGGCTTAGTGCTTTGTGGGCACAGTCTACAGTTCAGCCTGTGGCAATCCTGGGACGCAGACTCTAATATGGAAACTAGGCCTTTAGGATGCTAAGCATCTTGCTTTGGTCACCAGTCAAATCTGGGACTTCCAACTGGACCCCATCTGGTTTTCTGCGCTGTCCTCGTTGCTGAGAATCCTAGCTTCAGGCTAGTGTGGTGGTGCACCCTGCTACATGATCCCCATTATTACCCAGTTACAGGGCCCTGTGCACACAGACAGCGTCTGCAGCGCTCAGCCCCAGAGGAGGCTGGGAAAAGAGCAGGTAACTGTACTGAGCAAGCATCGGAAATCAGGGCAGAGGGGGTTGGGGAGCCGCACGCACAGCTGGGTGGCATTTCAAGTCTCAGAGCAACTTGATTAAGTTTCCACCCTAATTCTGAACTTGAGATGGAAGTGGGTCAGGGTGACCCATATTCAGCTCCTTTGTCACAGCCCCGGGTGCCGTCGCTGGGCTAGGAAAGAGGGTCACCACTAATGAGAGGCAGTGAGCATGGCTGACAGCGACAGAGCCTGAAATTGAACTTGGAAAAGTAGCCGTGCAGACACTGGACCCACCCCAAGTCCATCGTGTGCCCCAACGTCTCCTCTACAGACTGTCCCCGACAGAGGCAGCATAGGAAGTGACAGAAAATTATATGGGGACATGGGAAGGGCAAGGGTCCCTCTCCAGGTGACCTACAGTATTTCTTACGTAGAAATACTGTTAAATACGGAAGGTTAGAATAGCAATAAACCAGGCTCAAGGTCTAAGTGGATGTGACCCGAGGAAGGGCCTCATGCCTTACAAGCAAGACTGTTGACATGTTTACAGTGAAGGTGCCCTAGCCTCCTGCATCCCTGTAATCCAGATTATAACCTTACTATAGCCTTGCCAGATGCCCCTCAGGAACCTCTCTGTGATCTTGTTTAAACTCCTTAGCAACCCCTGGAAGATCTTAGCCAGAAGTTCCCTAACTCCCACATCTAGCTGTTGAGAAGAGGGAGAAGTGAGGCTCCCTCCAGAAGCCCGCACCTGGACGTTGCGCCTGTATCCCATAATGCCTTTCTACTAACTCTGCTCCATACATTTGCTAAACATGTCTTCTAATAAACGCCAGCTGGCGCTCCTTGCTGGCTCATCTGAAATTCTTTTCCTTCAGCAAAGCCAAGGACCTGGCTTTATCCAAGCTGAGGTCTCTTAAACCAGGACTCCTCAGGTCCCGCTGGCAATAGCACGGAGCTGTGTCTCCAAGCCCTTCAACACCGTGACCCCAGTCCATGGCTCCAGTTCCCTTTTGCACAGGAGCCTTATAAAAAAAATAGGAACTTCCTATGCTCTTCCGTGAACATTACTATCACAGAATGAACAGCAGGGATCACACCCCAAATACCATCCCTCTCCATGAGGCTACAGTAACGGGGAAGACGTGTTCTCAGGAAGTTGCCAGCTAGCTCCCCCCAGCCTGGACATTCCCAAATGTTTGGTTTTTTAGATGTGAGATTATGATGGTTTGTATATGTTTGGCCCAGGGACTCGCACTATTAGGCACTATTGTTGGAATAGGGTTCACTGTGGGTGTGGGCTTTTAAGACCCTCACCCTAGTTGCCTGGAAGCCAGTATTCTGCTAACAGCCTTCAGATGAAGATGCAGAACTCTCAGCTCCTCCTGCACCATGCCTGCCTGTATGCTGCCATGTTCCTGCCTTGATAATAGACTGAACCTCTGAACCTGTAAGCCAGCCCCAGTTAAATGTTGTCCTTGTAAGACTTGCCTTGGTCATGGTGTCTGTTCACAGCAGTCAAACCTTAAGGAAGACAGAAGTGGTCCCCCCTCCCCATAGACTCATGGAAGGTTATGGAACTTTTGGGAAGTAGGGCCTAGCTGGAAGTGGGTCATGAAAGGCCTTGAAATTTAAATTGCACCTCCACTTCCAATCCCACCTGCATGCTTCCGGCTTCCCATTCTTCCCTCCCGTCATGGACCGAATCTAGACCTCCTAAAAGTTGCTTCCGTCGTGGACTTGGTCAGAGCAAGGAGAAGCAACTATGCACAGAAGGGAGAGGAGTTTCTGCTTTTGGTCTAAGGGAGGTGAAAGAGATGTGTGATATCAGCAGGTGTGTCTGCGGGAGCCAAAGTGCTGAGCTAATGGCCAGCTCCAGGTAAGTGGATTGGGGCAGCCTTTTCATGCCATTAGGTTGTATGCATGGACTAGAATGGAGGGGAAGGAAGATGGAGGAGGGGAACAGCCAGGGCTGTGAACACTTAGCAGTTGAGCCTTGCTAAATAGAAGCCCATTGGAGCTGGGCGTGGTGGCACACACCTTTAATTCCAGCACTCAGGAGGCAGAGGCAGGCAGATTTCTGAGTTCGAGGCCAGCCTGGTCTACAAAGTGAGTTCCAGGACAGCCAGGGCTATACAGAGAAACCCTGTCTCGAAAAACCAAAATAAATAAATAAATAAAATAAAAAATAAAAAAAATGCCCATTGGCCTCAGCTGTCATGTGTGGGGACCATAAAGTGGTACAACTGAGGGGACCAATCCTGAGCCAGAGTAAGGTCTAGATGTATGTCCAAACCCTGAAAATCTCATCCTGAGGCTGGCAAGAGTTAAGACTGCTTTCTCTGGCTATATGTCCTAAAGCATGTAGCCTTACGACCCCACACCTCTGCTACTGTAGACAAAGTCACGTAGCCTGGTAGCCAAATTACAGGTAAACCATCCTCTCTCCCTATAAGGACACATCCCATGAGCACCCTGAACTTCCTCTTCATGCAAATGAAGCATTCCCAGCACCTCAACCCCAGAAAGTGGAAAGATCCAGAAACACCAATCGTCTCCCTCAGAGCCTCCTGTGTAACATGGCAGATGGTGTGTGCCTCATTGGTTCTGCAGTCCCTGCCACCGGTGCCCTGCATGGGCTTCTCTTGTTGCTGCACCACTCGCTCAGCTCCTTTGCTTGCTCTTGTTTCCTTAGGTCAGAAGTTCAAGTAGCACAGCCTGATCCCCAATAGGGGCCCACAAAGCCACTGGGGAGTATCTGCCTCCGAGCACATTGAGCTGTTGGCCAAATTCAATCCCTGGCGGTGGTGCAACTGTCCCTGTTTTCTTACCAATGTTGCAGTTTCATCTAGATCTAACATCCATCCCTGCCACATGTCAACACCTACCTGCTAAACACAGATTCTGGAGGCTAAATCCTCCTCCCGCTGGCCATCTGACTCCCTCCGGTAGCACTCGCTAGAGAGATGGTCTGCTTAGGATGACCTCCAGTTAGATCCACCCACACTCTCCATTTTGCTGCTGAGCTAGTCAAGGGGGTGCTACCAGGGACAGAGTCATCTCGGGGCACTGCCTACCAGTGACTCCCTCCCATCAGTCTGCTCATTTGCATCACCTTTGGGGAGCTCCAGAAAGCCGCTCTGAGCAGGGGATCCGAGGTGGCAAGGAGCCTTCAGTATCTCCCAACACAGTGCCCCTCCCTGTGTCTGCATGCCACCTTGCCAACACTAGTGCTCTCTCTCGGCAGTTGTTTCTCCATCAGATAGACTCCATGAAGTACTCCAGGGTTTTAAAAAAAGAACCTATTATTAACCTATTATTAGTCTCCTTGTTACCAAGGTGATTGTGTCCCCACTTGGGCTCTCTCCATAGAGCACGAACAGGTGTTGGGTGGGGCTGGGGAAGGAACAGAGGACTCCAACTGTTCTGTGCCCACAAAGCGCCACGCCAGTTCCATGTGGCCCGTTCATGACAAAATGGGGAAGTTGAGGCTTAGCAATTATAACTGTCTAAGACCAGCAATGCATACCAAGTACATGATGCGTGGCAGGGTTGTGATCTCCAGGCCCCATACCTCCCATTTAAAAAAAAAAAAAGTCTTTATTTACCTTGGTCATTTATTGGGGGATGCACTTGTGCCGTGGCACACTCATGGAGGTCAGAGGATAATGAGGCATTGGTGCTCTCCTCCTGTTGTGTGAGTCAATTTGGGTTTGTCAGGGTTGGTGGCAGACATCTTTACCTACTGAACCATTTCAGGCTAGGCAGTGGCTGTATGGGGAAGGAGCTACACAGAATGCCTGCGCCTCAGTGGTTCCCAAAGCATTCAGGAAGAAGCCCCACCCCCACCCCCAGCCCTGCAAACTTATACTGACATGTGGTTGAGGTGCCATGAAGGTTGCAGAGCCTGGTGTCCGAAGAGCAGAGAGGGAAAGAAAGGACAGAGGTTGCCCACCCAGCGAGAGGGCTGTTGCTCTCTTTTTGAGGCCAGCTATCTGATGACTCCAAATCTGAGGCAATATACCAGTCAGATCAACTGAAAGATTACTACCAGGGAGGAGGGTGATGGCAGAAACTGGTCATGGTGGTGACCGTGTTCCCCAACCAAACACAAATACTCCAGCACTAGCCATCATGATCAAAGGTACTGTGTGACTTTGGCCTTGCACGAGGTTTTACCTCAAGACAAGGTACCACGAGAAAACATCATGGGGTCAGTCTCATGACACCCAGAGCCCCAAGACCCATAGTGCTGTGCTGCAGGCCCTTGCAGGGACTAGAGAACCTTAGGGTGGCCTAATCCTACTCAAGGAAGCAAAGAACAACCATTCTTTCTTCCCAGTCAGGCAGACTCGGTGAGGACCACAGCTGGCTTATAACCTCCGACCAAAAAAGCAGTGTAACACGGTCCCATCCCACAGCCTCAGGCAAACCAGATCTGCCTCCACAGAACAGCTGGGGATAATTATCAACAAGCCATTCCCCCCCCCCCCCCAGCACCTTCACCTACAAGTCGCCACAGTGCTGCGCACTCAGAGAGCAGGCCTTTTGGTAACCCAAAGGCTGTGTGCGCATGTTTGGGGAGTCTGCCCAGCCCTTCTATCTTGGGGTGTTAGGATGTACCCCCCACCTAAGAGTCTTCTTAAGGGGCACAGTTTCTGTTTGTTAGGTCTCTCGGCCTGTCCAAATATCCAGAAATGAGCTCATGCTGGACTGTGGAAGGATTTCTGCTGGTTAGCATTCCTCGGGAACTTGTGAAACAGGTTTTCTGGTTCCCTTAACTCTGACAGAAGGGACATATGGCACTCCAATTGACTTATACTTGTGACACCTATCAGCATTATCAAAGCCCAGGCTCACCTCCAGGTTCCCTCAGTATCACAAGTTCCTGTTACACATTTCAAAGGCCACCATAGCATCCTCGCCCCTTAGCCTTCCCAAAGCTACTCTTCCTCCTTTTAATCTATGTGTTTTATCCACCCTACACTATCTTCTTGCTCTATCTCTTGCTCTGTCTGTCTGCCTATCTGTCCATCTGCCTCTCTATCTGCCTGTGTATCTGTCTCCCTCTGTCTTTCTGTCTCTCTCTCCCCCTCCCTCCCTTTGCTCTCCCCCTACAATCCTTTTTCTCTTGCTATCTTTCTATCACCACGACTCTTTCTGTCTTCCTCAGCTCTAGCCTCATCCAGTCAGCTTTCTTTTATTCTCTGCTCCATTCTCTTCCAGATGCCCCTGAATATTTTCTCTCTCCAATCCCAATAAAAACTTTTCCTCCTGGTCATCATGGAGTGGCCATGTTGGCAGCCTCATTACTGTACTATGCACTATGAAGCCAGGGAACGCATGGGCACACACATGAGCTTGCCCAGTCTTGGATCTCTCCTGAGCCTGATACATGAGGAGGGACGGAGGAAGTTGGAGAGCCATGCTGACTGGGAGCAGTCACAACACCACCTCATTTACAGGCTGTGGTGGCAGAGATGCTAAGAAAGGTTTGGCTGTTCCATTTGAGTATCACTTCATGCCACAAAGTCTGTCCATACTGGCTGGGGCCCCTGGTGCATTGGGGAATGTTATTCTAGTGATCTATTTCCCTTGCCTCCTATAAATGACTGTAAAAGAATTAACAAAATTTCTCAAAAGTCCCAATCAGCGAAGATCGGCCCTCTGGCCTCTGTGTGGGCAACTGAAATGCTCCTCAAATACCACAAAGTTTCCTAGCTTTCTAGACTCCTTCTTAAACAGAACTGGACAGACAGAGGAAGCCCTGCACACCTATTAAGAACCCAACATACAGCAGACTAACTGGAAAGAGAAGAGTGGGGGCCATGGGATATGGATCTGGTTTGTAAATGCTGCAAGCCCAGCCACTCCACACGGAGGAATGAACCTTGGTTCTTGCTCAAGTTAAAGTCACTACACCCATTTCTAAGGGCTGCTGTGAGTACAGAATGGGAATAGCTGACCCAAGGCCGAAAATGACCATAACCAGGCCGGCTGAGGTCAATAACGGATGCAAATAAAAACTGCATGAGTCAGCTCGAACTGCAGGAATCCAAAACAAGTCATTGGCTGAGTGCTAAGTGTATGACAAAGCAGTGGCAGGAGGAAGGGACAGGTCTGGAAATCCAAAGAGGTCCCAGGCTCACCTTGGTTCAGAAGCAGTAACCAGAGGCCCACAAGCTCCCTAAGAGAGTAAAGAAGGTGAAGTGAGCCACAGCCAAGATTTGACACGTGGCACCCATGCCAAGTTCACTTTATGCCATGCATAGCCCAGGCAGAGAGACTTTGAAAACATAACTGCCTGTCTGGAGCCGCCACTGAGGGGGCTAGGCTAGACAAATGTAGGGCAAAGGTGGCCCATTAGCTGCTTCTAGTAAATAAAGCAGGCTTGGTTAGCTACGAGAGGCTGCTGATTAAAAATTCTCTGGCTATGTTACAAAACTCAGTTTGGCTGGTTGCTGCTCACGGTTTCATTTGTGTTCAGAGGGGAGAGGGTGTTTCGTATAACTCAGGCTGGCCTTGAACTCCCGGTGTAGGATCGTCCTGACTCTGCCTCCCAAGGGCTGGGATTATAAGCACACACCCACAAACCGTTTTGATACCGTTCTGGAATTGGAGATTAATCTCAGGGCTTCCTGCATGCTAACAGGCTACTCTACAGACTGGGCTGCATCTCCAGCCTGCGGCTCATGTTTGGATAGGTGTGTGCTTCCATCCTCCTGGTAATAATTATATCCTATCAACAGAGCTCAGCACCTTAAAAACTGAAGATGAGGAATGAATATTGAGAGGGTATTTACAAAACACTTGACTCTGGACCCAAAATCCCTCAGCAGCCCTGAAGCTAGCTAATTGTCTAAGTGTCTCCTTCTCCTGTAGCCCTTTCTCTTAAAGGGACAGCACTTAGTTTTCCACCCAAGGTGAAGTTTGGGCAAACCTAATCATTCAGAGTTAAGGGCACTGCTCACTGGAGAAGAGAGCCGGATAGCACTGCCCCCTCGCTGGCTAGAGAAATGCCTGGTTGGTTGTTTTCTTTGCAAAAATTTGCAAGTAAGGCAGACTGCTTTTAGTGTGGCGTAAGACGTCCCTAAAAGCTGATGTGCCTGGGCTTACATGGCCACCGGGACTTCCTTCAGAGCTAGAACAGCCCAGGGTCCTCACAATGGTGTCAGGTGGGGAGGACCCTACCTGCAGATGTGGAAGTAGGGTAGGGATATACTTTTAAAACTGTAGTGTGTGCGTGCATGCATACATGCATGCATGCCATAGCACACACAGGAAAGTCAGAGGACACTTTCGGGGGCTGGTTCTATCCTTCTACCAGGTAGGTTCGAGATATGGAACTTAGCTCCTCAAACTTGGTGTCAGCCATCTTGCTGGCTCTGGAATGTCATTGGTTTGTTTGTTTGTTTGTTTGTTTGTTTGGAGATAGGGCCTTTTTTTTTTTTTCAACATAGTCCTGGCTGTCTTGGAACTCACTATGTAGACTAAGCTGGCCTAGAACTCCAAAGATCTCCCTGCTTCTGCCTCTGGAGTGCTGGGAGTAAAGGCACACCCCACCATGCCTGGCCTGACGTTTTAATACGTTTCCATCCCTATGATACTGTGAGCCCCTTAAAAAGAAGCGGGGATAGAGAAAGTGGATGGCTCAGTCCCTGGGAACAGAGTCCCAACAGGGCTGTAGTGGTCTCTCTTCTGCTCTAGTCCTGCCTCCATGGAAGGACTCACTAGTATGAGGCTCTGCAGAGACACAGTCCTGGGAGAAGGCAGCTTGGGGATGCTGGAAAGCCAGTCTCTCATCGGACTTGCCAAGGGCTTGGGCAAAGCCTGTGGGAACATGGCTCCTGTCTTAGACCAACGAAACGATGTCCCCAAAGATGTGCTGGATACAGACAGTTAAGTGAAGAAGCACTGGCTTGGTTCACTCTGATCCACAGTTGGGGAGGTGGGAAGGGTACCCTCCAGTCACCTTTCTCTCACTAACCCCTCCTCCCCCCATATTTCCTGATCACACCATTGAGAGACTGACCTGGACTTCCTCGGCTTGTGTGGGTTCACCGATTCTTTGATCTTTGAAAAATGACAAATTCACCAAACAATGCAATTATAGGAACTTATCCCCACCTGAGTGTCACAGGACTATATTATAACATTTGAAGAGAAATGTAATATTCAATGTGTACTGGACTCCATGACAGTGACTGGCATGAGAAAGCCACTGCTCCAGCACTGGCTAAACATCCCCAGCCATAGCAAAACATTCCCTAGAAGGGAGGTCGCTTTATACTGGCCAATACCAGTTTACCTCTACCATCATGCCCGAGTTTCACAGAGGCTCTATAGTACTTCCTGGTAATTTATAATAAAGGCGGAACTTGGCTCTGAGGAGACCTTAGGGATGAGTGTAGTTCCAGTGAGATGTAAAAAAAGAAGAAAAACAATGGCTATCTACCTCTTAGGACCCCTGAGGTGGGAGTCTGATGGGGTTAATGCCTTCCTGATCCCCACAATAAATAGTTTCCTGCACTCTCTGGTGCAAGGTAAAATAGTCAACCATGTTTTGTGCATGTTTATCTACAAAGGAAGATGGAGAGTTTTGTTATAAATCATCTTAAACTCCTCTAGAATTAGTAAACTTCTTGGCCCACGTAGTTGAAGTTTGAATCTATCTTTTATAACTCCAGGTTATTTCTCCCAGTCTCAAAAGGCAGAACCCCAGCTCCAGGAAGAAGGATCTCCTAGGATGTGGAGATCAGATTTGCTTAGAGGCAGCAGAGTTCAAATTCCATCCCTGGGGTATCTCAGGGCTGGAAGTCTCCGATAGGAACTGTGGTATTGGTCTGCCTTCTGCATCTGCTGACCAACCAGAAACTGCTACAGATAACCTGGTTGCTTAGCAACTGCTGCAACCCAATGCCTGGGGAGAGCCGAGAAGGTGAGTGTGTTGGATGCAAGGTTGATGGTCTAATGTCAGGCAAGTGTTATCTCAAGATAACACAGGCAAGAGAAACTCTACACAGCCACCTGCTCCCGTGCGCTCTCACCTTAACGAAAGGTAAAGAAGATCAGCAAGCTAACAATGCCACTGGAAACTGTTTTGCCCCTCCCAGCAACTCCGGCCCCTCCCCCTGCTGCCGCCCTCTCCCCACCCCCCTGCAATACATCCTCCAGGACTAGCCTTCACAGCTGGAAAGTGGCGGTGGCAGGAAACTTCCTTAAAGGCCACTGTATCTTCCTTCAACCCCTTGCAGCTGGGGTTAGGAAGTTAAGAACCTGAGGTCTACAGAAGACTCTTGCCCCACCCCCAGCCCCACCCCCACCCCCTACCCTACCCCCACCCCACACTTGAGCTTAGAGAAGAATTGTTCTACTTCCCCACCCCACCCCCACACCAGTGGTTTTGTGAGAACTGCCCAGATCATCCAACTAGTTCACTGAATAGCTGTGTGCTTGTTGCGTGCAGGCTAAACCCCACAAGTATTAAACACGGGGCTGTAGGCGAGGTGTGCTGTCGGCAAAACAAAGCGAGACAAAGGTAACCCAATGCCCCTCCCACTCCACCCCCCACTTCTAGAACCTAAATCCTACAGAACACTGCGGATCAGGAGTTGAAGGTCATCCTCAGCTACAGGGGGAGTCCAAGGCCAGCCTGGGCTACATGAAACTGGGTCTCAGCCTCTCCCACCAAAATACAACAAACAAAATCTTAGAGAACACAGGTCAAACACAGAAGCACTTCCAGAGAAGAATAAAAGCAAACCATCTATAACTGCACCAGCATGCTTGCTCCTCCCTCGCTAGCAGCTTTCTGTTTCCATAACAAAGAGCCGAGGTGAGTGACTTCTAAAGAGAAAGGTTTGCTTTGACTCTGTCTTGAAGGTTTCAGCTCACAATCAACTGGTCCCATTCTCTGATCCAGTGTGGCACCTGGCAGCAGGAACGGGAGAGGTCAAGCTGCCAACCTCACAGCTGGGAACCAAAAGCATCAGGAAGAGGAAGGGTCTGGGGTCTATCCCACTATCCCCTGAAGAATACACATCCCAATGACAGGGCTCCATCCCATAAGCCAAACCGTACACACTGTCCAGCTCCGGGTATTGTGTTATAGCAACGCAAAATGGACCAAGATAAGGCCTGCGCTTTCAGAAGGAATTACCAAAATGGAATAAACAGGAAAAGGACATATCCATCAGGATGACAGGCATGGCCTTCAGCACCGTCCTCAACCAGGAAGCACTGGGTCTGCAGTGGAGAGCCAATAACCCCCTGATTAATTGTTACAGCCCTGCCGAAGAGACAAACGGAGGCAACATTAAGGGCAGAAAGGCCCTCACTTTAGCAATCAGACCCTGACTACTTGGAACCTGATCTCCATGACATATGATGTCTTATACAACTTTTGAGCCTAATTCCTAAAGATTCACGGTCCTTACCCCAACTGACCAATCTTAGTAGACAACGGGACTGCAAAATTAAGTAGTTGACCAGGTAGTGAGATTCGAGCTTATCTATCCAGATATGGACCCTGCAGAATTGGCCCATGAGACATGATGAAATATTGTCTTTAACTGTGACAAAAGAAGTCCTGTTCTTTCCCAGAGTCAGTCAATCATCCTCCCACCTCATCACCCGTACCCCTACCGTCACCCCACCCCTACATCCCCACATCTCCCACCACCCCATCTCTCTCTGTCCATCTTCTATAGCTCTGTCTCCCTAAGCAGATAAATTTTCTCCAATTATCTCATTTTTCCTTTTTTATAACAAAACAAGAGATCGGTGGATCAGTCTAACATTCAGGTATTAGAGAAGCCGCTCTTGGCCCTGGGAAGGCAGATGAAGAAGCAAGTGGCTTCCGCTTCTGGTTTCCCTCCTCAATGACAAGTGTGTATAGTAGCATCCTGATTCACAAAGATAACTTAACCTAAGGCTGGTGACAAATGCAAGCCCCCTTTCCCTTGAGCTAAGGAGTTTAGAGTGCCGAGGTTGGAGACCTCGTGAACCTCCTTCGCCTTCCTTCCCACCAAAGAAACTTCCTCCACTTATATGTCCTGTCCAAGTTCAAACCGAAGGGAGGAGGAAATGGTCGTAGCTGCTATTCATTGAGCACTGTCTGCCGGCCACTGCACCAAACGTTGCTTCTCTGATCGTCTCTGCAGTTAGGTTACTACCTCCATTTTTATGGAGGAAGAAACTGAGTTCAGAGGTCATGCATTCCGCCTGTGTCACCTCACAGACCCAATACCAACAGCCAGGTCAGAATCTGAACGTGGGCCTGAGCAATGGGGTGGAGGGGGGTAATTACATAGCAGCATCACCCTCAGGGATGGGGACCTGTTCCCAGGAGATGGTGCCAAAGATTGGGAGCAAAAGATACCTCACAGACAGGAGGGCTGGCACACTGAGAGACTTCACGAGCCACCTCAGAGTCCAAAGCCTTCCCATCTTCCCTTGGTCCCCCCAGGAATCTGCTTTCTTCCAGGTTCCTTGTCTGCCTAGAGACAGGAACCACCAAGAGAGGAAGCAACAATGGCCAAAGGCTTCTTACTCAAGGTTAGTGACCACAGAGGACTGGACCCACCAGCAGACAGACAGAGAAGACTCAGCCCACACACCTGGACCAACTTCTGCCACATACTATTCTTGTCTGGCTTTATAGAAAATTATTTGCAAATCGGTTTTTCTTCTGCAAGCCCAACACGGTCTCTCTCTCTCTCTCTCTCTCTCTCTCTCTCTCTCTCTCTCTCTCTCTCTCTCTCTCTCAGGTCAATAAATATTCTACAAGCCCACTGGGCTCCCCTAAATACCACTTCCTAAAGTGGTTGTCCTAAAGGTTGCTGACATTTCTCACTCTCCCCCCTCCCTGAAGAAAAGGGGTGTGTAGGTTTCCAAGTGACGTTGGGATAAAAATAATTAACATTCGCCACCGCTCCATGTACGCGTAACACATTCCTGTGTCTCCTGTCTTCTCTGCGGCTTATTATAACAATCCTTCACACAGGAGCCAACAGCTCCTTTTTTTTTTTTGTCCCTACAATCTTGAGGTAGTTGCAGGTTTTAAAGTGTCCATATCGTAATCCCCAGAACCTGTGAATGTCCCCTTGTATGAGGGACAAAAGGGGACTTTTCTGATGCTCCAGTAAGCCAGAGGTTACTGAGAAAGCGGTGAGCTCAGACTAGCCGGCTGGGCCGCTGTAACCACTGTGCTCTCCCTAGGAAGCGGGTGAGAGAGTTCAGTATGTGTGAGCACAGGCTGCAGAGTAAGAGGCTGGAATGAGCTCACACAGAGGTCACCAGCCAGGATGTATGGGCAGCTGCTACAAGTTCCCAGAGAGAGCCCGGTTCTGTTAGTACGCTGGACTTAGACTAGTGGATGAAAAGGGGAAGGAGCAGATCCATTGAGCATCTCCCTCAAAGGGACAACAGGCTTCAGGACCACGGCTCCTCCTTCTGAGGAGAGAAGCTACCCTGAACTTCCCCAGGTGGCTTCTTGTCTCTTCTTTCACTTCCAGCCCTTGGCTATATCCTGAAAGGCTTGGGGGCCATTCCAAATCATAAAATGGAGAGACAGCTGTGGGGAGAGCCCGAGGCCCTGGTACCAACTGGTAGGTAAACATCTGCCCCATCTGCTTCCAAGCTAGAAACCAAGCCAAACTAGGAGGGCAGAATGGGAACAGGAAACGCATTTGGCCAAAGGCCAGCAAAGGCTCAGGAATCGTGAAATGGTAATGGTGACCTGCAGTAAGGGTGCGGCAGAAAGGACGCCTGTCCATCCGGCACCTCTCCAGAGTGCCCTTTGACTTGCGTTTGGGGACAGAGGAGAGCTGGGTTTTTTGGTTTTTTTTTTATCTTTTGTTTTGTTTTGTTTTTAAAGTAATACGTGTTTTAGATGAAAAGAACTAGAGTTTGGAAGTAGATACAAACTCTGCATTAATTTTTTTTTACTGTTGGGCTTTTGAGACAAGATCCCATTACATTGCTCAGGTTGTCCTGGAACCCGCTATGCAGCTCTGCCTTAAAGTCTAATCCCCCTGCCTCAGCCTCCTAAGCGCTAGAATTACAGGTTTGTGATACCACCCTGTGTTGTATTAGTTTTAATCTCAGCACATGGTGATGTGAGACAGGCCCTAATGTGTAACTTAGACCAACCTCAAACTCATAGCAATTCTCCTGCCTCAGCCTCCTGAATAATGAAATTTGCATTAATCTTTTTTTTTTTGTATAGGTATGTATCTGCATGTGTGAAGATGTGTGTGCCAATGTGTGTGCAGAAGTATATGCAGAGATTAGAGGCTGATGTAAGGCGTCTTCCTCTATCACTCTCCATCTCATTCTTTTATTCCACTTATTTATTTACAGGGAGGTGGTGAGTATACACTGCAGCAAATGTGTAGAGGTCAGAGAACCACCTCCCCGTTATGTGGCTGCTGGGGATCGAACTCAGGTTGTCAGAATTGGCTGCAGGCACCCTTAAGCACTGAGCCACCTCACAGGTCCGTATTTTCAGTCTTTATGATTTATTTACTTCTATGTGCAGATACAACATGCATACATAGAGGTCAGATGAGGACAGCTGGATCCCTCAGAACTGGAGTGCACAGGCCTTTGTGGGAATGACCAGCTTGACACACAGCTGCTGATATCCTAACTCTGGTCCTTACCATTGACCAGTAAGTAAGCTCTCTTAACCATTGAATCACCTCTTGGTCGCACCATCTTATTTTCTGAGACAGCATCTTTCAATTGAACCTGGAGCTCACCAACTAGACTAGATTGGCTGGACAGCAGGCCACAGGGAACCCTCTCTCTGCATGCCTGACCCTAGAATCAGAGGCCCACACTAAGGTGCCTGGCTCTTTATGTGGGTACTGGCTTTGAACTCAGGTCTTTATGCTTGCACAACCCCTTCAGTGGCTGTAGTATCCCCTCAGCCCCTGCATTAAGTTTTAAAAAGAAGTGTCTGAATCTATGTCATACCCTCAGCCACGCTCAGTCCTCCAAAGGACACATCCCTTCTCTCTGTCCTTAACAAGAGTGCAGAGGAAAATAAAAAGCAGATGGACTTACAGAGCACAGAGGCTGGGGTGCGAGCCAGGTTTATCCGCAGGCTTGGCTACTCCGTGCTGCTCCCAGTGCAGTTTGCTCGGCCCTGTTTCCTCCTCTAAAAGGAGAATTGGAACTCTGGCCTCTCAGAGCTCTTCTGAGCACCAAGTGGGATCAAGTGCAGACGTGCCTCGTTCACAGATGCTGTGGTTTCTATAAGGTTTGCGGCAACTTGTTGGCCAAATGCATGGAATTTCCCCAATATGTCACATGGCTAGGAGAGTCATATTTTTAAAAATTTATATTTACTGTGTGTGTGTGTGTGTGTGTGTGTGTATACCTGTGCCTGAATGCATGCATGCCATAGCATATATAGAGGTCAGAGGACACCTGAAGGGAAATAGTTTGTCTCCTTCCTTCACCTGTGTACCTGTGTGCCAGGAATTAAACTCAAATCATAACACTTGGTGGCAAAGTGCCATTAACCTGCTGAGCCATTTCTCCAGTGCTAAACACACACACATATTCTCTCTTTCTCTGAGCAACAAAATACTTTCAAGTTAAGGCATGAACTTTTTTTTTTCATTCTGCCAATAATGTTGTCTTCTTTTCTTTGTGTGTGCATGCGTGCATCTGCACCCAACAGGGTCTGTTCATGTCCATGTCAGGGTGTGTGCTTGCTGGCCAGAGGCCAACTAACTTCAGGTGACATTCCTCAGAAGCTGTCCCCTCCTTTCCTCTGTCCCTTCTTCCCTCTTTCCCCCCTGACCTATCTATCTATCTATCTATCTATCTATCTAAAACAGGATCTCTCCCTGGTAACGGGCTCACTAATTAGTCTGACTGGCCAACAAACTCCAGAGACTGCCCTGTCTTCACTTCCCCTCCATGGGTTGCAACCCCATCATATCACCACATCCGGCTTCTTAAGCAGGTGCTAGGGGTTGAACTCAGGTCCTTACGCTTGTACAGCCTAGAAGACTTCATTGACAGAGCTATCTCCCCCAGTGTGTTCATCTTCTAATGGTATTAGGCGATTGCTTAACAGACTGCAATAGACTATGCATGGAATGTGTCTAAGCACTGGGAAACAACAACAAACACTATGTGACTTGCTCTATGGTCATATCCACTTTACTGTACTCCCTAGAGCAGAGAACCCTAAGTACCCTGAAATAAAAACCTATGTTGGATCTCCCACAAGACTCACTTCCCCTTTAAGCCTGACCTGGCTAGGTAGGAATCAGGAAAGTGCCTGGAAGTCTACATGGGGTCTTCTTTTCAATTTTATCCCTTTGACATATTAACATTTTGATTGTTTGTTTGGTTTGTTTTTGAGACAAGGTCTCACACTGTAGCCCAAGCTGGCCTGGAACTCTGAGCAATCTTCCTGCCTCAGCCTCCCAGATTAACTGGGCCCAATCCCAGGTGACTGGGATTACAAATGCCCATCACCACATCTAGCTACGAATTTGTCCAAATCTTAACTAGAGTTATTATTGGAATGGGTATTTATTTTTGTTTGTTTATTTTTGAGACAGGGTTTCTCTGTATAGCCCTGGCTGTCCTGGAACTCACTCTGTAGACCAGGCTGGCCTCGCTTGAACTCAGAAATTTACCTGCCTCTGCCTCCCTAGTGCTGGGATTAAAGACGTGTGCCACCACTGCCCGGCCTGGAATGTGTATTTATAAAAGCCCTTAAGCTGTGTGCTTACCACCTTTATATTTCCCTGCATGTAAATTTGCCTCAGTGAAATTATTTTAATGTCCCTTTGTCCTCAGACTGCGCTCTTGTATGTTTAACATGGAATGTTCCCTGCCACTGCACAGATTCAGCACCCAAGGAGCTCACGTCAGATGTCAAGTTTTGATAAATGGGCTTCCCTGGACTCACAAAGGAAGTCATTTAGAATCTCAGTGCCTGGAGGCAGAGCAAGGCTCTGTAGAGCAATGAGCCCAGGCATGGTCTCACACTCACACACACACACACACACACGCATACACACACTCACATACATACATATATACATACACAGACACACACACAAACATACACACAGACACACACAGAGAGACACACACACATACACACAAACTCACATACACATACACACACATACATACACACACACTCACATACACACACATTCACATACACACAGACACACACACACTCACATACATACATACACACACACAGACACACAAACATACACATATACACACACACAGACATACACAAACATACATACACACACACTCACATACACACACATACACTCATTGGCTGTCACAAAGAGTAATGCCCAGATAGAACCGGAAGTGACATCCAAAGACACAGGGTTGTTTCTCTGACTAAGTCACCATGACTGAAGCTGGGCCCACACCTCTCTATTCCCAGTATACAGCAGAAGAGCTAGCCCCAGGAGCCCTGAACATTTGAAGAGATGTGCTAGCCAGGTGTAGTGGTTATACACCTGTAATCCCAGCATTCCAGAACCCCGGAGTAGAAGAATTTCTGTGAAGATGGAAGGCTAGTCTGGGCTATTTAATGAATATCACATCAGGTAGGATACAGTGTGACCCTGATTTTAAAAAATAAAAAAGTTGCCGGGCAGTGGTGGTGCATGCCTTTAATCCCAGCACTTGGAAGGCAGGTGGATTTCTGAGTTCAAGGCCAGCCTGGTCTACAGCTTGAGTTCCATAACAGTCAGGGCTATACAGAGAAACCCTGTCTCAAAAAAAAAAAAAAAGAAAGAAAAAGAAAAAAAGAAGAAAACGTTTAAAAAAAATAAAGTAGGGGCTGTGGAAATGACTCAGCTTGCCATACAAGCCTAAGGACTAGAGTTCAGGCCCCAGAACCCACATAAAAAGCTGGGTAGGTATTGTAGCCACCCATTATCTCAGCACTGGGTATGGAGACAGGAGGTCCCTCCAGCGAGCTAGCACGAACAGCCAAAATTGGTGAACTCCAGGTTCAGTGGGAAGCTCTGACTCAACAGAATAAGGTGAGAGCTATCACAAGAGAAAGCGCAGACACCACTACCTGCCCATGCTGGCGTTGGAGCTAGGAGGGTGAGAATTCATGGCAGGACACTCAAATGCTAGAAAGAGTCCATACCATCCAACTGGTGTAGTGCTACATAGCTGTGTATCTTTTTTTCTCAAACCTCATTTTAACTGGGTGGTGGTGGTGCATGCCTTTAATCTCAGCACTTGGGAGGCAGGAGCTAGTATGATCTACAGAACTAGTTTCAGGATAGCCAGGGTTATGCAGAAACCCTGTCTCAAAAAGCATGTGTGTGTGTGTGTGTGTGTGTGTGTGTGTGTGTGTGTAATGGATGTATTTATTCTCTCCAATTCACCTCAGCAAAGTAATATATATATACAAAGTGGACATGTGTGTGTACATATGTATGTAAGAGCATAATATATATTATATAGTGTGGTGTGTATGTTTGTGTATGTCTGTGTAGGTTTGTATTTGAGTATAATATGGTGTGTTTGTAATGATGTGTGACTGTGCATGTATGTGTCTGAGTGTGGTAACATCCACAAATGTGCATGTATACATGTGTGGGTGATATGTCTGTGTAATATATACATACATACATATGTGTGTGTACATGTATATGTGTTTGAGGGTGGTGTGTGTATGATCGTGCATGTATCATGTCTCTATGTGAGTGTGGTATAGGTGCATGCTGTGTGTGAACACACCTGGAGCTGTGTGAACCTGTGTGTGCCCACACCTGCTCATGGGACTAGAGGAGGACATCAAACATCATCTATGGCTTTCATCCTTTGAGGCAGGGTCTCTCCTGGAACCTAAAACTTTTGTGTTGTCTTCTCTAAGCTGGAAGTCCCTGGGCCCTAGCTCTGTCTGCTCATCTCAGTGCAGGGGTTACAGACTTGCTTGAGGCCTGCCCAGCTTGCTATTAGGTGTTAGGACCTGGAATCTGGCCCTCATGTTTGCACAGCAAGCACTCAATTTCTTAGCCATCTCTTTAGCAACAAGGGTACCAGGACAACCCAATGGGGCAAGAATAACTCTCCAAAAGGTAGACGCATACATGCAAAGAATGAAGCGGAACCCCCTTCCTCGCATCACATGTAAAAATGTATCCCAGATGGCTCAAAAGCATAAATGTATATAGGCATAAGAAAGCAGGGAGGGGCTGGCTGCTATCCTTGACAGCTGCTCTTTCAGAGAGGTCAATATGGAAGCTTTCTCTATTCCCTATCTTCCAAATGGCTACTTGTTCCCTGAGGAGCTGAGTTCCCATCTATGAAATCATGGAAATACTGACCGTTTCTAAAGGAACAGCCCTTGGGACTGGAGAGATGGCTTGGCAGTTAAGAGTGAACACTGCTATTGTAGAGGATACAGTTCAGTCTCTAGCACCCACATCAGGCAGCTTACAACTGACTGTAACACCAGTTCTGGAGCATCTGATGCCCTCTTCTGGCCTTCCCAGGAACTATAATATATATTATATAGTGTGGTGTGTATGTTTGTGTATGTCTGTGTAGGTTTGTATTTGAGTATAATATGGTGTGTTTGTAATGATGTGTGACTGTGCATGTATGTGTCTGAGTGTGGTAACATCCACAAATGTGCATGTATACATGTGTGGGTGATATGTCTGTGTAATATATACATACATACATATGTGTGTGTACATGTATATGTGTTTGAGGGTGGTTTGTGTATGATCGTGCATGTATCATGTCTTTAACATACACTTTAACCTCACACAGTTGCATGCAGACACCCGCACCCACTTTCCTTTTAAAGAGAGAGAGAGGAAAAAAAAAAAAAAGCACCCTGGCCTCCTGATCCACTAGAAGGAGAGTGGAGATTTTAGGGAACAGAGATGAGCTCACATACACACTGGGCAAGCTCAGGCAGCTCACAGTGGTAGTCACCAGAGATGGGAAAACAAATTAAATAAAATATGTGCTTATCAATGAAGAAATTGCCACTGCCCTCAAACAGATGACTCTCCCCCACACCCAGGAGGCCCTTCCCCATTCTCTACAGTCCATTCATTGCAAAGTTGACTCCAAACCCTTCTGCAGCTCTGGAGGGATAGAGCTCTACCATACTGGATGATGAAACATTTGGATGGCCTACAGATACAACATAGTTTAGGATAAACCCTCATCAGGCAGTGATCAAAGGGACACACAAAGAAGAAAAGTCACAATAAAAAAGTAGGAAGCCAAGCCTTCAGGATTCTGTTTCTGAGCCCTGCTTTCTCCCCAACCGCAGACTAGCATCTCTCTTTCAGATCAAAGTTTCCAATAAAGGAAAGAGTCTTGGAGACTCTGGGAAAGGCAATACCTGGAGTTAGAGGGAAAAAAAAAAAAAAAAGCATGAACACAGAGAGATCCTTAATGAACAGCTCTTCCATAGGACAGGGTGGGTGGGCTGTCCGGCTGTAATGGCACCCTGTGAGCACCCTGCTAAAGAACATGAGATGGTTGCAGTCTCTCTCCAGTACTCTACAACAATCCCTCATTGACTCTCAAGCGCTGGGGGTGAAGGGGAGACAGTAGGACTCTGCCCAGCGCCTTCAGTGAGGGTTATGTGTTCCCCGGCAGGCGTTGACGTGGCGGCTTGTCAATCACAGCACCACCCACTCGAGTGGCCAAGTACTAGAGGAGGAACTAATCCCGTGTGTTGAGCTTCTTCCTGTGAAATGAAAGAGGCAACGAGCCGAGATCATCAGACTGCAGTGGCCATTCGTGTACTGTGTGAGCACACGGGCCCACTATGCCCAAATACTGGGTATTTAAACACTCAAAGCATGACAAAGGAAAAAAAAAAAAAAAGACTACCAGAAAATAGAGGCAAATTGAACAGTGTTGTTCTGGAGTAGAAGGTGTGGGCTAAGGTAGATCCTGACGGGGTAGAAGCTGAGGGGAAACGGTCATACAAACACTACATCTTCAGAGTTAATCACAGGAATGGAAATTGAACTGTGTAATGGGTGAGGAAAGTGAAGGAAAGAGAACAAGGGCTTTATGCTGAAAACCAAAAGACTTTGTCGAAAGAAATTACTAGTGCATATTAGAATGCACAATAAATAACTAGAATGGTGTCCTGTGCCGATGGGTCAGAAGACAATGTTACATGGTAGCGTTCCCCAAGCTGGTCCATAGATTCATTGCAGTGCCTCCCTGCCAATTGACTTTATGCAGAAATTGATTAAAATGGTTCTAAAATTCATATGAAGATTTTAAAAAAGGCATGGAAGAGCAAAAAAAAAAATCTTGACAGAGAATAAAGGAAGAAAACCTGTGTTTTGTGGTTTCATAGCTTACTACAAAAATGCATGTGCACAGCTGGTGTAGCACGTGCACAAAGATGAAGAGAAGACCCACTGCGGAGACCTGGGTTTACGAATGTATATGTAAATCCTGGCTTTCGTGTTCCTTTTGTTTTTCATTTTATTTGTTTTGTATGTATATGAATGTGGGTAAGCACAAGCCATTATGTGCGTGCATGCGTGTGTGTGTGTGTGTGTGTGTGTGTGTGTGTGTGTGTGTGTGTGTGTGTAGAGGCCAGAGGGGGAGAGCCAGTGGGAATTGGTTCTCTCTTTCCACCATGTTTGGTCTGGGGAGACGACTCACGACATCAGGCTCAGTGGCAGGAGCCTTTACCCCCTGAGCCAACTCTACAGCACTCATCTCTGACTTTTTAAATAAGGCTGCCAAGAAAACTCAGAAGGAAAAAAAATAGTATTCTCAATATATAGTGCCAGTAAAACTCAATAGCCATATGCAGAGGAAGGACCCTGGGCCCTTCCTTACATCATATGCAGAAAGGACTTGGAATTGATCAACAAGCTCTATACTAAAGCTGATGCTTCAAACTCTTGGAGAAAACCACAGTAGCAAACACTGAGACCATGGGGGAAAGAAAGCCCTTTTTAGATATGACAGTAAATACAAAGGAACAAATATTGGAAGGAAGGAAGGAAGGAAGGAAGGAAGGAAGGAAGGAAGGAAGGAAGGAAGGGAGGGAGGGAGGGAGGGAGGGAGGGAGGGAGGGAGGGAGGGAGGGAGGGAGGAAGGAGAAGAAAGAGAAGGAAAACTGGACTTCTTCAACGCAGACAGTTTGTACTTTGAAGGACATCGTCAAGAAAACATAAAGCAATGGGAGAAAATATTTACAAATCATATATCTGAAACAGAAACAAGTGTCCATAATATGTAAATCCATTTACAGTTCAATAAGTAATTGAGCAAAGGGCCCAAGTAGACATCTCCAAGAAATGCCTGAAAATAACCAATACATTTGCAAAAAGAGGTTCAAGTCAACTAGTCATTCGGGGAATGGAAATCTAAAGACAATGAGATATCAACTTACATTGACTATGAGGACCAAAACAGCAACCACCAAAACCCAAAACAAACCCCCAAACCAGAAAGCAGCAAGTGTTGGCACGGCAGGACCGGAGAGTGGTGTGTTTGCTTTTGAAAACAATCTGGCAGTCCCTCCAGAAGTTACCCATCCTGAGACTCTATAACCTACTAATGGCATCCCAGGGTATCCAAAAGAACCAAAGGTTGTACTCTAACACATTTTTTGCACAAGTGTTCACAGCCACAGTATTCCTCAGAGCCAGCTCCCCATGTCTATCAGCCAGGGAATGTATAAACAAAACAGAGTTTATCTACACACTGGAATGCAGTCGGCTACAGAAAGCAATGAAGTTCTGATGTTCGCTACAGCGCGGATACGTTTTGGAAATGTTATGACGAGGATGAAGCCCAACACACTCGAAAACCCACATGTGGTATGATCTCACTTATGTGAATTCAATTCTCCAGAGTCAGCAAACCCATAGAAACAGAAAGAAACTAGGGCTTTCCTAGGCGGTCAGTAGAGGGGATCTGAGAAAGTAATTGATACTTGGTATAGGGTTTTATTTGTGGAGGATGATAAAATATTCTAGAATTACGGTGATGGCTGGAAACTGAAACTCATTTGAGGGGACAGAGGGAGAAATCAAAGAGCTACAGAGAAAACATAGCAAAATGTTTGAATTTTTCACACGTTTTAAAGATCTACTTTTATTTTAGGAGTGTTTAGCTTGTATGTATGTCAGTGGACCATGTGTGCAGTGCCCACAGAGGCCAGAACAGGGCATTGGCTACTCTGGAAGTGGAGTTATGAATAGTGAGTGGCCATGTGGATGCTCAGAACTGACCTCTGCTCCTCTAGAAGAGTAGGCAGCTGAGTGGTCTGCCTTCATGTATGCAATAAGTGTAAAATATACACTAGCTCTCCAAGGGATGGTTTGAGTGACACACATATAGATCTCAAATGTTTATATAATTACGGTTCATAAAAAATTGGAGATATACTGGTTTAAAGACAGCATATTATCAAAAGAAATCCATTTGGCTACCTACTGGGGCTCAGGCCCATATCTCTAGGCCCCATATTTTCATTAAAAAAAAATAAGTTTTAGGAGGTGAAACAAAGTAGTTGGAAGCCAAAATCTAATTCTAAATGAAATTTGGAATAAATTCCCACAGAGTTAGAAACACTGACTACCATTTAATGCACCGGAGAGGGCTTTGTAAGATACTCTATAAACCAGCCGAGGGGGTCCCCGGGTGGGGAATGTCTTCCAGGTACATTTCCTTTTGGGGGTGGAGGATGGGGACACAAGGCTATGAAGCCCAGACTGACCTCAAAGGTGCCGTCCTGACTCAGCTTCCCAAATGCTGGGCTTACAGGAGTGTGCCACCCCAGCAAGCTAGCCCTGCCTTCTACCCAGGCAGTTACAAAGTCATCAGCTCGGTAAACATGTAAGTTCACCCCCTTCTTGGAATGGAGAGAAATCACAGCCAGACAGCCAGCAAGACAGAGGGACTTGCCCAAGCCTCCCATCTTTCACAGGGACATCTGTAAGGATCTAGTAAGGCAGTGTATAAGAAGGCTTTTAAAATTCTTGTGATCAGGGCACTGGCATCTAAAATATGTCAGCCTCAATCTTGCTTCTGCTTTCTTGCAGTGGCCAAACAAGACCTTTAATTTCCTGAGCCCCAAAGGGTCGCCAAACAGATTTCATTTGATAATACGCCAACTTTAAGCCAGTATATCCCCAATTCTTATGAACATGTAACCATAGAAACATTTGAGTTCCACGTGTGTTATTCAAACCATCCCTCGGAGATCTGGTGTATAGCTTACACTTACTGCACTTGAGAGGGTGGACCACTCTAGGGCTCAGTAGCTAGTGGCTCCCAGACTGGACAGCCCAGATGAGGCGCAGGCTTGTGCTACGTGACCTTGAAGGGGGAGATAGAGTGACACAGGAAGAAGAACAGCACACCAGAAGCTGTTCACATGTCATCTCTGTGGCAACCAAGATTACCGTTATCTTGCTATCGTAGAAGGTGGGGAAGGAAGAGAGGTGTTGGGGCTTTTGTCCATGCAGGGGTTCCTCTTCCTCTCATTCCTAGTCTCTGAGTAACCAGAGTGCAGGAGACAAGGGCAAAGACAAAAGAAGGTACATAATAGTGCTTCAAGCCCACCATTCCCAGGCTAGCAGCACTTTAAGCCCCAGTCATCAGAGTACTGAAGGGTCCTGGGGCCAGGAGTCTGGGAGGGCTGGGCAGCCTGCTTCCCATCCTCCCATCCTCCTATCCTCAGCTTCTGGGGCAGCGTTCTCTAGCTCCACAGAACAGGCCTCCTGCTCTGCTATTCCCGGCATACTCTGTTCTCCCAACTGTGATATTTTGGGTCTTTTTGGCAGGAGGTGGGGATGGGCAAGGGTGGAAAGAACCCCCGAATGTTCTCGCACAGACATCTGGTGCTTGGATTTTGCTGGCTCCAGGGACCGCACTATAAACCCACTAACACTAATTGCTTTCCTGTCTGCCTCCATTTCTAGTGGAAATAAAATGCCTCTCTAGTTAATGGAAAATGAACCACCCATGCGCCGATTTACCTCCTTACGTAAGGGCTCATGGCATCTGCTCTTCTCCCCTGGCCCCCGTCTTCTCCAAAGCCTTTAAGGCCTCTACATGCACAGAACAGGGCTCTAGAAGAGTACCCTCATGCCTCCAAGAACTGTAGAGCTCCCGTCCTAACCTATGCGGGTGGCAAGGGAAGAGGAGATGGCAGAGGGAGACGGGAGAGGGGGCAAAGACCCCTCTTTGTTTTAAATTCTCGCTCCCAGGAATATTTTTTTTCTATCCTTATTTGATGTTGAATACAAAGGCATAACAGTGTTTACTGACCGCCCTCTTCCAAGTTCAGCTGCCCCGAAAAGGGGGAAATACCAGAAATAGCTGGAACTGAGGTTGAAGAAAATGTATTGATGTTGGTGACAGGAAAGACCTCGATGACAGATCTGTTGCAGTTGGCTGCCCTGTTTTAGGTCTCGCTACAGAACGTGGGGATCAGTGAAGAGACACCCCTCTCCCTACCACCCTGGCTATCCCCACCCCCGTAACCCACTCCCTTCTCCAATAACAAATCTGCTCATTTTCAGCTGCCAAAAAAATATGAACTACATTTCCTACTTGCCCTTGTAATAAATAAGAATGAGCATGGGTTTAAGTTCACGTGGCAAGGGTGACATGGAAATGTCCTATGGGCCAACACTGCATCTCCCCTTTTCCTGTTATGAATTCCACCAGGGGTAAGGTACTGGGCCACAGAAGGCAGGCCACACACTAGGGAGGCGGGGAAACATGACAGAATCCTGATCACAGGCTGTCACACTCTTACTGAGGGACTGCAACGTGCAAGAGATGGGTCTGGATCATGGGCACTGGAATTGTATCCTTGGATTCTGTCTCCTGAAGAGAAAAAAATGACCCTCTTGAAATAGACACCCTTTGGCTTTCCCCCTACAGCTAGCATCTAGCTCCTGTCCTCCATTCCTAATGAAGAGTCTTACCCATCCTAATGCCTTAGCTGCCGAGACTGTACCATCCCCATGGCCTTCTTCATTCCCTCAACTCTCTCTACGCCCTCCTAGTTCAGGGCTCCCATGAGAGCAGTACTCCTTGACTGGACCCACTCCGGCATTTAGAATAAAGGTTCATGTTAAAAACAAAGCCCTTTTTCGATGTCTCTTTGGACTGCCTTTGAGGTACCCAGTTAAAATGACCAAGACAACAAGAGTTTATCTTAGCATCCAAACCTTCAGAGCCAAGACTGGGTTCTCCCTATAAATGCTACCTCCTGACCATCTCTGAAGTTCTAGCAAACACAGAAGGGAACCGAGATCAAGTGGATGAAGAGGATGAGCTGTTATTACAACAGGACTCTGTTGGATGCCTTTGTCTGAGCCACTGGGTTTCGTTGGCAGAGAATTGCAAACACAAGCCCTTTGTTTAAGGTAGCTGGTGATGGAGTAGGCTGGGGTTGGCTCTAGATCTTCCTGTTCCTCTCTCTCCCAAAGCTCACACAACTGACTTTTGGAGATTGCTCAACCCAGGAGTAGAAGTTCATAGAGTTTCTCCTCTTGGGCCAGTTCCCAAAGGATAGGAATGCTTGGCTTGGCTCCCAGAAGAAAAAAAAATCTCTGAAGCTGCCAAAGGTATGTGAGAACTGGTCCCTTCCCCACTGAACACGGCAGAAGAGAGTGGCCTGCAACCCTGTCAAGTGGCATTTGTCCCCCACGTGGAAAGCACGGAATGAAATGACAAGTTCTCTCCCCAGCTCCAGAAATAGCTTCCTGATCAGGGCACAACTGCATGCAACCTTGGGCCAGGCTGTGGCGGGCAGAGGTCAATGTCCCTTCCAGCTGAGGGTGGGACCCAGTTCTAATTGTTTTGTTTGAACTAATTAAATTTGCTTCACAACATAACCAGTGCTTTAGCTTGGGTGAGGAGGCCAATGGCTCCCCTGGTTCGTCCCTGTGAGTGTCAAGGGTAGATAAGGGAATACATTTGCTCTCAAAACCGAAGTTAATTTCTAACAGAAAATGTCTTTTGTTTGTTTGTTTGTTTTTCTGTCGAAGCGGTTAGCCTCTAAATATTTGTGTTAGCCTGTAAGGACCTGCCCAGGTGGCCTGACAGGGAGAATTGCTCTGGAAAGGATCGGGGAGAGCCACTCAGTCGCCTAAGGAAAGTAGGCTAGTGGGTCGAGATAAAAATCCAACCAGAAGCAAACAAAAGATCTAATACTCACAGGAGCTAATCTGCGGCCCAGCAAAGCCCTCGGGCCTCCACTTTGTGGCTGACTGTTCTCAGGACTCTTCCCTGTAAAGGGAACCTCAGGCCACTGTTTGCTTCTAAATTCACTTATCTGGAACCTTGTTTGTTTTTAAAGAAACAACACATTTGGGTTTTTTTTTTTTTCCTACCCTCTCTTTTAATTAAGCAATGCAAGCAAATTTGAAGGAGAAAGCTCATAGTCTCCACATCCCATCGCCTAACCAAGGTCTCAGCATTAGGGTTTTTTTTAAACTGGAATTCCAGGGCTTCTGCCTCCATGATCCCTAGGAAGATGGAGAGATTTACAGGCAGAAGCAGTTTTAAAGGGAATATAATATTTTTTTTCTCTTTAATAAAGTCTGTCACTGGAACTTGGGGAAGTAAGAAGCCAGCAGAAGAATCTGCAGGATTTCTCAAACCGTGCAGAGGTAGACACGTCCAACCAGTGGATCCCGGGATAGCTATGAATGTGTCCCGACACACTTGTCAAAAGGCTGAACAACATGTCATGTCCTCCCAACCCCCACCCCCACCCCCTAAATCCTACCCCGAGACTTTTAGCTTTTTTGTGAACTGGCAAAATTCTGAAAGTGGCGGGGTAAAGGTCACAGCCAGCTGAGGTCGTCAGACAGGCTGGTAAAGGGAGAAACGAAGCCCCAGGCCCCAGTGATTTGAAAATATTTTCCTTGGCATCTCTAGCAAGATGCCTGGACTTCAGATAAATGTCGCAAGCCGTGTCAGAATCTGTATCATAATGGTGCAATGCTCTGCTCTAAGGATGTGGGGCTCACCCTCTGCGCTTGAATGGCGTATCTGACTTTTTCAGGGAAGCCTGTCTCTCTAATGGTTGGGAAATCCTTACAACAACAATCACAAAGAAACAGCACCAAACGCTCCCATCGTCTGGCAGGAGAGAAGTAGGGAATGGCTCATGAGACTCCGGGGATGGACCAGGGTAGACTTGGTCAATTTGGATGGGAGAAGAGAAGCTAAAGAGGAAGGAGAAGGAGTTCAGGGCAGAGACCCATTCCTAACCTTGGCCCTGAGAACATAAGCCTTCCCCCGCCTTCCCTGACTTATTCCTCCCTACAATGTTCCCATGTCCACTGGCTGTGTCGGCAAAGCAGAGAGTCAAGGACATAGTGGGATATCTTTCAGCATCACAAGGAACCCTGACCCAACTGCATGGTGAAGCCTGAAGTTCTTTCTAGAAGAATCCATGACACCATGAGCAGCCTGGTATATGTAGTCCACATCTTGTTACTGCTTCCCAGAGCAATGACAAACAGGAGGAGGTCCCAGGCCAAGGAGCCAACTCTAACCCTGATAGGATCCATCAGTGGTGGCTGAGCCTGCCTCCTTTCTGTGCTGACCAGTGGACATGTGGTGGTCATTTTCACTCTGATGTAGTCACATGACCATCAGAAAGATTCACTCTTCCAGGACCTCTGGCCTTACAAGAGTGTTATCTGAGTCTACAAGAGGAGCCAGGTACCAGTGTGGAAGAAGGGCAGCTCAATATGTCCTCCTTACCAATGGGTTTGGGCTAAGCCTCTCTATAGCTGGCACCAGTGAGACTCTCATTACCTATGAGAGACTTGGGTGAAGCTTCAACTACAGAGGCCATATGGCAATCTCAAGATGCACGCTGTATACAGTGTGTGTGGCTCCTTTGAACAAACATATCATCAGACCTGGATCTGAGAAGCCATTGAGAGTTCTGTCTGCTTTTGAGGACTATGTAAGTATACAAGGATGATCAACATGGTCATGTTTGCTCGGCACTGTTCAGGGGTGAGTGGTCTCAGTGGCATTCATTATGTTCCTGAGAAGTCCAAAGGTACCCACCCTGGGAAAGCAGCTCACCCAGAACATCGCATAAAGCCAGGCTGACAGCTGAATGTGTATTTCTGCCACTATACTGAGCATCACCAACACATCTCAAATGTCTGCATCCACAATTCATACACTTTTCATGCCTGATATTCCTATCCTTTTTTAAAGATTGCTAGCTACAGTATTTGATGGAGTACCTGCCCACAGTGGTCCGACCCTTTGTGTTTTCTTAGGGAGCAGGAAGAAAGAGAGGGGAGCCATCTATCTTAAATATCTGCCCAGGGACAGTCACCTGGACTAGGTACCAACTGGCTGTCACTGGCCTGTAGTTCTCTCTCCTGCCACCATACCACTTGAGCACAGCCAGAGCAGGCACCCATGATGACAAGCACTGAACATATGGTCTCCATTCTAGGGTAATCAAAAGACAAGGTCTGACCTAAGAAAAGCCAATGCTAAAGGATAATGCCTTCAGGGCTATTTGGCTCCAGCAGGATAAAGAAGGCTCCCCCACTGGGTGTGGTTCAGTCCTTTACTCTCCTCTAGGAAGGTAAGCCATGAATGATACAGCCAGAAAAGAGGGTATTCCTTATCGAAACAGGGAGAGACCCCTACAGAAGCAAGCACTGATCCTTCCTCCTCCAAGGGTGCACCCACTACCAGCTCCAGGGCCATCAGACAAGCTTGGGCTGCCATCAGACAAGCCTTGTGTACAAAGCAAGCACAGAAAGGCAAAGAACCACCCGACAAATATGACACAAACCCTCGGGGGAGGGAGGATTTACCAAGCAAACCAGGCTCATTTGCAGAGCTTGGTGTAGTCCTGTTCTTCTGCACAGAATAATAGGAGCGGTGCCCCCCTCCCAGGTATTGTATAGCACAAAGATGCCTGCCAGAAAGAGGGCAGTAGGAACTGCATGTGATGGCCAGGCTCCTGCAAGTCACATAGAGACCAGGTTGATGTTTTCCCTCTGCTGTGCAGTTGCCAAAGCAACCTCATCTGTTCTTAAAGGAGATAAGAGCTTGCTCATACCAGATGCTCTTCAGGCAGGCTTTTATCTCCCACTCCAAGACTGCCACTTCAGAACAGTCTAGCCCATTCCCCAGTCTGGATAAGCATCCTGAAAGTACTTCTAGGGGCTACGCGAGTGCACGCACACATGCACACTCACACCTGGGTGGGGTAGCTCACTCCTTTAATCCCAGTACTGGTGGGGTTGCAGGAGCAAAGGCAGGCAGATCTCTGAGTTTGAGGCTAGCCTGGTTTACAGATTGAGCTCCAGGATAGGAAGAGTGACATAGAGAAACCCCGTGTGTTGAAAAACAAAAAAATAAATAAAATAAAAATTTCTCGTGTCCTCTTGAAGCAAGTCCTTCCCTCCATCCGAAATCCCTCACTATGAAAAACTGGACCCCTCCCTGGCATCCTGTTTGCCCCGCCTTTCACCCACTGAGCCCCTTATCTGCAGCAGGGAGCCCATCTCAACACCCCCAGTGGCTTCCTGAGACTAGAATAGCAACAACCCTTATACATGCTCTCCTCTCTTCCTATGCTCATGCATCGTATCTATGACAAAGCTTAATTCATACATTAAGTATCATACAGGGTGAGGAGACAGGACAGACGGACATGTCACATCCAGAGTAGTACAGAATGAGATAATATGAGATTTCATTACATTGTTCAGAATGGCATACAATTTAAGACATGGATTTTTTGTTTATTCCTGGGATTTTTCCATGTAATATTTTGCAAATAACTAAAAGTATAGATGGGGGGTGGGAGGGGCTTGGAGCTGAGGGGACTATGGTACTGGAGAGGCCTCTAGTCTCCCAGGCTTGGAGATTTGTAACCCACTTCCAATGGCTGAGTCAGGAAAATTTTTCTCTTAAAGAATATGACATCCGCTCAATGGTTCAATTGACTGAACTCAGCTCCGAGGACAAAACCCTCAAGATACTACTGTGGGTCACCAAGTGCAATGGTGCTATCTGTACAGACAGCAGAACTGACGGAGGTGGGTACTTACTGCTTCACACACCTGTCACACAAAGACCCAGGACAATGTCAGGCTCCAAACAGGAACAAAGCCAGGGACACTCGTCATAATCGCAGCAGGAAAACAATGACCGGAAGACAGTCCTTTCAGCCACAGCATAAATGGTAACCTTAGTGCTCACATCACTGTTCAAACAATAATAGACATCTGGATTCAGAGCCTGCTAGGAAGAGATTAGGCTCAAAGAGAATAATGTGACTCTGTGTAGAGCACAAGTGTGATGTGCTACACACACACACACACACACACACACACACACACACTTACTTTGGTAGGGAGACATTGTGGAAAACCCTGTCCCTTTAAAACATGGAAGGATTTCACAGCAATATTTATTAGTCATAGTAAGAAGCCAAAGCTAAGTGAGAAGAGAAAGAAACCCTAAGCTGAATTCCTTGGGTCTCCCCTCTTGCAGTAACCTGGGAGGAAGGTGTTAACTTGCAGGTAAGATGAAAGGTATCGGGCTTATCCGACCTGGCTTCAGCCCCAGACTGGACTAAGGTTGTCATTCTGGAAGCTAGCCATTTTCCTACTCCGTTAAACCTTATACAGCAAAGCCCCTGGAGGGAACAGTTGAGAAAATAAGGAGTGGACCCAAAGTTAGAGGCAGGAGCTGGAGGGAGCAAAGCTGGTGTGTGTGTGTGTGTGTGTGTGTGTGTGTGTGTGTGTGTGTGTGTATGTGTGTGACAATTGTCCATCCTCATTAATCAGTCATTTCCAATCAGATATGAAACAGCAACCCAGACACGGGGACTGGCCAGATAGACTAGCATCCTTTGCAGAGCATACAACCACCGGGAATGAGTCTCCTTTTATGGAGGCTTGCTTCCTTTATCCCAGCCTTGGTTTGCTCATCTTTCCAACTGCACTCAGCTGTACAGACTTCATATCAAACATGGATGAATGTGAAGGACAGCGGGCACCCAGGAGCTGCTTGGAATTCAGACCTGGGCCACCACTGTCAGGAACCTCCCAAGGGAGCATGGAGGTTCCATCTGCCACCTCTGTTCCTTATTTCTTATTCATACTCGTCACTTAGAATTGTAAGATGTTAAAGCTGACAGCATCTTAGAAACCTAGCTGGCTGGGACTCATGCCCAAGTTGAAAACACAGTCCTAAAAGGTATCCACGTTCCCAACCACCACCTGGCCAACTAGCAGGACAGCAACAGGAACACCAGTTTCCTGAGCAGGGTTCATGTCACCCTGGGAAACATCCCCGTCTTATTTTTCTATGCTATGACAAAACACCATGACCAAGGCAACCTGTAAAGGAAAGTGTTTTGTGTTTCCTGGTGGGACTTTTCAGTGGGTTCCTGGCTTTGTGACATAAGTTCCTGTTCCACAGAAGGCTTGGTATGGAGGACAAACAGCAGGTGCTTCTTCGGCAAAGTCCTGACTGCCGTGTTGGACATTAATGGCCTTTCCTCGTAAAGAAAGACCTTGGTAAGAAAGATATGGGGCCATTTTAAATGGTGGGAAAAAGAGTCCCAGAAAAATGGCTACGATGGATGCGGAGGTTGTTGAAAAGTGTGACTGAGACCTGGAGGCAAGATTCCAAGGAGAAAGTAGAATATTACCCAAACGCTACTCCCTGGGAAGGGAAGGATGCTAGAGAGGGCTGCCATGCCTACTCCTAGCTACAGCTCTCCACAAAGTCCTGAGAGGTCTGTAGTAGTGTGTCCTGAATGGACACCTCTCATGCTTTACAGCCACCATTGCCTGTCTCACCTACTTGGGAGCAGGAACCAATACTCCCTTTCTGTCATCTCTGCTGTTAAGCCAGAGTCAGGCCCAACCTCTTCAATCAGGGTATCACATCCCCTTCCTTGCTTGCTGTCAACACTAAGTCCATGTAATGTAGAAACCCAATGTCTTAGTCAAGGTTTCTATTACTGTGATAAAATACCACGACCAGAAACAAGTCGGGGAGGAAAGGGTTTACTCAGCTTACATTTCCAGATCTGTAGTCTATCATTAGAGGAAGTCAGGACAGGAATTCAAGCCGGGATAGAACCTGGAGGCAGAAGCTGATGCAGAGGCCATGGAGGGGTGCTGCTTACTAGCTTGCTCCCCATGGCTAGCTCAGCCCGCTTTCTTGCAGCCCAGGGATGGCTCCACCCACAATGGGCTGGGCTTTCCCCCATTGATCACTAATTGAGAAAATGCCTTCCAGCTGGATCTCACGGAGGCATTTTTCTCAACAGAGGCTCCTTCCTCTCTGAAGAATCTAACTTGTGGCAAGTTGACACACAAAACCAGCCAGTATACCTGAGTTCTTATAATGCCTTTCAAGGCTACCAGGTCCCTCTGTCACCCACAGTCCCATGTCACCGCTTCTCTTCTGCCTCCTCTAGTCTCCTTTCTAGGATGGGAAATCCAACTGTAATCTAATGGCCCTCGAGCTTAGTGTGGCTTCCATCTGGAACCTGCTGTCCCCAAACACTCACATGTCCCATTCCCTGACTGCCTTCACGTTTCTACCTGCCAGTGTTGCTTGACCTCCTCAGTTCCATTGTTCTCTGTGACCTCCCTTCACTGTGTGGCTTTTGGTCCCAACCTCAACAGTCCCTGCAGCAGAAGGGAGGCAGTCATTTCTTTAGTGTGTGTCTCTTCATCCTTCCAGAAGGTGTGTGAGCGTCATATAGGCAAGCATCACATGGCCTGTTTGTTTTGGAGGGAAGCATCTGGTTCAGAGAAGGCACTGGACACATGCTTGTTAGAGTATGTGGAGCCTCTTTCATGGTTTTAAATTAGGTTTGCTGAGGGAACGGAATCATCCAGAGGAAAAACACAGCCAGCAGCTCCCCTCCAAACTTCTTTGTTTACCCAGCATCGTGTCTGAACATTCGTTCTCCCACCTTTCAAAGGTGACAACCAAGCCTGGGATGCGCTGGCAGGGGGCTGAGAGCACAGAAGGTGTCATCTGCTTCGAGGGGAGGGGATTAGAAGGTTAGGAGAACCCTGCAGTCAAACCTCAAAAATCATCTAGATTCCTGGGCATCTCCTTAAAGAGAAGAACCCAGATCCTGGGCCTTCCAGAAACAGCCAGCCTGAGGGGCCACATTCCAGGAGCTGGGATGAAGAGAAGAGCATACAGTGATGAAATCAAAACAAAAGTGGTTTTATGGTTGGTGGTCATCACACCCTGAAGAACCGAATTAAAGGGTCACAGCATTAGGAAGGTTGAGAACCGTTGGTCTAGAATGAGCACAGCTTAAATTATCAAGACACTGAGTCATACGCTAGCTGATGGCTCAGTGTCAACCAAGGACTGGCTTTTCTAAGTCTTTGAAGGGAAGTAGGCAGCAGTGCGCTCTGTTGCGTGGGGACGCAATGTCACACTGAAGCAAGCTTGTGATGCATGTCAGATTTCATTTTGTTACTTTTTAAACCCCACGCCCAGTAATTGTGCTTGAAAGAACCGACTCTAAACAGGATGCTGTAAATCACACAATTATAAGAAAAGATATTCATCTATGTACTACTTATAACAGGAGGGAAAAAAAACCTTGAAAACAAACCAAGTATCTAAAAATAGGGATGATGACCTATGTAATAAGTCTTAGCCCAGTGCCTGGCCAGATATCAGACTTGCATTTTGAATCATTAAAGCGTAGGGCATTTTCACCACCATCTCTACCTGCATTTTCAGAAGACACCCACTGATCTCCCCATCAACCTCCCTACAAGCGTAACCTCCACATTTGACGATTGTACAGGAGCCACGGAACACCATTAGACCCTTCTCTCTGCCCATCCTCTGCAGCCTTTGTGAGTCTTCCCCATGAAGGGTGGGTGAAAAAAGAGTCCCCCCTTTAACTGGTATTTGTGCTTTATTGTTGTGGTTGTTTTAGCATCTGCAGGGCATACATATATATGTGTGTGTGTGCTTGAATGTATGTATATATGTATGTATATGCTTGCATATATGTACATATGTGTGCATATGTTTACTTGTATGTATACATGTGTGCATGTTTGCATGTATGTATGTATGTTCACATGCATGTATAAATGTGCATGCATACATGCATGTCTATAATATGTGTATACTTGCATTTATGTATATATGTGTGTGTGCTCACATGTATGTATATGTGTGCTTACATGCATGTAGGTGTATATGCTTGCTTGCATGTATGTATGTGTGTATGCTTGCATGTATGTATATGTGTGTGTGCTTACAGGTATGTATATATGTGTGTGTATGCTTGCGTCTATGTATATATGTTTAGGGGACAAGACTCATGAAGCTCTGTCTGGCAGACTAAATATAACCTTAAGCTTCTGACCCTCCCGCCTCTACCTCCTTAGTGTGTGTATGCAGCTATCCCCTATGCCTGGTCTATGAAATGCTGGGGCCAAGCCCAAGGCTTCTTGTATGCTAGGTCTCAAGCCTAGGAGCAAACCCAGGCCTTCTAAGTATACAACTGAGCTAGCTCATCTACAGTACTCTGAGCCCTGGCAAAGATAAAAATTACAGAAGCAACTGCTTGGAGTATTGGGCTGGAAGCCAGGTCTGTCTACAGGGGTTCCCCAATGGGGGAGGGGTGAAAAGGGGTTTTTCTGCGAAAGCTTGGCCTTCTTCCAGGGCTGTCAATCAAATGCATTCCAATCTGTAATGGAAAAGGCAAGGGACAGTTTCTCCCCTGGGAGGCACAGTGAGCTCAACATGAAATCAAGAACTGGGTTTCTCCTTCAAGGAGAAATATATGCAGTAAAGAAGGAAAAAGATCAATAGAAAACTAAGACCGGTTAGGACTCATCTCCTTTTTACCTAAACACACATACACACACACACACACACACACACACACACACACACACACACACACATGTAAGCACGCAAGCACACATACACACAAACACACATACACACATGCGTGTATGGTTCACACATTTGCATATACACACACATGCACTTATGCATGCATGCACACACGAATACATGCACACATACACACATGTGCACACACACACTCTAACATGCCCTGCACTGATACACAGATACCCATGCATAAACACATACACACGTGTTCTCCATTCCTCAATCTCTCATCATGCCCATATTTAATTTAAACTGCCATTCGGTCTTTATTGTCCTGGCAACAATAAAAGGAATAACATGCTCCCTCTGATGGTGAGGCAAACACCCCAAAAATGATCAAGAGGTCCACAGTGCACAAGTTGTCAGGCAGAGCTTTCAAGAGAGAGAAGATGAGCCAGGCACAGTGACACATGCCTTTAATATCAGCACATAGCAAGCTCCGGGCCAGGCATAGCTCCACAGTGAGACTCTGTTTCAAAACATAGAGAGAGGGGAAGGGGGGAGGGGGAGGGGGAGGGGGAGGGGGAGGGGGAGGGGAGGGGGAGGGGGAGGGGGAGGGGGAGGGAGATGACCCTGAGGATGCAGAAAGGCATGGTTAAAAGGGACAAGAGACTACACACGCTGACAAGGAGCAAACCGAAGCTCCCTATGTGTTTAGTGGCCCCATACTGCTCCATGGGTGTGCCCGTTCCCTCCCCATCCACAGCCCAACCCACCCCTTCCTTGCCTATATCCCACTTCCCTATTTGCTCCTAATTTATTTTAAACATTGTCTTGAGAGCACAGGAGCAGACATTCCCCCAAAGCGAAGGGAGATGCCTGCGCCTCTTCACTGGCTAGTCACCTGCTCTTTGAGCTGGGTGAGGAGAAGGAAGATGGGATGGAGGAGAAAAGAGGCCCATGCTCTTTTGGGCTCACATCATTTCCATCTGGTTCAGAAGCCTAGGCAAACCCAGATACCCGGGACTGGTTTCTTTGTTAAACAACAGACTTTCCCACGCCCCCCCCCAACTCCACCCCCAAAGGATGCGAGAATCAGGATGGGGACTTCTTGGCATAAAGTTTCTCTTAGTGAGAAAGAGGTGCCCTGGTGGGATGCCTTAGCCTGGTTTGGCAATGCTGGACACAAGGGCCTTCAGGGAAGCTTTGTGTCACGGTGTGAGATGAGCAGATGCATTAGAGGCGATACTTTCAACCCTGTGTGCTTTATCTGGCCATTTCTTCTATATAGCCCACGCCATTTTAGGTGCACATCTTTGAGGTGGAAGATCCTAGCCAGCAACAAACCGGGTGTGTAGAAAGTGTCACAGGCCCAAGGGAGCTAGAGATACCCTGCAGCTGGTTTACTGGACACTTAACCAAGAGAAAATGAAAATCTTGTTTTCTTTACAAGAACCCCACGTGGCACTACATTTGAGGTCAAATAGGGTTTCTGCCATAGAACTTGGTATAGAGAAAGTGATATGCAAATAAGCCAGGGCCGGGATGTGGTTCAGTGGTAGAACAGCTGCCTAGAATCCAGAAAAGGGCTGGAAGATTCAATGATAAAGAGCTTGCCTAGGGATTGCATGGTTCTACAATGAAGTGCTAGATTACTTCTCTGCACAAGGCCCAGTGTCCCATTCCTCACACTTCAACAAACAAGCAAGCAAGCAAGCAAACAACAAAACCCAGAATCCTTCACTCCAATATAGAGACTGGAGTCCTATTGACTGCTCAAACTCATACAATTACGCAGACAGACATGCCTGGGAAACAGAATAGTTGGTATGTGTACTGAGCACTGAGGAGATCAATGCAAGACAGGCAGGTGGCTAGCCACCTCCCATCGGTATCACATGTCACCCTGAGGATGTGCTCAGACCCATTCCACCAAGCAGGAGAGGACACCAAGGGCGCTGAGTCACAGACACTCAACGCTGAGACTAAGAACAGATCTGAGGCTGGCTGCGCTTCGGTCTGGAACGTACCATACTCCTCCTTGTACTTCACACCGCCTCCTGTGAAGTAGCTCCATAAAGTATCTCAGAGATGAGCCCTTCCTTTGACACCTACGTGAGACTTGAAGTCAGCAGGTGGCCGTTCACTCTACTCCTGATAACGATAATAGGCTAGAAGAGTCAACCCTCCACCACTGAGCTGAGATCTAGGGACTAAAATTTCTGCCCCTACCCTGGACACCGATGAGAACAGAGAAGCTAGAAAAGGTCACATGCCTAAGGCTGTAGAACCAACCAAAGGAAAGACTTAAAACCCAGGCAGTCTGGACCTTAGAGGCCATGTCTGCAGCTACCGATTAGGGACTATTTCTTCCAAGGCTGAGCTATAACTAATGGGAGTCAGAAGGGCAGGAAATGGCTCCAGACCCCATCTTGAAGTCATAAGCTTGTTAAGAGTTCTTTCTGGAGCTGCTTGAGGGAGACAGCAGAGTCAGCAGCCCTGACTGAAAACTTCTAGCCCTCCATTCCATGCTGCTTCCTGCCGGACAGACGTAACCCGACTTCCCTGCCGGAAAACCAAGCAGGAGTGGGCCTCCACGTGAGTCTTGTAGAAATTAAAATTAAGGTGACAGCGTGCTCACCAGTTGTTCCCAGAAGGAGGAAAAGAACTCAGAGAATCTGGCTCACGTACACCAGGCACACCCCAAGGGCCATGGCTGGGTTTGGGGCCCCTATTTTGTAGCCCTGCAAGACACAGGAAACAGCTTCCTGGAGCTCATGAGGCAGGCTGAGGCAGTCTCTCCTGCTTCTCTTCTTTCTGCTTCAGTGGGGCTTCCTAGGAGTTCTGGATAAAGAAATCCACTTGTCCAAGTCCACATACACAGCCTGGGGTGTCACAGGCCCATCCTGATAGGCATACAGTGCAGAGATCCAATTGCCAGGGAGCCATAGAAACATGTGTGGGGCTTGGCGTCCCCAACACAACACCTGGTTGTTCTTTCTGCAGCTCTTCCTATGTCTTGTAGTCTTGTAGGCCACAAGAAGACTGGAAGGCACAACTGGGATTCAGGGCTGGCCTGTTCCCAACAATGACTTAGTATCTCATTCATCCTGGGGCAGCCTATCAGGTTCCCAGTTCTTAACCATCTTTATGACACTCTCTCTCTCTCTCTCTCTGTCACATATATAAACATATAACTAGATTGCAAGGTTCTTAAGCATGAACTCTGTATTCTGTAAAACACAGCTGTTAAAAGGTTGGAACTTAGTCGGACAATGCGCCTGGTCACTCCAAAAGGTGGACACAGTTACAGCAGAAATCCCTCTGAGAACCCAGAAGCAGAGACCTGCATCACTGAAGAGGCAGTCCTTGAGCTAGGAACAGAGCTTATGGGCAAATGGAGACTGGGAGAGAAACCAGGGGACTCAGCCATTTGCCAAATGCTTCAGATTCTCTTCAGGTTTCTTTTGCTCTGGAAAAGGCTGGCTGTGTCCATTGGGAAGAGAGCATCATCCTAGTGGTGGCAGACAAGCTTGTTCCGTTATCTGCATCTTGGGACACACCCCTTCACCTCTCTGCCCTTCCATTTTTGCCTGTAAAGCACTGTTTATTTCACAGCTGTGAAAAGCAAAAGCAAGGTAAGGCATCTTTCTGTAAACCACGAAGCAGTTGGCAACACCATGATGTTGTGTCCTGACAACCCACTGGGCGCAAAAGAGGTGACAGAGGACTGTGCTATCCCAGTCTTTGCAGTTGCCTCTCTAAGCCAAACTTCCAAGGCCACACACTCATTGAAGAAGCCACAACTTGAGTTTGTCTCACACCTCTGAAGAGAGAGGACGTGTCTGCATAAGGGTGTGGCTTTCAGAAAAATCCCAACACCTTGGCAAACATTTGACAAATGGGAGAGGGCATGTGAGAAGATCAGAGAGAGCCAGGAAGAGTTTAAAATGTGAGGATAAAAAAGTAAATAAGAGGGCTGGCGAGATGGCTCAGTGGGTAAGAACACTGACTGCTCTCCCGAAGGTCCTGAGTTCAAATCCCAGCAACCACATGGTGGCTCACAACCACCCATAATGAGATCTGACGCCCTCTTCTGGTGCATCTGAAGACAGTTACAGTGTACTTATTTATAATAAGAAATAAATCTTTAGGCTGGAGCGGGGTTGACCAGAGCAAACAGAGATCCTAAAATTCCCAACAACCACATGAAGGCTCACAACCATCTGTACAGCTACAATGTACTCATATACATAAAATAAATAAATGAATCTTTTTTAAAAAAGCATTAAAAAAGTAAATAAGAAATGGAGAGACAGCTCAGAGTTAAGAGCACTGGCTACTCGTCCAGAAGACCTGAATTCAATGGTCAGTACCCGCATGGCAGCTTACACCTGTCTCAAACTCCAGTTCTGGGTCTGACACCCTCTCACAGACATACATTCAGCAAAATACCAATGCACAAAAATAAGTAAATAAATAAATATTTTTTAAATAAAAATAAAATAAACTACCTCTATAGCAAGGATTTTCTTGTGTCTTTCTATACTCTGTTCAAATTTTGATAGTTACACTCAGGAATGTCATATCCCACAGGCTAATAAAAGTTTTACCCTACTCTCTGCTGGGCCTGGTACTTCCTTAGATGTGGGCATCCAGACTCCAGGTGTCCCTGGATGGTACCTTTCTAGACACCAAGGAATCTTTAACAGGCCCCAGGACACCAGGCTGAGCCTGGTGACTCTGTGGGCCATCAAATGTTGGAAGAGACTATGTTTGGAGATCATCTTGACCACAACAGGAGAACAACTGGTCCTGGAGGGAAGCTCTTGATTACAGGATCCAAAGGCTGCTACATCTTGGCTGAGCACTGAGGCCTGAGTTCCCCCAAGCTATTTTCGCACAAGCAACATTCGAAGACTGGTAGGGCTGTGTACTGGTTGGGTTTGTCAACTTTATACAAACCTAGACACAGCTGAAAGAGGGGATCTTAATGGAAACAATGCCTCCATAGGGTCAACCTATAGAGAAATCTGTAGGGGTGTGGTCTTGATTAGTGATTGACATGGGAGAGCCCAGCTCACTGTGGGCAGTGCCGCCCCTAGGCACATAGTCCTGAAGTGTATAAGAAAGCAGGCTGAGCAATCCAGTAAACAGCATCCCCTCCATGACCCTACTTCATTCAGTTCCTGCCTCCAGGTTCCTGCCTCAGGTTTCTGCCCTGACTTCCCTGGGTGATTGACTGTTATCTGCAAGTATAAACAAAACGAAACCTTTCTTTCTGGAGGGGCTTTTTGTCAAGGTGTTTTACCATAGCAATCGAAATCTAAGATAGACTACACACCTCGGAGATACAAAGTCTAGATGGAAACAATGTTTCTTTGGTTCTGTCTGTTTGTTTGTTTGTTGATTCTTGTATGCTGGGCAAGCACTCTCCCACAGAGCTGCATCTCCAGCCCCCGAATTAGCCTTTCCCTATCAGAAGTCTAAATGTAACTCCTTAGAATCACAAAGTTAAAGGACAATCGCTCTACTCTGTCTCAAGTGGTCATTAGGAGGCCAGGTCCTTTCTGTATCTCTCAGGCTGTTCCCTATTCTGCTCCTAGCAATGCTTTTGACAAGATGTGAGCTCCACTTAACCTGGAGAGACACTAGTCACGGTACTATACCCTGTGAGGACTCCTGGCTGGGAAGGAAGTGAAAAGGATGTGTAGGTGGGGGTGGGGGGCCACCTGAGGCCCTTGAGGCTAGCAGTGGAAACACAAACTTGACATTCACATTTTCCTATCCACTGATCTCAGGCACCAGCCTGAGCACGTGCTAACTGTTCATTTCCACAGCCCTTCACACCCCGACTGCTAATGAAGGCTCCAAGCTAAAGTCTTAAGCCACAAAGTGAGCACATGGCTCCTCTCTAAGGAATCCCCAGAGGTCACCTAGCCTGGAGGGTGGGCTAGGTTTGGGGGTGGTAAAAAATCTCATTTAAAATTTTTTTCTACTTATATTTATGACCTCATTTATTATCTCTTTTTTCTTATTTTATATTTACCATATCGCTCTTTTGTGTGCAAGTGTTCATCATGTACATGCACACATATTTGTGGAAGCCAGTGGACAACTCACCTGTCAGATGACAGCCACCTTGTTTTTAGGAGACAAGCCTCTCATGGGCCTGGTACTCACCAAGTAGGCCAGGCTGTCGGGACAGCAAGCCCCAGGGATGCATCTGTATCCTCCTCACCAGGCTGGGATTGCAAGCGCGTGCCACTGTGCCTGGTATGTCTTACCTGGGTTCTGGGGGATCAAGGTTAGTTATGTCCTCCTGCCTGGACAGCAAGCACCAACTGAGGCACCACCCTAGGCCTCGTTTGCTATTATATCTTGGGTTTGTTATGAGTTTACACTTCGAATAATGTATTTTTATGACCCGCACTCCTGCAGCACGCCTTCGACCATTACTCTCTCGGAACACCACAGCCTGCTGCCATCAGTGAGAGTTCCCGTTGGTCCTCCTTCAGGAGCAGGGGACTTGTCGATTATTCAGACATCCTAGTGACATGGAGTATCTTAAAGTGGACAGCTGCCAGTCTGCTTTTGCTCTGACTTGTTGAGAAAGCACGTATTGAGACTCCATCTTCCTAGGTGTCTGAAAATGGTACCAAATGTTTTCACTGACACCACAGTCCCTGGACCTGCGTACTAACCTGCTGGAAGCTCAGGTAAAGCCCTGAGAATGGGATTCCAAGTTATCTCTCACTTTTTAAACTTTCATTTGTCTGGGAAGGGACCCCAGGCTCCCACGCTAGGCAAGTACTCTTCCATTGAGCTACACTCTCCAATCTCTTGAGCCATGTTTATGAAGCAGTGTTCCAGGGAAGGGGTTCCCAGAGGAAACAAGGAAAGAACCCAACAAAAATGCAAAGACAGAGATATGTCTGTGGAAGACAAAAGTTAAGGGTCAGTCTGTCTCTGTCTCTCTGTCTCTGTCTCTCTCTCTCTGCAACAGCAAGGCAAGGGGAGAGAGGTTGGTGAACACGGGAAATGAAGGAAAGGGAAGATGTGATAGAGAATGGCTGCTTCAGGGAGCCTTTCCCATCAAGACGCATTTTTAAGAACTCACACAACCCAGGACTTAGTAATAGGCCCTAACAATCACATAACCCCGATATACCTTCTAAGATGAAACGTCAGAGAGCGGAAAGCCAAAATGACCTGCTCATGTTGGGCCTTCTTCCCCTACCCCATCTGTGATATGCTTCACACACCCAAATAACGGTCTACTAAAATAAACAACCACCACCGTATGGGATGTTGGCCATCAAGTCAGGCATCTCTCAGGTCCTAGCTCAAGTCTTACAGCCTGTAGCCTAGAACGTCACTTACTATGATGTCCCCACACCCCCAAGCCTAGGGGAAGCCACCAAACTTAAGCACCAGTCCAGTCAGGTGAATGCCCCAGGTCCCTGCCTGCGATGCCTGTGTGACTCCCACACCCTGCTGGGGTCACAGTTTATATACTGACTGACCCAGCCAAGTGAGGGTCTCAGATCCCTACCAGCCTGTGTGTCCCCCATACTCCCAGGAGACCTACCTTAGGTGAGGGGGCACCAGCTTAGCCTAGTGAATTATCCAGACCCCTGCCTACCTGTAACTTCCTCACACTTCAAGTCAGTGGCTCTCAACCTTCCTAATGCCATGTGACCCTTTAATACAGTTCCTCGTGTTGTGGTGACCCCCCACCATAAAACCATTTCATTGCTACTTTATAACTGCAATTATGCTATTGTTATGAATCATGATGTAAACACCCTTGAAGATGAGTTTCCAAGGGTCACAATCCACAGGTTGAGAACTGCTGCTCTAAGTCCTAGCTGCTGGTGCAGTCTATATACCAGAATTGCCAGGGATCAATTACCTAAACAAAACTCCTAAAACTTGAAAATTAATGGGTGGAGCTGGAAAATGTACCAAGTGAGGTGACACAGGCCAAGAAAAACAAAGGCTGCAATGCTTTCTCCCGTGTGTGGGTCCCGGCTCCGAACCTTTGGATTTGTCTGTATAACCTAAGCAACTGCAAAGACCAGGAAAGCACAAGGGACCATGGGGGATGAGGGGGAGGAAGGAGCTCTAGAGATGGGGATAATATGATGCAGGTGCTATGAAGGGAAAGGGGGAAACACAGAGTGCGTTTTAAGTAGGAAAGTGGAGAGGGATATAATATAAAGGGAGCTAAGGATGTGTGAAAAGCCATAGGGAAACAGTGTTTTAGAAGCTTATCTGAAATACATAGAAGGGTCTCGCTGGGTACACCTGGCTTATCTGGAATTTGCTAAGTAGACCAAGCTAACCTTGAACTCAGAGCTACGCCTGCCTCTACCACCCAAGTGCTGGAGTTTAAGCTGTGTACCACCACACACAGCGACCTACTTTATTTCTACAGACAGGGCCTCTCTCCCAGGGGCCTGGGACCCATAAATTAAGCTAAGCTGGCCAGAGAGCAAGCCCTGGAGAACTGCCTGCCTCTGTCTCCCCAGAGTTAGAATTATAAGTACCTGCCATTATGTCTGGCTATAAATGAAGAAGAAGAAAGAAAAAAAAGTTCTGGGTTTGGAACCCAGGTCCAACTGAATAATCTCTTGGCCCCCTGCAAATTGCATTTTTAGAACCAAACTCTTCATTAGTTATAAGGAAAGTTCCAAGATAATAGTCTCATGTCTCAATACAAACTTGAATGACCCATTTACATCTGCCTCCTGGTTTGTCCTCAGGTATGAGGCATCCCTGGCTAAGAACCACTGATGAGACAGACTCCTCTCTCCAAGTTCTTCTGCTCCCTTCAAACCCTGAAGCTCTCAAACAGTCGCTTGCTCGGTGCCTGTGGCATAAAAGCACATCCCGTTTAAACATCAGCTCCCCCACTGCAATATTCAAAACCACCGAGGCAAGGCCACTCCCTGGTAGCACCTTCATTCTACTCTCTCCACATAAGGGTGGGAGTGGGGGGAGCCCCTAGCTTCTCAGTCACTCATCCTCAGGCTGCCTAGACCTGCAAGGCGGTTTCTGAACCATCCCACAGCTGCAGGACCCAAAGTCAAAACAATGAGCCACACACTTCACTCGTGGCTCTGTTTCCGGGCCAGAAAGCTACCATCACTGCATAGCCTGCCACCAGATCCCCCAACCCTGGTTCCATGGTGTTCCCATAGAGGCACGCGCCTGGAGGAAAACAGAAGAGAGAAGCAAGACAAATGAGCCATTTCCACATCAGCCGACGATGGCGACACTTCCGCTAATGCAACATTTCAGGGACAGGAGAGAAAAGAAGAAAAAGGTAACCCCACCCATCCCCCTCACCTTCCTCTCATCAATGCCCCCTCTGTCCTGAGGTCTCCCTCAAGGCTTCCAGCCTGTCACATCCCCCCGCCCCCCATGGGTGTTGCTGGAGAGGAATCGACAGGAAGCCACAGCCTGTCCTCATAGTCTGCTCCGCCATGGAAGCCTCTCTCACACTCTGACCACATCTTCCACCCAAGTGAGGCCACTGGGGAGAGAAGGCAGAGAGCGTAAGCCAAGCTGCCCCTCCGCCCCACCCACTTCCTCTCCTTGTGTCTGGTCATAAACTGCTCTAGAGTGCCATCAGTCACACACAGGTCCGGGTTGGCTAGAAACATGCCACACAAAGGCACATGAAGCCCTGTCTACCTGGACTCTACCTCACTGTGCCCCCATTAGCTGCATATAGCAGCCCTGCTGTGCAGCTAGGATCATGACCCTCATCTGGGTGACTTTTCATGGATTGGTGGCTACAGACCAGTGGGTGTCCAACAGAGTGAGAGGGACAGCATGAAAAGACCTGGAATCTGCCTTCCTACTGTCCTTGTCTCCTTTTCAGACTTAACCATTGAGCTAAAGAGACCTACTGACCACCTTGGCAGGAACATCAGCAGGCCATAAACAGAAAAAAGGGGTAGCACCTACACTGGGGGAGATCTCTGCATGTTAGCAGGCTCCGTGGGAGATTACTCTTCTTCATAAGCAAAGACCCCTCCCCCTTACCCAACATCTGGCACAGCCACGCTGTGAATTTCAGAGGAATGATATGCGAAGTGAGGCTAGCCTCTGGAAAGAAATCAAGTTCTTTCTCCCCCTGTTACGGCGGCATCTCCTGAGTCCTTAGCTTTATCAGACAGCAGCAGAATCCAACCCTTTTCTTCTTACATGAATACCAAGATGAAGTAAGCGCAGTCTTGAATACCACGGGAGCCAAGGAGAACAATGGTTACAGACAGTGTCACAGCCTAGCACACAATAAGTGCTGGGCGGCATGGGAGCACAGAAGCCGAGTGCAAGGCACTATGGGAGCACTGACGTCACACTCATATAAAGGAGAGGAAGAAGAGCTAGGAAAATGAGCAGGTGTTCAGGGCAGATCTTACAAGACCACCCAGAGGCGGAGAGGAGATGGAGTAGGGTGGGCATTCCACTAAATGGGTTAAAGAAAGCATAGTGTGTTCATAAGACAGCAGCTGGGAGGCAGCAGACCAGACAAATGAATGTAGAGGCAAGTATATGGTGGGAGAGCCCGGGAGGTGTCTCAGTTGGTAGAGTTATTGCCTGGCATACATGAAGCTGTGAGTTCAATCTCCAGAAGCACATAAACTTGGTATGGGGTTTACACCTGTAATCCCAGTACTTGGGAGATAGATAGAAGTTCAAGACCATCCATAGCTACCCAGTGAGGCTGAAATCCGAGGATACAACTCGGTCTCATGGGATTGTCACACACTCAAGGTGGCATCCAGCTTACCTCAGCAGAACATTTGTTGCAGCATATCACCAGTCATTACATAAGCTCACACAGCCATAGGCACAGGCTCAGCCCAAACATACCCGGGGCATCTTCAGAGCTGCCTCTTTTCAAGTCATGGTTTCTCGGTTTAGCCCTGACTATCCTGGAATTCATCCCATAGACAAGGCTGGCCTCCAATTAAGAGATCTAACCTGCCTCTGCATCCCAAATGCTGGAATTAAAGGCATGGGCCACTGCCACCACCACCCAGCCAGAGCTGCCTCTTTCTAGAGCCTTTGTCTGATTACCTCCAAACACACACTGTACCCCACTAGAGACCGCTTTTAGCTCATCATAAAAAAAAAAAAAAGGTACTTTGGCTCTGCAGCTTCCTATAGCTGCTTTTCCTCTTTCTTTCCCCCTACTTATTTATTTTTATATTGTACACTCATGTACACATATGGTCACATGTGTCATGGCACACACAAAGGTCAAAGGTCAGCCAGTAAGCCTGACTGCTCGATTCCAAGAGCCACATGGCAGAAGGAAGAACTATCTGGAGGGAAAGGAATCCTAGCAAGGAAAGACAGAGATGCTGCATGGCAGCAGACAGACAGACAGAGACAGACAGACATGGTGCTGGAGTAGTAGCTAAGAGCTTACATCTTGATCCACAATCATAAGGCAGAGAGAACCAATTAGGAATGGTGTGGATTTTTGAAACCTCAAAGCCCACCCACAGTGACACATCTCCTCCAAAGAGGCAACATCACATAATCCTTCCCAAACAGTTTCACCAACTGGGGACAAACATCCAAACATATGAGCCTATGGGGGACTATTCCTATTCAAACCAACACGTCAGACACCTTTCCATGCCAGGATTTGCAAATCTAAGTAACAGGTTTTCTGCCCTTCATAATATTATATTACTGTGACACCGTTCACTTAATGCACTCTCTTACACCTAGACAGGGAGGGGAATAACTGCTTCAATTATTCAATATCATGGCCATTTGCAATATACAGATACTTTCATGCAGCTAAATAAATTCCCAGAAGTCGATTTGCAGTGGTGATGGGTGGTGTGGTTTTCATTTCTGGTCTTCATTGCCACTTGCCAGGCCCCTACTTCATTCGGCTGTGGCTTTATCCTCTCCATTCGTAAATGAGGGACTGTATTGACATGTTCTCCAGTTTCCCCTATAAATGTCTCCTGAGCCTAAGAAATAGCAGGAGGCTCTTCCTATGGGACATCGGGTCAAAGACACTGTGTGAGTGTGGAACTCCTACTCAAGAGCCCTGCTCGGGTCAGCTCGCACTGAGGGCAAATGGCTAGTCACCTGTCACTCTCAGAAGCTCTGGGTGAGTAAGGCCTGTGTGTCTGGCATTCTGGAAGACTCCATGTTTGGCCTTTCCAGACATTTTCAGAGAAAATCTATGTTGTCATGAGATGAAGGTCATGTTGTGAGAAGAGGGACCAGTCCACCCCAAAGCTCATCCTAGGTTTCTGCTGCTCTCTCCTGGTCCCGGCCCTGGATTTTACCTTGATCTGCCCTCACTCTGCTGCAGGAGACTGGCCTGCAGGACAGTCTGGAAGGCTGGAGCTGCTATCTCTCAAGTCCCACATGGAACCTCCAGCCCATGTGACCACTGAGTCCTAGGAAGGCCACTACTTGGAATGTGGCTGGAAATCTGAGTCTTTCATCCTGTTTTAATTAATTAAAATGCAAATGACGGATCTGTGGCTGGCAGTTCATGTCAGGCCGAATAAGTCTACTGGTTCTTATAGTGTAGGTGACTTTTCAGTCCAAATAAGTCAATGTCAAGGCAGCTGAAAGTAAAACTCAGTTAGCACCCCCTGCCTTTTATTTGGTGACAAGGTCTCTGTCCCAGACTGTCCTTGAACTCAAACCCAGGATGCTTGTGGAATTCTGATCCCATCTCCACTGAGATTACATGTGTGTGCCGCCAGTGTGGTTTATGCGGGGCTGGGGTTTGAACTCAGGTCCTCATACCTGTACGACAAGCCGTTTATCAACTGAACTGTCTCCCCAGCCAGTCTCTATCAACTTTTCAAGTTTGTACTTATTGATTGATGATGGGGGCAAAGCCCAGGGCCTTCCTCATACTGATCATGCACTCTGCCACCCACCTGCATCCACAGCCCCAACCAACAGTATCATTCTTTAATACTTATCCCACCATCCTGGCAGCAGAGATGGAGACTCAGAGGGTAAACAATTGAAAGGGAGAGAAGGACTGAAGGAATGGCTCCATGGAGGAAAGGCTTGCTGTGTAAGCATAAGGACTTGAGTTCGAATCCCAGAACCCACATAAAAGCCAGAATTGGAATTTAGAGGGTCCAGAAAGCCTGGAACACTAAGGGGAGAAACATCAAGGAGACACACACACCCCACCCTCACTCCGCCCCTATCACCACCTTAAACATGGTGGAAAGCAAGAAGGGCAGCCAGAAGCCACATACATTTCATGAAATGTTCATGCCCTCACTCACACATACATCATATAGACACAATTCACATGCCATATAATCACACAAATCATACGGAGATTAAGAAAAAAAAGGAAGAAATGAACAAACGAACCAACAAATAGAGATCACCTGCCATTTCAAATAGACTGCTGGGTGCCTGCAGCCTTCCCTTTAGTAGCTATGAGAGACACCCTGCTTGTTTTTTGGGAGTTTTTTATTTGCCCCTCAGGGAGGCTGAGCTAGTGACAAAGACTGGCCTTTGCCCAGCACTTCCCCTGATCTGGGCAGTGGATGAAGCGGCATGTATGCACGGTCTCCTCCCATCTACACAAAACCATCCGTATTAGATACCAAATTACCTCTCTCAAGTGAGCACAGAGCTGTACGATGTCATGGTCTAACTTAACCAGGGTTTCTTGAGGTATCTGTCCCATACTCAAGAGGTTCCTGGAGATCTTTGCTTCAGGATGGAGACTGGGCAGTCACAGTTGCAGGGGGTTCCAGGGGGATTCTTAGGTTAGTCAGTGTTGGGGGAAGAAGGCCATGACCAAGCAACAACAACAACAACAACAAAAAGTCCTCAGTGCCAGACTGGTTTGGAAAGTATCCCCCAAACAGAAAACAAGACAAAAAAGGCCACCGATCATGGCTCTGTTCCACCCAAACAGTGGAGTAGCAGAAGGGTGAGGCCGGGCAGAATGAGCAGCAGCTACATATTCGACACAGTGGCCCTCATCTGCAGGGCAGGAGGTTCATGCTGGGAATGGCTTGCATAGTGGCTCACCCTGAAAAAAACGGCCCAGGATGGAGCACCAGCCAGTGAGGGTTGCCTTCGTTTATGTGACTGGAATTACTGACGGAAAATTAGTGCAAAGTGGTTCATCTTATGGCACAAACATGGACTCTCTCAAACTGAAGGCCTCCCTGCCCCGCCCATTACTGTATGCTCACGGCTTTTCTTGAAATGTACCAAACAAGCTTATTTTCTTTCTACTACGGTCTTAAGGGTAAATTCTTTCACCAGCCCACTAGAATTCCCCCTACCAGTCTGAATTATGCTCCAGTTTGCCTAGCGTTTGCAAGGCCCTGAGTTTCATTCCCAGCAAGCAAACCAAAGGACCGAAAGCTGCTCCACAGGACCACGTCTATGCAGGTGATTCTCTTTGTACCTGGGTCTCTCCATTCCCAACCTGATAGCATCACTGCTGGCCAGACATTGCCCTCCAGGTTGACATGAAGAATTCTGGGTTCTAGAAATCAGTACAAATAGTTCCAGGGAATGTAAGACCAACTCTGCACTCGCAGATTACCCAACACTCCTGTGTAGTCGAAGGCCTGTTCCTTACCACGGTCCTTTATTTTTAAAGCACCACTCTCCTGGACCATCACCCATGGATCCTGGATGATCCAGGATTAAAGCAGCCATGCTCCAAGGCTGCCCACGGAGCTCTCCGGCAAGCTCCCCTTATCTCTAGATCTTGAGTTCTGACTCCTTCCCCAGGGCTGGCTTGGCCTAGTAGAAGCCATTTTGCTAGCAAATGTTTTCAGAAGTCAAAAGCAGACGTGTTTCCTATTAAATCAGAGAACAGCCTTCAATGTAAGTATATATAAGTGTATATATATACATATATATAAGTACATATATACATATATATGTGTGTGTGTGTATATATATATATAAGAGAGAGATTTTTATTCAAGCATCGCTAGTTCAAAACATGCACAGCCCTTGAAACACTTCAGAATAGATGTTTCTGCCCTGATCTTTTGCTAAAATCACCCTGGTATGTGTCTGTTCTCTTCTGTTCTGTTCTCAATACATCCCCCAGCCTTTCTGATCCTCCCCACAGATAGGTAGGAGCCCCTGCAATTATGTATAGACAGGTATTAGCTTACTTTAACCATTCGGCAATCTATGCATATTTCAAAGCAATACAGTACGAGCCAGCAAACCTTATCTCTAGCCAACTGCAAAGGAATTTCAGTCCTCAGGTTGAAGAGCCACCTGTACTCTGCATGTCATCTCAGCGTTAGTCACAAAAGTCAAGATATGAGATCAGTGTGTCCATCGATGGATGAATGAATAAAGAAAGGAGGATAGAAATAATGAAATGTCATATTGCTTATTTTATTTGATTGATTGATTGATTGATACTGGGTCTTACAATGTAGCTCTGGCTGTCCTGGAACTTACTATGTAGACCAGGCTAGCTTCAGACTTACAGAGCGAGTGTCTGTCTCTGTCTCCCACCTGCTGAGATTAAAGCTACGTGATACTACACCTGGCCATATAGCCTTTTAAAAGGACAGAGTGGTGGACCTGGAGAGATGGCTCAGCAGTTCAGAGCACCCAATGCCTTGGTAGAGGACCCAGATTTACTTTCCAGTATCCACAATGGGGCAATTCATAACCACCCGTTACTCCAGCTCCAGAGGACTGGATACCTTCCACAGGCACCTATATTCATATACACTTACACACACACAAGACAGACACACTGTACACAAAATTTTAAAAAATATTTTAAAAAATCATTTTTAAAAGGGCCATTTGATACTCAAGACAATATGAGTGGATGAATTAAGGGACATAAAACTAAGTGACACAGCCAAACCCCAAGAGACAAATACAGTGCTTACAGGTGAGGCTACAGTGAGTCAGCCGCCTAGGAAGAGTAGAAAGGGTGTTCCCACAGGCTGGGGGATGAGAGGAGGGATGGGACAAAGGGGAGAGGCTGCTCAAAGAAGCAAAGCTCCCTCTAGACTGGAGGAGTAAGATGGTGATTGGAGAAGAGACAGCTTTTAACATTCTCCCCACAAAGATGTTGATCAAGTGATGGAGGTAATATATATACATGTGTATGTGTGTGTGTGTGTATGTATATATATATATATATATATATGTATATTTACACACATATACATATATATGTATATATACATATATATCACCTTAGAAATAACTTTGTCAGGAAGAAAAGGTAAGATATATACATGAATGTATGTAGCATGTATGTATGTATGTGTGTGTATATATATCTTGATTATAATTCAAATATCAATCCTGCTATGACAGCACTGCTGTCAGTTACAGGGTGACATGGGGACACCTGCAAACGTGAACAGAAACTAATCACAGTAAAAGCAGTAGGCTCAGCAGCTGCCACAGGTGGCACGGGTGAGTTGAGGGGACAGCAGCTCACATTCCAGTGTCCCTGGCTGGCAGCTTTCCCATCTTAGCAGACACACAGCAGATCCTGTCCTCCCAGGGGCCAGACTCCCTGACGGTCTGGTTGAGGAATGGTTGAGGACCATTTCTTCTCACATTTGAGTGAAGAGGAAATAATATGCATAGAAATGAGATCTCCAGGTCACCCTGGCTGTGCTCTCTCCCTTTCGGTCGCCTTAGTGATGCTCTGAAGAGACCAAGATCCTGCCTGATTTGTCCCTATATTCAAATAGTCACAGAATTAAAATGGTCTAAGCTTTTGCTGCATACATTTCAGAACCAAGGGCATGTATCTCATGTCCTTTAGCAGTGACTGGTTTCTGTAGTCTCAAATCCATGGCTCAGAAATCAAGAAAAGACTATTACAGCCAAAGAGCGGGAGGGGGAGAGAAAGCAGGGTCTGGACTCTTGCTACCCCAGCCTGCTTTAAAATAAACAGCAGCATCCTTGTTGCGTATTATTTTTACAGAATCAAAAGGTTTAGTCTACAGCAGGGAATGCTCATGGCTCTGGACAACATCTCAAACACATGTCTGAGCTTAAACGGACCAGCAATGTCAGGCCACGTGGGACACAGGTGTGTCCATATGTCCCTCAGCAGAGCATGTGACCCTCTGGAGCTTCACATCACTGTGTGGATCTGATCACTCAAGACAGCATCCCTTGAGAGTGGCAGAAATGGAAGCCATGTTAGAAGATGTGTGCAGGTGAGGAGGACGACCAGGGGCTCAAAGTTATCCTCAACTGTATGAGGAGTTTAAGGCCAGTGTGTGTTCCAGTGAGATTCTTCCTGAAGAGGAGGAGGGGCAAGAGGAGGAGGAGAAGGAGGAGGGAGAGGAAGAGGAGAAGCAGGAGGAGGGGAGGAGTGCTAGGTGACAGAGGGGAGGCTGGAGTTATGTTTGCTTGACGGGGTAAAGAAGAAGTGATGAGGGCGAGGACAGGAAGAAGAGGGGATCGAAGCCACCATGCTGGACTCTGCACCTACAGTACTGTCCACTTTGCTGACAAGCTCAGCTATGTTCCCGGCCCAATCAGGCCACAGACCAGAGACTAAAGATGCCACAGCCATAAGACTCCAGTCTAGCAGAGACAGGCCTCTCAAAGACTCAAATCATCGAGTGGAATCTATTTCAAATTATATGCAAAATGGTCAAACATGGGCCAAGTGTGTTGGCACATACCTTTAGTCCCAGCACTCAGGAGGCAATGGCAGGTGGATCTCTGTGAGTTCCAGATCAGTCTGAGCTACATAGAAAGTTCCAGATCAGCCAGAACTATACATAGCAAGACCCTGTCCTTAAACTAAATAATAAACCAATAAATAGATGAACAAATGAATAATTAGATAAATGAATAACTAAACCAATAAGTAGCTCAAACATGTGTGCATTTGCTGAGGCATCCAAAACTCTGCCCCAAGAACTGCCATGCTAACTGGCCCTGCAGGACCAGAGGAATCAGAGAAGCAAGGTGTGAGGTTAGGGTCAGATGGGAAGCTGATTTGATGACACTGCCATCCTGTGTGGAAGCTGGAATCTGCTGCAGTGCAGGAAGGATGGGCCTTCTGAGGAAGAAAGCCATTCAGCCCAGGAAGAACCTGGGATGCAGGTACAGCCGGACCAGGCCAGGAAGTGGGAGGAATAGTAGCCAAGGGTCTGGCTATGGCCATCTGAGCCTCACAATGACTTCCTTCCTTCCTTCCTTCCTTCCTTCCTTCCTTCCAAGATTAAGATATTTATTTATTTATTTATTTATATGTAAGTACACTGTTGCTGTCTTCAGACAATCCAGAAGAGGGCGTCAGATCTCATTGCAGGTGGTCGTGAGCCACCATGTGGTTGCTGGGGTTTGAACTCAGGACCTTCGGAAAAGCAGCAGATGCTCTTTAACTGCTGAGCCATCTCTCCAGCCCTCACAATAATGTTCCTGTAAGCATGAATGTATGCAGTCATGTGAGAACCTGTGTGTGTGCAAAGGTGTGCGTGCATGTGTATGTACACGGCCGTGGAGACCAGAGGACAAGCTTAGGCGTCATTCCTCAGGCATTCTTCATCTTTGCTTTTAAGACAAGAACTCCCACTGGCCTGGATCTCACTCAGTAGCCTAGGCTAGCCAGCCAGTCAGTCCCAGAGACCCAACGGTCCCTACTTTCCTAGCACTAACATCACACTTGTGTGACAGCATGCCTAGCTTTACATGGGTTTGGGGGATCAAACACGGCTCGTGCTTCTTTGGCAAGCACTTTATTAACGGAGCCATCTCCCTGGCCCATCATGGTGACCTACTTAAACAATGCTGTCTGTTGGACACACGCTTGCCATGGGCAGTGGACCACATCTACTCCGCAAATATACATGTGTGTGTCTGGAAGGGAACCCTGTACTTTAGTTGCCCATGGTCTGGCCCACACACTTTATAGAACTAGTTCTCTAGAGGACTTATTTAGGCTTGTGGTTTTAGGAGATTTTCATCCATCATGCTAGAAAGGACATGGTAGAGAGAGACTGGGTCTGTGGCATCAGTATAATGCAGCAGACTATGTCATGGAAACCATTCACCTCATAACCGACCAGGAGGCAGAGACCATGCCAGAACCAGGTACTAAGTTATGACCTTCAAAGACATACCCCGAGTGACCAGCTTCTACCATGCATGCCCAAGCTCCCCAAACTCTCCCAGCCTCCTATAATAAATAGTGCCATCAGCTGGAGGGGATGAGCATTCAAAACATGAGCCTGTTGGGGGCTGCGGGGGGGGGGGGAGCATTTCAGATTCAAACCAGAACAAGAAAGTAGGAATTCTAAGAAACAGAAGTCTGATATGCCATCAGAAACCACGTGTGCATGCCAAGTCTTTTTATCATGTCACCACCGGCTATTGCCACATCCCTTATCGACACCAGACTCTTCTCTCTTCACCTTCTAGCTGCCCGATGGGGAAGCAACTTCCAGCGCTGGGGCCATCCAGCATTAGGTGGCAAAGACGAGGAACAAACTCTGAAAGGAAGACTGTTGGAAGCCGTGTGCTAGAACGTTAAGCCTAGATGCTTAAAGTTCACTGATTTAATCACCATTAGGAAGGACCAGAGAAGATTCAAGATCAAAGACGTGATGGTTGGCAAGGGCTGCTGGGACAAAGTACAACAGCCTCACAGTGCTAGAACCTGGAGATCTGAGAGTCAATGTGGGCCCGTCAGATTCTTCTTAGGAGATATGAAAGGAAAACCATCCTATGCCTCTCCCCAGCTTCTGGAAAGGTTTTTCACTTTTTCATTTTTCTCGTGGAATTGAAAGCAGGACTTTGTGCCTGCTGGGGCAAGCGCTCTACAGCTAAGCCACACCCTTATAGCTAAGCCACACCCCCAGCTTTACAGCGAAGCCACACCTCAGTTCTACAGCTAAGCCACACCCTATAGCTAAGCCACACCCAAGCTCTATAGCTAAGCCACACCCCCAGCCCAACTCTTTAAGTGTTTACACATTAGGTCAGGTGGTCTATCTCTTTCTGTGCCTAGTTGACTTTACTGGGCCTACGGTCATGTCTGCTGTCCACATCGCCACACATGGCAGGAATTGCTACTTCTTTATGGCTGAATGCATTCTAGCCAGTATGTACGAGTCTTCCGGGCAAAGTCACTAGGAAGGCATGAAATAGGTGAGGGGAAAAGGTGCATGCAACAACATACATGAGCCAATATCACAAGCTAAGTCCTATCTCAGCAGCAGACAAGGTCAGCTAGCTGAAGAAGCCCAGAGGAGCTGAGGCAGGGGATAAGTGCATTCCATCTTGAAGAGGAGGAGAAAGAGGAAGAGGAGGAGGGGGGAGGAATATACAGAAACATGGTAGGCCCTTGTATCTGAACTTGGTTTCTGCAGTTTCAATATTCATAGCTAACCACAGTCCAAAGATATTACATGGAAAATTCCAGAAATAAACAATTTATGTGTGTTTTAAATTGTGTGCTATGACGAAATCTCACAGCATCCCACTCCATCCCACCCAGGATGTGAGTCACGCCTTTGTCCAGCATATCCACTCTGACTCTACCACCTGCACCTGTTAGTCACTTGGAGGAAGGGGGCGGGGGGACGGAGCTCAATATCCCCGCCCCCCTCACTGTTTTTGGTCTTACTGGTCGTCCACCAAATAAGGATATTGAGAACGATTCTAAAAAGGAAATGGAAGTTTCCAAATGCCATAGCAACATGCAGCCTTCCTCAGAGATGCCAAGAGAGGCAGTGTCTGCTGCCTCCCTGAATGCTGTTCATATTTGGCTGTGACGTTCAACACATCCTCGGGCGATTAAGGGCAAAGCCAGTGACTTCTGCTACTAAACTGCCCTGGAATATACAATCTGTCAGTGCAACCATGGGGGGTGATGGTGTCTACCTAGGGTTGGACATGAGAGCCTGATTGTCCCTCTGATAGGCTCTGGGCACCAAGCTCCCTGCCTGTGGAGACTGAGCCAAAGGCTCTCTACAGCAGGGCTAATTTTAAATGCTGGGATACAAGGCCTGGTGGAGTGATTCCTTCTGACCTTGGAGAGTCAAACATCGGGGCAACTGGGGGCAACTTGGACCAAACTGTAAGCAAAAAAAGAAATTGCCTGGGGAATCAACCAGACATTCCTCATCCTACAGTGAGCTTATGTCCTACCCCAGAAAATCATCTGTAAACAAAATAGCATCCTAAGCCCTGAAGTGCACCTAGCCTAGAAAACATTCTAGCTTAGACACTGAAAAGATGATCCTGCAGAGTTAAGATTGTGGGGTTGACCAGGAGCTTTGTTTGTTTGCTACCATGGCTCAGCATCACAATAGAGACTCGGAGCACTTATCCCTACCTGGAGAAGACTACACACCATGATTCTAAGGATGCTCCTTACGAAATGCATACTGCCTTCCTACATAGTAAAACTTAAAAAAAATCACTAGGTAGAACCATTAAGCCAGACTATCTGTATTGAGACTTGGTTTCTTGTGGTCCACAAAAGATAACATGAGAGCTGGAATGATTGTCAACAGTTCTCGTCACTCTGGGCTCAAATCCCCATCCCCCAACAGAATTCTCATGAGTCCCTAGAGCATTGCTGAGCAACTATATGGTGAAGTCAAAAGTCATGGCTACTGCCTGAAGTATGCTTAACAGAGAGACACTTACACTTGCTCCCTCATGGTCTTGCAGAAATAATACTTCCCAATGGACATAAGGCTGAGCTCTGAAACATGCATAGCTATGGGGCTGCTAAACAATCCTCCAGCGACCCGCAGAGTGAAGCAGGAGGGCAGGCAGGCAGGCAGGCGCGCGCGCGTGTGTGTGTGTGTGTGTGTGTGTGTGTGTGTGTGTGTGTGCATGTATATACACATATCCTGCCACCACCACCACCCTCTAAGCAATTCTGTTCCAGACACCTTCCTCCATGTTCTAGAATGTCCAGCTGGGCCATGATTTCCTTACTGACGTCAGTTCCAGGTGTTTCCCCACCCAGTTTTCAAAAGTGCTGGGGAATCGAACCCAGAGCTTCATGCGTTCTAGGCAAGGGCTCTACCAACAGAGCTCTAGCTCCAGCCCCACAGTCGCAACCCTTAACAAAGCCGACATTCCTATTAGAACAGTGACTAAGAATCCACTCGCAACCACTCACACAGGATGGCTCAGTTCTCCCAGCTCTTACGTGTGACCAGGAGTGTGGAGGACTCTACCCAGTCGGTGTGTCACAACTCCAACTCTCATATTACAGGCTTGTTTCCTGGGGCTGTTATTGTGGGTCTGCTCTGCTTGAACCATCCCTGGAGTCCTGACTCCCTAATGGAAAGTAAGTGTCCGGCAGACCGCTTTTTTCAGGATTTAGGCTCAGGGGGCTCGGCCTATTGGTCTCACACCTACAAGCAGACCCGTGCAAGCCACATGGGTGAATCCCAAATCCCAGGACGGGTAATCATCTTGCCACAGCTTGACATTATCGGACCTGTGGCTGATCCAATCTGATGTGAGGCTGTGATGACCACACTTGGGGACCACCTGTGGCAATCCTGGACAGATTGTTAATAGTAAAGTTTCTCAGAAATGGGAGTTGGGGAGGGGGGAAGGAGGGCTTGAAATAAGTTCAGGGTCATCCCCCTGGGAACACAAATGAGGAACAAAATGAGGTTAAACCTAACGTTCAAAATCTCCTTTGCCAGTTGCTCCTAACCCTAGACATGGGAAGGGCTTTGTGTGTACATGTTTGTATGTGTGTGTGCTGTGTCTATGTGTAAACACATGTATGTGCATGTAGAAGCCAGGGGATAACGTTGCGATCTCTCTGTCTATCATTCTCGGCCTTATTATTTGAGAGGAGTCACTTATGGACGCTGGAGCTAACTGTTTTGACTAGACTAACTAACTAGTACATCCCAGGGGTCTTCCTGTCTCTACCCCAACTCCATGGGATCTGAACTGGGGCTCTTATGCTTGAGTAGCAAGCTATTTACTCACTGAGTCACCTCGCCAACCTTAGAAGGGATGTTGATGCTGGCTGGGCCCTAATCCATGGCCCTCGGCATGACCCACAGGTCTAGAAGGAAGGGAACGGACACATAGTCCAGAAGAGAAGCCTGGTGGAGGCAGTATCCTGGCTTGACTACCTGGGCCTGGTGAGGTCAAGGAGAAGGTCTGGGAGGTCAGCCATGAGGAACAAGAGGTCAGAAAGATCAGGAACTCTATCAAGGTCAGTCCATCCTGAAAAACAAGGAGTCCCCAGGAGGTGGCTTGGCGCTTGATGTGAGAAGACCTCCTAGGTGCTTAAGGGGTGAAGACCAGAGAAGGACAAAATTTGCTTGCCTAAGACCTAGGTGTGCTGGCTTTACTGCCATTTCAGGGGACAATGGTGCAGACCAGCAATGGAACCAAAGGCATTAGGCTTAGCAGAGACTCTTGACGGGCAGGAAAGGTCACTCCAGAGGCACTGGACACTCAGCAGGTTACACTCAATCCCGGAGGGAGGATTCTCCTGATGCTGACATGGAGGTCCATGCTGTGGGTTCTGACCACAAGACCACACCCAGAACCTCCACTTGGATTCTTGTACAAGAGAGAATCAGATGTGCGTCACCACCACCCCCCCGACCCCCGTTTCACTGCAGAAAACTTCCTGAACATTCTATGTCCTGTGGAAAACGATACGCTGCCTCCCATCAGAGTTCACCTCCAATTTTGTGAGTGTGGGTTTGCATCAAAAACTACCAAAAGGGGGGTGGGGTGGGGGAAGGGGAATACTCCATTTCCAGAGAACTTTCGGTTGCCTTTGTAAAATGCAGGTTGAGGAGAAGGAACTGTCTGTTCCCCTGAGATGTTTCAAAGACTGCTTTGATTGGTCCAGAGCCACAGGGTGCAGACAGCCTCTCCCCTCCATCACCGCCTAGCAGTGTATCTGCTCTCACTCAGCTCCATGCATCTCAGACCCAGAGATGTTATCTTTGCTCTTTTGTAGTCACCTCAGCATCGAACAAAGTGGTCCATGCATAGCAAAGCTTGAATAAATGTTTATTAGATGAATGGGACCGGCTACAAAGGTAATTTTTTTTCACTATTCAAAATACAACGGGTCCTTGCAGATTCCCCACAGGGACAATTATTGAATCATTTGAAGATATACAGATCAGAAATACAGGCAGTAGTGTCCTTTCTTCTTTCAAAGCATATTTGTTCAAGTTTCCTCAATAATAGTATGTTTTTATAACTTCAAAAGGACAGGCAAACTAGTCACGATGGAAATAACATCCGGGCAATGTGGTGCTTGCCTGCAATCCTGCAGTTGAAAGACAGAAGCAGGAGGAACATGAGTTCAAGGTCAGCCTGAGTGCCACAGTGAGAATCTATACCAATCTCAACCTGTGGGTCTCGATCCCTTTGAAGGGGTCGAAGATCATAAAACACAGATACTTACACGATGATTCGTAACAGTAGCAAAAGTTACTGTTAGGAAGTAGTCATGAAAATCATTTTATGTTTGGGAGTTACCACAACTGTATTAAAGGATTGCGGCATTTAGGAACATTGAGAACCATTGCCCTAAACCAAAGAGTCAACATAAAGCAACAGCAACAGCAGCAGCAGCAGCAACTTAGATTTAGGGGCGAGCTATGTTAAGCCAAATGTTACAGAATAACCACACGCACACATATGCACATGCGTGCATGCATGAACACACTAACCTGAAGGTGTCAATCACTTTCTTTTTAATCTGCCAATTTGCTGATCTGGAAGTGAGGCAGGCGCGCTGCACAAAAACATGCAGCCATCCATCCCCAGCCATCAGATCCTGCAACCTACATTCGTATGATCTCACAGAAAAAGAGCACAAAGCTACATCTGTCCTCACGACGGGCTGAGCTGTGCCTCTCCAAAAGCTACACACACCCTTCGCCCCTGACATCTGTGAAGGCTACCTTGATGAAATTCAAGTTGTCCCAGCCAGAATGGCTAACATTAGGATCACACTGACAATAAGTGGCCGTGAGGCTCTGGGAAAGAGGAACCGGATTCACGACTGTTGGGAGAGAGACTACTGCAGTCATTGTGGAAACCGCTAAAGGGGTTCCTCAAAAGTCTCAAATAGAACTACTACGTGGGTCAGCTAGACCAAGCCTGGACATATATCCAGAGGACGCTAAATCAACCACCACAGAGATACTTGGGTAACTGTGTTTATTGCTGGTCTAATCACAATAAGAGAGGCCCGGAACCAGTCTGATCAAGCAGACATATACACAAAGGAAAACACGAGTTAACTTTAAAATAGGGCTGGGTGTGGTGGTGCACACCTTTGATCCCAACATTCAGGGAGGCAGAGGCAGGCGGACCTCTGGGAGTTAGAGCCAGCCTGGTCTACATAGTGATTTCCAGACTAGCTAGAGTCATACAGTGAGACCCTGTCTAAAAAACAAACAAACAAAAAATTTTTAAAAAAGGAAATAAACAAAGAAAATTACAATTACAGCTGGGTGTGATGGCACATACCTTTAATCCCAGCACTCAGGAGGCAGAGGCAGGTGGATTTCTGAATTCAAGGCCAGCCTGGTCTACAAAGTGAGCTCCAGGACAGTCAGGGCTACACAGAGAAACCCTGTTTCAAAACAAAAAAAAAACAAAAAAAATTACAACAGAGATAATGAGATACTAGTATTGTTCCAGGAGCATAAAGATAGTCCACAGACCCTCACAGTCCTGGAAAGAGACCACCACCAGACTCCTACTGTTCACCCATTAGCTAGTCCTTTTATGGTTTGTTGCATCAGCTCTTAGAAAGAAAGACTAGCCCACCGAATGGCTAAAACCTCCAAGAAAAACACATAATCCCACAGACAGCCCAAGCAGAGGATGATACTTGCATCCCAGTCATCCTGCAGAAAGAAGAGGGAGGATGTTAACAGGGCCCTCCTCTGCCCTGCCCCCATCCTACTTCCCAGCCCTTCTATGATACCAAAGCACCACTGAGCAGGCTGGTACAGACCTGCCATCCTAACCAACTTAAGGAGGTTGAGGCAGGAGGATCACACATTCAAGGCTAGCCTTGGACCACTTAGTGAGACCCTGTCTTAAAATGAAAGTGGTAAGAAGAGAGTCAGAGATGGACCTCAGTGACAGAGCACACACCTAGTGCATGAGGCCTTGGGTTCACTCAATCCCCGGGACCCAATATCTCATGCATGAAACCAAGGGGGGAAAAATAGACAAATCAAGATAGATAGATAGATAGATAGACAGACAGACAGACAGGTAGAAAGACAGATATATGATTGATAGATGATAGTCAGATAGATAGATAGATAGATAGATAGATAGATAGATAGATAATTGGTAAGTAAATAGATAAGATAGATAGACAGACAGACACATAGATAGATACAGGTATCCACCATTTCCTCTGAGTGAGAAGTATAGCCCTTCCCTCCTGTTATCACATAGGTCCCCACACTCACATGTCACCTACAGAGCAGACATGTCCCACTCTCTGCAATTCTACCAAGTGTTCTTCATCTTTCCACATGCCACTCAGAATTTGGAGGGGATAGCTGGCAGCCAGGGAGAGATAGCACACTGCCTAGTCCTTTTGTGGGCTGCAAAGGGGCAGGGCAGCTCGACAAGGGACTCAGAGGAAGCTCTTCAGACCCCAGGACCTTGGCTTTACCTCTAGCTGCCACTGACAGAAAAAGCTCTGCTTGTCCTGAAATGAAGACCCTTAACAACACGATGAATGCTTGCAGCCAAGATTTTCTGCCACCTTATTCTGTGATTCTCACTCAAGATCAGAATTTAGTCATCTGACACCCTCAGACCTCTGAGCATGTTCCGTACACACGTGCACTCATGGCTCCCAGCTCTTGTCCTTGCACACATCTAGCAGAAGCGTGTGGCTCCTTAACAACTCTGGAAGCTTGGCAATGAGTGGATGCATGTAGAGGTGTGTGTGTGTGTGTGTGTGTGTAGGTCAGGTTTCTGACCCCACAGAATTGAGGGCACATCCCCAGTTGCTTCTCTCAGAAGTCCCTATCACTGAATCACCATAGTAATTCCAGACACCACCCTTTGCCCTTCGAGGGTTTTGGTTTCCTGAAAGGGAAAGCCAACCCCAGGCTCAGAGAAACTCAGAAGCGCCTAGTGAATAGAAAAGCCACCTTGTCACTGTTTTGCAGGCACCAAGGACCACAGCGAGTGTTATTTTAAAGAGGAAACCCCGCCCTAACTCACCAATACTGTGACAGTTTGACAGGGATGTCAGAGATGCGAGAAGGGGTGTCATTAAGCCATAACCGTTTGCAAATCCCAGGTCCCGACAGTGCCTGTCAATTGAGTCCATCCCAGCACCTGACATCCTGACTGAACTCAAGAAGCCCATTCAGAGAAGAAGCAAACAGCTCTGCCCAATTAAGCACAGATACCCACACACAGTGTTGGGAACAGGAAAAGCTCAAAGGTCAAATTGTGGCATTACTTGCCCACACTACTTCTCTCCACACCCACACACTCGAATCTGCCCCCGCCATCACCTCCTGCATTCCCAGGCAGTCACTTTGGAGGCCACAGAAAAGAAGACTCAGTTCCTCACCCTCTCTCTGCAGACTTGTGACATCAGGTTCATGTGTGGGGTTTCCCCCACCCATAAGCAAGTCACAGCTGCAGCAGCAAACACCAACTGGGTGTCTGCTCACTTCATTCCATTCTCACAGGATGAGCCCAGAATTGGTGGCAGGTCCCACAGGTTAAGGGCTGAGTTCCAGGGCTGCCTCTACATACAAATACACAAGTCCAGGCTATCCTGTCTCCCTCTGATCCACCTGCTTTAAACCAGGGCCCTATTAAAAGTAGTAAGAATAATAACAAATAGGATATGACATTGCTTAATAAGAGAACACACACATGATCCTGGGCTCAATCCCCAGCACCAGTTTTTGAAACAAACAAAACAAACATATGAATGAATGAATGAATGAATGAATGAATGAAAATTCCTGATTCTGTCTCCCAGTGTGATAGAGCTCATGTGTACCCAGTCATTGGGGAGTACAGACAACAAGAAGAATTGCATGCTTAAGGTCAGCCTGAGTGGTATAGGGAGAGTCAGGCTCAAAATTAATTATTTAAGCCAGGATTAGTTAATTAACTAAACCAGGTTCCTGTCACCTCCTCCTCTGGTTCAATTAATTTACTTGTACAGTTCACAGAACCCTGGGAAATGCATCTACTGGTTTATCAGAAAGGATTTGTAAGGCTGGGTGACAAAGCACTTGGCTGATTTGAATGAGGCCCTAAATTCAATCCCCAACACACACACACAAAGAAATTACAAAGGACACTAATCCTTTGGGCATGGGGCTTAGCGTGCACCCATCCCTCTCTGGAAGTGCCACTCCTGCCTGATGTATTCTGCTACCCAGAAGAATGGGGGTGGGGTGGGGGGCAGATGGATTATAGACACTTCATTAAGAAGACTTGGTGATGAAAGCCACCGCCAATAAACTTGACCTTCAACCTTTCCCTCTTCCCGGAGGCAGTGGGTTGAGCTGAGAGCCTCACTTCTCTAACCCTGCCAATCTTTCCTGTGACTGTCCTCAGCCTGACATCATGCAGGGGCTGCCAGCCTTCAGCCCATTCATTAGCTTTCAAAAGCCACTCAGCAAGGTGAGATCTAAGGATTTAAGGATGTGTGCCAGGAGAAGGGAAAGGAGATCAGATATCTACGATCTACTCTATCCTGGCTTCCTTCAGCAGTCATTCCAAACAGGACAGGACTTGGCTCCATCACTGCTCTAGTTTGATGACTGTTCAGATGTGAGTGTATATTGCTGGACATGATCTGGGCACAGCCACCCAAGGCTGGGAGCTCTCTGCGCACTCAGCCTAGCTCCCGCCCAAGACAGTCCTCAGCTTAGCGCTGCTCATCCCAAGCTGAGTGCAGGATAAAGCACAAGGCCATGACGCTACCTTGCAGCTGGTTCCCACAGGGTAAAAACAACGTGAAGTTTCTGGGCCAGAGTGTAGCTTAATGGTTGTTCATTTGACTAACATGCACAAGGCTCTATCCCTAATGCCACAGAAGGAAGTAGAGTTTTTAGCTGGGCATGGTGGCATGGGCCTTTAATCTCAGCACTCAGGAGGCAGAGGCAGGTAGATCTCTAAGTTCAAGGCCAACCTGGTCTAAGGACCCGAGTGAGCTCTACACACAGAGAAACCCTGTCTTGAAAAACAGAGAAAGAGAGAGAGAGAGAGACAGAGAGACAGAGAGAGGGAAAGAAAGAGAGACAGAGAGTAAGGAAATGGAATTTTTAGACAATACTCTAACTTTACATTTAAAAAAAATACATAACGACTCCCAACATTCAGGAGCCTTGAGCAAGAGAGAGAGAGAGGGAGGGAGAGGGAGTGGGAGAGGGGCAGACAGACAGGCAGGCAGATGGAGAGGGATGGAGAGAGAAAGAGAAACAGTGTCCTCACCTCTCCAGGAAATTCTATCACTATTGCCATGGATACAGTCGTGTTGCACTTGCTTTTTGTCCCCTGGATACAGGTTAGTTTTTTAACAGCCCACTGAAGCAAGAATCAAAACACACGTATATGCAGAACTTGATTGTTCTTTTGCTATAAATTAATGCTGAGCATGTGTTGACTCCTGACCTGTGACATCAAGAACCTGGGCTTTGCAGACTCCCGAGTAGGCCTCAGAAACCTACTGAGGTAGAAGTTGTCCTACTCAGTCACCCAGAAACTATTGAGAAGAAAAAAACACTGTTCCCAGGTAAAATCCGGAGATCGAGAAGAGTCGAGAAGAGTGCAATGCTAACCCTGCCAGGATGCTGAGCTATGTCCTGCCTCCGTCAGGGATCCAAGAGCAGGGAAGGGGGAGCCTGCCCAGAGAACTCATTCTGGTGAAATACGGGGAACACTTCAGCTCCTCCCTGTTCCCATTAACTAACAGGTAGGTTAGCAGGCAGGTTAGCAAGCTCGGGGAAAATCAAAGAAGGAACCGTGCTGTTGTGAATAAGAAACACATGACCAGGGCTCCTCTGCCCACAGCTCTGCAGAGCCCAGCCACGTGGCCCAGCTTGGGAAGTAGGGAAGATGGCAAGGTCGCCACAACCTTCCCAGTCATGTTCCCTCCTGTGCATCCTGACTCAGACTTTGCCAGAAGCGAATGGGCACCTGCCAGGGATCTGAGCCATGACCTGGAATTTTCCACGGTCTAAAATGGAAGAACAATGGAAGACCAGGAAGACCCATAACATCCAGAACTGCATTCTGCAGCTAGCAGATGCTGAGTAACTATTTGTGGGTGAGGATATGTCAACCTTTCATGAGCAGAGAGCCAGTGGTGGGCAGGGCTTGACTGCTCACTTACCATTAGCCCCTGATACTCTGGTGGAGGGATGGAGAGTCACCATAGCATCCTTAACCCTGGGGCCTCACCAGGCAGCTCTGGGATGCACTTTGAGAAGCACCTGAGAATGATGGAGGCTGGTCTAGATAACACTTGATGTAACCATAAATGTGACCGACCACTGTACTCAGGCATCAAAGCCATCTGTAACCAACAGCCTAAAGTGTACTCAGAGCACAAGGCTAATCTCCATGAATAAAGAACCCCATGACTTATATTCTCCACCACTGGGGAAGAGCCAGGTCTTGCAAGAAAAAATGAGTATAGGATCTTCCACTGGCTTGGTTCTGGGTGGCCTCAATTATTTGCTTGGCTTTTGAAAAAATGGTGGGCTAAGCCCATCCTTTCCCTGAGCACTTCTTTCCGGTAACTCCCATGCTAAGCTATTAAAGTCTCTTCTTAAACTTCAACTCAGCTTCTTACAGGCTCATCCCCAAATTCTTCTCTGCTGCCAAGTCAGGAAGCCTGGCTTCACTTGTGTGGATAAGAGCTCTGCAGTGTGGCATTGACACTCATCCATGCCTCAGCCGCTCTCCACACTCAGCTCTTCCCAGAAAACACAACAGCCAGGCTTTGCCACAGCTCGGAGGACCAGTATCCCACCTCTCAGAATGACAGCTACTGGGACTGTAGCCCACACACTGGGTGTAACAGGGACCGTGAATCGGTGAATGTTTGTTAGTGCCCTAGGCAGGTCTCAGAGAGTCAAGATGACATTTCAAAATCCTCCACAAACAGGTTTGAGTACCAGCCGTGCTGGTGTCTGGAACACCAGGTGTCCTAGTTTGCTTTTAGGCTGTGATAAAACACTGACCAAAAGCAACATGGGGAGAAAAGGGTTAATTCCATCACAACATCACAGTTCACCTCTGAGGGAAGTCAGGGTAGGAACCCAAGTGTTTCTAAACCTCCCAAGACCACCAGCCTTGGAGTGACACTAAACTAACCACAGTGGACTGGGCCCTCCCCTATCAACAATCAAGACCGCCTACAGGCTAATCTGATAGAGTCGATTTCTCAAATGTGGTTCTATTTTCCCAGGTGACGCTAGTTTATGTCTGGGTCACACAAAACCAAACAGCATTGAAAGCCAAATACTGGCTCCTCAGTGCCTCCCTTCCTGCGCCGCTGTCCACCTTTCCTCTTCCCCCCCCCCCCCCCCGGAGGTTCCAGTCTGCTTAACACAGTGCCCATAGGCAGTAGATTCGCAGGAGAAAGGACAGACAGCTTCATTAACAAGTGTGGGGTAGCCGGGCATGGTGGCACACGCCTTTAATCCCAGCTCTCGGGAGGCAGAGGCAGGCGGATTTCTGAGTTCGAGGCCAGCCTGGTCTACAAAGTGAGTTCCAGGACAGCCAGGGCTACACAGAGAAACCCTGTCTTGAAAAACCAAAAAAAAAAAAAAAAAAAAAAAAAAAAAAACAAAAACAAGTGTGGGGACGTCACCCCGTGTACCCCATGAGATTCAGAGGTATAGCACCTATCTTCATAGGCAGAGGAGGAGATGTGACATTCTTCATAGAGCCAAAATGAAGCATTTCATGTCACGTCTGGGCTCAATGGAGATTGTGGCTTCATATCACTTATCAAACCTTAGGGCTTGGGAACAAAATCCAGGCTTTGAAAAGCCAAGCACACAGAACTGCAAGCTCCGCCAACCAACCCTTGGTTAAGGTACACAGGAATTATCTTTTTAAATGAGGAAGGTCCTCCCATCCCTGGTCCTGTCACTTAATTTCCCCAGCAGGGTTCTGGACTCACTGGGAAACCTGGCCTATTCCATTTTCAAAGGCTGGAATTTGAACAAACTCAAATTCAAACGGAATCACTGGTTCACAAACAGCACAGGGCATCAACAAACAGGTAGCTCAACCCAGGCACCCAGTTCCCATCCTCATCTTTCCTAGGCCATCCCCAATCTGGCTTGCTCTTCTTCATCAGAAAGCAACTGATGGGGCTGGAGATGCGTCTCAGTGGGTGAAGTTTTTGTCTAGCAAATGGCTTGCACACAAGCCAGGTAGCACATAAGTCAGATGTAAGGCAAGCACACACACACACACACACACACACACACACACAGTCCCAGCATTGGGAGGCAAAAGCAAGGGCATCAGGAGTTCAAAGCCATGGCTACAGAGGGCATAGGATGAAGCTAGCCTAGACTTACATGAGACCTTGCTACAAAAAGAGCAACCCATCAGAGCACTACACCTTCAACATCCCTCACTTCCTTACGAGCGCCATCGCAGATGCTCAGTAAGCCGGCCAGTGCACAGGGGCTGCGAGATGTCATCAGGTGGAGAGGACCTGTCTTTTCACGCACAGCATCACACAGGCAAGCAATTAAACACCGCAGACGGGAAAGGTTTCAGGGGCGTGTAAAGCTACAAAGCCCGGTGACCCAAGACACCGGCCAGCAGGCGCCATTAACTGTATCCCTGCATGAGCATCTCCAGTCTGCCTCTCCAGACCCCAGAACGCAGAAAGGACCCCTCCCCCCCCAACAGAGCTTTGCCTAAAGATTTTGTATGGACTTGGGACATTATTGTCATTTTGCTAGGCAGTACCCTGAACCTAGACTATCTGTCACGGGAGCCACAGATCAGTTTAAATGAAGCAGAATTTAAATTTCAATAATTCAGACAAGCTAAAAAATGAAGTCTCAATGAACGAAAACTTAAATCCAGTTCATCATTTGTGCAATGAGGGAAACTGTGGGGGAGGGGACCCCTTTCCTTGACAGAAGAGCTGTTCATCATCATAGAAGCGGTCACTGTATACTCCTGTCCTGGGTTCCGCAGCCCCATCTCAGGGCTGAGGTCTCTTATTTCTCTTTCTCTTTTTTTTTTTTTTTTTGGTTTTTCGAGACAGGGTTTCTCTGTATAGCCCTGGCTGTCCTGGAACTCACTTTGTAGACCAGGCTGGCCTCGAACTCAGAAATCCGCCTGCCTCTGCCTCCCGAGGGCTGGGATTAAAGGCGTGCGCCACCACGCCCGGCTGGTCTCTTATTTCTCAACAGGGATCCATCCATTTGGGGTCATGGCCAGCCACTCCTTTTAGTAAAATGAAAAACTAGAACATTCCATGAGATGCCACATGTCAGTGGGAGAAGGGTATTGAGTCATAAAACCTAAATTCTTCCTTGTTCATCTATTCAGTGTATGTATCCTTGTATACATCAATATATGTATCCTATAGATCATATACGGGTGTATCTATAACATAAACTCGCTCCCCACAGCAGCATGCTGCTTGTGTCCAGGCGTCTGAGTGAGCTCACGCTAAGTCCTTTCCCCCTTTCCACATGTCTGATCCCAAGCAGATGAGACACAAGGCCTGCTCCGAACATGAGCTCTCCATAAGTAGTTTTCCACAGACCTCCCCTAGAATCTATGTCCTCTGGGCACAGACTCAGGTAACTGGACAGCTTCATGTACCCATCAGGGCTCCCCTGCCCACAGACAAGAGGTGGACAGTCACACCTTAGCTGAGTCAGTGCCCATTCTGGGGCCTGTGAGGTCAGGCTCTTTGTAGGTAACAGCAGAACAAAGGCTTCCCATAAGGACGTAGGAAGGACTAAGAGGTACCAATAAATCACTCCTGATCCCCTAGACCACAAGGTCTTCCCTTGCTAATTATGGTTCTGTAGTACTGCAGTATGTGCACACACGCACACACACACACACACACACACACACACCAGGATCATTCTACAACTACACAAACCAGCCACCATGTTCAAAGCAGTTTACCGCCAAGCTATACCTCCAGCCCAATGTCACATTTTCACAAACATTATTGTGTCTCATATTGCCATTAGCTGAGTCTCTATGTCAATTTTAAACCCTATTCTTCAAAGCTTGGTCCGTGAATCATCAGCATCAGTCTCCATGACTGATGCTAGAGACAATAGAATCTCAGGGCAACTCAGACCTGCAAAGCTAGGAACCCACAGGGAACCCCTTTGTACAGTAAAGTATGAGGCTCGTGACATGCACTGCTTACAAGTGAGTGGTTCTGGGCTCCAAGAAACTTAAAAAAAAAAAAAACCCAAAATCTATATCTTCATCTATCTTCATCTCTAACCTGGAAGACAGAAATGGCTGGTGTGAGGGGCATCAGGATGTCTGGAACCTTCTTAGGTGGTCTCCTAGGCAACCAGGCTGAGAACCACCCTAGAGGAAGCCCTTGCTTTATAAGAGGAATAGAGGCCAGAAAGGTTATCAGACTCTATGAGGTCACACAGTATCAGAAGAAAACTCCTTTCTACCAAGGTTACCTGACTTCCTAAAAACACTTTAAGGAATGAGGGAAAGACCCAGTTAAAGGTGAAACTAGAATCACAAGTCCGAGGCCAGCTTGAAAAACTTAGTAAGACCTTATCTCAAAATAAAAGGGGGTTGGGCAGGCAGGGTGGTCTTAGGCTAAAGGTTAAAATGCCTGCCAAACATGTAACCGTCCCCGAGTTCAAATCCCAGTAAGTAACGCATACATGCACACATGCATGCAACACATACATACATGTACGTGCATGTGTGCACACATATATACATGCATACATGCATGCAGCCCCACACATGCACACACATGTGCGTTCACACACACATACACATGAATGCACGCATACACGCACCCACGCTCGCGCACAGACACACACGGACCCCCTGGATCACCCAACACCCAGCTGGAATGTGTCAGTATCACTACACCAAATATCTCATAGGTCAAGAAGAACCATCAGGGTCCACTAACATTAAAAGAATGACTCCATTTAAGTTGGATCATAGGAAGCCTGGTCATGTATAATAACCATGAAATGCGGAAACAATGTGAAAAATGAGTCCCAGGGAAAGATGAGTGCCACCCCTTGTGTAGGGTGACCCAAAGGTGACCTGTGTGGCAGCAGATGAGCTGCCATTGGCTCCTTGGCTCTCTGCTGAGCCTTGTGACTCACTGTTATGTAACTTCTTTTGGAAGCTACGAGGCAATCCTGTACCTTCTGTGGGTGGCCATATGGCCTGGGTTTTCATCTCATCTGTTGGGGGGAGGGGGTGATTTCCTCCCTGAATCAGTAGAGCAGGCTTCTCATCCCCAGAGGTGAGCAGGCCAATGTCCTCTGGCATTTAGGAACAGTAAGGACACTCCTGAGAGTCCCACTGAGCTGCCAAGTCAGGCAGTCGGTGGGAGCGGCTATACCCACATATATGTGTTCTTGGCAGTGTGCTTAAAGAAATCCAAAAATACGCTGAGGGCACAACACATGTGGGTTGGTGCACACATATGTGTGCACATACATGCATGCATATACATACAAAGCACACACACACACACAGTACTAGCAAGCAACATTTCCACTAAGCCCTGTGAATTTGCTCTAGGAATTCATCTCCCTCACAGAGAGGGAAGGTCGCATTCTGGTACAGAGCAGAACTGTAGTGTGTTTATATAAAGAATTTTTAAAAAAGCAGAAGCCAAACTAATAAACTACATGACAGCAATAGCAATGAAACTGCTCCCCACCAATAGCTACAAAAACAAATAATTTGGCCCATTGGTGCAAGTTATTCGAATTGATATTCCAAGTGGGAACGAGAGGGGGGGTGGTGGTTAAAATCCACTCTAGCACCTTAGTTTGGGGAAGGCCACCTGCCCAAGGTCTACAGCGAATCAGTTGTAAGATGGAGACACTTGCAGGCTCCCATGCCTACACCCTTTTGGTCCTCAACTTGCTACACAGGACTCTCCGAAGCAAGGTTCTTGTTATACAGGTTTTTTTGTCATTGTTGTTGTTTTCTTGGTGGCTTTGATTTAACCCTTTTCATTGTTTGACAGTCTCGTATATTTATATAACGAACCATAGTCATTTTCAACATGTTCTGCTCTCCCCTCCTCTCCCACCTTCTCCCACAGGAATTCTTACTCTCCATTTCCTCCTCTCATGTCTTCTTTTTTGTGTGTGGCCCGCTGAGTTTAATACGAATACCTACCCAAGTGTGGACGGGAGGGAGGTGATTTAGTGGGTCAAGGGCAGTTTAGCTGTGGCTACATCATTGAAGAAAATAGTACCCTCCCCTAACAACCACTATCTGCCAATAGTCCCCTTAGGAGACAGGCAGCTTTGTGAGCCCCTCCCCCATTGGTGATGCCAATGTGGTTCAGTCCTGGCAATTACCCCACCTGCTGGATTGGTTGGTTTGTTTTCTGTCAGTGTCTCACTGACATCAAATCTGCTATGCAACTAAAGATGCCCTTGATCTCCTGATGCTCTTGCCTCTGCCTTCTCAGTGCTAAAACTGCTGCATCCACTGTGCTGTTAGCTTACTATTGCATGATGCAATTATTCAGGGGCACACCTTGGAATGGGCCTGCCAGCTACCCTCTCGCCACGTTATATTTCAGAACACATGCCCCTGTCTCATCCCTATATCCTTTGAAGGGAAAGGTTAACAAAACCTTTTTTTTTTTTTTTTTTTAAACACAGGTTCAAGTTCAAGCAGCAAAGGACAGGATAAGAACAGATCAGCTCCCTCCAGCTGTGCTTGGGTTTAGGCCACACAGAGTTAGGGCTATAAATAGTCAGCCAGGAGCCTAGCTTCCTCCCCTAAAGTGAGAGTCCCGTATACATCACTCACAAAAACACCAGAGGTTCCTAGTGTAGTCTTTGATTCAAGGCACTGATTCTCCTTGTGCTTTGGGAAGTAAGTCTTTTCCTTTGGCCAATGCTGGATTCCTTTTCCTGTGCTAAACACATGTGTGTTTGGGTCACTCAGCTGTCCCTGGCCCAGAGGGCTACAGAATCAGAGGACTAGGGGGTCACATTCATGGCCCCACCCGTGCCCCGTCCCTGCCCCGCCCCCTGATTTCTGTGCTCTTTGTGGTGCTGGCAGCACTGAGTCACACCCCCTAGGAAAATGTATTTTTCCCGTTATTTCTGTCTTAGTTAGGCTTCAACTGCTGTGATCAACTCCATGACCACAAGTTATCTGGGGAGGAAAGGGTTTGTGTAGCTTGTACATCCAGATCACAGCCCATCACTGAGGGAGGCCAAAAAGACAGGAACCTGGAGGTAGGGACTGAAGACGAGGCCGTGGAGGAATGCCGCTGACTGGGTTGCTCTCTGTGGCTTGCCCAGGGGTGGCACCACCCATAGGGAGCTGGACCTTTCCACGACAGTCATTAATCAAGAAGGAGTTCCACAAGCGAACATGACAGGGGCCGTTTTCTGAACTGATCGTTCCCTCTTCCCAGAAGCTAATGAAGAGCTAAACAGGGCAATGGCCATGTTTTGATAAAATCAAAACCTAGGGATAGCATCCACACTCTTATTATTGTACAAACCATGATCAGGATTTAGGCCTCTCGCCTACCGGGCTTTCATTACTTGGTTAAGTGTGAGTGTATGAGGGGTGAGGGCGGGGTCTATTAAACAAGGTTATTATTATCAGGTCTAAACAAAGCTCCATCTCCCCAAATTCCAGAAGGCAGGAGGAACAAATGACTAGCTGTGGTGCCTCTTAGCATACCATATTAATGCTGGCCTCTAGATTCATCCGTGTCACAAGAACCTGTTACCCAATACCAAAGTGGTTGAGTCAGTTTATATAATCATCAATAGATACAAATATCCGTATCCTTTTTCTTTACCCATAATTATAAAGTTTCTTCTTTTTTTTTTTTTGCTACAATCTTCCTAATGCAGAATTCCAATGGCTACATGTAGTATCTAATCAGTCCATTTTCCAATTTAAATAGTGTTCCCCACCACCGAACCCTAAGTTTCTAGAGCTTTACTAATTATAAACAAAAAGTTCACTGGGTAGGCAGATGTCTTGGTTACTGCTATTTTATTTCCTTAGGAAAACTTCCTAGAAGGCAGCTCCTCGTTTTCCTCCTTGTTAGAGAAAGGTGTGTGCCAACTGACAAATGAATCCCACAGCACTTGAGACACCTCTCGGGAGACGTGGGGTTTGGTCCTGATGCGGCTGTTAGTGATTAGGTCTAAGAACATTGACAAGCCGCTCAACTCTTCAGAGAGTTAATTTCCCGAGGCACTGTTTAGGAGACAGGTGTGACAGCGCCCCTCCCCCAGCCCCCAGGACCTGCCTGAGGTCTCTAACTGCCAGCAGGATTCTCTTTCCATTATTCCACAGGGCTTCCTGTCTAAGGCATCAGATCTCCTCTCTAGTCTCACTTCTCCGCTTTTCAGATAGCTCTCCAGGAAAATGACTTAGTTAAAGCCCACTGTAGGATTTCAGCATGGACCTGCAAATGAGTGGTGTACAAAGAAAGCCCGGTGGTGGGGGACCAGCTGGCCTCCTCCTCGTCCTCCTCATCCTCCTCCTTGCTCTCCTCATCCTCCTCCTTGCTGCTTCCTTAATTCAGGTCAGCTACAGATTCCCACAAGCTTCCTTATGTCTGCAAGAGATGGCCACAGGGTACTACGGCAATAATAAACACATCCAGGCCTGCACTTGGGAACTTCCCAGAATTCAGCATGTGAGGAAGGGAGTTGCCTGTGTCTCTTCTCATGGCCATCTGCCCCATAGCTATTATGTTCCACCATGGTCCTTAGGGACAGTATAGCGACACCAGCCATATCCCTATTAAACACAACAAACAGAGCGACCATACTTTCCCCCGATCACCCCAGTACAGATGGAGGCAAGCATCAAGTGCTTTCTTTCTTTTTGTACTTTACACAAAAACTGGCCATTTAATTAGCTTTTTTTTTTTCCCCAAAGGGTTCAGTTCCCAACACCCACATCCTCAGGTCACAGCAACTTATAACTCTAGCTCCAGGAGATTCAGTGTCCTCTTCTGGCCTCAACAGTCACCTGCACATACCCATATACACATATATACTCACACAATTAAAAATAAAGAATAAATAAATCTAAAAAGCAGTCACATGTCGAAGCCAGGAACCAGGAAATTCAATGCAGGTCTCCTTTGGACCTGAGGGCACCAGTATAATTCCACTGGAGACCAAGAGGCTGGAAAAAGCCGAGGTGGGCTCCGGATACACATGATTCTGGAATCCCCCATGCCCCGGGCTGTAGATGGAGGCAGCTGCATTCAGTCAGGAAGGAGTGGCTAAATCTCACTTCCACAGACAAACATAGCATTGTGGTACCCATGGGCCTTAGGGGGAAAGCCAGGCTTTCTGTACTCTAGATGTGAATAGCCCTGCATATTAAATCAGACAAGCGCATCCCTTAGGGCTCCACACTCATCTCCCAGGACTCTCTGAGAGCAACATCATCTTGGGGTGTAAACAATTGTCCCTCAAAGCGGTGCTGGAAGAAACAGAAGCGTTTGCAAACAAGCCATGCGGTCTCCCTCCTCTGTCTGTATGGCTACTTCTCTTTTCTCCTCCGGCCCTGGCTCTAAGAGAGGAAACCAAGCAGAGGAGCCCAGCTCATCCTCCATCACTCAAGTTATTCATATTCATGTAGGAGAGGAGCAGAGTGCCCGGGATTACCTCCAAAGAAAGAGCAAGGCAAGCGGGGTACTGTGCACTTGGCCTCAATGGAGACTCTCTCTGCAGACACCCAACTCCGTCCATCACACATGTTTACACACTCAAATGCACACTTCACACCTCCACCTTACCACCACCACCATCACCCCTCCTCCTCCTCCTCTTCTTTCTCCTCCTCTTCCTTCTCTACTACCACAGCCATACTACTACCACATACACACACACCATCACCACCACACACACACACACACACACATACATGCTCTGACAAGCTGGGACACAACAACCCATGCTCCCTAAGGAGTGTCCACACCAATGGATATTGCTGCCACAGCATATTAGCAGGACTCAAAGGTGGGGGAGGGCATTATAATCATCCAAGTAGCAATGGCCCTTTAGCCAAGGCGTGGTGCTCTAGACTGCTAAGCCCCTCTCCTCAGATGCAAATGGAGAAAGGAAGAATGAGTCTTTCTTTTCCCAGAGTCTTCCAACAGGATGACAGGAGATAGCAATGATGTCACTGTGAAGCCCACTCCCACCTACCTGCCTCAGTCTGACTGCCAAGTGTGCTCACAAATTTTTGCAGGATCAAGGGACCTGGCACTAGTTGGGCATGCCTTTATTCCTTGGAACTCAGGAGGCAGAGGCAGGCAGATCTCTAGTCTACAGATGGAGTTCTGAGATAGCCAAGGTTACACAGAGAAGCCCAGTTTCAAGAAAAAAAAAAAAAAAAAAAACAAGGATCAAAATAGCAACAACCAAGAGGTCTGGCAATGAGCTGGGGAGATGGCTACATTGATAAAACGCTTGTGCAAGCATGAGGACCCAGGTTCAATCCTCAGGACCCATGTAAACAGTCACATACCATGGTGCTCCTGTAACCCCATCACTGGGGAGGTGAAGACAGGCAGATCTCTGGGGCTCACTGGCCAGCCAGCCTAGCCAGCTTAGAATACAAGATCAACAGAGAGATCCTGCCTCAAAACACAAAGTGGGCAGCACCAAAGCTGAGCTCTGACCTCAGCAGGCACACAGGTGGGGGGTGGGGGGTGGAGTCAGGCTAGTAGCTGCCCTCCGGCATGTGAAATCCCTTTGTTTCTCTGCTTCTAAGTCTACAGTGATGAGAAAGCTCAGGGTGGGAAGAGGCATCTATTTTCTCATTCATTTCCAATATCTCGGGATGAATTTAGGAGAGTTGCCATAGCACATTTCCTCCTGATTAATAATAGAGTCCTTACTAATACATTGCGAGGGCTGTGTTTAGACCTTGTGAAACCTCCACTAATTAGTTCTGAGACACCAACACCCCAATGAGTACACTCCATATCACCCCATCCCTTGAAGAAAGTGAAACACACATGAGTGGATTAATCTTGTTTGAAGGCAGGGCCCCAGTTGTCTCTTAAAGGTCCCACACTTCTTAATCTCTTATTATGGAGATTAAACTTGAATGTGAGTTCCCAAGGAGACAAACCATAGCAAAGCCTGGCACAGCAGCACAAGCCAGGTCAAGTCCCTCCACAGCCCCATCTCATCCCCATCCCCCACCCCATCCCACGTGGAGCATCATCTTTAAATGTTTCAGGATGAATCCATCCTTGCACAACTTCTCACACTCAATAAGGCAGCCATTTGGGCTCCTCTTGAGCTGCTCTTTTCTAACACTCCTGATACCTGTGTCCCTTGCTGACCCCAAAGATCTGTCACATGTTACTATCATTAATTTGGGCCTAAGGAGAGAGAATAACTTAAGGAGTACTGACAGAAGCTCACACTTTTTTTTTTTTTTTTTTTTTAATTTTGGACATTCTTTAAAATGTGTCTGGCATCTGGCATATGAATGAGTACTGAGAGACTATGGAGGGATAATTTGACACAGCTCTACACACATGATGGCCAAATCAGGGTAATTAGCCTTTCCATTGCTTCAACTCTGATCCATTCTCGGGGTAGGGAACCTTCAAACTCTTCATTTCTGAGTATTTTGAAATATATAACAGACAGCCAGGGTTACAGAGAGAAACCCTGTCTCAAAAAACAAACAAACAAAAAACAAAACAAGAACCAAAACAACCCAAGGTCTGGCAATAAGCTGGGGAGATGGCTGCCCTCCTGCATGTGAAATCTCTCTGTTTCTTTGCTTTTAAGTCTACAGAGACGAGAATGCCCAGTCCTTACAGTAAACTGTTGAGAAAGCTGGACAGACTCTATCCACTGTGTACTAGGGCCGTCACTAGAGCTCAGCACCCCACCCCAGCCCCACAGCCCAACCCCTCTCTTTTTAAATGTATGCAAGTGTTTGTCTGTATGTATGTGTATCACATGTATTCAGTCAGTTCTGGCAGGCACAGATGAAGGCATCAGAGACCCTGGAAGTAGAATTATAGATGAATGTGAGCTGCCAGGTAGGTACTAGGAGCTAGGTCTTCCGAAAGAGCAGTAAGCACTCTTAACTGCAGAGCCATCTATCCAGCCCCTTGTGTATATATTCATTCATTCACTCATTCATTCATTCAGAGACAGGGTCTCATTGTGTAAGCCTACAATTCTCAACTTGTGGATAGCAACCCTTTTACCCGTCAAATGATCCTTACACAGGCCTAGCCTAAGACCATCAGAAAACAGATATTTTCATTCCAATTCATAACAGTAGTAAAATTACAGTTCTGAAGTAGCAAGGAAAGAATTTTATGGGGGGGGGGGAGTCACCACAACAGGAGGAACTGTACTAAAGGGTCAAAACATTAGGAAGGTTGAGAGACACTGGTATAGACAGACATCTGACCCTCTTGCTCCCAAATGCTAGAGTTACAGGAGACTCACAATTAATAATAATAAAAAAAAAACCCTTAAGTCCCACCCTCTCCTCTAGATCCATTTTAAGCCCAAATTCATCCCAAGACCCAGCAAGCTAGGCTCAGCCATCCATCCACCCTCTCCGCTCCAATTAAAGATAATCAGTAGTGAATAGAAGAGGGCGGGGGGGGGGGGGAGCAGTCTAGGGCATGGAGAGAGATCACTGGGTAAGGGCACTCGCTGCTCTTGCAAAGGGTTCGGTTCCCATCACCTACATGGGAGTTCACAACACCAGGTAACTCTGGTTCTAGGAGATCCAGTGCCCTATCCTGGCTTCTATAGGTACCAGGTACACACTTAGTACACATACATACATATATAGGCACACCCACATACATATAAAATAAAAACAAATAAGCCTTTTGAGAGACAGAGACAGAGACACACAGAGAGAGAGAGAGAGAGAGAGAGAGAGAGAGATCTATTCAATTTGGCCACATTGGGAAGAACAAGAGGCAGTGGCACCCGCACCCCGCCCCGCCCTGCCCCTGCAAGTCCCTCTTCCAGGTTCCAAGGGAGGTTTAGATTTAAATACAAGGCAAGAATCATGCATAACTAAGCTGTCCTGGCTAAGGTGTGGCCACGCCCATCACCAACCTTGTTTGGTTCCAGTTTCTCTTGTAATGCAGTCAGACAGGTTTTCACAGCTGTGCGAAATCTCTTTCTAGGAGACAAGTTTCCATTCTGGCTGGCACCAGATGTCAGCCTTTTCCTTCTTCCAACAAGCACTCCTGGAGAAGTGCTAATTCTTTGAGGGCCATTGCTTGCCTACACTGATAGCTGAAGGTGTTAAGTCTTTATCCCTCCATGACAATTACACTAGACAAATACTCACCTGGTCAGTTCAAAGCCTTGGGCTTCATCCTCAGCACTGTGTGTGTGTATATATATGTATATATATAGACATATATATGTGTGTGTCCATGTGTATATGCATATATAAACATATACATGATCTTATATTTAATAATAAGACTGGTCTTCCTAGATCTCATAAACATTGTTTCTTTTCATTGTTTTGTTATAGTCAATTAGAGAAGTAACGCAACAATGTATTTCATAAAGTAAATAACGATGTAACATAAGAAATGTCTAAGGGTGGGAGAGAGGATAAAAGCACTTGCTGCTCTTGCAGAGCAAGAGCAGGTTTGGTTCCCAGCACCCACATGGAGGCTCACAACCATCCAAAACTCCAGTTCCAGGGGCTCTAACTCCCTCTTCTGGCTTCGATGGGCACCATACTCACATGTTGCACATACACCCACTCTGGCAAAACACTCCTACACAAAAAGTAAATGAATCTTGAAAAGTTAGAGACATCTACATTCGTGCAAATGGCAACCAAGTCTGTGTTCTTCTCAGCATAGGAGTGAGGCTGCACTAAGAATAAGCACGCTGACTCCCTCTATACCTGTTACCCTCCAGCTGAGTGATCCTGGCAGCATTTTCGCTTTATCCAAACACCCAAGGTAACCATAGAAACGCCAGCCAGGAGCCAGCAGCAGACAGAGCAGAGACACCTGGGAAGTAGGGAGGGGCTGTTCTTTCCAGGTAGCTGAGCCTGTAAGGCATGTAGCAGGAAACTGCAGACAGAATTGTCTACCACATTGGAAGCATCGGGAGGCTATCTGTCGTGAGAAGGGATGGGCAGACAACATTAGTGATGCACAGAGAAGCAAAACTCTAGGAAAACACAGCCCAGGTACCCAAGACCAGCTCTGGGCTTCCATGGGCTGTCCCACAATCCCATCACAAATAGTCAGTCTCAGGAGCACAGTGAGAACTTCTGCTGCTGCTCCCACATCCATGAGGCCGCTGTGGTGGTCCCTCAGCATCTTCAGCACTGCTTCTGCCATCCTGGAGGGTACCAAAGTCTTTGAGTGCTCCTTTAGTAAAAGCACAGTGTTTGCGCTGAACGTACACATATTACATACACACTTTAAATCCCAGCTAGATGCAAAGACTGCAGAAACCATGGCCCTACTGCATTGGCAGGGGGTGGACAACACGAAAAGGCTTGCATGTGTTAGGCACAGGTGCAGATTCTTTTTATGGGTAATTTCAACCTGTAATTTATTGATCCAAGCATGTAGACTCCATAGCCCGTGAAGGCTGAGTTTGCAGCAAAGACAAAATGAAAAACTTGCCTTAGATAACCTTCCCTTTTGAGGGAGGAAAAAAAGGAAGGGAGGGAGGGAAGAAGAAGGGAGGGAGGGAAGAAAACTTTTAAATGCTATTTTCTAAATCTGGCAGGAAATATGAAAAACATTTGAAAAGCACCACTTGGGGCTTGGTAGAGTACTTGCCTGGCATTGACAAAGACCTGTGTGTTCTACCCCCAAGCATTGCATAAAACCAGGCATGGTAGTGCATGCCTATAATCCCAGTACAGGAGGTAGACACAAGAGATTAGAAGCTCAAACTCATCCTCAGCAACAGAGTGAGTTCAAGGCCAGCCCGGGGTAAACAAGATGAGGTCTCAAAGAGAAATGCTTTTAGTTGAAAAATAAAATAAGGAGCATTCAACCCAGGCATGTAATCCCTGTAATCCCATTCAACCACCTGTAATCCCACCCAGTACCTACAAGGCTGAAGCAGGGTGATTGCCCCAAGTTCAAGGCCAGCCTGGACTATAAGATGAGACACTGTCTCAACTCTCACCCCTCCCCATTTAAAAAGCATCATACGTATAAACTAACCAGAGACCCGATCACACGAGAGATAATGAGAAATGAATGTTTACTGAGCCGATACATATAATGAGTGGGGACACCAGGCCTGGTTTTGACATAATCCTTCTCATTTTAACGGTCCCCAGGGGGCAGTATCCTTTGCTCCATTTCACTGGTGAGATAACCCAGGCTCAAGAACAATGGGCACTGGGTGCGGCTGGTGAGAAGGCTCAGCAGCCAAAGTTACTTACTAAGAAAGCCTGGTGTTGAAGGTGGAAGTAGAGAGCCGACCCCTCCCTACCCTTGTCTTTTGGCCTCCCTCTACAAGCTGGCTCTGACACACACACACCAGAACACAATAGCAATTTCGAAAGGGCTGGTGAGATGACCCAGAGAGTAAAAGTGCACACTGCACAAAGCCTAGAGACCCGAGTTCAATCCCCAGAACCCACATAACAGTAGACAGGGAGATCACCTCCGCCAAGTTGTCCTCTGACCTCCACATACACACTATAATAACTTAAAAAAATTTTTTTTAATAATAATTTTTTATTTTTTTTTATTTTTTTATTTTTATTTATTTTTTTATTTTTTTGGTTTTTCGAGACAGGGTTTCTCTGTGTAGCCCTGGCTGTCCTGGCACTCACTTTGTAGACCAGGTTGGCCTCAAACTCAGAAATCCGCCTGCCTCTGCCTCCCGAGTGCTGGGATTAAAGGCGTGCGCCACCACGCCCGGCAATAATTTTTTAAAACAAACACTTCTCCCAAAGTCACCCAGTAGTGGCCCACCAACCAAGTTCCTGAAACTGGTTACTTTAGCCACACACACCGCACTTTGCATGACAACGAATGCTCCTTCCTAAGTCACAGCGAGCAAGTATGTCACAACAGACCTGCATATTACGCACACTTTTTACTTCCTCTTTCATGATCAGCCTCCCAGTTCAGGTAGCAAAAGGCCCAACCTCAGTTACTTTCTCCCTCTCCAAGCTGAAACTCTACGGAATCATTCATTTCCAAAGCTCCACACATCCTACAACCGATCATTCGAGTGCACCCAATATCAGTTCAATGCAATGAGCCTGGTCACGCTTCAGTCTTCCTAACCCTAAACAGAGTCATTTCTACCATTTACATAATCCCCAAGGGCTTCCTCAATTCTACACCTACCTGGCAAACCAAAAATCATTTCCCGCTGTGCACCAAGGCAGGAACCCTGAGAACACAATCACTTCTCTCTTTTTGCAGTGTTAAGATAGGAAGAGATCCAAAAGAAACTCCCGGGGAAGAACTGGAAAGGCAGGGTCTGCCAGGATTTCAGAATGGCTCCCTTCACGACCAAGTCTGCCTTTGTCATTATCTGAAGCCCATATAATGCCTGGTGTGGCAACAATGGCCTGAGACGTCGGTTCTCACCTCTGTCCCAGCAGCCTTCCTCGGTGCTGAAAGCAAGCACAGCTGCCAGGAAAGGGTGGACTGCCCCGGGTCCTTAGCTAATGATGCCAAATGCCAAGCGAGTTGGGGCAAGATTCCATGTAAGCAAAGATCAGAGGTCAAGGAAAGCGTCGGGTTTTACTCCTTGCCCCAGGGTGAATAAAGCTTCTATTTTTCACAGCTACCTCCAAACATGGGGACAGGAAGTGTGACAGCAAGTGGCACCCCATTCCAGGCAAGGCAGCAGGTATTTTTGGCACAGTTCACCAACAGGGTGATTACTCATGGAGGAAAGCCCCCTCTGTTTCCAATGGCAGAGTGCTGTCATAACTCCAGTGTCTAGCTGGTCCAGTATTGCAACCATGGGCTGGGTGGAAACTGTGCATCCCCAGGAATCTGAGTTTTAAAGGGCTCTCCGGGTAATATCAATGCACAGTAAAGTTGGAAGGGGGTGCAGATTACCATACCCGGAACAGAAATGATAGGTGGATGGATGTGTCTTGTCCCTAACCTGTGATTCCTAAGATCATGTGTCCACACAATGAAAAGGTCTTCCACATTTCACTGGTCATCCTGCAGCTGTTTGTAGCTGACTGCTAGATGACTTGGTATCTGGCATGGTCTAGTGACGGTAAAGAAGACACAGAGTAAAGCTCAGCCCTGGAAGGGCTACCTTCCAACAGAGGGACAACGAGCAGGCATGAGACTCATCAGCAGTGAGAATGTCACCAAGGACAGAAAGGAAGCAAGAGACACAGAAAGACCCAGAGCACTGGAAGAGGAACTTTGGTAGAATAAGAGGTCCAGAAAAGTCACTCCCTCAAAATAACACATGAGCTGGATCTGGAGAGAAAGAGTTAGCCATTCAAAGAGAGGAGGGGAGGGGAGGGGAGGGGAGGGGAGGGGAGGGGAGGGGAGGGGAGGGGAGGGGAGGGGGAGGGGGAGGGGGGAAGGGGGGAGGGGGAGGGGGAGGGGGGAGGGGGGGAGAGGAGAGGAGAGGAGAGGAGAGGAGAGGAGAGGAGAGGAGAGGAGAGGAGAGGAGAGGAGAGGAGAGGAGAGGAGAGGGATCCAGCCATTCAAAGGGAGGAGAGAGAGAGAGCAGTCTAGACAACCATCCAGAGCCAGTGCAGAGAGCCAGAGTCAGATAAGTGGCAGGGGAATTCCAGGAACACAGCAGAGGCCTTGGTCTTGGAGGGTGGTGCATCCAAGAGAGAGCTCAATTGCCAATGATGTAAGAGGCATAGTGGAGGTAGGACAACATGAAGCCAAGAACCTCCTCAGCATCCATCGGTGTTCGCCCAGCTTCCTTGGGACCTACTGAAATGCCATTTGCAGGTGTTATTTATATACACATTCACCTTTCCCATAGTACAGAGAATAGATTGGGCCTAGGCCAGCAGCCAGGCAGCATTCGCTAAGGAGAGAGGCCCTGCTGCAGGAGGACTCTGACTTTTGGCAGGTTCTGACTGACCCAAGGCTAACTGGGAAGTCCTGGATACTGTCCTGAGCTGTTAGCTGCTCTGGATGAAACAGTGTGAGCCAAACTGTACTCTGGGCATCCTCTAGGCAAGCAGCCTCTAGGTATCTGTGGTCCAGGGCCTTGCAGGGAGCAGCTCTGAAGAAAACTGACCAAACACAGTGAGTGTGTCGAGTGCCAGCTCCTCTGGCAGTATCTACATCAAATGAAATGCGAATATACTTCCTGACCAGCTCTCGGTTTACACATTTATGCTACAAACACACTAGTGTGTACAAAACGGCAGTGCCTCAAGATGACTCATTCCATGTTTGTGTAAGATGGGAAACAACCCAAATGTTGAACAACAGGGGATGGGTCAAATACACTTTCATTTTACCCATACAGCAAGATCTTATGTACCAAAACATGGTAAGGATACAGTCACAATCTAAATATATGTATGTATGTTTAGGTGCAGTATATATATTTGTATAAAACAGATATATTACATACACATATATATGCATTCAGTTATCTTTATCAGCAGGTGATTGGTCCCAGAATCCCCATAGGTACAAAGGCTCAGGGATGCTCAAGCGCCTTATGTAAAACAGCTGAGCATTGGTGTGTAGTCTACATTATTGTCCCAGCTTTCAACCTATCAGCCTAGGGTAGCTAATGGGTTAGAATTCTGGATGTGGTTGTCTTACTACACTGTTTAGGGAGTGATGGCAAGAAAAACATTTGTGTTTGTTCAGCAGAGGTACAGTTTCTTCTCTTTGTTTTTCAAGTATTTTTGAGTCATAGTTGGTTGAATACACAAATGCAGAACTCACAAACGTGGAGGGCCAACTGAATATGTAGCTATATGATACACTGAAATTTTAATATAATATTAAATGTTTTTAATAGATAGTAGATGGTAGATCAATCGATAGACAAGCTAGCACTGTCAAATGATAAATAGTGGATTTCCAGTAGCATGAATGGACTTTAACAATCACCCAAAAGAAGTGAGAATTCTTACATGCAGCCTTGCTGTGGTGGCACATGCCTTTAATCCCAGAGAGGCAGAGGCATGCAGATTTCTGAGTTCAAGGCCAGCTTGGTCTACATAGTTCTTTTTCTCTTTCCTTAAAGATTTATTTATTTTATTTATATGAGTACACTGTAGCTGTCTTCAGACACTTCAGAAGAGGGTGTCAGATCTCATTACAGATGGTTGTGAGCCACCAATTCCCAGGCTGGGAATTGAACTCAGGACCTCTGGAAGAGCAGCCAGTGCTCTTAACCGCTGAGCCATCTCTCCAGTCCCCAGAGGGAGCTCTTACATGTATATTCACTACTATATCCAGAAAAACCTTGATAGAAGACATTGAAAAAAAAAAAAGTAGTAAGGTTGATTACCTCAGAATAGAGTACACCAACTCTATATAGTTTGAAATTTGTGTCATGTAAATATATAACCTATTCAGGCTAACTGAATGCAATTTTAAACAAATGCATTCAAATTAGCTCTAGAAAGTACAAAGGTTCGTGGTACTGAGCGCCTTGAAGGGTACACAAAGGAGGGGGTGGGAATGAGAAGCAGAAGTACAAGATTTGGAGATGCTAACAGATGATCAGTCTGGAAGGCTGCACAATTCTTAATCCCACCACAGGAACAAATGGCACTCCTGACAGAAGCCGGAACTTAAGAACCTGGAGCCTCTCCTACATACCCTACTGGTATGTTAATTTTGGAGTTTGTGTGTGTGCACACTCACAAGCACACACTCATGCTACAGTGCAGAGAGAGAGAGAGAGAGAGGCATCTCTTCCCACTGAGCCATCTTGATGGATTCTTGAATGCCTTATAGGACACGAGGCTGGCCAGGCACCTTAGACATCAGTTCTTGCTTACGGTGCCACCGAACTAATAAGGCTTTTCCTAAAAGCAAAGTCAATGGGAACAGTGTCTCTGGCTCCCCGTTATAACCTGAATCACAATGAAGGATGAACCCACTGAGGTGAGCCAGGTCCCAGAAAGGATAACAAAGACAGAAAGATCCAGGAGATGGCATTAATATGGGGGAACCAATTCCAAGGGTGGGATAGAAAGCAACACAGGACACACACACACACAGAGGGGGGTGGGGAGAGAGAGCTGTCTCTGACAGAAGGGAAGGAAAGCTTAGGAGGTGGTAGAAGAAAGGGCTGGAGAGGGCTGCTGGTGGACTCTAGCTGTATGGTCGTGGGTAGCTGGAACTCGGCTCTCCAAACCTGGGTACCCTCATTTGGAAAATCCAATCTACCTTGGATACTTGCCTTCACCATGTTAAAATGCTTTATACACAACCAAATACCACACTGGCTGGCCCACAAGAGGTTCTTGGTTATAGGCAGCCCTAAATGGCAAACAAACTGTGCGTGACAGAAATATCTCTACAGCAGAAATGCCACAGAGGCAGTGTAACTGCCCTGAAAAGAATGAACACAGTCTAAAGAAACACCCTTTACTTGGTCTCTCAGACTATTAAAACAATGGACCCCAAGAAAATGGAATCCCCACTTCTGCCCCACTCCCACTCCCACCCCCCAGGAATCTCATGCTGGGAGAAGAGAAAGCTTAAAGCTTGGGACAGCCAGAGGGAAAGCTTTTCTCCAGGTAAGTGATTTGCAATTTGTCAACCCACCTGGCAGGAGGGTGGAGCCATAACAATGTGGGGCGGCCTGCACCTGAATAGGAACCACTCAGCCACCCATCATCCTGAGCCTCTATTAAACCTCTATTGCAAGGTCTCACTTGAAGACCTTGAAAACCGACTGGGAGGGTCACCGGGTCCTGTTTGTCCCTCTTCTCAAGGTTGAATAAATCTCCTTTTCTGCTACTAATGTGTCTGTTTAAACAGGCTTATGGCTGAACCTGGCTTGCTGAAGCATACATAGACTGTGACCCAAAGTCTGGTAGCAGTAGGACTCTGAAGGGAGTTTCTGGAAATCAAAGGAAGGTGTGTACAATGCCACCGGCTCAATTTCACTTATCTGGTGCCTTCTCCTTATCAGGTCACAACGTGGACTGAGGCACAGGTCAGTCTTGCTGACAGTGGAGAAAGAAGGACACTTCACCAGGACTCATTAAAGGGATGGCTCTCTTCAGTCCCAGGCAAACGCTCATATGTGCAAACCTCCAGCAGCCAAGGCCAGCCTGATAACTGTTTGGGGTTTTCCACTTCCTGTGTTATGTGTGCAGAACCTCTTAACCGTGACTGTGAAGTCAGTCAGGAGTAGCCTCAAAGGTACAATTGAAAGAAGCCTCCTAAGTCTGCAGTGAAGTCTTAACACCTGTGCAACCATTTCGAAATTCAGTCCAGTGCCTCTGCATTTTCCATAATCATGGACTGCCTTGAATCTCGGGCAAACAAACTCAAAAGGAAAGGAAAAAATGCCTACAGCCCACAGTAAAAGGATAAGCCCAGGGCTATTCCCTTGTCACACTTGGTAAACCCAGTTAACAGAGCCTCCCATGCTTTTGCTCTGAAGAGGAACTAACTTCAGCCTTGTCAGTACAAAACAAGAACTTATATGGATTCTCTTCTCCAGTGCTGAGAGTTGAAACCAGATGCCTGTGCCTGCCAGTCAGGTATTCTACCGTGGTGCAACACCCCAAGTCCTCACACAGACAACATCATCACCACCACCACCACCATCACAGAAATATCCAGGAAAGTATAACAATGGTCCACATCCCTAAATGCTTCGGCGGCCAAAGTATGAGATAAAGGCTGGAGGTGTGGCTCAGCCAGTGAAGTACTTGCCTAACAGGCAAGAAGCCCTGGGTCTGATCCCCAGAACCAAATAAACGAGGTATGGGATCTCAGCACTCAGGAAGTAGAGTCAGGAGGATCAGAAGTTCAAGGCCACCCTCAGCTAAGCAGGGAGTTGAAGGACAGTCTAGGATACACAAGACCCCGCCCCAAACAACAATGATAGTAAGTACCAGAGACCATCAGAGCATGCTCTGTAATTGGTACCCCCATGTTGTGGGGTTGCTCCATGGGCCTGTACTGTAGAGATGCCACCTGAGAGGGGGGAAGAATGCTCCAACAAGCTTTTAAATCGGACCAGACCCAAGCCTTTAGCATAGATGGGGCTTAAGAGGAACCCATGGTATAGAAATTGCCCTAATAGGTTTTATACTCTAACTTTTTTATCACCTACTTGACAAACAAATCCAGTGTAAACAACTAGTATAAACTAGCAGTGAAACAGAAAAGAAACATTGGCTAAAAGTCAATCTAGAATTCAGTTCAAAGCTAAAGAAGCCAGGCTCCAAAAGCCAGAAGCGTAATACAATAAATACAGTAAAGGAAAGACCGGTAGCCCCCACTTTAGAATTTCTCCAGCCTACTTTGTTAGGAGCTTTTTCTCCACTTCGGTAACCCTGGCTTCCAAGGGTAGGTATGAAACGTCTGGGAATAGCCGAGCATGGTTGGTTTAGGTATGGAAGGGAACTGCTGATGGACAGACTTGCTCAAGACACCGTTTGAGCCCAGAAAGAACCCCCAGCCTGCTTGTAAACACAATGTATCCCTGGAATATTCCCGAGGCAAAATACGGAGGTGCCATCGCACGTTTCCAAAGGAAACTGCAGCGTCTGGCTTCCCCCTCCCATCCCGGCCCCCTCCACACACACAAAGCATCCTTGCCTTTGAAACCACAATTTTCATCTCCGAAGAATACAAGGTATATAATTCTCAACTGGAGTAGACACCCACTCCTGGGAGACTGTGCCCAAAGGTTAAATTACAATCTTTACTAACCTCTGACACATCTGAGAGTGTTCTGATAGACCCGCCCACTCTCACTTGCTTCCTTCCAGAGCAGAAGAGATAATTTCAGCCAGCTGTCAGTTCTCTAATCTCACAGTAAACTCACTTACTGTGGAGGGAAACAAAACGATCCAAACTGGGTGCCACAGCTGCTCACAAACAGGTACACCCAGGAAAAACCCTGCCACCACGTGTGCGGCCCTTTATTCAAGGGTTCCTGGCCACGCGCTCCCCTTTTCCAGACGCACGCGCACCAATACACCAGAGCACTAACATATACAGCTGGATACCGAGTTTCCCTCCTGGAACAGTAACCGGTCTTCTGCATCTGACCCATTCGGTTCCTATACCTAGAATCCAAGCCTATTCCAGCCTCCGCACCACACACGTGGGGATGCGCTTCCAGCTGGTATCAGGAGCGAAGCGTGGAGGTGGGGGAGGCCACCGAGTGGAAAGGGGAAAGCTGAGAGTAACACGCTTGGGTCTGGGATTCCTGGGGTATGTCCAATTGGAAAGGGAGCGAAGCGAAGAGCCAAGCTAAAGAAGAGAGGGCTGGGGGAGGGGTCGCTCACCCAGGGTTTTGACAGCGATCTGCCTAGTGAGCGGCGGCGGCAGGTTGATGCACACCAAGTCCACATCCTGGTGCAGGAGCACCTCGTCGATGCGGCTGGTGTAGAAAGGAACGCTCATCTCCTTGGCCAGCTCCTCGGCTTCTTCCTGCGTGCGGCCCCACAGCGCCTTCACCGCGAAGCCCTCATCTTTCAGCAGCGGGATGATGACTCGGGCTGTGAGGCTGGTGCCGAACACGCCCACCCCGGGAAGCATGGCTGCTCAGGTCCGCCCGGTTCTGCTGCTGCCGGGATCTCCAGTCGAACACCGGCGCGCACGCCTCTCCGGCCGGTCCCGCAGTCCCCGGCTCCTGCGACCGACCTCGCTGCGCTGCGCTAGCCGCCGAGCCCCGGGCAAGGCGCCCGAGTGCGGTGGCGTGACAGCGCACCGAACCACAGACCCTGCAGGCTCCGGGAGCCTCAGCGCCGTGACTGCTGCAGTGCCCGCCACTCGGGGCTCGTGTCCTTCCCGGAGACAGCGGCAGGGACTCCGCCAGGACGCACGAGGCCCCGAAGCCCCGTGGAGCCCGGGCTCAGGCAGCGCTCCCGCGGCAACGCCAGCCGGCTCCGTGCGCCCGGCCGAGGCCGCCCCATGGCCGGCTCATCCCGGCAGAATCTCTCTCCCGGATGGCGCTCCTGATTCACCACCCTCTGTGGGCTGCGGATCTTCTTTTTCCCCAAGTCCTTGGTAACGAATGGAACCCAGAGGCCACCCGGAGGCCGACTAAGGATGAGGCTTGTAGTGTACCAGGCGCCGATCCCGAGCAGCAGCACCGCAGCGGCGGATACCACCCGGCGCCAGGCTCCTCATTCTGCTGCCATATTCGTTCGCTCGCAGCGCGCCTTGGGCGGCCTCGGCCCCGCTCGGGCTCGGGCTCCGGCTCCGGGATCCCGCGGGTACGAGGGCGGAGTTGGCGACTTTGACTGTCAGCGGCTGGGGTTCCTGCACCGCCCTTGCAGTAGCGCCGTGCTCCATTGGCCGCCAAGCGTCGCCCCCGCCCTTGTCTCCGCCGCCCAAGGCTCTCGTTGCGCTCAGCGCCCGGCCCCTGGAACCCGCTTTGACTCCTCCCCGGCCCCGCCTGGCTCGCCTGCTGCCCCCGGGTGGCTTCCCTTTCTCTGCGCTCTCCGCCTCCGCGGCCGCCTCCTCCTCGTTGTGCTCCAAGCTCCGCCCAAGCAAGCAAATAAATCTATCAAAGCAGGGTGCGCCCTTAATAGGCTAGAACTGGGTTCTTTGGAAAATATTGGCGGATGCTAAGACCTCGGGGAGGCCGGAGGACCCCACAAAAGTGTGAGCAGCGTGGTTCACAGTCTCCTCTCCCGGGTATTTTTCTGTGCTCGCCACTCCTCTAGGGAAGCTGTGCAGGCACTTAACCCTGAGGTTATTGGAAACTCGTTTCATTGATGAGAAAGTGAGCTCTGAGGAGGTTAAGGGATTTGCTCAAGGTGACACACATGAACAACAGTGCCAGGATCGGAAGGCAGACACCAGCATCTCGGCGCTGAACCCCTAGAGTTCTGACTCGCAAGTGTGCCAGCTCCAATCCCAAACCAACTCCACTCCTGAGGAGGCTCCACTGGTCACCTACTCCATGCTTGTGCCCATGTGGCATAGGCGACCTCACCCAGACTGGGGACTCCGCAGTGGCTGTGGCACGTGTGTCTGGAGTCTGGTCTTCCTTGTTTACTTCTGGCTGCCTGCCACTCCTGGCCACTGCCCTCTGTCAGCTTCAGTTCCCAGGCACAGCGCTTCTCCTGGCCTTCATTACATCTGCAGTCAGAATGCTGGGGCCCCTCAGACCAAGATGTGTGGAAAGCCCTAACTGTGGTGGTGACGGAGTGAGTGTCTGATGTCTCAAGATATCCTCGTCACTTATCACAGGGCCTAACGAGATAGTAGGCACTTGTCTAAATACACAAATGGATGGATATTCACCACCTGTCACATTGTGCCCTCTTCGTACTGGGAGGGAGGAGTCAATGCCAAAGGGCAAGGGGACCTGCTCTTCTAGCTCAGTGTTTCTGGAAAGGTGACGTTACTACTGTCTATTATGTTCATCCCTGGCACTCAGAGGAAGAGACACGTGCCCTGCTTCAACATAAGCGTGGAAAACATGATACATCTGAGTGTTTAAAGCAACTTATAACAACTGGGAGAGAGACAGAGCTCTTGGAGAGAGCTGTACACACACATGTACACACACACACACAGGCTTGTGTGGCAATGGGAGGAGGCAAAGTTGACCTCAAGACGACATTATTAAAAAGGACAAAGTGCTCCGGGATTGGCAACAGCCTGAACAGGGTCAGACAAAGAGCAGACAAGATATGCCTGCTGATGGTTAGCTGAGAAGTGCCAAAGGAAAAGGAGGCGTGCAGCAATCGCTGCCAGGGTGCTGCCTTGGAGCAGAGTGAGAGCCACGGTATGCCACCCCTGGACAGATGCAAGGTGGGTGACTCCTGGCTTGCAGAGTCAGAAACCGGAGCTGACTCTTGGCTCTGCCATTTGCACCCTGTGGGACCCGGGACAAATGTCTTCTCTGTGTCTGTCTGTAAAGGGGGACAATAGCTGACACTAGAGAGGACCATGTGATTTGACAGTCGTGACGTCCTGAGAAGGATGCTCCCTAGAAAGGTTCTATGTAATATATATGCCCTCTATTTTGATATTTATTTTTATTACATACATTCTATTTGAAAATAAATGTTAGGCCATGTATATAACCTGAATGAATTCTGTTATGCTCTTGTATGTTGTTTTGGGCTTGTTTGTTTGTCGATTTGGGTTTTTTCTTTACTATTGTTTATACGTATGGGTGTGGGTATATACCACATGAATGCATATGCCCTTGGAGGTCAGAAGAGGGCATTGACTGGATCTGCTGGAGCAGGAGCTGCAGGTGGTTGTGAACCATTCTATATGAGCATCAGAGATAGAACTCAAGTTCTCTGAAAGGACAGTGAGCACTCTTACCTGCTGAGCCATCTTTCCAGCCACTGTTTGTTGTTGTTTGTTTGTTTTTTTGTTTGGTGTGGTTTATTTGGGTTTTTGTTTTGTTTTCAGATGAGGTCTCATGTAGCTCAGGGTAGAATCCAACACACTATCCAGAGGAGGACGACCTTGATTAAATTCTGATCCTCCTGTCTCCACCTCCCAAGCCTATAACCACAGGTATGTACATATATATATATATATACCTTCTCAGTCCTCTGTAACAATACCATTCCCTGTTATCCACAAAGGAGGGAAGATGGACTTTCCTGCATGTCTTTCAAAGAGAGGCTGCCCTTTGAATGCCCCTCTGGGGCATTCAAGTCCGGGATATCAGTAGCTAGACACTGTCCTTGCCGGTCTGCCTGCTTTCACTCTGAACTCCCTGCTCAGTAGCCAGAGTGAGCTAAGCGATCTTTTGAAAGGTGAGTCATCTCATGTCCTACAACGACAATGGATTTGAGTCACACATATATTCCAAAGTCCTTAGGGAACCTGAACAACCCTACGTAACCTAACTTGACCTCACTCTGATCTTGCATACCTTAGTATTTAACCATTTCCGGCTACAGGCTCTGTATTCCAGCGCGTTGGTCTCCTAGCTCTGCACTGTGCAAGCTGAGTTTGCTCTCGTCTCAAGGCTTTTATATTAGCTGCTCTGCCTCACACACATGTACACGTACGCACACATACACAGACAGACAGACAGAGGCCTGCTGCTCACTTTTCTCTAGCTTGTGCTCATCCTCCTCCCCTTAGGTCAGGCCTTTCTGGCCACCTCCTCTAAAGTACCCTCCTTGTCACAAAAGTCATCCTTTATCGCTGCTTTCCCCCCTATGTCGCCTGTTTATCACCCACTTGCCTAATGGACTGCAGACTCACTGAGACTGGAAGGATGCCTCAGGTCTCCTTCACTTCTGAATGTCCGGTACCTGTGGCCTTTGGAAGCTTACTAGGGTTGGATAAGTCATCAGAGCAGAGCACCATGATTGAATTCTGGAGGCTTCATAGAAGGAGAGAATGCCAGAAGAGTCTGTCTCGTTCCAGTGATGCCTAGTACCACTCTAGAACATTCCTAGCAGACCAGCATCCCCAGACATGGCCCTCACCCTTGGACCAAACCCTGAGCCAAGACAAACCTCTTTTCTTTATGTTTACCCATTATGTGTCATTGTGTTATTAGCAAGAGAAGACTATGATTGGGGATGCGTAACATTTTTAGAACTTAGCCAGGCATATACACAACAGTGATTTGGGCAGTTGGAAATGTCAGACTGCCTCTCCCTCAGATGCTAACTTTAGGAGACCTATTGGTTTGGGACATAAATTGAGACAACCAGGCAGGGGCTGCCAGGGCTCATGTGGGTGTACATGAGGCCTTTGAAGTTGAAGAGGAAAGCTTACAAACACATACAGACTAAAAAGAGAACCGGACCTGGGTTTCAGGTGGCGTACTGGAGTTAGAAGGGAGAATTTTCTAGACTGATGGAGAGTATACTTAAGGTGGAAGGGGAGCCTGTGGAAGTGGCTGAGACGTGACCTGGAATTGCTGAAAGATTTGTATGGTGGGTAGCTTGTGAGGGGCTTGAGACACAACCCTCAGAGAGAAACTCCTGCAGTCACCAGGGACTGAAAGGAAGAAAGGTCTGGCGGTAGATGGACACGCTCTGAGAGTGAAAAGAGGTGAGGTGGCTCCTCACAGGCAGTGGGTGTCATCTGGGTGTGCTCTTGTGTCCTACTGGTTTAGTAGGTCTTGCTTCATCTGTTCCAGCCATAGGATGACTCTGAGTGTGCGTCTGCCCCACGCCCCAGCAATACAACCATTTGAATGGACAGTGTTTGCACATACACAATTTTGGTATTTGTTTTTGTTTTTAAAATTATGTGTGGTATTCTTTACCGTTCTTATGTGGAAAGCCTGGCCTGGGATTCCACCTGATCCAACCTGACATTTAGACATTTTAAAACAGTGCTGACAGGAGCTGGAAAGATGTCTCCAGGGTAAAGAGCATGTACTGATCTGGTAAAACACTTGAGTTTGGTCCCCAGTGACCCTTTCAGGTGGCTCACAATCACCTGTCACTTCAGTCCCAGCGGGTGCAACGCCCTCTTGTGGACTTAAATAGCTCTGTGCACATGCTTATACACACACACACACACACAATTTGCATGTGTGTGCACACATGCACAAAGAAATTTTAAAAATATATTTTTAAAAACAGTGTTGAAGCTGGGCGGTGGTGGCGCACGCCTTTAATCCCAGCACTTGGGAGGCAGAGGCAGGTGGATTTCTGAAGTTCGAGGCCAGCCTGGTCTACAAAGTGAGTTTCAGGACAGCCAAGGCTATACAGAAAAACCCTGTCTCGGAAAAAAAACAAAAACAAAACAGTGTTGAAAACAAGCCTAAGATTATCTTTCCCCTTCTTGCTATAATCTGGATGTTGAATGTCCTCCCAAGGTCCCATGTGCTCAAGGCTTGATCCCCACAGTGCATGGGGAAGTATTGGAGTCTTTGGGAGTTTGGAGCTGGTGAGAGGTTCTTAAGTTAAGTCATGCCCTTATAGGAGATGATAATGGTTGATTTTGTGTGTTAACTTGACACACACTAGAGACATCAGAAAAGAAGGAGCCTCGGTTGAAGAAATGCCTCCATGAGATCCACCTGCAAGATGTTTTCTCAATTAGTGGCCAAGGGGGGAGGACCCAGTCCATGATAAATGGTGTTATCCCTGGGTTCTATAAGAAAGCAGGCTGAGTAAGCCATGAGAAGCAAGTCAGTAAGCAACACTCTCCAATGGCCTCCTGCCTCCAGATTCCATCCCTTCTTGAATTCCTGTCCTGACTTCCTCTAGTGATGAACTCCAGATCTGGAAATGTAAGTTGAATAAACCCTTTCCTCCCCAACTTGATTTTTGGTTATCATGTTTTGTCACAGCAATAGAAACCCTAACCAAGACAGGGACTGGGTAACCCTGGCTTTTCTCTCCCTTTCTTTTTGTTTTTTGGTCATGAGATGACCATTCTTATGCTGTGCCATTTTCACCTGATATTCCACCAAAGCAACAGGGCTACTTGACCAAATCAACCAGGCAAAAACAAAACAACAACAACAACAGCAACAAATCCTTGATTAACACACACAGCCTGTATCCATGATTGAGCTACCAATCTCTGCTACTTTGGGTGAAGAATTTAGCCTCATTTGAGAGTAATTTTAAATACTATGGGGCTAAAAGGTAGTTGTGCTTCTCACACAAGTAGGAGGTCTAGAGATGGGATTAAAACTGGCTGCAGCAGTATATGTCCATAACCTCAGGGCTAGGAAGGAGTAGGCTAGCCCTAGCCCAACTGGTAAACTAACCCTGTCTCAAAAAGTAAGGTAGAGGGCCTGCAGAGATGGCTCAGTAATTAAGAGCACTGGCTGCTCTTCCTGAGAGTCTGAGTTCAATTTCCATAAACCTCATGGCAGCTTACGACCACCTATGATGAGAGCCGATCTCTTATGGTGTCCAGACATCCATGCAGCAAAGCACCCATCCATATACATAAAATAATACATAAATAAATCTTTAAAAGTAGAATAGAGAATGACTGTAGAAGACACTCAGTGTTCAGTTCTGGCCTCCACATGTATGTGTATACACATACATGCACATCCTATATGCATCCATACAAAACATGTACCCACATGCACACAAAAATAATTGTCACATGACTCTAAAATGTAGGCCTTTTTATCATTTTAAAAATAAAAATGGAGAAGCTGGAGAGACGGCTCAGAGGCTAAGAGCACTTGCTGTTCTTCCAGAAGACCTGAGTGCAGTTCCTAGCACACACATCCATCAGCTTATGACCTTCAGTTCTGAAGGATCTATACATACTCCCAGCCTGTGCAGGCACATGCTAATAGCCATACACATAAAAGCTGAATCTAAAAGAAATAAAAATAGGAAAAAAGAAAGAAAAAAATAAATTTCATGCTTCTAGAAGGATGCTGGCTTGGGATTTCTTCTCATATTAAAATAGGTCAGTAATAATTTAACTGTTCAATTATTATATATGATACATTGTTTAAAAGCAATAACCTTATAAATAATATCTGCCTTGTGATGTGCTTTCGGCTCTTTGGAACTCAAGCTGTGGGTGGGAATGCTAGAATGCTAGAAGTGGTACCACAGGTCTACTGAGCACTTTGCAAATTCGGTCCTGAGGCTGAGTGCTAAACTGTCTTCCAGTAGTTGGGTTTTTGAAAGTACCCGCTCATCTTTAACTTTCAACTCTTTAATTTTTCCTCTCCAATATGGCTGCCACTTAACAAGTTCTGGCGCCCTATGTGGGACACTAAGTTCGTCGGGCAGAACATGTGACTCTTCCTGGCTCCTTCAGGCAGACACAGCTCTCTCCACCATTCCACCTAAGAAACTGATTTTGAGATTTGAGTAACTTGGGGCTGGCAATGCAGTTGCCAGCTTGCCTAACATGCAGGAAGTCTTGGATTCAGTTCCCAGTGCTGACTAAAGGCAGGAAAGGTAGCGACACACACACCTGTGATCCCCTGTCCCTTAGCAGGAAGACCAGGAGTTCAAGTTCATCCTCATTCTTGGCTATGTAGTGAGTTGAAGGCTTACTTGGATTACATGAGAACACACATACCACACATACACATATACTCAAACCAATATATACAAATACACACACTCATACAAATACACACACACACACACACACACACACACACACACACAATTAGACTTTAGTCTCTTGATTCCATAGTCAGGAAGTATGCAGCCCATGACTACACCAGACACTAAGCCCCTACTGTGAACCTCCTCACCCTAGTTCCACACCTGGCATTCCATTCCCAAGAGAAGGGAATCACACTTAATTCTCCTGAAGAGGGTCACACGAACAGCTATCTAAGTCAGGAAAAGATCTCTCCTGCTGCTGTTCTTTTTGGACAGGAGCTTGGGGCCATCTGGTCTACCCTGGACTTCTCATAGGATAGCCCTTCATGCTTTTGCTTCTCTGATTCACAGGAAATCTGAGAGCTTTATAAAGCATTGGGTAGTCACTAACAGGTTTAAAACCTTTCTATCCCTGTTGCAATCCATTTAAATTCCTCAACGATGGCTAAGGCTCTGTGTGCTACTCCACCACTCTGACCAATACAGAGTGCTTTTGACCCAATGTCCCTTTTGTTCCTGTCACTCTTGTACCGCCTTGGTCCCTGAGGCTCACCTGATTCCTTTCTACCACAGGGTATTTGTACTTTCCGTTCCTGACTCTAGGAATATTCTTGCTTCTATCCTTTGTCTTCAGAGCTGGTTCACTGTTGGCCACAGGACTTAGCTCAGTATACACACACACACACTCTGCAGGTAGTAGACCATTGTAGTTTGAATGTGAAATGTCCCTCACAGGCTCCAATGTTTGAACATCTTGTGGCCAGCAGGTGACCCAGTCTTGGAAGGTTGCAGAACATTTTAGAGCTGGAGACTTTCTAGAGGAAATAGGGCCTTCAGGTTTCTTAGCATGGTTCTACTTTCTGTCTGTTCTCTGCTTGCTCGCTTGCTTGCTTGCTTGCTTGCTTGCTTGCTTGCTTGCTTGCTTGCTGCTTTGCTTCCTTGATTGATTGATTACCTGATTGCTTGCTTGGTTGCTTGATTGACTGATTGCCTGATTGCTTGCTTGCTTGCTTGATTGATTGATTTTTTTCAGGTTGAAAGCTAGTACACTCAGAAACATGAATCAAAATCAAGACCTCACCTGGGGATCTTCAGGACTAAGCAGGCGCCCCAACACCTGCCTCCTGTATAGACAGAGGAATGTCCTGGGGCAATCAATCAGTCCTTTTGTGATGCCACCTTTTATTGGTTCACTGCTGTCTTTACAAGGACCAAAGGGCTCCTAGAAATAACCTTGGGGTAAATAGGGCTGGGCAATATCAGGAAACAACAAGGTATCCAAGGAGCCATGAAATCTGTAAGAGGCCTTGATCCCAGACCTGAATTCTGAGGTAGAGCTCTCAGCTGCCCCCTCCAGAACTAGCCTTCGGATGCAGGTATGCTGGGAGCATCATCTGGGGTAGGGGATGCAGCTGTGGATGCAGACTGCATCTTTGGTGGGAGCTTGAACTGCAGATGGATCTATGAAGTGGGAGAGGGTACTAGAGCTTATTGCTGGAGCTGAGTCTGTTGTGTCTTCAAAGGCTACAAATTGAATTAGGTCTGTGGCTTTTTGTTGTTGTTGTTGTTGATGGAAATGTTACTGCAGTCCGGGCTTGGCTAGCCAGCATTCTACCTAGAACTTCCCTAAACTTGATCAAGACTGCAGAGGAGCTGGGAAGACATCAGAGGAGCTGGTTTGAGGAAGGGAGCCAACATCTGGTAGGCCAGAGCACACAGGATCACCAGAGGCAGGAGCATTAACAGGGACATGATCACTTGTGGTAGTTTGAATTGAAATGTGTCCCTATAAGCTCAGGCTCTGGCACTATTGGGGAGTGTGCTCTTGTTGGAGGAGGTGTGTCTCTAGGGGTAGGTTTTGAGGTTCAGAAGCCTGGCTAGTATGACAGTCTCTAACCCTAACGTAACCCTCATTCTAACATATGACAGTCTCTTCCTGCTGCCTGTGGATTCAAATGTAGAACTATCAGCTACTTCTTTAACATCATGTCTGCCTGCATGCCACCATGCTTCCCTTCATGATGATAATGAACTGAAACTCTGAACTGTAAGCCAGCCCTAAATGTTTGTTTGTTTGTTTGTTTGTTTGTTTTTTATGAGAGTTGTCATGGATACTGGGCAGTGTTGGCATACTCTTTTAATTCTAGAACCCAAGAGGCAGAGGCAGGCAGATCTCTGAGTTCAAGGCTAGCCTGGTGTACAAGCGAGATCTAGGACAGCAAAGACTACACAGAGAAACCCTGTCTTGGAAAAAAAAATAAAGAAGAGAGTTGCTATGGTCATGATGTTTCTTCACAACTCTAAAACCCTAATAGAGATGCGTGTGCTGGTCTAGTGAGCGTGGGTTCACCCACCCACTTCGCAGGAGTTTCTAGATGCTCTTGGGGATGCTCTTGAGGGCATCTAGCCCACCTGTTCTTCAAACACACTGGGATCTGGTACTCCTTCAAGTGAATCCTTTGTGCCAGCCCCACACATTGCTCGAAAGTCAGATACATGCTCCAAAAATATGACCCCAACCTACACCTTGTTCCTTGATGTATTTGGTGAGCTCCTTGCTTGGAGTCTTGGGGGGATTTGTGGCCCTGGAGGGACTCGGAGACCCAGAACTGGGAGACATGATGCATTTGAGGGATATGAGTAAAACTGGAAGCCTGAGTTCACTGGGGGGCCGGGAGGCTTCTGTAGCCCTGCAGGTAATGGGGGGCCTGGATGCATTTGTAGGCCTGCAGGTATTAGGGGGGCCTGGAGGCATCTATAGACCTGCAGGTATTGGGGGGCCTGGAGGCATTTGGAGACTTGGGGGCAGTGGAGGTCCAGAGAGCAAATGTGTATTTGGAAACATTAGGGGGGCTTCCTGCATTAGAAATTCTGGGAAATCTGTAGACTCCTACATCTCTCTCTTCTGGGATTTGAGGATCCTGCCACAGGACCTGGGCTTAAATCACCCTCCTTGCCATCCATCCCCTCTGTTGCTCTCCCACCCCGCAGCCCCTGCCACCTGCTTTCTGCTTTCTGTGAACACAGTGTGACCAGCCTTCTCCTCTGTGATGACCCTAAACTGTAGTAAGAAGCAAGTCCGCCTAGTTCCTAGTCCTTTCTGACCCCCAACAGGTGCTCTCCAGCCGCAGCCCGTTTAGTTCCATGTGCAGCACCCGCCCCGGTCTTTGGTTCGATGCATTGATGATGCGCTGCCTAGATAGAATGTAAGCACCTTCCAGCAAGAACTCGAACTCACTGACAGCTAGATCCCAGAGCCTCAGGCAGTCCTTCCTGCCTTGCTGTTGAATAAAGAAATTGGCCATAGAGGCACAAAGGCCGACTTATGGGAGTTAGTTCTCTCCTTTCACCGTGTAGATCTCAAGTATTGAACTCAGGACATCAGTCTTGGCAGCAAGCCCCTTCACATACAATGCCATCTTGCTGGCCCTCTTTCTTTCTTTTCATTTAAAATGGTTTTTTGGGCTCTTGCCGCGTGCTGGTGTTGGAGGACCCTCCCCGCTGCAGGTATCTGAGATGACCTCACACTTGAAACAAGAATGACAGATTTAACAACAGCATGAATCAAGAAAAGTTAGCCAAACTTCAAGCTCAGGTCCGGATAGGGGGCAAGGGTACAGCTCGCAGGAAGAAGAAGGTGGTACATAGGACAGCTACTGCTGATGACAAAAAGCTTCAGAGTTCCCTAAAGAAACTGGCTGTGAACAATATAGCTGGTATTGAAGAGGTGAACATGATTAAAGACGATGGTACAGTTATTCATTTCAACAATCCCAAAGTCCAAGCTTCCCTCTCCGCTAACACCTTTGCAATTACTGGTCATGCAGAAGCCAAACCAATCACAGAAATGCTTCCTGGAATATTAAGTCAGCTTGGTGCTGACAGCTTAACGAGCCTTAGAAAGTTAGCTGAACAGTTCCCACGGCAAGTATTGGATAGTAAAGCGCCCAAGCCAGAAGACATCGATGAAGAGGATGATGATGTTCCAGATCTTGTAGAAAATTTTGATGAAGCATCGAAAAATGAAGCTAACTAAAATCCTCTGGGTTTTGGAAGCTGGCATGGACTAGATTTAACAATCAGCTCTGTTGTTCCAAAGTTTTACAGACATGGAGAACACACCTGTTATTAGTTCAGTAATATAAATATTTTGTATATTAATGATGCTGTCTGCTCAGCAGTTCTCGGTCATTTGATTTTGCATTTTGCACTTCTTCCCAGGATCTATCTTCCCAGGATCTGTTCTTTTGGTCAAAATATGAAATATTGGTACAGTTTGAGGGTGGCTTTTGGTTTTTTTGGGGGTGGAACTTTTGGTGTGTATGAATATGTATGTGTGTGGGTATGTGTGTACACAGTGGACAGCAGATTGGATAACAGTTATATCTATCCTATTCCTTCCCCCAATAGAAATAAAGCAAATCTTTACATTTGTTACTTTTTTTTTCCTAACAAATACTGCACATAATTGATGAAAAGTGAGTACCTCTGATTGCAGAGCTGAGGGGAGTCCTTCTGTTAGAAGCTTGGTGTTAATTTGTTGAATTAACTTTAATATTTTTATACATTTCTCTGGATTGAAAATGTCCTGAGCTATTTTGCCACCAGATTGCTGCCAGAGTCACAAGATGGGCCCCTTTGGTGTGGCTACCTTAGACTCATTAATCAGACCCATACAATGTCCTTTTTTAGTTTTCTTCCTGGTGCCCTGCCTCCCCACATACTGGTCTTTAAATGAACTGGTCAGCCTTTGATATTACTCTTCTCTTCTGCCTAGCTTGAGACAGAAGTTCTCCATATAGAATTGAGAGAGTGCCTAATTCCTCTTTTTGTTCCTCACCTCGAGGAACAATGCCATCAATGTTTTATTTCTTTCACATTTATAGTTGGTAGAGTTCAAACTGGAATAGCTAGCATGTGCTTGCTAAATAACTTTATACTCGGCTTATCCTGTTTCCTAGGTGTTCTTGGTAGCAGGTGCAGGGTGCCTCTCTTTCAGCAAAGGTGAACCTGGGAATGTCCTTTTGAATGAAAAGAACATGTAGGCCATATTATCTCCTAGCATAAATAGGCATTCTCTGAAATGGTACTGGCTGCAGGAGAGTTTCTTCAGGCAGTTTCCTATTCTTGGCCTTGACCTTACCTCTGAGTAGATCTAATTGATTGTAGCTGCTCTTAACCCCCTCCTGCATGCTTAGGATAGTGCTTCGGGGGAACAGTGGTAAACACAGTATTTAATTGCTTACCTTCTTTCTGAGAACTTGGAGGTAAGTTATATTCATTCACTCAGGTTTTCTTCTTGCTGTTCTGATAAAAGCTTGTGTTTTGACATATCAGCATTTATTATAGCCAATATTTTAGGATAAGATTTAAAGAATCTGTTGTTTTCTGGCCCATCACCAAACTAACTGCAGCTTAACCTTGCATCATGCCAACTTTTGTTTCAAGCTAGATATCTTTCCTTGATATTTAAGATGCAAGACCAACAGCATATTGAGAGATTTACAGACATGAAGGCAAATCTCCTGTGTTCTTTTTCATCCAAACATTTTCAATTTATTTTATAAATTTGTTGATTTTTTTCTTGTTATGTTTTATATATATGGACGTAACAAATAACAGTAATAAAATAACAGTACAAAAGAAAAAAAATAAAATGGTTTTTTGTTGTTGTTAGTAAACAAAAAACAATGGGTTTTATCATGACATTTCTCTGCATAGATGTTATCCTTCCTCTCTGGTGGTCCGCATGCTCCCAGTCCCCTCCCCCGCTCTCTGGGTCTCTTCTCTCCAGATAATCTACCTTTTAATCTCATGTCACATATGTACAGTCATGTTGCATATGTGTTGCAATTCTAGGCTATGTGTGTGAGAGAGAACATGATAGTTGTCTTTTTGGGTCTGGCTTCTTTTACCAAACATGATAAGCTCCAGTCCCATTCATTTCTATGTAAATTTCATTCTTTATGGATGAATGAAACTCAAAGAATGAATGAATGTAAAAGTGCTACCCACACAAGCCTGATGGCCTGAGTAGGATCCCAGGAAGCCATGATGGAGAGAGAGGATTGACTCCTGAGAGCTGTCCTCTGACATACACAGCGGCACAACAGCACGCACACAAATACACACACACACACACAAATACACCAATTAACTAGATTTACAAAAAAGCATTCCACTGTACATTTTATCCCCTTGTTTTCTTTATTTTTAAAGGTACAGGTTACCGTGGTGACACATGCTCTCTGTTGTGTAGGCCGCCCAACTATACACCTGTGGGTTTATGAAGAAATCGAATAAACAGAAGAGCAGCGCCCAACTGTCTGCACCTCTGTTTCTCCTTTGGTCTTCCAGTCACAGTGAAGAGAAAGCATTTGGATGTGTAAGTGGCCTCCTGGTCCTTGGCCCCTGGGCTAGAAGCCTTTACCTCAGGTCCTACCTCAGGCTCTGTCTATGGATGCATCACAGGAAGGAGTCTCTGGGTGTTCTTCTGTGTCCTGCTTGTCACAGGACACTTCTGGGTGTCACTCTCTAGCTCAAGAGTGGAGTCACATTGGGCTCTGGGAGGGTGAGAATGAGTTTAAGGTAAATCAGGAGCCCATCTTTAGAATCAGATACATCCAGGGTGGCCTGGGAGGGAGGCCTCAGAGCTGGGCTGATGCTGAGCCCTGTTTGTTCTTTTTTTTTTTTTCCATACTGTACATACATACATACTCACCAGAAAAATTTAAACCAGGCATGTGAGCAATAACTAATAAAAACAATAATAATCATTATAATATGCTGTAATACAAATTTCTTAAAATTTATGAACTGAGCCATGTGTGGTGACACACACCTTTAATCCCAGCACTCTGGAGGCAGAAGCAGTCAGGTCTCTGTGAGTTGGAGGCTAGCCTGGTCTACAAAGTGAGTTTTAGGACAGCCAGGACTATACCCAGAAACCCTGTCTTGAAAAAACCAAACACCAACAAAACAAAACAACAACAAAACCCAGCTTATGAACTATTTGTTTCTGGGATTTCCCATTCAGTATTTTCAGACAGAGTTGGAGCCTGGCTAAGCGGAACCATAGGAAGAGGACCCTGGATAAGGGGAAGGCCCTGTGAGGGCACAGGAGTATCTGGGGAACTGCTGTGAATGAATTCACAACTTTTCATACTGAGGTGCGAAAGTCCTCAGCACGCGTGGCGCGTCCCCGTGCGTGATTTCTCTGCATTAATGCTGCTCTGTTACCCTTTTCCTGCCTCTGTCTGCTGGGGAGGGGTCAGCATAATTGCTGTGTAAGTAAACGGGAAGCAAGTGTGGTGTGCTGTCTGTGCAGCTCAGCAAGCATGAGCAAAAGTTGCTTAGGAGGGACACAAGCTAATATGTGTACATACATATACATGCATATGCTTAAACAGAGAGAAATCTAGGTAGATATATAGGTGATGGGTAGATGATATACGATAGATTAGTAGATAGAGATAGATAGATGATATAGATAATAGATAGATGATAAATAGCAGATAGATAAATAGGTAGATTTTAGACAGACAGTCAGAGGCAGGCTTTCACTCTATAGCCTTTGACTGGCCTGCTCCACTGCCAAGGCTGGCTTCAAATTCACAAAGCTCCACCTGTCTTTGCCTCCCAGTGCTGGAATCGAGGCACATACCACCTGATGTTGCCTTGCGGTTGAAGTTTAAAGAGCATCCCATCACATCGTACCTCACACTTGTATAATTACTGTGTGACAAAAAATTTAAAACATAAGAAACAAATTAAGAGGCTATAGACATGGCACAGAGACAACAGGTTCTGTGGTGTTCCTTACGGCTCCTTCCATCCAGCAAATAGATCATTGCAGTGCAGCACCAAAGGCCAAAGTACACTGGGCATAATGGTGCTTCCCTATAATCCCAGGGCTCAGGAAGCAGAGGCAGGAAGAGCATGAGTTCAAAACCAGCCTGATGAAACAAAAACTGAGACCCTGACTCAAAATTTAAACAGAAAGGAAGAGAGAGAAAGAGAGACAGAGACAGAGAGACAGAGAGAGAATTGCAACTTTAATCTGAAGATCTTCATTGAGGAGGCTGGAGACATGGCTCATCAGCTATGAGTGTGCACTGCTCTTGCAGAGGACCCTAGTTCAGTTCCCAGCACCCATGCTGAAAGGCTCATTGCAGGCCTGAAATTTTAGCTCCAAGGGACGCCTTCCTCTGACCTTGCAAGGTGCCTGCACTCACGTGCACACACAAAAACAGGCGCACACACATACACATAATCTTAAAATAAAATTAAATATTCTTTAAAAGACCTTAATTGATTTGTGTTTGTGATTCTGTGTTCAGGCAATACCTCTTACCCCATAAGGTAGAATTTGCTCCATGAAGACAGGCAGAGACAAAAAAGGGTAGAAAAGAGAGGAAAAGACACAAAGGCAGCAGACACTTGAAAGCTCTTTTCCTTGTAGCCTTAAAGCAGAAAACCTCTTCGTGCTGACGCATCTCAGAAGGACATATAGACACCCTAGCGTAGGCTTGTGTGGAGAGAGCTTCAAGGTGTTGAGTTAATGTGTTGAGCCCAGGCAGAAGCTTAGGCCAAACCAATCACTCCTGTCAGTTTCCTGTGAGGATGGTGCTTGAGGCACACCGAGTAAAGGAAGCTACTTCTCTGAGTGCCTGTCTGTCCGTTTCATAGCCTTAGATGTCCCTCACTCAGATGGAAAGTCCGTGTCCCCAGGACTAGTCCTCTAGTCTGTCCAGACCGATTACCCTTCAGGGTCTAACACTGCAGGCCTTTTTTTTTTTTTTTCCCCTCTCCTGATAAAGCCAGGCTCCTAAAAGCTGCTCTTTCTCTCTCACCAAACAACAATACTGTTTGTTACAAAACCATGAATTTTAGAAAGGATATTCCCAAAGCAAATAAAAAAGGTACCTTTGGGGACTAGGAGTTAGACAAATTCCCTGGCAAGCAGGCAGGTAGGGAGAGAGGCCATGACTCAGTAATAAAGATAACGAACTTCCAAGATGGCTGGCTTCTTCCTCCCCCTCCTGACCTGAGACAAAAGCCAGTGGCTTAAAACAAAGGCTTGAAGGTTCTTTCTCCCATCCAAAGCTTCCCTGCGAATGTATTGCCTCATCAAAGCCCCAAGGCCAGAGCGGGACTTGTTACATAGCTGTGGGCTGTTCAGCCATCCTGTCTCTCTTCAAACTGATCAACCCTAAATTAGGACAGGAAACCTTCAGAGACTTTAAAAACCCTGGACCTCGGTCAAGCTGAGACTGGATTTTTGGCTTCCTAAGATCCTGCTCCGCTTTGCAAAAGGGTCTTTATCTCTGTGTATCTGAAGTGTGCGTGCGTGCCGTGCGTGCCGTGCCGTGCGTGCCGTGCGTGCCGTGCGTGCCGTGCGTGTATTCCGACTTTCTTCGTTTGCTGGTTCTGTCTGCTCCTGCTTGCTGAGTTTAAGATTTTTCTGCTGTTACCTGCCCAGCTCACGATTTTTCCTACCTTTTAATTTTTTTTTTTTAACAGAGAAAATGAACATGATCAAGACCCCTGGACATTCTAAGTGTGCTTGCTGGCCATTGAACCTAGGGTCTTGCACCTGCTCAGCACACGCTTAACCATAGGCTACAATCCCAACCTTGGAGAATACCCAACCCAGAACACACACCCCGTCATTTATCGGACCGCAAAGGAAATCAAGACATTCCAGAGGAATGATGTCATTGATCTGTGTTCTTTCACCACAATACACTGGAAATAGAAACCAGAAATAGAAATGCATTCTTCTATCCCATAACTCTGACAACTAAAAATAGCCCCTAAATAGTCTCTATACTCAAAAGAGAACTATGAGGAAAAAGAAATACTTAGAATGGAATGCAATGAAATCACGCATTACAAAAATATACATGGGTCAGCTAAAAATTGTACCCAATGAGAAATGTAGATCTTAAGAACATTCTGTAGACACAAAAATACATTTTAAACTTAATGAGTTAAACATTGATATAACTCAGAAGGAGAAAATTACACACACACACACACAATTTAGGTGAATAGAGAAATAAGCATAAACACTAAAATAATAAAATAAAACCCAAGGATATAAAAATTATCAACAATAGTAAAATATTGTTATTAATTAAGGGACTAGTGAGGTGGCTCAGTGGGTAGAAGTGATTGGTGGTCAATCTGGGCCAACTGAATTGGTCCTCTGAATTTACATAAATACAGGAGAGAATGGACCCCCAAAAGTTGTCCTTTGACCTATACACACATACACACACTCAGTGATATGCACCTAACACATACTTACACAATAATAATACACAAAATTAAATTTAAAATAAAATAAATTGCCATTAGGTAAAATAGACAAATCTCTGAAGAAAGGCAAAATAAAAAAACATCAGGATTGAAATATGGTAAAGTCTATTATATAGTTTCAAAACTTTAATTAAATAGACTTTATAGAACTATATAAATTATATTGACCCCAGGAAGAAGAATCAGAAAGTTTGTATGTGACAGTGATTATTAAAATAATCTGATGGCCAGTCAAATGTCTTCAAGAAAGGAAAAAAAGTTTTATATATATTTACCCCAAGACAGGGTTTCTCTGTGTAACCCTGGCTATCTCAGAACTCGCTCTAGAGGCCAAGCTGGCCTTGAACTCAGAGATTTGCTGCATGTGGCTGACAACTACCTGTGACTCAGTTCCAAGGGTTATAACCACCTCTTTTGGCCTCCATAGGCACCAGGCATACATATAGCATAAAAAATCTTCAGAAAAAAAATAATATATGGGGATGGAGAGATGGTTCAGTGGTTAGGAGCACTGACTGCTCTTCCAGAAGTCCTGAGTTCAATTCCCAGCAACCACATGGTGGCTTACAACCATCTGCAATGGGATCTGATGCCCTCTTCTGGCATGTCTGAAGACAGCTACAGTGTACTCATATGCATAAAATAAACTAAATTTAAAAAAAAAAAACCACACACACACACACATACAAGTCTAAACTAGAAAACTTAACTTGATATTTGAAACCAACCAAAATAACTCTGTAGCTCCTGGTGAAAATGCAAACACATTTGATTAAAATCAGGATACACACACTCCCTCCTGCTACCTGTTAGCTCCTGGGTTCCACACAGGTCAGGACACACAGGTCCTGACCCCAAATTCCAGCTTCTGGAGACAAAGAAGAAAGGGGATAGATTGAGTAGAGATCTTGCAGGTGAGAACTTTATAGTAAGGGACTCCTGAAGGCTATCGACAGTGTGGGGCACTGAAGAGAGAGACTCCTTTCCCACCAAACAAAGCAAGATGTCCATTCTTAAAGGCTTCCAAGGGTAAAGTGGGTAGAAGGCTTAGCTGATTGGTGGCCTACTCTATTGTACTTGCAGTCACCTTACCTCTGATTCCCCAGGGGCAGGGGAACACATAATAAATAAATAAATCTTTAAAAAAAAAAAAAAGGAATGTCAGTTGTGTCCATGAGGAAGGGTGGGCGTGAAAGGCAGAGCAGGTAGGGGTGGGGGTCACCACTTTCTACCAGGGTGGATTTTAAGTGTCACTAGTCTTTGGTTATCATCCTTCCCTTTGAAATGTGGGATGGGATTCCTGCCCACTGAGTGTGGCTAGACTTAGTGACTCACTAAGGAGTAGAAAGATGTGTGTGACTTTGGAAGCTATGTCATAAAAGGAACTGCAGCTTCCTGCTTGCTTTCACCCATACACTCATCTTGAATCAGGGAAGCCAGCTACCCAAGTTGTGGGGACCCGGGGCAGCCTGGTGGAGGGCTACTGGGGGCAAAATAGAGGGGCTTCTAGCCAACTGCCTTGTGTGCACCTTCTTTGAAATACATTTCCTATAGACCTCAGATGTGTCTCAGTCCTCTTAAGCTGTTTTAAAGATGCCACAGCCCCAATGGCTGAACAGCACACACTTCTCAGAGCTCCAGAAGTGGAAGGTCTGGGATTGAAGTGCTGCTGGATCCCATGTCTGATGAGGACCTGTTTTCTCATGTGGCCTGGGGGGAAGTGATCTCTTCCTGTCTTTCTGAGGGCTTTAAACCTATCACATGGCTCATTCCCATGATGCCATCTGCATCTAAATACTTCCCAAAGGTCTTACTTCCAAACACCACCATGCTTCAAATTAGATCTTCAACCCCCCCACTCCAGGGGTGGGGTTGTGTGTGGGAGGATTCGATCTGTAGAGGATAATTGACATATCATGAACAACTTTTACCTGTGGGAGAGAAGCTAGACTGACTCCAGATTCTTGACCCCAAGAACCTACGGGGTAGTAAACGTGGCTCTAAGCTATTAAATGTTGGAAGCCATGTTTTGTGCAGCAGTGGGTAACTGAAATATTCTAGTAGCAGGAGCATTTGTGAACCCCAAGAGACCAATCAGGAATCCATCTGATGACGAGGGTCTTTATTCACAAGCTCGGATTTAAGCTTAACTCACCACCAATCCACAGGATGGTTCTGGTGGAGAAAAACCCCATGAACACTCATTGGGACAGGTTTCATAGAAAATGGCAAGGGATGGGGTGAGTGTTTCTAGCCCGGTAAGCATCTAATTGGGGTGGTACTGTGGCCTTTAGTATAATTAGCTGGTGCTGGGAGACAAACCATAAACTTAACTTCTGCTTTTCTCCTGATTGGTTGTTGTTAGGCAGGGGTGGGCTTATAACCTGGGGGTGAAGATTTGTTGGAGAAAACTGGTGCTAGATGCAGATATTTTTGGGGGGTAACCTGGAAACTGGTGCTAGACACTGGATTTGGGGGCTTGAGGGGGTGTAACCTGGAAACTGGTAATAGGAACTGGCCTGTTAGTTCAAACTTGGATCAGGTTCTCTAAGATGGATTCTCAGTCCAAAAAGATTTGGTCTCGCAATACGACTTCATACCTCTATAAAGAACTTCAGACTTTTTTAAAAGATAAAATGAGCAAACTTGAGAAATGCTTTAAACCTGAGACATGCATATTTTTGTAGAGGAATTTTAATCCAGCAACGTGGTTGCTAGACTACAGACATGCCCTTAGTACACACCTTTAACTCCCTAACAATGTAGGTTAATGTTATTTTATAGAAGGAAGCAGCCATATTGGATAATGATGTCTAATTGAGGAACAGACAAAGTGATGAATCAGGGAAAGATTTGACAGAATGAATCAGAGATAGGATATGCCCAACTTTCAGGAGAACAGGACAGGAAAGAGAATCTATTTAAGAGCAGCTCAGGGAGAGAGAGTGGGGGCAGTTCTGTCCAGTCAGTTGGGAGTTGGTGTAGTGAGGGCATTGCAGTGGAGTTGATTTCAACCGTTCTTGCAGTTCAGCGCAGGTCAGCAGAGGCAGTTGAAGCCAGAGGATAAAAAGGAGCCAGAAGATTAGAACAAATTGCCAGTTAGTTTGAGGCCAAACAGAGAAATTCAGTGAGAAGCTGAGAGAAGCAAGATTGAATCAGTCAGCTTGGAGAGAAGTTTGAACCAGAACAGCTGAGTTGAACCAGCCAGCCAGAGTTCAGAAAGAGGTAGGAAGGGTGAGCTTATTCAGCAGTAAGCCTCGGAGATGACAATGATATTGAATATAAGTTGTATTTATGGGCTGGTGAGTTGGCTCAGCGGTTAAGAGCACCAGTTGCTCTTCCAGAGGTCCTGAGTTCAATTCCAAGCAACCACAATGTGGCTCACAAACATCTATGAGGGGATCTGATGCCCTCTTCTGGCCTGCAGATGTATATGCAGCAGAGCACGCACATAAAAAATTTTTTTAAAAAAGCCAAAAAAGGTTGCATTTACATATTTTATTAGATTTTCGTTGCTGTGACAAAATACTAGAGCTAACCAACTTAAAACAAGAAAGATGCATTTTGACTTAAGGTTTCAAAGGTTTTGGTTCAAGGTCCTTTGCTCTCATTGTTTTGGGCCTGAACTGGGGGTGTATCTCATTGTGGGAGCTGTGTAGCATAGATGTTTATCTTCTAGTGGACAGGGAAGAAAGAGGTGGAGGGAAGCTAGGGACAAACTATACTCTTCAAAGACACAGTCTAGGTGAACTTCCTCTAATCGGGACCCACCATTAAAGGGCATATTGGGGTATGAGCTTGTCTGTGGGTTAGCACCACAGTGACTGGACCATGAGGGCTCATTGAATGATGTATTCATGTGGCTAGAGTCCCAGAGAGAAAATCACACCCACCTCTGAAGTTTGTTACTGAATGTTCCTAGGATCTAATCTCTGCTGTATGTTGGGGGTGGGGGACTACATTTCATACCCAACCCACAATACCATACCAAACCACATACCATAAAGTAACAGTTAACCATTTGAGGGGTGTCTTACTTAGGGTTTCATTGCTGTGAAGAGACACCATGACCATGGCAACTCTTATAAAAAAATTAGTTAAGGCTGGCTTACCATTTAGAAGTCTAACAAAGTTCTACTAGTCAGCATTTCCGGATGGTTAATGTGTTATTATTCATATTTTTAAAAAAATCTCTCCCCAAATGTGTCCACTATCCAAAATTCAGGAAGTAAAATACAAAGAAAATAAATATGCCTTATGGGTTCCACCATAATTGACATTTTTTGTGTACCTATTCCTAAACTCTTCTTCAATATACACATAGGCATACTATGTACACATATACTTCCTCTCTGTCTTTTTTTTCTTTCTGAGACAGAATCTGACCATGTACCTGAGGCTAGCCTAAAACTCACGATCCTCTACTCCTTCCTGCTAAGATTGCAGTTATATGCCAATACATCCAACAACTCTCCACACTTTATAAATCCATCCTGTATTTTGGGGGCAGGGTCTCACTTTGTGGATCAGGTTAGCCTAGATCTTGCTATGTGGGTCAAGTTGACCTCAAAATTATGGTCCTCCAGCATCAGCCTCCCAAGTGCTGAGATTTTAAAGCACACACCTCAACACCCAGTTTCATCTTGCTTTTCTCAGGATACTTTGTTTGTTGTTATTGAGACAGAGTCTCCTGTAGCTTGGGCTAGCCTTGAACTTGCTTTTAGTTTAGGATGACCTTGAATTTTGGATCCTCCTGTTTCTAACTCCAGGTGCTAGAATTACGACTGCACCACCAGAGTATGCAGTGCTGATGATAAAATTCAGGACTTCATGTATGCTTGGCAAGCTCTTACGAACTGAGCTAGCCTTGGCTCTATTCTCATGATGATATTAATAGGCCTCTATCCACATCAATATCATTCCAGACTAATGTTTCAGAAAATCTCTTGAGTTAAATATATTTAACAAGTTCCTTATTTTTTAACTTAAAAACATTTATTTGTGTGGGTGGGTGGGTGAGGTGTGTGTGTTTGTATACGAATGTGGGTATCCATGGAAGCCAGAAAAGGTGACATATCCTCTGGAGCTAATGTCCCAGGCAGTTGTGGGTTGCCCAGCATGGCCCAGGGAACTGAACTCTGGTTCTAAGCAAGAGCTTTCAGTGCTCTTAACACTGAACTATTTGTCCAGACCCAGCCAATCCCTTGCTCAATGACTGTAATTTGTTTCCTGCTTTGTTAGTTTGGATTTTTTAAACTTTTTATTGATTCTTTGTGAGTTTCATATCATGCACCCCAGTCCATCTCATCTCCCCATTCCCTCATATTTGCCTTTCACCCTTGCAACCTCCCCCTCAAAGTAAAAACACACAAACAACAACAATAGCAATAACAACAACAACAGATCATAGAAAACATCTCAGTGTGGAAGCGGTAGTGTGTCACAGTGTGTCCCACAGTATACTCCTCTGTCCACACACCTTCACTTTCAATTGTTCATCGGCAATGAGTCATTGGTCTGGTTTGAGATCTCTGGCTTCTGGGACACCATCAGTATTGGATCCTCATCGAGACTCTTCCCAGTTATCCTGTTGTTGCCCTGTGTGATGGAGATCCTGCAGCTTTGGAACAACAGGACTGGACCTTTCATATGTCCCAATCTTTTGCAGATGATACAAGTTTTGGGGTGGGCCATCTCAGAGCCCTGGATCGGGACCTGGGTGGTAGCAGAGCTGATCAGTCCACCAGCTCTCTCTTATCAGCATTACCAGAGCAAGCACTCACTCTTCCTTCACAATTCTGCCATCAGCAGGAGGAAGGGTCAGTTCTCTCCCTCTCATACCCTTAATGCTAGCTCACTCAAGCCTTTGCCATCAGAGCCAGCTACACTGTGTTGCCTAGGCCAGGTGCAGAGCCTGCTCTCCAGAGTGCTATAGTTAGTGAGGGGGCAGGGCTAGCTCTCCTCCTCTCATGCCCTCAGAGCCAGCTCTCTTGACTAGACCACCTACCAGAGGTGGCAAGGTGGGAAGAGAAGCACCATCCCCACACCCACACCAAGAGTGGGAGTAGCTGTTCAGCTCTACTGTGCTGCCCAGGTGAGGTGCAGGGCCCGCTCTCCTGAGTGCTGCAGTTGGCAGTTTGGCTTTTAAGAAACAGATATTGGAGATGGGTTGTTGGGGGAGCGGTGGTGGCAATCTCTAGGTTATAATGGCAAGAAGCCCCAGAGGGTCTATGGAGGTGACTATAGCAAAGATTCCTAGCAGTGAGGGCTATGGGTCCTGAAGAGGCCATTCCCTGTAGCCAGGCAAGACTCCTAGTGGAAGGATAAGGACAGCAACTCACCCACAAAGCCTTCAACCCAAAATGTGTCCTGCCTACAAGACTTGCAGAGACAAAGAGAGATCAGAGTTGCAGGGAATGGCCAACCAATGACTGCCCTAAATTGAGACCCACCCCATGGGCAAGAACGAACCCCCAACACTATTAACGGTACTCTGTTATGCTTGTAGACAAGAACATAACTGTCATCTGAGAGGCTCCACTCAACCACCAGTGGAAAGAGATGCAGAGACTCACACCCAAACAGTAGATGGAGCATGGGGACTCTTACAAAAGAGTTGGGACAAAAAGGACAGGGACTCCATAAGAAGACAAATAGTCAACTAACTTGGTACTTAAAAGCAAGCACAGGCTGGACCTAGAATGAATCCCTGCACGTATGTTGCAGATGAGCAGCTTGGTCTTCATGCGGGTCCCCCAAACAACTGGAGCAGGGGCTCTCCCTGAGTCTGTTGCCTACCTGTGGATCCCATATCCCTAAGTGGATAGTCTTCTCTGGCCTCAGTGGGAGATGATATGGGGGGATAGGAGGATGGGGTGGGGGAGGGTGATACCCAGAGGGGGGTTTCCCCTTCTAAGGGTAATAGGGAAGAACTTATATGAGGGGGTAAGGGGAGAGAGGAAGGGCTGATATTGGATTGTAAAGTGAATAAATAAATTTAATAATGATAATAAAAGAAACATATTGTTGCTCAACAAGAAAATGGACCTCAGTGTGTTCAATGTGAGCAATGCAATGAGACCCTGTCTGAAATATTAAAAGAAAAAAAAAACCCACAAATAGTCTTAAGGAAAATTTTATACACACATATTTATCTTTGTATTGCTTACTGAAGTAAAGATGCCTGCTTCAGGGATGACTCCGTTTTAATAACTTTTGAAACATACTGCCAGCCCCCCTCCCCTCTGGAAAAGCTGTACTGGTTCATACTTCCATTCCCCTCAGTAACTCAGACAACAAGACCCTTCAGACTCCCTTGACCAACATCTTCTCTGTGGCTTATTGTCTCCAGGAAGGGCCCTGCTTCCTGGAAACTAATAAACCCTCAAGTCCTCAACCACAAACAGACTTTTATTTATTTAATTTATGCATTTCATTTCTATGTGCAGAACTGGGGATGGTGACTGGCAAACATTCTACTACTGTGCTCTATTCCCAGACCAGCATACTTTTCAATTTATACCAACACCAAATTTTAAAAATAAATCAAACATAATGTGTTGTACTATATTTCAACATTGGATGGGTGTGTGTTGGGTTAATGCTATGTTTGTTTCTAGGCGTTCTAAGTCTGTTTCCCTTCGATGAGTGGACTGTTCTCTTATTCAGAAGCCATGTGTTCTCATTCAACGTCTCCTCTGAAGGTACTAAGCATTGCTCGCATATACAGGCTCCTTTTCTGAAACAAGACTGGCATTCATGGAGGATACAGCATACCCACAGTGTGGTGCTTACCTGGGTACCTCTGCCAGGTTCGGAGATCTCTGAGTACTTATAATAAAAGCAAGGGTTGGGGCTGGCAAGATAACTCAGCAGGTAAGAACACGGGCTGCTCTTCTGAAGGTCCTGAGTTCAAGTCCCAGCAACTACATGGTGGCTCACAACCATTCATAGTGAGATTTGACCCCCTCTTTCGGTGTGTCTGAAGACAGATACAGTGTACTCATATATAGTAATAAATAAATAAATAATAAAATAATAAAATAAAATAAAAGCAAGGGTTGCCCAGGATACCATTGCCACACTATAGACATAGAACTATCTGTCTCATCATTAGTTAACTGGCCCTTAAGTGGCCCAGGATCTCTACTTTTTCCTGACAAGCTTTGGCTTTGGTCATTTTCAACCTCTGAAGCCCAGCTCCTTCCCAGCTCTCAGGAATACAAGCTGTATTTTTCTTGCATGGGGCAAGAAGAGTCAGGAGAACTCTTCTTGTTATTCCCAGCACTGGGGAGAAGACAGGAAGACTCCTGGGTTTACAGACCACATAGCTTAGACTTTGTTTCAAAATGAGGTGGAGGGCTGGGGAGATGACTCAGTCAGTAATGGCATTCGAGGCATGAAGGCCTGAGATTGGATCTATAGAGTCCAGGCATGGCAGGGCATACTTGTAATCCCAGCATTAGGGGGACAGAGACAGGAAGATCCCTGGGATTCACTGCTTACCTTGTCTGGATTTAGTGAGTTCCAAGTTCAATGAGAAACCCTGTTGTTGTGTCTGGCTTTGCTACCCTGATTATGTTCCAGGAATAGGCCACACTACCAGCCCCTACCCTGCTTCCCTTGAATCCACAAATAAGATTCAGACATACAGGTTGTTTGATTTCAACTTGCCTTCTTGGCACAATTGCTGGGCATTATTAAACTCCCGAGGCTAGCGTGCTCTTATCAATACTCTTTGCTTCAACACCTCTCTACCTGCCCTAAACGTTAGTTGCTCAGTTGCATCTAGTCCCTGCTGCTAAACATTCCCAACCACCTGCCTTTAGGAGCAGCTTGTGTGGCCACTCCGTTTTAGATCTCACATGGCTTGTCAACTTTTCTCCATCAGAAGCATGGTGAACTCTGTCTCTCTTCCCCTTGTATCTGTCTCTTGCTTCCGGGGACCCAGAAGTCCCGCCTATTCCTTCCGCCCAGCAATTGGCCCATGGCTTCTTTAGGACAGATTAAGAACCAATAGGGGAACAGAACATTAGCATCAGAACCACCCCTATGCCCTGTCTCTGGAAAATAAGGTATACAGCAATCAAGGAAGACACTGATGTCAACTTCTGGTCCCCATGGGTGCGCGCGTGTGTGTGTGTGTGTGTGTGTGTGTGTGTGTGTGTGTGTGTGTGTGTGTGTGCGCTCGCGCAAACTGGCTCTTGAGGAATGTCACCCAAGAGTGTCTACTGGCTTCCACATGTATGAGCACCTGTTGACACAGGTGCACACAAAGAGACACTTAGTACAGGACTTTTATTGGCAACATTGTAGATTGTGGTTTCTGAGGCAAGCTTTGAGAATGGAAGAGTGGGAAGCTTCAAGAGGCATTTTCTTTCCACACAGCTGGGCCTTGGTAACAAGACTGAGAAGACCTGGACTGTGGCCTCTGCCAGTTAGCACTCATTTTCTAAACCCACACGTACCATATTAAAGTGGGTGTTTTTCCTCCAGGCCCCAAGCTCCTGGAACAATGACTCAGACTCAAAATATATTTACAGATACCTAAGCCATATAGCTAGGCTCATTCCCTGACTAGCTTAACTGACTAACTTAAAATAACCCATTTATACTCATCTTCATTCTGCCACATGGCTAGTTACCTCTGCTTAGGTACCATGCGTTTGTCTTCCTCACATCTACCCTGATGACTCTCTCATACCTGACTCTATCCCAGAATCCTTTCTGCCTACCGGATATCCCACCTTCTATTTCCTCCCTCAGCTACAGGCCAATTAGCTTTAATTGACAGGTGATGTATCCATACAGTACAAAATAGGTGTTCTCTACAGTACTCATTACTCAAATGTCCTGTGAGAACTGTGCTAGGTATGGTACTCAAAGGTGTGGCCAAAGGAGGGGAACCCTGATCTCTGGTCCAGCTTCCCTACCAGTACATCAGCCATCAGCCCTACTCTACCATCAAGAGGGTGGAAGCTGAACAGCCATAGAAGGGCACAGTCTGCTCTCTCCATCTCTGTGGCCAGTGACTGTTGACTGCCCTAACCTGCAGACCCTGTAGCTGAGATAGGAAGGGATTGTGCTCATGGGTGTCCATTCAGAGAGCTTTCATGAACTAGTAGCTATTACACCACAACAGCAAACTATTTCCTGGCATGGCTCTGGACCATTCGGCATCTTCAATGTCTTGGGAGAAGAGAGAAACAGTTAAAGTCACTGAACCAATAATTTTTTAAAAATATTTATGTATTTTGTGTGTGTGTGTGTGTATGGGTATGTGTGGTTGTGTGTGTATGAGTGTGTGTGGTTGTGTATGTGAGGTGTGTGTGTATACATGTGTATATACTTGTGCATGTGAGGACGTGTCCAGAGGTTAGAAGAGAACTCATGGGGGGTTGATTCTCTCCTTCTACTAGGCAGGTTCTGAGGATGAAACAGGTCATTAGGTTTGGTGGCAAGCATGCTTTACGTGCTGAGTCATCTATCTCACCAGTCATGATTGAAACAACAATACACCTAAAGATATAGTGTGTGGTAGATGCCCAGATGAGTCCAGACCTCAGAGGGAAGGACACAGGTCTGCTGTTCTGTTTGTTCCTTGTGGTTCCATCAGATCTTTAAAATGCCTGTGTATACACAGATTTCTGGCTCAGTAAAACATGCCCTGAGAGCCGAATCCCAAGCACCTCAACCATCTTCCCCCTCAGAGAACAAGGGAAGCACTCATTACCATTTCCACCCAGTAGAGACCAAACCACACAAATACACCAGGACCAGACGGAGTGCCAACATCGTTAACGTATGCTCTCCAAAGATTCTGAAACCGTGAAAGAAAACTCAGGTTGTTGGTTTCAACCCCCAAGAACTCAAACATAGTCACCCTTAGCAGGAATGTGACTCATCCATAAACAATGGTAATACACAGAACTCATAAGCAATCCTCCCTATCTTTGGAGACTGGTTCTATCTCTGCCCTGCCCCACTCTCCATACACACAGATATCCAGAGCTATGGATGCTCATGCCCTTTACGTGAGATTTATTATTTAACTCTGTGTGTGTGGTGGGAGGGATATGTGCACACAAGTGCAGGTGCTCATGGATACTAGGACACCAGACCCTCCATGATCTGATGAGTTACAATGAATTATAGACTGTGCAACCTGGATACTTGGGATAGAGCTCAGGTCCTCTGCAAGGGCAGTACATGGTCTTAATCACTAAGCTATCTCTCCAGTTCCTCAAGTGCTTTATATAAAACATCATGGAGTGGGGCTAGAGAGATGGTTCAGGGGTTAAGGGCACTTGCTACTCTTGCAGGGAAGCTGGGTTCAGTTCCCTACACCCCATGGTAGTTCACAACTCTCTACTGTCTGTAATTCCAGTTCTTCGGGATTTGTTCTCTTTGGGCACCAGTCATCCATGTAGTACATTTATATGCAGGAGACACTCATATACACAAAATAAAAGCAAACAAATCTTGCTTAAAGTGGCTTGGTGTTTGCACTAAGCCCCCATACCTTCCCATACACTTGAGTCAACTTTAGGTTATTTATGATACTTCAGACAATGGCAATCCTATGCAAATCTCTATTCTACCACATTGCTTAAGAAATAATGACAAGGAAAACACTTGTTCAATAAGAATACACCAACTTTTGTGGGTCTAACTACACAGTATAGGGTTGATAGTTGAGAAAATATTCAAAAAAGGGTGTGTGCCCTTGGGAAATGTGTGGGGAATGACCTCCGGGTGTTCCTACTCCTCATCCCACAGTTGTGGATCCAGAACTATACTCAGAGAACAGCAAAGTCAAGGTTTACATTTTGGAATTTTCTGGAATTCTTCTTCCAACTGCTTTGGTCCAAGATTAGTTGAATTTGCGGATGTAAAGACTGAGGGTTGAAGGGCTGACTGTATCTATATCATTGTTTGAAGATGTAGATCTGTCCCTCCATATATTTAATTTTATGTCAAGACGATACCAAGATTCAGAAAACTGAATTGCATGAAATGAGAGATGAACTCTCTAGGACTGAGTTCTTTTTAACTAACAGAGAAAGGAGCATTTTAATGAACTATAAGAAGACCATTATTGGGGCTTGAGAGGTCGCTCAATGGATAAGTACACTGGCCACTCCTCCAGAGGAACCAGGTTCAGTTCCCAGCACCCACATGGCAGCTCCCTGTATCCACATGGCAAATCACAGACATCTGTAACTCCAGTTCCAGGGGACCTGATGCTCTTTTTTAGTCTCTGCAGATACCAGACATGCCCATGGTGCACAGACACACATGCACGCAACACACACACACACACACATACACACAAACACACACACACAAACACACACAAAATAGAAATAAGAACAAAGAATACATTAAAAAAATCTGATTAATCTATAGCAAGCGCTACCAAAATTGAACACACTAAATTATTAATGTTTGAACCTAAAGAACATACTAAATATACCTGTGTTCACTTCTGAGTATGCAATATGTTTACAGCACACAGTTATGCACTTTACAGTGAGAAGGCTAGGCTGACTTCATGACAGACTTCAAATTGGCAGTTCAGGAGACTAGGCCTAAATCTCTATTTCCAAAACTGGGCAAGTCCAGGCCTCTGAAGCTGTCTTGCCACCTGACCTAAGGCAAGGCCAATGGGTTAGCAGCAGTTTCCAGACTTCCTCAGTAGCAGTTTCTAGACCTCCCCAGCAACAGTTTCCAGTCCCCCAGGCCCCAGCAATGGTTCTAGAATGTTCCTAGAGACAGAGCCAAGATTAAGATAGAGGTCACCTACGCCTCTCTGGAATTCCCCTAATGTGCCTTAAATTGGGCCTGTGAGCTCACTTCAGGGTCTTTGTAGATCGTAGAGCCCAGCATGCTGGACTTATGTAAAATAAAACACTCTTTGAGTTTACATGCTACGTGAGTCTGGGTGTCATTCTTTGGTGAATCATGGACCTTACAACAGCGGAGGCTATTTTCTATTAGATGAAGGGGATGTGAGAAAGAAATATATTTTCTCAAACTTTGGTTTATCTCTAAATATCAACACCTGGGATGTTTAGTGCACTTGCTTTTTGTTTTGTTTTGTTTTACTATTTTTACTTTTGTTTGTTTGTTTTTTGTTGTTGTCTTTTTGTTTTTTGAGACAGGGTCTCTCTGTATAGCCATGGCTGTCCTGGAACTCACTCTGTAGACCAGGCTGGCCTTGAACTCAGAAATCCACCTGCCTCTGCCTCCCAAGTGCTGGGGTTAAAGGCACGGTTTGTTTGTTTGTTTGTTTGTTTCCCCTATCAAAGATGCCTTTAATAGTTTTATCTCCAGGATACAATAAGTATAAGTATTGGTAGAATGTATGTGTGCCTCAAACCATCTGAGGGTCTAGTCCCCAGCACTTCACAAAACCAAGTGTGGCAGCACAGGCCTAAAACCCCAGTGCCCACGAGGTAGAGACAGAAAGGTCAGCTTCATTCATTTACTTGCTGTATGACAGTCCATCCTAGCTTCATTCATCCCTCTGACAGTCACGGAGATCTGGCTTGTTTGTAATTTGAGATTGCTTGGTTCATCCTTGTAGGAAGATGCTAGCAATGCGGTTCATTGCCCAGCTCTGCACCTACTTCTGTGGAGGAGTGTACACTGTGAGATGAAACCATGGGCAGGACCGTGGGCTACAAACATGTTGGATTTTGAACAGTAATGCCAAGGGGTTTTACAGAGTGATTGTAAAGCTTCGTTCATCCTTGGCAGCCACTTCCTCAGTTTCTAGGAAAGATAATCAGAGTGGTTTTTAATGTCTTACAGGTTTCTTGCAAGTTTCTTTTCCACAAACATCATTTGAGTGAGTGAAGATTGGAGTTAACCAAAGGCCAAGGACAGAATTTCTTTCCAAACTACAGACTTGAAGAAAGAAAATAAAAAAACAAATCAACCCCAGAAATGTAAACGTGCTCCAAGCACAATACACTAGGGATTGCCTTGTTACCAAAACATCTGAGAAGTAATCCGAGATGGTCAGTTCAGAACTCTGAAGGCCTGGATCTAATCTCCTTCCTCGTTTTTTTCAATAGAACAAACGAAATACACAGAGAGACTCCAGTCACCAATATTAAAGCAATGCCACTCACAGACACCTAAGCAAATAAGCAACTCTCCAATATAATCATAGATGCATCAAGAAGTGGAACAGGTATGAGAGACGGGGGGGGGGGGGGGGCTGTGGGTGAAGCTCAGGACAGAACATGTTCCTAGCACCCAACATCCCCACCGGTAAAGCTAAGACAGATACCAGACTGGAAGCCTCAGTGTCTCTGTTCTCAAATAACTGTTGGAAGTAGGAAGTGGAGCCGTTTTTCAGAGAATATTAGCACATCTATTCCATTGACCCAGGAAGAGCTTGGCATTTGCCTCACTCCAAAAAAACTTTGAAAGCAGACTTTTGCAGACAGTGAAGAACAAGCTCTCCAGCGCCCCCTAGGTTCTTCTACAGATTTCCTACCATGATTAGTAAGGTTTCCATATAATCAATTAATTTTTTAAAAACGATTCATTTATTTTATTTATATGAGTACATTGTAGCTGTCTTCAGGCACACCAGAAGAGGGCATTGGATTCTATTATGGATGTTTGTGAGCCACCATGTGGTTGCTGGGAATTGAACTCAGGACCTTTGGAAGAACAGTCAGTGTGCTTAATCACTGAGCCATCTCGCCAGCCCACCAATTAATTTTTTGTTTGTTTTTGAGGCAGGGTTTCTCTGTGTAGCCCTGGCTGTCCTGAAACTCACTCTGTAGACCAGGCTGACCTGCCCCTGCCTCTAGAGTGCTGGGATTAAAGGCATGAGCCACCACTGCCTGGCCCCATCAATTAATTTTTAACAGAAGATAGTGTGAAGGCTAATAGCTAGCTGAGAAAGTTGTCAAGTTATCACAGTTAAAAAGGTAAATAACTGTTAGGCCTGGTGGCACAAGCTTTTAATCCCAGCACTCCAGAGGCAGAGGCAAGCAGATCTCTGTGAGTTTGAGGCCAACCTGGTAATATATAATGAGTTCAAGAAATCCAGGGCTACATAGCAAGACTCAGTCTCTGTCTCTCTGTCTCTCTCTCTGTCTCTCTCTTTCTCTCCCTCTCTCTCTCTCTCTCACACATACACAAATGTAAATAGCTTTTAGGAGTTTGCAATAAAAAACCCATTTATTTGTAAATGTAAATGTTTGCAAATAAATCAGTATGTTTATACAATAGAATAGAAAGTAGCCATGAGAATAAATGAGAGATGATACTACTATGTGAGATGATATAGATGAATCTCAAACATAATGAATGAAAAAAGTGAGCTATATTGCCAGCCTTTATTATTATTGTTATTGTTGTTGTTAAATTTAATTGGGGGATACAAGAGTGGAATCCAGAACTTTGCAGACTTGGCATTAAGCTATATCCCAGGACTGGGCTGCCTTTAATTGTGGACTTTGAGTTTTGTTTTGTACTCAGGGTAATGTGATATATTCAGCGCTTGCTCTGGAGCACAAAGCTGCCTTTGGTTTCTGGTGGTAATAATGACCACTTTATGAAATTAGAGAGTTAAGAACCAGCTGTAGGAACAGCAGCCTATAATATTAGCATCTAGGAGGCAGAAACAGTAAAGGTTCCAAAGTGAAATGTAGGGCTATCTTGTGATAAATAAAAATTTCCATGCCAGTTTTAGGTACACAGTGAGACCCCATCTAGAAAAAAATAAGTTAGGTATGTGGCTTTATGTTACATCTTAGAGCCTATCTGTCTAATATATGCCGTCTCTCTAGATTTATGAATGTGCAACACATGAGTGTTTGGGAGTTATAGATTATTGGGAGCCATCATGTGGGTGCTGGGAACCAAGTTCATGTCCTCTGCAAGAGCACTAAGTTCTCTTAACTGCTGAGCCATCTCTCCAGACCTTAGAGCCAGTCTTTAAAGCAGATGTTCAAAATGGACAACGCTGTCCTCAGTTTGGACAGCAAAATAGAGTTATAAGATATCTAGACATTTGCCCAGAGCTCTGTGTCTGGTTGGTGTCTGCACTAAAACTGAGGTCCTTCTTAAAGCATGTGCCCTGCAAAACTCCCCCATGGGCAGCTGTCCCTGCTGCCCGCCACTGTGGGGAGCCTGGGTGAGCTCAGATTCCATAGGCCACACAGAGGAAGGTACCACCCTGTTTGATACAGAGGGGTTCCATCTGCATCCCAGGGAGCTGCAGATGGCCAAGCCCTTTAGTGATATATATTATATATTTTTCCGTTCTCAGCTTGCTACGTTTGTTCAAGATGTTCTTTATCAGACTTAAACAGAGAACAAAGTCTCTGTCAGGCTTTTTTGAGACTTCCTTTGTCAGTGCAATTAATACAAATCTCTTTATCTTAGCCTCAGTCTCTTCAGATAATGGCAAAAAGCAGCCACTTTCTTCACCAAAACATCACAAAAACAGTCTCTCGGCCACATATTAAAGTTCTTCGCCACTGAAACCTCTGGAGTCAGCAGGGCCTACACAGTTCAAATGACCCTCAGCATCACTGTCTTTCATACTCCTACTAAGCTGGCCCTCTAACAATAGCTGACTGTGATCTAAGCCCCACTTAAAGCATTCCATGGCTTTCCAAATCCAAAGTCCCAAAATCCACATTCTTCCAAACAAAAGCATGGTCAGGCCTATCACAGTAATACCCCACTCCTGGTACCAACTTCTGTCTTAGGTTTTACTGCTGTGAACAGAAACCATGACCAAGGCAACACTTACAAGGAATTGGGGCTGGCTTACAGGTTCAGAGGTTCAGTCCATTATCACCAAGACAGGAACATGGCAGTATCTAGGCAGGCATGGTACAGGCAGAGCTGAGAGTTCTACAATTTCATCTGAAGGTTGCTAGCAGAAACCTGACTTCCAGGCAACTAGGATGAGGGTCTTATAGCCCCCCCACACATGGCACATCTACTCCAACAGGGCCATACCTTCTAATAGTGGCAACCCCTGGGCTGAGCATATACAAGCCATCACAGGAGGGGTCTAGAAAGTTGGCTCAGTTGTTAAGAACATGAAAATACTGTTTTTGTAGAGGATTCAGGTTTGGTTCCTAGCACCTATGTCAGGCAGCTCACAGCCATTTGTAATTCCATCTCTAAGAGATCCCATGTTTTCTTCTGGCTCCCAAGAATACTGCACTCATATACAACAAATCCACACACAGGCACACACATATACATACAATTAAGAATAAAAATAAGGGCTGGAGAGATGGCTCAATGGTTAAGAGCACTGAATGCTCTTCCAGAGGTCCTGAGTTCAATTCCCAGCAACCATATGGTGGCTCACAACCATCTGTAATGGGATTTGATGCCCTCTTCTGGTGTGTCTGAAGACAGCTACAATATATATATATATACACACATATATATACACACACACACACACACACACATATATATATATGAATATATATATATATATATTCATATATATATATATATGAATTATATATATATATAATCTTAAGGAATAAAAAATAAAAATAAGCCAGGTGCAGTGGAGCTTACCTTTAATCCCAGAACTGAGTGGGTAGAGGCAGGTGGATTTCCTAGTCCAAGGTCATCGCATGGTTTACAAAGCAAGTTCTGAGACAGCCAGAGCTATACAGAGAAATTCTGTCTTGAAAAAAACCAGAACAAACAAAGAAACAAATATAAAATCTTAAAAAGAGAAACAAAGAAAAATATATCTGGGAAGGAAGAATGAATCGTACAATGGGCTATAGAGAGTGGCCGTGTCTAAAAAAGAAATTGAAGTAGAGATAGAAGAAGAACAGAAAAGAAGAAAGATTCTGGAAAAGGAAGAATGCATCAGTCACATCCCTTCTAAAAATTCCTAAGCAGGATCCTGCTGTCACCCATGGTAAGAGGAGATGCACACACATAGAAGAAAACACTGCAGAAGGACCGAAGAGGAAGCAAATATGTATTTGGGTCACTCAAATGCTGGCATAACAACCCTGAGAAGACAGCAAGGAGAGCCTCGTAAATGCTTTTGGTCCCTTGCCAGCCATAGTGTTTGTGTCACGCCACTGGGACCCCAGGAGGGCTGACCGGAGTCCCATGATCTCAGGCCACACGGTAGGAAGTCAGCAGAATCACAGAGGAGATGAGGTTGCAGAATCTTACAGAAATCTTTCTGAGAAGATGGCCCAGTCCCTCACAATGTCTGTGAGCAAAGAGTCACCTGGGGACATGGAACCTGTGCTCCCAAGTCAGCAGTAAATATAGAGAGTCCCCACTTAGGAGGAACCACAAACACCAATCACATGGGGCAGGGCCTTGGGCTAAGCCACCAGTTACTGCGAATCTGTGACCTTCAGTTAACCACAAAGGCTTCTGCAGCCCCTTCTAACTCCCTATCCAACCCTGCTGGGCTGTGCTGTCTGCTTCCTTACAACCAAACATTCAAGGTTTGCTCTGGGTCTGCCATTCTGGTCCTTGTTGCAGACAAAGCCAGTGAGCGCCAGCTTCAGGTGTTTAAGCAACAAAGGACCTTCAGAAAGCTGCCAGAGCAATGGTACCTTACCTGCCATCCTCTCCATCCCCATCACAGCCTCCCTCAGAAAACCTAGAACCACCACTGCCCTGGTTTATCCCTCTCCTGCTTGGAGTGACCCTGGAGGAACCCAAGCAAGCATCCACTTCTGGCGAGAAGGAATCTGGCCGGGTGTGAGCACGTCCTTATGTTTGTACTGCGCTTTAAAGTCTCCAAACATCCTGCACGTTACCACATTTTTGTCTGACAACTGATAATCGAGCCAAGCAGTGTTAACCCCACCCTAAGAATGTAAAAACTTAAACTTGAAAGAGCTTATGCAATAGCCCTAAGTGCCAAAGCTGGAATGCCAACCCTGTCACTTAACACCAAGTAAAACCCTGTCACTGCCGGGACCATGCTTTTGCCTCACAGGCTGAATTTAGCTGGCTTTAAAGTAAACCTAGCACTTAAAGGAGCTTCACTATGTCATTTGTAGGGATGAGGAAAGCTGAGGCTCGAGGAGATTAAGCATCTGCTTCGGTCATATAGCGGCCCATCACTACCGATACATAAAGTTTTCCTTGTCACATATCACAACAAAACAAGACCTTAGCCGGGATACAAAGTAATAAACAGATGAGAATCCCAAGAGAAAGTTAAGAAAGTACACATTCAAGAGTTAGCAATGGGATCTAGGAGCACAGGTCTGTAATCCCTTCTTCTCAGGAGGCTGAGGCAGGAGGACCTGAAGGTCAAACCCACTTGGGCTACATCATGAATTAGAACTTCCGTGAATGAGAAAGAAATCCTTCGACATAAACACACAAAAGGAGTGCGGGAGAGAGTGCGGGAGAGGGTGGGGTGGGGGCAGGGAATGTCTCAGATAGCAAGGTACCTGCTGGCCACGCTGAGGGTCTGAGCTCACCCCCACTGAACCCAGATATAAAGGTGCCACTTGTAATCCCAGGGATGCGGAGCAGAGATAGAAGGATCTCTGGGGCTTGCCTGACCAGGCAGCCTGATAGCATCAGGGCGCTCCAGACTGGCGAGAGATCCTGTTTGAACCAAAATGAAACAAAGCTGATGATGGTTCCTGAGGAATGACTCCTAAAGTTAACTTCTAACGCAAGCATGCGCACATGCGTACATTAGGACAGAGGGTATTGATTGAAAGCCCAGACTGAAGCGGGGAAACTTCAGGTTTCAGCGATTAGATCTGTAGACAGACATCCCCAGGTTACTGTAAAGCCAAAAGGAAAAGAAGGTTCCTGACAAACAATAGCGGCCAGAGCCTGACAGGAAACAGAGGGAATGTTTCAAAGTATTTAACTGCAAAAACAGATAAATGAAACTGTTGCATACGGAAGTGTGGGCAGGACCGGAGGAAGCTAGCAGGGAGTGGGTGGATCCAGAGACTGCAGATGCTGGGAATAGCTGCCACCTCTAGGTCTAAAGGGATGTGGGAGCCGGTTTTTCAGCACTGTGACAAAGTAACCGATGCCTTTACTTTATAAGAAGAAAAGGTTGTTGGGTCTGTGGTTCCAGAGGTCCCTGGCTGTGGCTGGTAGGCCTGTGCTTCTAGGTTTGTGGTGAACCAGAATACCGCACCAGAAAGCAGTGGTGAAGCTTAGCTGCTCACCACATCGTGTGTTCAGCTGGGAAGAGCTATACCCACAATAAACTAAAACCTCCGGGCCCCACCGGGCCCCACCTTCTGGAAGCTCCATTGCCTCCCAGTAGCACCGAGCTAAAGACTAACTCCGACTCATGTGGGCCTCTTGGGGACATTCCAGAACAAACTGCAACAGGACAAAGGACAAAAGTCACTGGAGACGAGTGACTGACGGAGTTGGAGTGGGACAGCTTCCTAGGATGGGCTACAACCATTTCTGATGCTGCTCTTTGACCCTTCAGTCCCCTCTGCAGAAGTCTCCATCAGCAGGATGCTCCAGGAAGCCTGCAGGCACAGTAAACCAGGAAAGCTGCCACAGAGATCTTTGGGACCGCCATCATTGCAGAGAAAGGAGAAATGAACAGGAAGCCAGAAGTACGCAGCCGGAAGCATGCAGAAATAACCAGAAGGGTTCTGGGCCTGACCCCTCCCTGGCTGTGGTTTAGCTAAAGCCACCATTGAACACTGACAGCCTATTCAGCAGAGCTGACTGATTTGCATAAACTGCATACTAAAGAGAGGGTCAATATTTCCTGCATTTCTTTTCCCCGAGGCTTTACAGTGTTCCTCTTCTTGGAGCAAGTGTCTTCAGGGCTCTTAGCCAATCCTCAAAAGACAAAGGAGGGTTCAACAGCAGCCTCTCCCACCAGACCACTCAGCAGTGCCACATTGGGGTATGGAGTTGCACTTTGATTTACCTCATGTGCATATCAACGCATGGCAAGTTCACAGAGTCCGAGGTTGAAATGCACTTAACCCATCAAACCTTCCAGAAATCCTCACTTAGCAGCGTGGGGCAGTACCGTGGCAGGTAGCTCTGGGGCTATGGGACTGAAAGACCTGGGATCTGAATTGCCTGTCTGATCCACCCAGGATAAGAGCCAAACCCAAATCACAAGAATCCAAAGCCAAAGGGATGAAAGCAGCATCTTAAAGACAAGCCTGCATTCCCAAGTTCACGGAAATGTTAGGCAGGAGCCAAGATCAAAAGACAACTTAAATGTCTGTGAACAGATGAATGAATAAAAACAATGGTGTGTGTGTGTGTGTGTGTGTGTGTGTGTGTGTTCTCACATGGCCAGTGTAATGTTATTCAGCCATAAAAAGAAGGAAACCGGGGCTAGAGAGATGGCTCAGTGGTTAAGAGCACTGACTGCTCTTCCAGGGGTCCTGAGTTAAAATCCCAGCAACCACATGGTGGCTCACAACCATCTGTAAGGGATCTGATGTGTTCTTCTGGTATGTCTAAAGATAGCTACAGTGTACTCATATACATAAAATAAATAAATAAATAGTTTAAAAAAAAAGAAAGAAAAGGAATAAACTCTGGTCTTCCAGCACACAGTCTGGAAACTGATGAACAGCTCTGTATTGTGTCGGGCATAGTGGCACACACCTTTGATCCTAGCACTCAGGAGGCAGAGGCAGGTGAATCTCTGTCAGTTTGAGGGTAGCCTGGTCTATGTAAAGAGTTCCAGGACAGCCAGAGCTACAGAGAGAAAGAGAGAGACCCTAGTTTTTGTTTCGTTTTGTTTTGTTTTTTTCAAGTTTTAAAAAGCAAAAAATAAAACAAACATCAAAAATGTTGTGTTGCATACTTGAAACTTACAGAAAGTTCATCTTAAATCTTAAATTCTCTTGCCAGCTCTCTCTCTCTCTCTCTCTCTCTCTCTCTCTCTCACACACACACACACACACAATCACAACCTTTGCACTGTGATAGACAACACACAGTTCGTTAATCACTTTGATCATGGGTAATCTTTTCACAATGTATATATGCATCAAATTATCACCTTGTATACTGTGTACTTTGAATACATACATTTTTGTCAGTGGTATATCAATAAAGTAAAAAGATAAAAAAAAAAAAGTTTCTCCCTCGGCAGAGGGAGACAAAGCCGCATCCAAATACTGCTCTCCTCTTTGAGTGTCTCTGGCTTTCTTTCTTAAAAGGTCTCATTGCAAGAACTCAGCGACAGAGAACATTCAGACCGGCTATGCTTCCAGCTTCCTGGGTCCTACAGCATCTGGTTGTCATGCAAGCAGAGGTGACAACATCTGTACCAACACCTCTGCTGGGGTGACACCTGGCAGGTGATGCTGCCAAGCCTTTATGCTATAGAAAGAGACAAGAGGGCAGGGCAGCTCCCACAGCAGCTGTTACTGTGAGAAAGGTGCAGTGGGGGAGGGGCTACTGATGAATGGGAAGACATGGAGTAGAAGGAGGCTCATGAACAATAGGCTGGGTCTGGAGATGACACAACCTGGTAAAGGGGTTAAAGGCGCTTTGTCAACAGCCTGTAGGAGGGAGGTGGCTTTCACAGGTTGTCCTGAGTTGCACATGTTGTGGCACATGCATATACACTCATGCACAAAATAAAGCAAAACAAAAGGTGGCCTCCAGTTTTTCAAATTAAAAAGCCCTCACAACAGAAGGAATGCTTATGGCCCTCGCAGGATGTGCCAGACCTTAGGAGACCCAGCATCTCAGAACTTCAATGACAGCTATTTTTGCAATGACACCTGGGTAGATTAGGGAAGGAGTAGAATGAAAGAGGAGTGTCTGTCTGTCTGTCTGTCTGTCTGTGTGCGTGTATGCATGTTTGTCTGCATGCTTCTACGTGTATCTCTGTGAAGGAAATGGTTGTCTTAGTTAGGGTTTTATTGCTGCAAAGAGACGCCATGACCACAGCAACTCTTCTAAAGGAAAGCATTGGGGCTGGCTTCCAGTTCAGAGATTCAGTCCATTATTTTCATGGCGGGAAGCATGGTGACATGTAGGCAGACATGATACTAAAGTAGCTGAGAGTTCTACATCTGAACCTACAGGCAGCAGGAAGAGTGAGAGAGCTACTGGATCTGGCTGGAGCTTCAGAGATCTCAAACCCAACCCCCTAGTGATGCATTGCCTCCAACAAGGCCACGCCCACTCCAACAAGGCCACACCTCCAATAATGTCACTTTCTATGAGTCTATGGGGGCCATTCAGGCCTCATTCATTCAGACCACCACAGAGGTTGTCAACTGTAGAGGGACTTCATCTCCTGAGGTACTTTACCTTTCATATCAGAGCCTTCTCACTGTTTGACAAGAAAAAGTACTTTTGGATAATGCTAAAACAGAACGCAGCTCACATCCAAGAGCCACAGGGTCTCGGATGTACTAGCCTATTGGGACAAGGTGGGGTGAAGGATTGCAAACCGTCAATCTCTGATTCCTAGTTTTGGGAGTCCAACAATTTTCCTTTATGGCTTTGATAAAGAATTTAAAAAAAAATAGGGCCCCAGTAGACAGAGGAATCAAATTGGCGCCATCAGAATGGGCCCCAGTAGACAGAGAAATCAAATTGGCGCTATCAGAATGTACCCTGGGAACTTTCTGGAAAAGATGGCTCAGCAGTTGAGATGCTTACTCTGCTTCAAGGGATCAAATGCCCTCTTCTGAACTCCATGGGCATCCACATACACACTGGCACTTACAAACACACACACACACTTAAAAAGAAAAGAAAGAAAAGCCTGTTAGTGTTATACGAAGTCTGGAATGTTCTATCCTCCAGTTTTGCTCTATTAGTGACACTTTGCTCTCTTCCCTCAACTATTTCACGTCCGTAAAATGAATTATTTTATAAGTGTGAATGGATTAATCTGGCAGCTGTAGGTCTTTATTTTACACTTGTCCCCAATAGCCATAGAGAGAAACCAAGATTTATTTCAAGCTGCACCCCAATAGCTGGGCAGTTAAATGCTCTACCTTAACCCTCTATGCTAATCTGGCTGCCTCTCGGCCCCAGCCCCATGATACTTGCAGTTTAATGTGATTCTAGCTCTCTCTCCTAGATGTTTCTTCCCACGATGTCTTCTTAGGCCCTCTCTTCTCATGGTTCCAATTCCAGCTTTTCGGCATAGTTGATCTGAATCTCTCCCTCCCTCCCTCCCCTCCTCCTGCTCTCCTTCCCCAGACCCTCTCTCTCTCTCTCTCTCTCCTTCTCTGGCTGGCAGAAGTCCTGCCCTATTCTCCCTTCTGCCCAGCCATTGTGCAATCTGCATTTATTGACAAGGCAGAGAACGCGTGGTAAGAATTGTTTACACAAACGAGAGAGGAGATCCTAGACATAAGCATGACAATGCCGTGTCCAGACCGAAATGAGATATGAAGGCAGAGAAATCTGCATTTGAACAACACAAGGATAACCTATACACAGTGCACAAAACCATTACACCTACTCACGTCTAACCGTCTAACCGGTAACCAGGCCCCAGAGCCTGCAGGCTTATCGGGAGAGGCAATAATAAACTGTTAAGTACGTCTATCTCAGGTTGAGTGGCAGATAACAAAAATCATGTTCATTCTTCTCACAGAAAAAACTTGAGGGGTTTATGAATGATGGTTCAAAAATGTCAAGGGCTGGGGGCCTTGGGGAGGGGACATTTTTGGGTTACTAGTTATGTGGTCAGTGCTCACGGGAAGGTTTGCCATAAGATACTTTGTTGTTCCTCTTGGCTATCACAACCTCACTTCCTCATCTCAGCTGGCCTTCAGAAATGATGGGCAGCCAGGTAGCTGGTCCTCCAGGGACCTGGTTAGGCAATGTATTTGATGACTGCCCTCTTCCAGCTGGTGCTTCATTGAAAACGGAAGGCACCTGTAGACATTTCAAGGCAGTCTTAAAACTGGTGGTATCAAGCCCAGAACTGTTTTTTGGTTTTAATCTTTTTTTTTTTTTTAGATTTATTTATTTATTTTATGTATATGAATACACCATTGCTCTCTTCAGACACACATCAGAAGAGGGCATCAGATCCCATTACAGATGGTTGTGAGCCACCATGTGGTTGTTGGGATTTGAACCCAGGACCTCTGGAGGAGCAGTCAGTGCTCTTAACCACTGAGCCATCTCTCCAGCCCCCTTGGTCTTAACCTTTAGATGTTCAGTCAACCCTCAAACACCCCCTATTCAGAGTTGTTTTAAACTGCTCCACACAAAGCAACTTCCTCTTGCCCTGTCTAACCTTCTTCATCCCCATTACTAAGAATTTTTTTTTATTTGTTTAGTTTTAGTATGCTTTTTCCACAATCACTCCTCTGAATCTCAAAGTGAAAAAAGACTCTGTCCCATCTCCCATACCACACCAGCTGGCGAGGGTTCTCTGGGTTAAAGTTCCCAGAGAGCTGGCAGCAGCTTGCTGACCTGTGGCGGAGCTGAATACAGAATTACCTGAAGGAAGTTTTGAAACACGGATACCTGGGAGCCCTCTCCTGGGATGCAGGGTCACCTGCTCTCCTGAGGACCTTCTTGTTTCTAAGGTGCTTGGGTGAGCCTGCTGTACAGTCAGGGCTGAGATCTCAGGCCTGCAGCTACCTCCTTAATTAGGTTGGTCCAAGCCTCTCCCACATCCTCTGGGCTTCTGAAATCTTTGCAGTCTGCAATGATAGCATGAAACAGGGTGAGGAGAACCAGCGCTTTTTTTCTATTGTAATTTGCACATGAATTATTAAGCCTGGCACTTACACAGTTTTTGTGCAAATTCCCTCCTGGGCTCTTCTCCTTTGGGAAGTTACCTCTGAGGACTGCTAGTGGGGTGTCAGCAAGTGCAGAGACATCAAAGAAGGAAAACGGCAGCGGAGCAACCAAATTCCTTCATCCGAATCATTGTCTCCATTCTCAGAATTCCATAAAACTTTCCCATCTGGCTCCTACTGCATCCACCTGTGCAGTAATTGTCTACCGTGTCGTGGGAGGGTGGCCTTGAACAAGCCCAGCATACATGCATCGCTCTCCCAAAGCTGGTACTCACGATGTTAAAGGAAGATTCCTTAGACCAAGTCAATCTAGTAGAGGTTGAGTACCAGAAAGTAATTCATGAAATTGGGCAGTTCCCCAAACCAAGCCAGAGCATCTTGGGCTCCTGCCAAAGATACACATGGACAGCATTTATAGAAAAACAGAACACAGAAAATAATTGCATCAGCTACAGAGGGATCATCCACTAATCAACAGCTTAACTAGTTGTCTACAGTTTAATCAGTTAATTGGCTGCAGGGCGTCTTGCAGCCAGCCAGCTAATGCATGTTTACTAAGATTAAATTTTACTGTCTTGTTCTGTTGGACTGAACACAGGTGCCCAGTCCAAGATCAGGGCCGTCTATAAATAGTGTCCAATAGGGAGGACCAAGGGACCTAGTGGGATGGGGGTTGGGTGGGGATGGGGATGGAGGTGGGGATTGGGTTGGGATGGAGGTGGGATGAAGATGGGATGGGGGTGGGAGTTGCTATGGAATGACTCTAAAGATTCCTCCATAGGCTCCTGTTTCGAGTGCCCAGTTTTCAGTTTGATAAAGCTGTTTGGGGAGCCAGTGGGACCTAAGTAACGGAAGGAGGTAATAGGAGGAGGCCTGTAGGTTATAGGTTGACCCCTAGTCCTGGCTGCTCTCTGCTTTCTGGTCTAAGAGGTGAACAGCCCGCATCATGCTGTATTGAATGGAATCACTCCACCATGTCTGCTCTACCATAGACCAAAGTGCAGAAACTCAAGAGTCAAAAGAAATCTCTATCTTAAGTTTCCTTAAACATTCTGTCTTTTAGGAGGAATCTTGGTCGCAATGATGCCAAACTACTGACCCAGGGTAGAGTTCACATCAGTCAATCACCTGGACTAACACAAAGTTGACCACAGGGCTAGGTTCAGAAGCAGGAGTCTATGGAACCAAAGTTGTCTGTTATTCCCCTGAATTGAACTGGCATCTTATTGCAATAGGCCCATGATCACCAATGCTTTAGAATTAGAAAGTTGTGGATGTTGGAAGAATAAATCCATTAATATTCCTGTAGTAGCACAGAAATACACACACGAAAGGGGACAGAGCCACACAGCAGCCTTTTGTCACTTCACTTCTGCACATTATAGACATGAGCTTCAAAGAAAGGAGCCTATATAACAGACAAAAATGTAATAGACAGGTGTGCTGGATAGTTTGTATCAATTTGACACAAGCTAAAGTCATCTGAAAAGAAGGGAACCTCAATTAAGGAAGTGCTGCTTCCATAAGACTGGGCTGTAGGCAAGCCTGTAAGTTATTTTCTTAATTAGTGATTTATGGGAGAGGACCCTGCCCATTATGGGTCATTTCATCCTGGGCTGGTAGTCCTGGGTTCTATAAGAAAGCAGGCTGAGCAAGCCAAGGGGAGCAAGCTAGTAAGCCGTACCCCTCCATGGCCTCTGCGTCAGCTCCTGCCTCCTAGACTCTGTTCTGCTTGCGTTACTGTCCTGGCTTCCTTCTGTGATGGACTATGGTGTGGAAGTGTGAGCTGAATAAACCCTTTCCTCCCCAACTTGCTTTTGGCCGTGGTGTTTCATCACAGCAATAGGAACCCTGGCTATGACAAGGAAATAGCTTCCCAACATTCTGCAAAGTCCTGTATGCAGGTGGCCTCACAAGAGGCTTTCGGGACAACAGGCTTTCCTGATAAGGGCTGCCATAGCCCTTGATCTAAAATCAGAAAACAGAGGCATGAATGGGTTAAATAATTTGCACAAAGTCCCGTGATTTATCCATTTATTTGCTCAGTCTTAGTTTAAATCAGAAAGCATGCAGATGGTCTTAGTGGTGTAAGCCCATCATCTCAGATACCCAGGAAGCAGAAGCTGAGGCAGGAGGATTGCAAACTCAATCACGGATCAAGACCTTGTGGCAAAATAAAATTGTTTTAAAGGGCTGGAGATGTAACTCAGTGTAGAGTTCTTGCTTACATGTGCAAAGCTCTGGGTTCATTACCCAGTATCGAAGTAAGGTTGAGAACACACAATTATATATACATCCGAAGTGTGTGTGTGTGTGTGTGTGTGTTACTGGATAGTAGACTTTTTCCAGAATGACTGTAGAATATTGGACTTTGGTTTTCAAGTCTTAGCTTTATAACTTTAAATCTTTCCTGGGTTTGATCCCAAAATATAAAAGTAAATTGTACCTTTCCTTTTCATTATTGAACTTAGTTCAGCAGCAGCCAAGCCACACAAACGGTTGTAGGTTCACCCTGTGAGCCGCTGTTCAATGTCTGTGGAGGGTGATGAGGAGCGCTTATGGTCCAGTCATGTATCTGCTGTTTGCTGGACACCCACAAAACACTGTCACTTAACCCAAGTCAGACACACTCCTAACAAAGCGAAACACAGTGCATGAAGTTCTATCAGCTCTGAGGTCAAGAGCACCTGCTGCTCTTGCAGAGAACCTGCATTCGGTTCACAGCTCCCACGTGGCTGCTCACAACCACCTGTAAGTCACCTGCAAGTCCAATCCCAGGGGATCCGATGCCACTTCTGATCTCCTCAGACAGAAGGCCTGCACATGGTGCACAGACATCATTACAGGCAAAACACCCATACAGGAAAATAAAATATAATAAAACAAAAGCTATACCACAGAAGTGAATGAAGTTAGACAACTGGGGAAGGGCTTTTCCTTAGCTAGGAAACTATGTAGAGAACTTGGCATGAACAGTGTGCTTTGCCTTCGGTGAAACTAACTCAGCTTCCTCCTGACCAATAACCTTAGCTCTCCTAGGGTGATCTGATAACATTTCCAGAAGCAATTTCCTACAATTGTGCCTGATGTTTTCAGAGATGTGCATAGATGGGCCCCTAAAGAAGAAGTTAGAGGCCGGGTGTGGTGGCACACGCCTTTAATCCCAGCACTCGAGAGGCAGAGGCAGGAGGATTTCTGAGTTCGAGGCCAGCCTGGTCTACAAAGTAAGTTCCAGGACAGCCAGAGCTACACAGAGAAACCCTGTCTCTCGAAAAAACCAAAAAAAAAAAAAAAAAAAAAAAAAGGAGTTAGAGAAAATACCCAAGGAGCTAAAAGGGTTGGCAACCCTATAGGAGGATCAACAATATGAACTAACCAGTACCCCCCAGAACTAACCAGTACCTCCCAAGAACTGTGCCTCTAGTTGCATATGTAGCAGAGAATGGCCTAGTCGACCATCAATGGGAGGAGAGGCCCTTGATCTTGGGAAGATCATATGCCCCGGGTACAGGGGAACGTCAGGGCCAGGAAGTGGGAGTGAGTGGGTTGGTGAGCAGGGCAGGGGGAGGGTATAGGGGACTTTCGGGATAGCATTTGAAATGTAAATGAAGAAAATATCTAATTAAAAAACTAAAAAAAACAAAAAACCAAAAAAAGAATGTGCATAGACTCTCACACACATTATCAAAGAAGCACCTCACTTCGTACCTGTGCTGAAGGAGAAAGCGTTGAAATCACACCCGTTCAGAATCCTAGAACGTGAGTTTTGCTCCGTCTTTCACTTTGCTCCTCATTAGAACTTAAAACTATTTTGCAGAACATAAAGAAAATATCGGCTGTTGTGCTGATTTTCTTCCCTTTGTTTCCTGGATTTTCTTATTTCAGAAAATTAGAAAAAAAATCATTGATTTCCATAAGTGTGTTCTTTAAAGATTCATTGTAGTCCAAAGAGTGATTTTATTCTGCTTAGGTACGGGAAATGTCCAGAGAATTAAACCCAAGGAGAAGAACGTTTTCTCTACAGATACGTAGTCTTTTGTGTAGAGATTGAGATAGGGTTTCTCTGTGAGGCTCTGGCTGTTCTGGAACCCTCTCTATCCACCAGACTAACCTCAAACTCTGAGATCTGGCTCTCTTTGCCTCTCCCCAGTGCTGGGGCTAAAGGCGTGCACCACCACACCTGGCTCAGAAATGTAGTCTTGATGTCAACTTGGAACACATATATTCTTACACGTTTCAGATACTGGCAATTAATTCCTTGGCCTTAGCACATCAAGGCAAATGGTCTACCACTAAAGTATGCTCTCTCAGCCCTTAAATTAATTCTCCTACAAATAATGAGAACGCCCTTCTGCTGGGTTGGCTTGCCCTAAAATATGATGTTGTCTTCTTCACAAAGCTTCCTCTCGTATTTAACAGGATCCTACTTTCCCTGACTCTGGAAACTACAGCCTCACACTCTAAACCGAGCAATGCTGGAAGAAAAGTAACCTTTGAAGAAAAGCAACTTGGGAAGATACAGATGATCCAGTGCTCAAACCTAAAAAGGTTTCCTCGCCTCATTCACTCTTCATCCCTGTTCTTTGACTCATGCCAGATGCCATCCCTGATGCTACAAACACATTGGTAGACAGACAGATGTGGTCTGTAGGCGAGGGTCTCTCAGATGTCTGCGTGTCTCCGTATCACTCAGAGGGTTGATGAAACCAAGGGTGTCTCTGCCCACCTCCAGAAAGTCCCTGTCTTTGGATCTGTGGACTGTTTCCAGGTGACGGCGAAGCTGCTGGTCTGAGAATTCTGCCCCAAGAGCCCGCTGTCTAAGGGAGACTCCAGTAGGGCCACAGATGGTGTTTTGACTTGTCCTGTGTGCTTAACCTCAGCTGTGGGGACAGAGAATGTATACATAGCCAGTGTTTCAAGACCTTAATATCTTTGGAACTGAACTACAGGGAAGATTAATCATTTCCTTTTGCATCGTCAGAATTAAATCTACATCCTGGCTAGTGTGTGTGTGTGTGTGTGTTGTAAGCCTCCATATATGCATGCATCCTCATATGGACAAGCATGTGCATGTACACACATGTGTCTATGCATCTGGAGACTAGAGGTCAACTCATTCCTCATCCCTATGTTTTTTGAGATAAGCTCTCTCACCGGCTTTGAGCTTACCATATAGGCTTAGCTGATCTGCCTGTCTCTGTCTCCCCAGTGCTGGGATTGCACATGGCAGGCTTTGTACTTGAGTACTCAGGTCCTCATGCTGAGAAGAATGCTGGGAAGGTCCACATGGTGGAAGGAGAGAGCCAGCTCCCGCGGGTTGTCCTCTGACCCCACACGTGTGCCACGATACGCGTGTACCCACCCAGATACAAGTAAATGCACAAATGTAAATTTTTTTTTGTTTTAAAGATTTTACCCTCTCTTTTACATTTTGCCTATCAGCATTTTAGAGTTTTTGCTCTTTCCATTGTGGTTGGGTGATTTTGAGTGAGTTTTATTCTGTTTGTTGTGATCTCACTCCTTCTCCTCTGGCTGTCCAGTTATCACATCTGGAACCCTGTGTTGAAATGTCTACTGGAGTGGAAACTTCTGGGTTCTTTGGAATGTCAGCTGTGTCTGAGGGTAGATACAGGTGAAAGGATGTTTTGCTAAAGCAAATATGTGAACGAATTTGTGATGAAGGATTCTTCACTAATGATATACATGCATTGGGTCACCTTAGATTGTGTAGTTGAGCTCCATTTGTTGGGACTCCATAGAGAGAAATGCATCCAAAAACTCCTCATAAGCTTCCTGTGGCTTTTTGCTGCTTCCTCAGACTCTGGCCGATTGGCAGAGTGATGCCAACTGATACAGGCTCACCTGTAGTTTTACTAAGACAGACTCATGTGCTGAAGCAGGACCCATGGAGGACACGTGATGTTTGGAGGGAGTACAAATAGGACTCAACAGACAGTGCAGGAGGCTGGACATGGCTTGCTGGTTGATCTAGCTGCACAATGCTTGTCAGTCTTGCTTCTTTGCTGATCTTCACTTAATTGAGAAAGGCACAACCAAGAACTTCTGCTGGCATTCCTGGTGATCCGAATCCCTCCTGCTGGTTCATGCTGATTCAGCAGGCCTGGCTGTCTTTGCTAGGTCACGCCACCACTGCTGATCTGCTGATTCGTGTTTGCTATACCAACACTGCCAAACTGGACTGCTGGTGTATCTACTATGAAGTTTTTGAGAGTGGATCGAGCTGCCGCTGCTGACCTGTGAACTGAACTGCTGATTTCCTGACAACGCAGATGGGATTTGCTCCAAAGAACCATTTCTAAAACAGTCCATTCCCCTGTATTCTAATAACCTTTCTTTTCTACTACCACTGGTGGGAGGTGGGCTAGGAGGGAGGTTAGAGTGTTTAAGAACCATTACTAAAATTAGGTTGAGAAAAATCTAAAGTTGCACTCTACCCTTCCGACCCATGCACAATCATTTGAATGACTGCCACATTTTCATTAAATGTGACTATAGACGTATGAATTTCTTGACCCTCAGTTCTACTCCACTGATCTATGTCTGTCCTCGAATTGGATCACACTGTCTGGTACTTCTTGTGCTTAAGCATTGGCACAGCGCTTCACTAACCGGATTTTGATCTGGTATTAAAATGAGAAAGGTTTGCAGACTGAACACAGGGCTCAATGCACCAGTCCTCCTGATAACAATAAAGGACCAAGGTTCCTACTCAAGTCTGAGTATCAGATAAACCACAGATAATAATACCTCTAAAATGGCCTTGCAGAATCTTTCTGAAACTCAGATTTTGCTGGGACATTCCGACTTTCTCTAACTCCACGAGATCTTTGGAAATGTCTGGAGATTTTTGTGGTTGTCATAAGTTGGCTATGCTGCTGAGCTCTGGTGGGGATGGGCCAGGGATCTGCTGAGCACAGGCAGACCCTCCCAACAAAGAACTCAACAGGCCCACCAGGTCTTGCCTTTCAGGTTCTCTAAAGAATGAATCTCTAGTCTCCCATCTGACAGTTGGGGTGGGGGTGGGGGTAGGGGTGGGGGTAGGGGTGGGGGTAGGGGTAGGGGTAGGGGTGGGGGTAGGGGTGGGGTATATGCACTTGGGGCCCAGGGCAGGGCACCAGCATCTACGTTTTAAAGCTCAGCATGACTTATTTTCCATAGTCACAGCAAGGACTGCAATATTTTTTTTTCTTTCTTGGTTTTCTTCCATGCCAAATATGCATTCTAAGGAAATGCTGACCAAGATAAGATAGCATTTACACGAAGTCGAAGGACTAAAAGGCCAGCCTGCTCATGACCCTGGTACCTTCTTTTTCTGGTAAATCCCACAGTCAGAACTAGCCTCACAGAGAAGTGCTGGAAAGATGAGGTAGGGCTGAGGTTGGGTTGCCTGTCTCCTTCAGGCCAGGAGGGCCACCCTTCCTGAGGGAGCCGCACACAGCTACCTCCTCATGAACAGAGCCTTTCTTTTCTCTGCAGGGATATAAGCAAATAGCCTGAGGTGGGGACGGTATGGCACCGCTCTTAATCAAACAACTTGGAAATGAGCAGGGGAGGAAGGAAGCGCAGGGGTGGGGTGGGTCCTGAATGCTTTCTGCTTAGGAGATGGGTATGAACTCATGGGAGGTTATTTGAGGCTATTCATCCCTGGCACAATTCACAGTTGTCATTAAAGTGAATACCAGCATGTTAGAATTCAGGGATAATGACCTCTTTCTTGCCATGACTGGTCCCTGTTTCCATCCTGGGTAGATCTCTGGGCCACACATGTGCTTATGTGGAGACAGAATGAACACATACTGTGATCCGCCCATTCTGGAGACTTAAGATATTCTCAGGGAAAGAATTAGAGAATAGTAGAGTTCCACCCTCCCCCAAACTTTATTTATTTTTAATAAGACATATAAAACCAAAAAGGAACCAAATCTCTGTTGACTGGAAAATAGACACTGGGTTTGGGGTGGAGGTGTTAAGAGTAAAAATCTATTTGCGCATTCATTAAGAAAGCAAAACAAATTGGGCTTTGCTACTCAAAAGCTTTGCTTTTACGGAAAGCAGTCTGTCTGTCTGACTTGCTGCAGGAAAGAACACCAGAAGGGGAAGCTGCATGAAAGGGTAAACCCTGGGAAAGCCTGCTTGGGGCTCATGTGGTCCAGCATGGCCTAGGTGGGGGATGGGCAGGGCATATAGTTTCTTTCTTCTCAATAACCCGGAGTCACCAGATAACTTCTGTAATTTCTATACAAACTTCAGTGGCCATCTGGGTCTGTCTTTTATTTTTGGAGAGTGGATACTGTCGAAACTAGTCTTGTGGGTTACTGTGAAGCGTTTGTGTGTGTTCACTGCATCTGTACCCAAGAACCCAGGCATCTGTACTCGAGAACCCAGGTCTATCCCCAGCCTTGGTTCCCAGCCTTCTGTCTTCGTTTCAGTCATTTCAGGACATCAGGTAGCGGTTAAGCACTTTACGTATTGTTGTGACCAGATATCTGCCAAGAACAGTCTTTTATTTTTTTTAAGATGTATTTATTTTATGTATGAGTACACTATAGCGGTACAGATGGTTGTGAGCCTTCCTGTGGTTGTTGGGTATTGAATTTATGACCTCTGCTCACTCCAGCTGACTCCTCTCACTCACTCTGGCCCAAAGATTTATTTATTATTATACATAAGTACACTGTAGCTGTCTTTAGACAGCACCAGAAGAGGGCATCAGATCTCATTACAGATGGTTGTGAGCCGCCCTGTGGTTGCTGGGATTTGAACTCAGGACCTTTGGAAGAGCAGTCAGTGCTCTTACCCGCTGAGCCATCTCACCAGCCCAGCCAAGAACAGTCTTAAGTAATGACTTTAGCTTGTGGTGAAGGGCACCATCCACCCTGTCAGGAAAGGATAAACTGCAGGAGACTGCACACACACAGGCTTGCTCACACACAGGCTTGCTCACACACAGGCTTGCTCACATCTCCACAGACCAGGAGGAATTAGAGTAGGACAGGGAGTAGGATTGGGCTACAAAGTTCTAAGACCTATCCCCCTCAGTGACCCATTTATTCCAGCGAGGTCCAAAGATGCCACCCCGAACAGTACCACAAACTGGAAAACCAAATGATCAAACTCATGAGCCTGTGAGAGACAGTTCATATGTGTGATGGTTTGTATATGCGTGGCCAAGGAGTGGCACTATTAGGGGGTGTGGCCTTGTTGGAGTGGGTGTTTCACTGTGGGTGTGGGCTTTCAGACCCTCATCCTAGCTGCCTGGATGCCAATCTTCAACTAGCATCCTTCAGATGAAGATGTAGAACTCTCAGCTCCTTCTGCACCATGTCTGCCTGGATGCTGCTATGCTCCTACCTTGATGATAATGAACTGAACCTCTGAACCAATAAGCCAGCCCCAATTAAATGTTGCCCTTTATAAGACTTGCCTTGGTTGTGGTATCTGTTCACAGTAGTAAAATCCTAACTAAGACAATATTCAAACTGTGTGTGTGGTGGGGGTGAGGTTAGGCAGGGGTAGGAGAGGGGTAGGGATGGTAACGCTAAACAATCATGTCCATAACTTCCTCTACTTCCTGTGGATGGGCCAAACTACTGGCAAGGGTGCTAGAGATACTCCACCACCCAATGGGAGAGTTCTGGAGCAAGGCTGACAGGAGGATTGGATTGTTTCTGTCCCGGCTTATAGACTATACAACAAGAGGACCAGGATCCCTTGGAAGCAAGAAGTAGGAAGAAGATACAATTGTTTAAAGGAAAAAAAAAAAAAAAAGCAAGAGAAGATTGTCAGCCCATTTCAGTCAGAGTGAGAAAGAAACTAGTTAGTTCTAGTCAAAGATTTCAACTATCAACATTAATCAGAAAGTATTTGTTAAGAGTCCACCGTGTGGGCAAATGTCAAACAGAGACAAAGATCATCCCCTGGGGACAGTGCCTTGCCGTTCTGTCTCTACTGAGCATGATACAAAAGAAAGTGAGTTTTCATGGTAGGCTAAGAGCTTGAAATGAGATGCAACAAAGGAGTTTTTAGTTTTTTTTTTTTTTTTTTTTTTTTTTTTTTTTTTTTTTTTTTTTACCTTCTATAATGAGAGCTGTTAGATGCTGGGTAGGCTTGCCAAAAGATCAGGGAGCCAGGAACGTGCAGATGCTGGCTCAAACCCACCAGTTCTGCATGGACACAGACCTGTGGCTCACAGCAACCAGTTGTTCAAATAAATCTGGGGATGAGGTGGCCATATGTCATCTCTCTGCGTGTGTTACTTTAAATGTTGAATTGCACTGGAAAACCTCTTGGAAATGTCAAAAGCAGTTCACCCAGATGAGAAACATCACAAGAAATGTTGGGTTTCAGTAAACACTGTCAGATGAATGAAATATTTTATTGGATACCTACAAACAAGGGAAAATCAAGTTCAGACTAGTCTATCAGTTGTTGACTGTTTTTTGTTTTTTTTTTTTTAAATCAACTAAATATTCTAAGATAACCAGATCTTTTTCTTTTTTTCTTTTTTCTTTCTCTGGGACTGGATCTTTCTGTGTAGCCCTGGCTGTCCTGGAACTCACTCTTAGACCAGGCTGGCCTTGAACTCAGGGATCTGCCTGCCTCTGCCTCCCAAGTGCAGGGATTAAAGGTGTGTGCCACCACTGTCTGGCAATAGTCAGGTTATTAATGTGACTGCACACAATGGTTTTATTTCGAGTGTGCATATATCATCATTATCATCATTTTACACACACACACATTAAAATGAAATAAAGATACACCATGGGAAGAGCAGCAATATGGCACAGTGTATAAATGTGCTTACCACAGCCTGATGACCAGAATTCAGTCATGTGGAGAAAAACAACTGCCATGGGTTATCCTCTGACACACACGTACCCCCAGGACTCACATATACACAAAGGAATAAATGTCAAAAAGGTTAATGAGGAAAAAAATGCACTGGTGGGAATGTTGATAGAAGCGCTGCAGAAAGGCTGCAGAAATGCAGGGTGGGAAGGTCTGTTTTATAAGCCTCGGGTGCTAACTGATAACATTCTTAACCTTTACGTTGGCAAAAGCTAGGGGGTCTGTTCATAAATCATGAAATTATTTACCAAATAGTCTCAGGGCTGTTAGGTTACACCCAGACACGTGCAATAAAGGACTATTTAAAGGGCAGAGATAGCCCAGGATGGTTTGGCTCTGGACCTGCAACATTCCAGCCCTCCCCAGTCACAGAAGTTTCGATCTGTCCATCAGCCTTATGGAATCTTTAATATAGTTGTGCCCCTTCCCCCGAGTCCCCCAGGAACCTAAGTCTGCAAATGTAATAATTTAAGAATAGAGAACAGAGCTTTTTGTAGGCACGCTTAGCTCAAGACCCTGGGGCACATGTTTAAGGTTAAAGTGGTGGACAGGAATGTCTTTGCGCATGCTCAGCTTCCATCATGAAGTTCTGGCTGAGACTATATTAAGGATTACTTTGAAGGTGCATTAGTAGAGGCATCTGCCCCAACGGTGCCTGCCTCACTTAGTGGTCAACAACTCTATACAGAAAATCTCCTGAACACAACTGTAGCAGTTTCGATGTTCTTTTAAAGAAAAATCTAAATCCCCAAATTCCTTGTACGGTCGGTGGCCATAAACCATAAATGAAAGGAGCTAAACAAGAACCCAGAAGTTGTGCACGTCTCCGTGTAGGTGAAGGAGTTTACAAAGTGTGATTTAGTGCCTGAGGCAGCAGTTTAACTCTGTTTCTGCAGTTATGACCCAGAAATGGCCACGTTCAGTAGTGTCTTAGCTGTTCTACTGCTGTGAAGAGACACCACGACCAAGGCAGCTCTTATAAGAAAGCATTTGTTGGAGCTTTGCTTACAGTTTTAGAGGGTTAGTCCATGGTCATCATGGCAGGAAGGAGACAGGCTTGGTGATGGAGGCAGAAGCTGAGAGCGTTACATACTAATCCACAGCAGTGAGCAGAGAGACAGAGAGACAGAAGGAGAGAGAACATGAGAGAGGCTTTAAAGCCTGCCCTCACTAACACAGCTCCTCCAACAAAGCCACACCACATCCAATAAGGTTACCGCTCCTAATCTTTCCCAAACAGTTCTACCAACTGGGGACTAAGCATTCAATCATATGAACAGCAGCCTCTGATACTGTTGCTGCTGCTGCTGCTGCTGTTGCTGCTGCTGTTGCTGCTGTTGCTGCTGCTGCTGCTGTTGCTGCTGCTGTTGCTGTTGCTGTTGCTGCTCCTGCTGCTGTTACTGTTGTTGCTGCTGCTGCTGCTGTTGCTGCTGCTGCTGCTGTTGCTGCTGCTGCTGCTGTTGCTGCTGCTGCTGTTGCTGCTGTTGCTGCTGTTGTTGCTGCTGCTGTTGCTGCTGCTGCTGCTGCTGAGGCCTGGTGTCTCTTCACAGCAAGAGACTAGTAACTAAAACACAACGCCTCTCCAAGAAGCTCTGATTGGCCTGGGATTCCGTGTGTACACAAGGTTCATTTTAATCTCGGACAGATCCACCAGCTTCAGCAGGAGTAATACTGTGTTCCTCCTGGCTCTGGGTCTGAGTGTCCCAGAGCACATAGGACATAGGACCCTTGTTTCAGTCAGGGTTTCTATTCCTGCACAAACATCGTGACCAAGAAGCAAGCTGGGGAGGAAAGGGTTTATTCAGCTTACAGTTTCCACTTTGCTGTTCATCACCAAAGGAGGTCAGGACTGGAACTCAAGCAGGTCAGGAAGCAGGAGCTGATGCAGAGGCCATGGAGGGATGTTCTTTACTGGCTTGCTTCCCCTGGCTTGCTCAGCCTGCTCTCTTATAGAACCCAAGACTACCAGCCCAGGGATGGCACCACCCACAGTGGGTCCTCCCACCCTTGATCACTAATTGAGAAAATGCCTTACAAATGGATCTCATGGAGGCATTTCCTCAAGGGAAGCTCCTTTCACTGTGATAACTCCAGCTTGTGTCAAGTTGACACACAAAACCAGCCAGTGCACCCCTCCACCTCTGTCACCCTTGAGGTAGTCATGTAGCCTGGTGGCCAAATTATAGGTTTAAACCCCTCTCTCCATCTGAGGGCATGTTCAGCGAGCACTGGAATTCCTCTCCATGCAAATGGAGCACTCCCGGCATCTCCGTACCAGCCAAGGATGCACACTTGACCCAGAAACCCCTACCCACTCCCCAATAAAAGAGAGCCGTTTTTTTGAAAACCATCCCTGAGAAAGCTATTTCTCCTGGCACTCCTGCTGCCCTAGATCCTGGTCCCCTTCAGTCCTGCTTCATGTCATTCCTTCAAGTCCAGCAGCCAAGACACCCTGAGGGCAGACGCAGAACCAGGCTGGCAGTCTATGCCACCACTGCTGACATAATTTCTTTTGGTCTTACATAGGCCAACTAGCTTGGGGAACACAGCTCACAGTGTGGGAGAAACAAGAGAGGCACAGCTTCAACAAGGTGGCAGGTGAAGCCCACCTCTGAAGAGTGTTCTCCGACCTCCACATTTGTGTCTGCACACACACACACACACACACACACACACACACAGACACACTAATAATAAATAAAACTTAATTTACAAAGCAAATGTTCAGTGCAGGTCCAGTTGGTTTCTCCTGGATATCTGTGTGTGCTTGACTCGCAGCCACCCGACTCATCCATATGGCACAGTGGGTTATCCCTGCCTGTCCTACAGGTCTGTGCTCTCTGGGAAATAACCAGAGACTGAAAAGAGCCTAGCAGCGTTGGTCGGTGCAGAAAGGCCTGACTGCAAGTGTGGACGGTGCAGTCAGTCAGGATGAGCGATTCTCACTGAATCTGGAGCATAAGGAAGTGGGACTGCAATAACTGCTAGAGCTTCCTCCACATTCTCTGGGGTCTTAAGGAACACAACTGAACAGGGACACCATCCCCACACTGTAGAAACATTGAACAGCAACATCTCTACCCTGTAGAACAGCTGAGCAACACCATCCCTCGAGTAGCCCTGAGTAACCCCTGCTCACTGGTTCAGGAGCTGGCTGTCCTTAGCGGTAAGGGCAAGCGGGTGCTGGGTTGTGTGTGCTGTAGTCATGTGGCCCAGCTAAGTGCACTCCTGAAGGAAGGAGAAACTTTCTGGCTGGGCTGAGGCAGCAGGCATAGTGTGTAGGCTCCTTACTGGCCCATCCCCAGGATGCGCTGAAAATGATACTCTCAAAGATTTCCTCGGTCTCCATCCAATGTCCACCTGAAGCCCACCAGGCTTAAGCAACTAGGTGACATTCCTTTGCAAATTCTTTCTCCTTTTTCAGGTTTTATTGTCTTCAATTTTTTTTGGTTGTTTTTGGTTTGTTGTGGTTGTTGTTGTGGTTGTTTGCTTGTTGTCTTCCTAGACAGGGTTTCTCTGTGTAACAGTGTTGGCTGTCCTGGAACTCAATCTGTAGACCAGGCTTTCCTGGAACCACCGTCTCGCAATCTTTCACTACTTTTTAATTTTTTTTAATAAATTTATTTATTTGTTTGTTTGTTTTACACTCCATATTTTATTCCCCACCTCTCCCATCCACCCTCCTACTGCTCCACATCCCATACCTCCTCCCTGCCCTGTCTCCACGTGGATGTCCCCCTCCCCCACCCCACCTGACCTCTAAACTCCCCAGGGCCTCCAGGCTCTTGAGGGTTAGGTGCATCATCTCTGAATGAACACAGAACCAGAAGTGCTCTACTGTATGTGTTGGGGGCCTCGTATCAGCTGGTGTATGCTGCCTGTTTGGTGGTCCAGTGTTTGAGAGATCTCAGGGGCCCAGATTAATTGAGACTGCTGGTCCTCCTACAGGATTGCTCTTCTCCTCAGCTTTTTTCAGCCTTTCCCTAATTCAACCACAGGGGTCAGCTGCATCTGTCCATTGGTTGGGTGCAAATATCTGCATCTGACTCTTTCAGCTGCTTGTTGAGTCTTCCTGAGTGCAGTCATATTTTTTAACTTTTAGAATCAGAGTCTCATTAGATACCCCTGGCTGGCCTAAGACTTACTACGTAGTTTATACTGTCTTCAAAATCATCATCATCACCACCACCATCATCATCACTCTGGCTTAGAATTCAGAGTTGAGATTACAGCCATGAGCCTCCATGCCTGACGTCTCTCCTTATTTCGAGAATTCTACATGAAGGTATAACTTTTAGCTAACTATATCTTAAACTATTTATACTAAATAGAATATGGACTATCTAACGCATTTACAAATGATAAGTAGAATATTGGCTATTTAATTCATTTTAGAAAGTGATTTTAGACTAGGGAGATGGCTCAGAGGTCTAAAACACATTGCTCTTGCAGAGGACCCAAGTTCAGTTCCCAGCATCCTTGTCAGGTAGTTCCCAAATGCCAGTAACTCCAGCTCCCAGGGATCTGGCACCTCTGGCCTTCTTGGCACCTACATTCATATGCACATACCCATACACAATGACATAGGCATATAAAAAATAAGAAAAATCTTCTATATTAAGATTTAAAATTTAATTACTCTGAGCCTAGATGACCTTTTCTATTGATCCCTAATATTACCGTTTTGAATAATCAAGAATGGTGGGAGATGGGGCTGGGGAGTGGGGCAAGATTTCAAAGCCAGCCTTGGCTATAGTAAGTTTGGGACTAGCCTGGGCAACATGAGACCCTGCCTCAAACAAGAACAGCAAGAACAAGTTGTTGCTAGAATGTAGGGGTGAAGACCCAGCGCAAGGTGTCCAGTGACTGTGCTGTCTGTGGCTGAGGTGCCCTGCTCGATTGATTTAGAAGTCTTGGGACAGGTAGGTAATTAACATTGGCCTGCACAACCCTAGGCCACGTTTTAAAAGGGATCAAACCGGCATGCAATTAAACCTCCTGGTGCCTTTGACTTTTAAAGCAGCCCGACTGAATCCAGCCTTTTTCCAATGAATAATGCAGTGCTGGGCTTTTCTCCTTCCGTTGAATCCTGCACTCCCAGGCTCACCATCAGTTCACTCTCTAACCTTGGGCCAGCCACTTAACCCCGAGTCTGGATAGCTGCCCTTGAAGTAGATGGAGTCGCTACTGACCTGGAGATTCACTGGAAAATAGCTTATTAATGACTTGAAAGCACTTAGGATGTATCAAGTGTTATATTTAAAAAAAAAAAACAAAAAACAAAGCAGTCTTCCTACGATAATGTATGGATAGCTAAGTGAATCATGACGGCCAATTGCCCGCATGGAAATAAAGCACTTAGGTGCTGTTTTGATGTTCTGTGAAATTTAAAGCATTGAGGAAAATGTTCATTTGAAGCAAGGTTTTTGCCAAAGGACAAATACATCTAAGTGAATGAGTGGATAGCTTTCTGCTCAGTTCCCTCTGAGGGTATCAGAGCAATTTGGCATGGCTGACATGGCTGATTATATATATATATATACATATATATATATATATATATATATATATATATGCACATACATATGGATATCCACGTTATTTTTGCGCTCTCTCTATCTATCTATCTTTGTGTGTGTGTGAGTGTGTGTGTGTGTGTATAAGTCAGAGATTGGAATCAAGTGTCTTCTTTGATTAATATCCCCATTAACTTTTTGAGACAGTGTCTCTCGCTGAGCCCAGAGCTCACTAATTTGGTTAGACTGCTGGCCACTGAGGCCCAAGAATCTCCCTGTCTCTGCCTCCCAAGATCTGGACTGATAGGCCCACACTGCCACACCCCACTTTTCAATATGATTTATTTAATGGATAAGCACACACTGTAGCTGTCTTCAGACACACCAGAAGAGGGCATCATCCCACTATGGATGGTTGTGAACCACCATGTGGCTGCTGGGAATTGAACTCAGGACCTCTGGAAGAGCAGCCAGTGCTCTTAACCGCTAAGCCATCTCTCCAGCCCCACACCCCATTTTTTATGTAGGTGCTGGGGTTCCAAACTCAGTCTCTCATGCTAGAGCAACAAGCACGCCATCTACTCAACCACCTCACCAGCCCTTCTTTTGACCTCTTGTGGCTACGAGGAAGAGAGCGAAGTTTGTGGAATAGACAATGTCAGAGCAGGTTAGCAGTGTGCGCTTATTTAGCCACTCTGGTGGAGCATGCAGAGGAAGAGATCCAGAGGCAGTGGACAGCCAGTGTGCCTGTCTACTGTTAGAAAACATGTGGCCATGTTACTACAACACAAAGCATTTCCAGATCAAAAGAAAGGAATTAAAGCCAAGGCTTACACGGAGTGCTGCTTGCTCTTACAAAGAGTGCCCTGGTCCCTCTTTAGAGGCTAAGTATTTGTATCCACTTCCTATGGGTTTTACTGGGAGGCAGTCTTCCTTTCATACCAGAAAGTAAAATTACCAACTTTTCCCTTCCCCAGGGCATAGAGGTTCTGTCAATCAGAGGCTTCTTCTCTGGGCTTTGCAAGAGAACCAACCAGTGGTGACAAGGAGCCAGAACGAGCTCTTTCTGACAGTGGAAGAGAATGCAGATGAACTTCTTCTACTGTGCTGCAGATCAACCCCAGGATATGGTGCATGCTAAACCGGCTCTCCACTACGGAGCCATATTCCCTGCCTTTAAGAAATTTAACTCACTGAGGTCTGAAGAAGTGGCTTAGTGATTGAGAGAATGCGCAGAGGGCCTAGGTTTGATTTCCAGCACCCAACATGGTGACTCGCAACTCCAGTTCTAGGAGAATCTGATACCCTCTTCTGACTTCCACAGGCACGGTATGCATGTGATGCACACAACGTGCATGTGTGCACTAACACAGGCAGCACACACACATAAAATAAATCTTATGAAAGAAAAGAAAAATTTGACGTTTGAATGGCAACTGTAAGGGCAGCTTTCACAGTAGGTGAGCCTGACTAAGCCCAGAGATGGGTCCTGTGGTGTCAGGGTGCTTTGCATGACACTGCTCAAACAGAAGCTCCTAGGCCTGGTCTTGGGGATTCTGTGAGCTACATATCCACTTTCACCGTTGCTATTTAATATGAACTTTTTTTTTTTTTAACACATGCCAAGATAGCAGCAATGCGGGAGATGGCTCAGTTGGGAAAGCACAAAGACCTGAGTTTGATTCCCCAGAACCCACATAAAAATGTGGGTGTGGTAGTTAAGGTTTTGTAAACCCAGTGTAGGGGAGGCTGAAACAATCTCTACAGCTCATTGGCCACCCAGCTTACATCAGGAGATCCTGGCCAATAGGAAGTCCTGCCTCAAAAAGCAAGGTGGCTAGGACCTGAAGAATGGTATGATATGTGTACATGCACGCATGCATATGTACGGACACACATGAACACACAGAAAGACAAAAAACCAATACATTGATGAATCCTCTTCATTCATCTCCTACCTCCATCTCTCCCTTGCCCCCTTCCCGGGGTACTTACTATAAAGCTAACATACCGCAGTAGAATAGCAGTGAGATCTTGAAAATGTACGGTCGCCCAGCCATACGATCACCCAGTCAAGAAACATTTTTGTTCTGTTTTTAGAGCTGAGCTCTTTTCTATTTTTTTTAAACACCTTTTTACTGTATTTGTTTGGTGTGTGTGTGTGTGTGTGTGTGTGTGTGTGTGTGTGTGAGAGAGAGAGAGAGAGAGAGAGAGAGAGAATGCAAATGAGATTTGTAATGTGGAGGTCAAAGGACAACTTGAAGATATTTCTTCTCCTTCTCCCATGTGAGTCCCAGGGATAGAACTCAGGTCACCAGGCTTGTTAAAAGAAGGCTGAGTCCTGTTTGAGTTCTGACACATGTACACATGTGTTAACCATCACACCATCCTACAGAACACATTTCAGCATCCCAAAGGACTTCTTTCTGCTCTAGTAACTATACCCTCTCTGACTGACTCCTAACCTCTGGAAACAGCTGATTTATTATCCGTCTCCAAAGTTCTCCTTTCACAATGGCTTAGAAGTATAACCACACAACTGTTGGGTAATCTTTCGTGACTGATGTGCTCAGACTCAGCCAAGTTGTCCCGTTCCCTCTTATTGCATAGTTGATCTGTGACACACCCCCTCACCCACTGGGAGACGTTTGAGTTGGTTTGAGTTGTGTAATAGTTAATCTGGGCTGTCAACTTGACGGGAACCAAGATGGAAACGGCTGGGTGCACCTGTAAGGGATTCTCTTGATCAGGGTATTTGAAGTGAGAAGGCCCACCCGAAGTGTGGGTGGCACCTTCTGGCGGCAGCTCAGGAAAAAAGGAGGTAACTCTAAGAGAGAGAAGTTTCTGCCGATTGTTGACACATGTCTCTGGAGAGTTCATCTATCCTGCTTGCAAGTTTGTCTACTCTGTTTGTGAATTCTCCTGTCTTGGTGCTTGCTTCTCCATTCCTTCACTGATTTCAGACTCTTCAGCCTTCTTGCTTGGCTCTCCAGGAATCCTCAAGGCCTTTAGCCCCAGCACTGTAAAAGCATCTAGCCTCGACAGTGGACGGAGCAGCTGCTGCCTTCTCGCGCGCTCCAATCCGAAGACAGCCATTGTTGGACCGCCCAGGCTCTATTGTCCTATCAGTTTGTGTTCTGGTGCCTTGAGAGAACGCTCGGATCCAAAGCAACTTGGAAAGGAGAGGATTTATTTGGCTTTGACACTTGCACATCACAGTTCATCCTTGAGGGAACTTGGGGCAAGAACTGAAGTGGAGACCCTGGAGGAATGCTTTGCACTGGCTTGCTCTTTAAGGCTCACTCGGCTAGTTTCCTATGTATGCCTATGGGTGACACCGCCCACAGTGGGCTGTGCCCTTTCCACATCAATCATTAATGAAGAAAATGCCTCACAGACTTGTCTACAGGCCAATTTGATAGAGACATTTTCTCAATTTAGATTCCCTCTTCCCAGGTGACCCTAACTTGTGATGATAAATCCCTCTTTAATATAGATTCAGCCTCTCATTTCCTCTGGAGAGTCCTGACCAGTAGACGCTGCTTTCACTTGGGAGGGGTAGGAACAGCTGTTATATGGTATCACCAAAGCCTGTTTTCTAATTAAACCACTCCTTAAGCAGTGGCTCCTGTAGCTCGCCATGGTCAGACTGCTCTTCCTCTTGAGCCAGCTTAATCCCCAAATATCACCCGAGGGAACAAACAAGGTCACTTTATGAAGTAAATGATTGTGTTTCTGTCAACCAAACATCCACACCATATTAGTACGGCATCCTTGGCTTCTTTTCTATTTTATTTCTCCAAGACAGAAGGCAAAGGAGTGTGCTCAACCCGAGAGCCACTCCTTTGTCAGCAGTTGGCTTGGCAGTGTTCCCTGAGCGCTTCCAAGCAATGGATAATGAGTTACAAATCCAGCTCTCTCTCTCTCTCTCTCTCTCTCTCTCTCTCTCTAAATTTAATTTAATTTTTTCCATTTGTTTTTTCAAAATAGGGTTTCTCTGTGTAGTGTGTAGCCTCTGGCTGTCCTGAACCTCTGTAAATCAGGCTGACCTCAAACTCAGAGATCCGCCTGATTTTGCCTCTGCTGGAATTAAAGGTGTGTGCCACCACTGCCTGGCTATGAATCCAGTTCTTTTAAAGACTCTGGAGGTCCTGGAATAGTGTCTCAGACAAGCACTGCAGAGTTCAATGAGCCAAACACTTTAGTTTTATATCAGCCATTCCCACTTTCTTTTTTCTTTTTCTTTTTTAAAAAGATTTAATTATTTTATGTATATGAGTACATTGTAGCTGTACAGATGGTTGTGAGCCATCATGTGATTGCTGGGAATTGAACTCAGGACCTCTGTTTGCTCCAGGCCCCACTCAGCCCTGCTTGCTTCTGCCCAAAGATTTATTTATTATTATATATAAGTACACTGTAGCTGTCTTCAGATACACCAAGAAAGGGCATCAGATCCCATTACAGATGGTTGTGAGCCATTATGTGGTTGCTGAGATTTGAACTCAGGACCTCCAGAAGAGTAGTCAGAGCTCTTAACTGCTGAGCCATCTCTGTAGCCCCCCAGCCATTTCCATTTTCAAGCACCTGTATTGTCAAGGGGCAGGGTCAAAAACAATAAGCATACAGTGCCTGGAACTGTGATCCCCCAAACCTCAGAACCACCACTGATTCTCTCTCAACTGCTCAACATGCCTTCCTTTGTCTTTCCTTAGAAAGGATTGCTTTTCCGGGGTCTGTAATCTTTCCTGCTTGTGAGACTCTTCTCTATTACCCTCCTAGCTCCCCAGATGCCTCTTCTGGTGGCATCTTTTACCAAGTGCACCTATCATGGTATGGATGACCAAGCCTGAAGTCTGACCTAGTAAAGTCTGAGCCTGGAAACTTACCACAGCCACTGCCATTTCTTGTCCTCTTGACACTTTTTTGGCCAATGATTCCAAAATACCGAGGAAACATTGTAGCTTAGATTTTTCAAAACCTACTTTTAATCAGGGTTCTCAAATGCTTTGACCCTCCTTCTAGCCCACAGTTCAAAGGTTGGGGAGACAAAAATAGCAAACAAGACAAGGAGATGTGGACCTGTTTAGAAGTAGTTCTTTGGGGGTGATTCCAATCTCCGTTGTCAGGACACCAGCAATATAGTTCTGTAGTGCCAGGATACCAAACACGAATCAACAGTGGCAGCAGGATCCAGCAGAAACCACCAGGCCTACACCAAATTGGATCAGCTGGGACACCAGGAAAGTTCTTTGCCGTAACTCCATCAATGAAGCAAAGATCAGCAAAGGCTGGAGACCAATGAAGCATTGCAAAGCTAGCTAAGCAAGCATCTCACCCCTATCTGTTGAGTGGAAACTATTTTCCTATTTATACTCTCTTCAAAGATCTTGTTGTCCTTCCATGGATCTTGCCTCAGCAAGACACCATGTGAGTCTGCATCACATGACACTACCTGAAACTTCCACTTCAGACCATCTCTTGAGTGAGGTGAGGTTGGGAAAAGGTGGCTTTTCCAAGGCTAGAAGAAAGGTTAGAGTGGCCGGAGCATCAGAGCTGGGATGTGAAGGAAGTCTCCTGGACTTTGATGAAATACAGCGTCTCAGGAATGGCAGACCCTGTGGGTGATGGAGAGCTACATATGTAATAAGAAGCTGAATGCTTCTCCCTGTCCTCCACGTATTGATAGTAAAGAATTAACGTGTGTGGCAGTTATTGTCACAAGCATGAAAAGCAATTGAAGAGCTGGAGATGTAGCTCAGTGGTAGAGTGCTTGCATAATACGAGCAAGGTGCAGGGTTCAACATCTCCAACACCAAAAGAAGAGGAGAGGGGGAGGGGGGAGGTTTTTTTTTTTTGTTTGTTTCTTTTTTTTTTTTTTTTTTTTTGGTTTTTCGAGACAGGGTTTCTCTTTATAGCTCTGGCTGTCCTGGAGCTCACTTTGTAGACCAGGCTGGCCTCGAACTCAGAAATCCGCCTGCCTCTGCCTCCCGAGTGCTGGGAGGTTTTTTTTTTTGTTGTTGTTGTTGTTGTTCTTGTTGTTTTTGAGACAGGGTTTCTCTGTGTAACCCTGGCTGTCCTGGAACTCACGTTGTAGACCAGGCTGGCCTCGAACTCAGAAATCCGCCTGCCTCTGCCTCCCGAGTGCTGGGATTAAAGGCGTGCGCCACCACGCCCAGCGACATTTGAGTTTTATCCTGGGAAAGATAAATGTGAACTGTTTGCTCCCAAATTCTCGGATTATTTCCCTTTCTGGTTCCCTGGCTCCATCACCAATTGAAGTATTAGAAAAGCCATGCTGATGAGCCTGACCAGAGAAGTCTGCCCCTAAAGCTAGTTGATCTTGCACCAGCAGTAGTGATCATAACCTCAAGGTTGTGTTGGAGCGGTTTGGCCTACCCGGAACCGACTCGCCAGCCTACAGATTTTCAGGGGAATCGACTCTGATTTTGCTAAGCTCTGTGCTGAAACTGCATCCCCCAGTGTGCTCAAGGAGGCCACAGAGCAGGCGGTAGGTAGTTCTTGACCTATTTGGGCAGTGGAATGAGCCTTGGAAGGTCACAAAGACACGTGCAAGTCGCCTCTCCTTCCACTGACTCATGGTCCCACCAATAGTATGTCGCGCTCCGGGTCTCCGGCAGGGGCCGCTGCAGCCAGGGCTTGACACCAGGACATGGAGCGCCCCGCCCCAGGCCTCTCCTGCTCCACTGTCGCCACCGCTTTTTGCAGGTGCGTGTCTGGCACTGGTGGGGGTCTGGGCTTTGTTTCGGCTCCGCGCGCCCCATCCCGCGCATGCGCGATGGGGTGCCGGTGGGGTCGGCGGCGACGCTGTGGGTGGCTGGATGGGCCACGCGTAGGAAAGAAACCCAAGGGAGCGGCTAGGCCGGGGAAGGCAGTGACCGGAAGGAAGGGCACTTTGGCTAAGGTGACAGGGACCGGTTGTAGTGGTGGCGGTGGGAGTGCAGAAAGGGTAAAATCACGACACAACCTGAAGGTAGAGCCGGCAGGATTTTGGTGATGGTGGCAGCAGAGAGAGGGGGAAAGGTCAAAGCGAAGCCACGAGCTGGGAGGATGGTGCCCCAAAGTTTTTGCGAGGGGGGCAGGGTTGGGGGTAGCGCACTTTTCAACTCTGGGAAGATGGGAGCTCAGGAGCGACAGCTGCAGAGGTGGGCCGAAAACCTTCCGAGGGTGGGGGCTGGAGGGTGGGCACGCACGTGTTGGGAAAGGTGATCAGTTGGGTCCCAGGCTGTACCCTTTAGGTTAGAAGGCAGGTAGCCCTGAGCAGGTGAGCGGAGCGGGTTGGTGTCAAGGCCTGGGACTCTTGGGGTACTGATCTCATTTGGGAGCTTTTGGTGTCCAAAAAGTCTTTACTACGGAAGGCCTGTGAACGTTTCTGCAGGACAGTTGCCATGCACTCTGCCCTGTGCCTACTCCTGCATTTCAGTTGGTTGTGTATATTGCTGGACTCCAATGGGGTATTTTGATAAATGCATGTATTATATATAAGAAGAGATAGCTAAGCTGATTAATGTGTCTGTCATCTCGAAATGTTTTAGTAAGAACCTTTCGAGTTCACTCGTTTTAAAGTTTTGAAATGTGCATCACTTCATTATCAACTTTGGTTGCTGTGCCCTGCAAAAGACCAGTCAAACTTGCCCCTTGACAGACATCTCCATGCCCCATCTTGTTCCCCACACCCAGCCTCTGGTGACCACCATTCTGTTCTTTGCTTCTGTGAGTTTGACCTTTCTATGCTCCTCGTGTGAAATCGATCCACCTGCCCTGCTGTGCTTAGCTTATTTCACTTAGGTTAGCAGGGTCATTTTTTTTTTTTTTTAAGATTTATTTATTATATGTAAGTACATTGTAGCTGTCTTCAGACACACCAGAAGAGGGAGTTCTCATCATGGATGGTTGTGAGCCACCAGGTGGTTGCTGAGATTTGAACCCAGGACCTTCGGAAGAGCAGTCGGTGCCCTTAACCGCTGAGCCATCTCCCCAGCCCGAGAACCCGTTCTTCTAATATTGTATTGTGTGTGCACAGGCTACACTTTGCCTTCGTCCTCTGTTGATTACCACCTAGATTGTTTCCATGTGGGTAACGCCAAAATTGACATTGAAGTGTAGCTACCTCTCTCCTGCCTACATTGACCTTCAATCCTTTCATAACAAGCTCGGAGGGGCTTGCTAGAGTACGCACTAATTCTGGTTTGAAGTTCTTGAGTGATCTCCATATTGTTTACCAAAATCGCTATGCTGACATTCCCAGTATCTCAGTTCCTTTTCATCCACATCCTTGTTAATGTTAGCTTTTGTCTTTTTGATAACCAGCCAATTCCAGCAGATTTGTGCTGATAGTTCTTTGTGGCTTCATTCCATTGTCCCAGTGTCTTCCTTTGAGAAATACCCACTCAGGCACCCTGCTCAGTTCTAAAAGTAGGTGGCTTTCTTGCCACTGATAGGCCTCGGTGCTCTGTTAAATATAAGCCATGCCATAAAACACCAACACCAGGTAAGGCTTCGTGTGACCACAATGAATGAGGACAAAAATCCAGACCACTCAGTAATCCTGTCTAAACCACGAACCCAAAAGCCTGCTGCTTTTCAACAATCAGATGACCAAAGCAAAACATTCCCACACATAAAATAAATAAGTCTAAATAAAAACATTTCACAATTAACATCCTTTAATTTCTCCATGATTTGTGCTGCCTGGAAGACACTGACAGTCCACATAAGATATTCACATAGATATTGAAACCCTGGCTTCTCTTCATATCTCCCTATATACTATTTCCTACCCACACCTAATTCTTCACTAATTTCTTGTGGATTCATAATTTTAAGTATCCTAATAAGTGCCAAATTCTTGCCATCCCTACCTCTCACTAATTAACCTTTTCCCTCCAGCAATGTGTTCTGCTGCTCTCTATCCGTGATATAAAACTCTCATTCTGACTTCTAACAACTGGTTACATCCTGGCAGCGGTGGCAAACGCTTTTAACCTCAGCAGTAGGGGAGGCAGAGGTGGGCAGATCTTGGTGAGTTCAAGGTCTGGTCAGCCTGGTTGAGTTCCATGACGGCCAGGAAGGGCTACATGGAGAAACCTTGTATAAATAAAAAAATAAATAAATAGTCAAAGTTCAGAGAACACACAGTTTGCCCTTAGTTCCGTTTTTATCCCTGTGACTACATACCTTTCCAAAACAACTTGCAGAAGGAGGGGTTTATTCTGGCTCACAGTTTGAGGGTCAGAGCATCATCACTGGGAAGGCATGACAACAGGATTCGAGACAGCTGGTCACGCCGCACCTGCAGTTGGGAAGCAGAGAGGATGAATGCTGGTACCCAGCCAACTTATCTCCTTTTTCATTTTTTAAGATTTATTTATTTTATGTATATGAGTATACAGTTGCTATACAGTTCAGACACACCAAAAAAGGGCATCAGACCCCATTACAGATGGTTGTGAGTCACCATGTGGTTGCTGGGATTTGAACTCAGGACCTCTGGAAGGACAGTCAGTGCTCTTAACCACTGAACCATCTCTCCAGCCTGCTTTCTCCTTTGATTCAGTCCAGGACCCTAGCCCGTGTGACCAAGCCGTCCAAATTCAGTGTGGGTCTTCCCTCGCCAGAAGCCCCCTCAAAGATGATCTCAGAGGTGTGTGTGTTTCCATGGTGATCTAAATGGAGTCAGGATGACAACGAAGATAACCATCTCACAGTCCTAACATTTTTGGGGGTGGGGAGGGAGGTGTTCGAGACAGGATTTCTTTGTGTAACCTCGGTTGTCTTGGCACTTGCTCTGTAGACAAGGCTGGCCTGGAACTCAGAGATCCAGCTGCCTCTGGCTCCTAAATATTGGGATCAAAGGCATGTGCCACCACTGCCCAGCTAGCCCTAACCATTTTAAAGCCACTGTATAGTCATAGTTGGTAGCTGGGACCTTCTTCCCCTGAACTTTCTTCATCCTTTAAAGCTGAGACTTTTTACTTGTTATTTGTAAATAGGCCTCAGATAAACTCAAATGAACCCTTTTGAGTGTAGAGTTCTGTACGTTCTGATAGACATGCCATGTAACTGTCACCATGATCAGGACACAGGAGACATTCATTGCTCCTGTTTTCCTACGTCTGTACCTCCTCTCCTTCCCTCGTCTTTATTTATTCTGGAATGTCATAGGAATACAACCATGAATTCTTTGCAAAAATTGTTGTGTGTGTGAATAAATATATATTTGAATGTGTGCACAAATGTATATATGAAGGCCAGAGGCCATTTTTGGTTATCTTCTTGTATTGCTAACTCGTTTAAATTTTTTAAAAAGCATGTATATGTGGGTGAGTGAAGGTCAGGGGCGAGCTGACAGAGGAGTCACTTCTCTTGTGTTCACACCACAGCACACTGTGAAGGTCAGGGGCCAGAGGAGTCACTTCTCTTGTGGGTGCTAGAGATCATCACCAGGTCACCGGGCTTGGCGACAGGCACCATCTCACTGGTCCTTCACTTTTGGTGGCAGGGTTTCTCACTGAACTTTGAACTTGAGAGTTTGGCTAGGCTGCCCCGCTGGCCATTTCTATCCTTTCTCCACAAGCTTCCTCCACTCAGTGATGGTGCGAGGTGGCACACACCTCTAATTCCCAGGGCTTGGGAGGCAGAGGCAGGTAGATTGCTAAGAGGTCTGCAGAACAAGTTCTAGGGTAGCCAGGGCTTTACAGAGAAAAACTCTGTTTTGAAAAAAACAAACAAAGAAAGCAAACAAAACAAAAAAGATTACCCAGTTGGCTTGTGGGCTCGGCCATGTATCTTGACTCTGGTCTGGGGTGAGAGCATCCCTGAGACTCTCAAATGCTACTGGTAGGTATGCAGCCCCAGTTGAGGAGCCCTACAAGTCCAAGCCGCAGTCCAGAGGATGAACGAAAACAACCAGGCTAATCCTATCGGAGTTAAGGGTGTCTTTTTATTTTATCTTTCTTTCTTTTGTCTTGTTTTTGTTGTGGTGTTTTGTTTTGTTTTGTTTTGTTGAGACAGGCTCTCTCTGACCTTGAACTCCTTGAGGATGACCTTGAACTCCGTCTCCCCCCTCATCCACCTTGTTCAGGGTATTCTTAACAATACAGTCCCTTGCTCACAGTGACCTATGACCTCACTCCAGGGTTTTTTTTTTTTTAGCTCTACTGGTGCAATGTTTCCCGTTTAGTTCCATGTTCAATAAATCACAAGATAAGGATCTAGAGTGTAGGTCCCGACCGCCCGGGACAATCAAAGCCCCGGACTTCACCCATCTCCAAATGCTTAAAAGGTATTTCTCTCCTTGGGGCGCATACAGGCTTGTAATCTCAGGCTTTGGGAGTCTGCAGTGGGAGGAACATTAGTCAACACTACCCTGCCGTATGTAACCAGTCTCTCTCTCAAAAAACAAAAAGCAAAATAAAATTAGAAATTGTGAGGTGTTTGATACTTTATTCTAACACAGATCTCACGTTACATGTTGTGTGTTTGGGATAGTCTGGATTAACAGTGTTCTGCTGTCGGCGAGTATATGCGTGAGATTTTCCACATAGGACGAGTTATCTTGAGTCAACCCGCAAATATTTGTACCTATATAGTGTAACAACACCAATAGTGAGACAGAGGCACACTATGTATGTGAATGCTTTCTGATTGCTTCTGTGTGCTTGATAATTTTTCTACAGCCTGCCTGGGGAAGTAAGACTTCAACGAAAACCTGATGCAACCTCTCCTGATTGCTCCGGGCCGATTCATTTCCCAGCTGTGTTGTAGACGAAAGCCTCCTGCCTCCCCACAAAGCAAGATCTGCCTCACCATGGCTCGTCCAAGTTCAAGTAAGTCATCCGTATTACGCGTCTCCATGGGCCACGGTGCTGAGAGGGCTTTAGCATGATTTTTCACAGGGCATGTGACTAGGAGGAGAAATTTAGATATTTGGTACCTAGCCGGCCTCAGTTCAGCCTGGTCACCAACACAAAGGCGTTGTCTTGACTTTCCACAGGAAATTTGGATCCATGAACCTTTGAAATCTCTACATCTGTGCTCTACAACAGGCTATGCACACCAAGCAGCCCAGGGGACTGTGTATAGAAAGACTAAGTATAGTAGATCACAAGGAGGTATCGGAGGTAGAGCCGAGATGCTGAGCCAATGTGTGCCCAAAGCTCTCATTTCCTGGAGAGGCTGCCACGCACCCACCCATCAAGTGTATAAGCTTGTATCTTCATGATTCAGGAAACGCGTCTTAAAAACGTTTATATTTATTTATTTAAGGGAGAGGGGTATGTGTGTGCCATGGTGTGTGTCAAGGTTAGAGGACAACTTGTAGAAGTCCCATCTCCTACCACCACGTGGCTTCCAGAGATTGAACTCAGGTCATCAGGCTTGGTGGCAATGCCTTTCCTCTGAGTCATCTTGCCAGCCCTGAGGAATACTTTTTATTGGAATATCCAATATATATATATATATGTGTGTGTGTATGTATATATATATATATGTACATACACATATATATATATATATATATATATATTAAGATTTATTTATTTATATTTGTGAGTGTTTGCCTGTGTTTGCATGTTGTGCCTGCTGGCCACAGAGATCAAAAGAAGGCACCAGATCCCCTGGATCTGGAGTTGCAGATGGTATGAACTGCCATGTAAGTGTTGGGAACCGAACCCCCGTCCTCTGTAAGAGCAACAAGTGCTCTTACTAGCTGAACCGTCTTTTACTATTGGAGTATTGTACAGTATACTTTTTCTTTTTTCTGGTGTTAAGGTTCATGACATACAAAGGTGATATGGAATATCAATGTCCGGCTGGCACTCTGGATTGACACGGGTTTTATTTTCTGTTTAGATATGGCAGACTTTCGGAAGTGTTTTGCGAACGCCAAGCACATAGCCATCATCTCGGGGGCTGGCGTTAGTGCAGAGAGTGGGGTTCCGACTTTCAGAGGCGCTGGAGGTTACTGGAGAAAATGGCAAGCTCAGGTTAGTAACGCTTCCAGAACACCAAAGGCTTTTCTGAATGAAGCTTTTACCGAGTTCGATCCAGCATCCACACAGAAGCGCAGGGGCCGTGCTTGAGATGGGCAGTGACCATTTTCTCCTCTTGGTTTTGCTGTCAACACAGTCTCTATCTCCAGTGACTACAGTAGCAAATCTGGGGCCAGGCTATACGGAAAAGCACTTGTGTGAGCATCAGGCTTGAGGATCTCAGTCTGAATCCCTGCACCCACAGAAAGAGCTGGGCAGGCACAGCTCCGTATGCATGAAACCCAGCCCTGGGAAGGGGAGACAGGAGGCTCCTGAAAGCTTGCCTAGGCTACCCAGCAAGCTTCTAGTTCACTGAGAGACTGTGTCTCAAGGCAAGAAGGCAGAGAAAAATAGGAAGGTACCCAGTAGTCTCCTCTGGCTTCTGAAAACTTCTGCTTCATAGGTGTATGCAATTGCATACTTATGTGTATGAAACACACACACACACACACTTCATCCCAGAAAGGGAGCCCCTGACAGATCAAAGTAATGATTGTACCCACTGTCCAATTTGGTGACGTAGTGAGTCTTTTATTGTAGTTACTAACGGGCGTATGAGTGTGTGTGTGTGTGTGGGGGGGTGTTACTTACAAGGAGTGGGATAATTCATCAGTTGGATTGCTGGAAAGCTTGCCTCAACCAGTGTGACCCCAAAACTGTGTCCTATGTGGTACATAGGACCTCAGAGCTTCTCTACACTGCAGGCAGCTCCGCAGGGAGCGTCTTTCTCTCTGGGTGGTCGATCTCACCTCACAACAATTGTTTACTCCCTTTACGCTGAGGTTGGGTCCTCAGATGTAGATATAAATATACGAAGATAATTGGAAGTTAAGTATTAAACACTGTAAAACTTCTGTGAAACTTGTTGAAGGCTCAGAGCTTGGTGTTTAAACAATGACATGAAGAACATTGCAAGGTAAGTTCTGTGGGGTTGAATGGATTTATTATTAAAAAGCTTTATTATTTATTTGATTTTCTTTATGTGTATATGTGTGTATCTGTGTATGGGTATATGTACATATGTGTGGGTTCCCAAGGAAGCCAGAAGAGGGCGCTGGCTCCCCTGAAGCTAGAGGTACAGGCAATTGTGAGCCATCTAGTGTGGATGCTGAGAACTGAACTTGGGTTCTCTGCAAGAGGAGTGTTCTTAACCACTGAGTTATCTCTCCAGCCCTGCTTGGTTGGTCTGTTGTTTTATTATTTGCTGTTTGTTAAGATAGACATGGATGAATGTACCCATGTTTAGCATACCGTTCAGTGAGTTTCAGCAGATGGGTGAAGTTGTACCGTCAACACCACGGTTATAAGCCAGGACATTACTGTGTGATATACTATCTCTGGTGAGGTTTCTATTGCTGTGGTAAAGACCATGGTGCATTTGAGGAAGCAAAGGGTTCATTTCATCTTACAACTCTCAGGTCACAGTTCATCACCAAGGAAAGGCAAAGCCCAAGGCAGAAACCTGGAGGCAGGAATTGATGCAGAGGCCAAGAGGGGTGGGTGTGGGTGGGGGGATGCTGCTTCTTATATCACCCAGTACCAACCACCCGGGGGTGCCACTACCCCATGTGGGCTGGACTCTTCCATATCAATTGTTAATCAGGAAAATGTCCTACAGAGACTTGCCTACAGGCCAATCTGATGGAGGCCTTTGCTCAACTGATCTTTCTTCTCAGATGACTCTAGCTTTTGGCAAATCAATAAATAACTAGCCACTACCCACCTATATACAGCTACACACACACACACACACACACACACACAGAGACACACAGAGACAGACAGACACACACTATACATATAGCTACAGGTACTTATAAACAATACATATATACATGCACATATACACATCTACACATGTTACATGCACATAGCCGCAAGCTATACATAAAGAAGTCCTCTTTGTTTCTTTAAGAGATATCTGAGATGTTCGGCTTATAAAGAGAAAAGGTTGATTTTAACTCAAAGTTTGGGAAGTTTTCCTCCATGTTCCATTGGCCCTGTGGCGTTGGGGCCCGTTGTGAGAAGACACATCATGGCCGTGAGCATGGGGAACACAAAGCAGAGCAAGGCTATGGCTTAGAACCAAAGAAAAAGATGAAGCGACAAGGGCCTCTCACAGTGCTTCGCTTTATCCCCAGTGACCTAAGCTCTCCCATCAGGCCCCGCTTCTCAAAGGCTCACAGCTTTTCGCTTCTGCCAAACGGGTAGCCATATCTCCCACTGCTGGGCCTTGAGAAGACAGTGCAGAAGATCCAAACGATAGCACTATTTCTTCAGTTACGTTAAAATCCGTAGTCTTAAATGTTTATTTCATTTCTATTTTTATCTGTGTGTATGTGGGTGGGAGTGGTACATACGCGCATATGATGCCCTCCGAGGACAGAGGAGGGCATTATGTCTACTGCAGCTGCAGCTACAGGGGACTGTGCGCAGCCTAATGTGGGTTTGGGGACCTGTGCTTGGGCCCTCTTAACTGCGTAGGCATCTTTCTCATCCTGGAAATCCCTACTTTTAGAGAGCGGCGAACTCCCGTGTGTTGTATCCATTGTGGTGCTCCCAGCCCCAGAAGGCTGGCACACGATGCAGGCTTCAGACATTTTGGTTGTTTAGATGAAGACAAAATGAACCACCTCAGTGCGTGCGAGCCTTGCAGAAGTCACAGAGCTTTCCCGTGGAGTGCAGAGCGCATGCGCTGTCCTTTCCTTCCTCCGAAAGGTTGAAGCAGGTGAAAATGTGGGATGCTCTGGCATTCCTCCGGCCCAGGAGGGGAGAAGGGAGTAGAGAGCCTCTAGAGTCCCAAGAAGAAAGAAGGTTCCCAGAGGCATCCCTGGAGAACAGCAGCCAGTGGCAGGAAGAGCTTGGGTGGGGGTGGGGTGGGGTGGGGCTGCTCCAGTGTCAGAGGAAGCTCAGAGTTGCCAGTGAGGTGAGAGGACATATCTGATTCCAACTCCGCCCCCAAGGGCGCTTGTATGTGCTTTTACAGTTCCTACGTTAGTGCATAGATGCTCCTGGCCAGGGTGTCCTAGGTGATGGGATACAGGGTTCCTGAGAGCCACATATTGCACTTTGAAAGGAAAGGCTATTGTCCCTGCCTGGGGTTGGGGGTGTGCCTGTGAGTGGGGTGCATCTTTGGTGTGCTTCTTTTCAAAATTAACATAGACTGGAATGACAGTTCAGTGAGGACCCGAGGTGACACAGGCAGGATATGGGACATTTCCGTGACTGTTAAGAGTTTCCTTGTGCACTTCCTGTTAGCTTCCAACCGGGGCAGCTGTGCTGTGGGCCTCTATCACAGGAATGAACTGTCTGTCTCAGAAGAGGGCTAGTGTCTTGAATCCAGATATTTCTTGCATTCTGCTAATATATATTTTTCTTATGCATATGTGCGCATGTGTTCAATGTGGCTCAGCTATATGTATGGTTTGGTGTGTGTGCATTTATATATGTAGTTTGTAAGTACATATAGTTGTTTGTATGCATGAATATGTGTTATGGGTGTCTTGGGTGAGGGGTTCATTTCATGGGACAAAGAACTGTATGCCCTGGAGAGACAGGAAAGCGAAGCGAAGTAACACACAGAGAGAGAGAGAGAGAGAGAGAGAGAGAGAGAGAGAGAGAGAGAGAGAGAGAGCGCACTGATAGCCAGAAATGATTTAAGGTGAGAACATGCTGTGTCCTGCCCCAAATCGAAAGCAGACACCCCTGAGGTTCCAGAGGGAAAGTGAGTTATCGTCCTGGGAACAGCTGACAGAGTGAAAGTAAGGTATGGATTGAAGCAGAACAAGAAAGACCAGCCACAAAGAGAATGGGACAACTTTATTAGAACAAACAGCTCCTATGGAGGGCACAGCAGGGGCCCTGGGGGTGGAAGTCTGCCAGGATCTCTAATTTGGATTTTATATAGGCTCCTGGGAGCTCTTGCTGGTCATGTGTAGCAGTTGCAATCTTGTGTGTGTGTTTGTGTGTTCACGCTCCTCAAGCATGGAGCATCCTTTCTTAAAGGGACCAGGCCTTATTTTCTAGATTGGTCCAAGTTCTCCTGACCTTCCTTCACATGTATGTACATATGTGAAGTTTATGAGTACATTGATATATATATGTGTGTGTGTGTAGTTTTTATATGTACGTACATACATGTGATTTGTGTGTAAGTAGATAGAACATGTTATTTATGTAGTTGTATGCATGTGTGTATATATTTGTTCATGTATAAGTATATGCAACTAAATGTTTATGTTTAATTGTATGCATGCATACATGTGTACTTCTAAGTACATGTAGCTCCGTGTGTATAGCTGAATACACTGTATAACTGTGTCTAAGTGTGTATATATGCAGTTTGTATGTGGCTACATGCATATATTTGTATGTATGTGTGTATATGTATCTCATTTACATGTAAGTATGTACAACTGTTTATATGTACTTATGGGTATGCATGCATATGTATGTAGATTATGTATACTTATTTACATGTGGCTGTATATATGCATGCAGTTGTGTGTATACAAACATCTACATGTAGTTTTAGCATAAATACATGTAACTATGTGTACCTGTATAATTGTGTGTATATAAATATGAATACCCATATGGTTATAGCTCTGTATATGTGCATGCACACATGTCTAGTTTGGACACAATACATATAATTGTATGTAGTTGTGTAGATGTGTATAGTTGTGTGCTGTGTGCTTGTACGTGCTGTGCTTTTAGTTGTGTGTGGGTATGTGTGTGTCTGTGCATGTCTGTGTAGTTGTCTGTCTGAGCTCCTTTCTGGGCCTAATGTATTTTTCTGGGGCAATTTTCCTTTCGTGTTTTTCTTGAAGATCCTGCACAGTGAAATTGATTTCTCAGAGCTCTGTGTGGGTAAATTCTAACCCCAGATCTTTTGCCACATGTCACTTGACTCCCTGTTCATAATTTGTGAGCTGAGTGAGAGGGGTTTCGTTGCTTCTGTCTCATCAGTGGGAGAGTTAAGAGTGACCTGTTGGTCCCAGGGCTGGGATGTAAGCCGGTGCTATGCAGTCTAGCCTGACCTACTGCCTCCTCATTTCCACCTCCACAGGTCCCTCGCTGACCTCTGCCTCTTTCCCCTCAGGACCTGGCAACCCCTCAGGCCTTCGCTCGAAACCCATCACAGGTGTGGGAGTTTTACCACTACCGGAGGGAGGTCATGCGGAGCAAAGAACCCAACCCCGGGCACCTGGCCATTGCCCAGTGTGAAGCCCGGCTGCGTGACCAGGGCAGACGGGTCGTGGTCATCACCCAGAACATCGACGAGTTGCATCGCAAGGCTGGCACCAAGAACCTTCTGGAAATCCACGGTGAGGAGAACAAGACTTTAACACACAGCTTGTTCATCCTACTCTACTAGACACCTGCCCTTCCCCCAAATGCTGTGGCCCTTCCCTCAGGGGCACAGTGGTGCCTAAGAGCACCTGAACAGTTGGTAACAAGGGACACCTTGCCCACTGGGCACAACTCACTTGTTTCCTGCAGCCTGGTCTTTGGAGGATGGACTGAGACCAAGAGTGTCAACACCCCTGGGTTTCAGTTAGATAGACCTTACCTGGACAAACCAAAAGAAAACCCACATTCCTCCCACAGACCCCACCACACACCAGGCAGTATCAGTGTTCCTGCCCACTGTGGCCTACACAGCCACAAGCCCCTGTCCCTGGGGCATCTATGGAAGAAGGCAGTTCTTGACACAGCTATCCATGGAGGGAAGCAGACAGGCCTGGGAGGGAGCTAGCATCACTGTGGCTTCAGCAGGACTGGACATGACTGGCTGTGACTTCAACATCCTGAGGGCATTCACTTATCCTCTGTCCTTAGTAGGGAATTTGCTGATGAAGTCGTTCTACCATCCTGCTCCACTAGAGTGCCTGAGGGAGGTGTTGATGACCCAGGCTCTTTTCTGTAACAAGCCCACCATGTTGTTGTAGCATCCATGGAGTCTGTCTTGCGTTGCTCTGGGTTCTCTCCTCTGTGGATTTCTGCTCAAGGCTGTTAGCTTTAGCATCTACAAACCCAAGGAATGGGTTTTCTCATGCACAGGTTAAGAAGCAGTCCACTCATGCTGTCTATTCTGTACAGGTACAATGGAGTGCTACACTCAGCCAGCTTATGGGTACCTGACACAGAAATCTGTTCTCTGCTTGTCTTAGTTGGGTTTTTTTTTTGTTTTGTTTTGTTTTGTTTTTTTTTGTTTTTTTTTAATTTTTAATATTTTTTATTACATATTTTCCTCAATTACATTTCCAATGCTATCCCAAAAGTCCCCCATAGCGCCCCCCACTTCCCTACCCACCCATTCCCATTCTTTTGTCCCTGGCATTCCCCTATATTGGGGCATATAAAGTTCGCAAGTCCAATGGGCCTCTCTTTCCATTGATGGCCGACTAGGCCATCTTTCGATACATATGCAGCTAGAGACAAGAGCTCCAGGGTACTGGTTAGTTCATCATGTTGTTCCAACTATAGGGTTGCAGATCCCTTTTAGCTCCTTGGGTACTTTCTCTAGCTTCTCCATTGGGAGCCCTGTGATACATCCGATAGCTGACTGTGAGCATTCACTCCTGTGTTTGCTAGGCCCCTGTATAGTCTCACAAGAGACAGCTATATTTGGGTCTTTTCAGCAAAATCTTGCTAGTGTATGCAATGGTGTCAGCATTTAGAAGCTGATTATGGGATGGATCCCTGGATGCGGCAGTCTCTAGATGGTCCATCCTTTCATCACAGCTCCAAACTTTGTCTCTGTAACTCCTTCCATGGGTGTTTTGTTCCCAATTCTAAGAAGGGGCACAGTGTCCACATTTTGGTCTTCATTCTTCTTGAGTTTCATGCGTTTAGCAAATTGTATCTTATATCTTGGGTATCCTAAGTTTTGGGCTAATATCCACTTATCAGTGAATACATATTGTGTCTTAGTTGGGTTTTATTGCAACTCTTATAAAAGAAAACATTTAATTGGGGCTGGTTTACAGCTCCAAAGGTTTAGTTCATTATCATCATGGCAGGAAGCAGGCAGACATGGGCCTGGAGGAGCCAAGAGTTCTACATCTTGGTCAGCAGGCAGGAGAAGGGACTATGAGCCACACTAGGTGTAGCTTGAGCACAGGAAACCTCAAATCCCACCCCCTACAGTGATGCACTTCCTCCAACAAGGCCACACCTCCTAATAGCGCCACTTCCCATAGGCAGAGCATTGAAACATCTGAGTCTGTGGGGTCCATACCTATTCAAACCACCACACTGGTCAACACTTAACTCTGCTGGCTGTGTGTCAGTTACCACATGTCTGTCTATTTCTCTACAATGTCAACCCACGAGCCATTTTCCTAGCCATGCAATGACGTCAGCCTTACAGGGTTCTTTAAAGAATTGCAAAAGGTCGCATGTGCGTATTGGGTGGGTTTTTTTTTTTAAAAATTATTATTATTTTTCTGTTACAAATGACGAGAACTTTTCCCTGAGGTCACAATAAAGGAAGCCCCCTTATTTCATTAAATTCAGTTATGATTTTAAGATACACGTGGGTGCTGAGAATAGAGTTTACATCCTCCATAATAATACCAAGTGCTCCTGACCACTGAGCCATCTCTCCAGCCTGAACATCCCTCAGCTAAATTTCTTTGGAAACACCTTCACAGACGTGCCCAGAGGTGTATATGCTAGGTGATTATAAAGTGTATTGAGATGACAGTCAAGATTAACTGTCACAGCTAGGCCCTCAGAAAACTGTACCCTCTGGGGTCACAGGCCATGTGATTGACGGCTCCATCTGCTCAGCATGGGGTAGAGGAGCGATGGTCCCTAAAGAAGGCAGATTAGGCACACTGTGACTGTCTGTGTGTACTGGTGGAGATGTACCTCAGAGCAGCCTGAACATGCAGTGTAGATTGTGGCCACCTCATTGTACAAAGCTGCTATTACTAGCACTTCTTATTTGTTAATTAATTGCTCATTTTCTAAGTTTCTTTGCTAGAAGAGCTTCAAGTTCTATTGAATCATAGGTAAGATTTTGTGACCTTTTAGGTGTGAATCCAAACCCTGAATAGCTGCCCTGTCTTCCCCAGCCCACTGGCCTTTTATAATTAAGCATCTAGTTAGTAACCCAGACCCTTAGCTTCAGGCTGAGCAGTTGCTTCTCTCTGGATCACTCCAGCTATGCCTGAACATCACTCCAGGGTCAGCTGCATGAGCTTAGCCATGCAGTCATAGCCATATCCTCTCTAAGTCATGATGACTTTGAAGGCATCTGCTTTTGGTTGGTTAAACAGTTGTACATGTGTCTGAATAAAAATGGCCCCCAGAGGCCCATATATTTGAACTCTTAGTCATCCAGGATTGGCAGTATTTGAGGAGAATTAGGAGGTGTGTCCCTGTCGGAGGAAGTGTATTACTAGGGGTGGGTTTTAAGATTAGGCCAGTGTTGCTCTCTCTTCCTGCGGAGCTGTTATAGTTCCAATGTCATGAGTGCTTCCATGTTCCCACTGTGCCCCCACTGTGTTCCCACCATGCCTCCACTGTGCCTCCACTGTGCCCCCACCATGCCCCCACCGTGCCCCCATCATGTCCCCACCCTCACTTTGCTGCCACCGCCACCGTGACGATAATAGAATAGTCCTCTGAAACTATAAGTCCACAATTAAATTCTTTCTGTTCTGGAGGTTGCCTTGGTCTCTTGACAGCCATAGAACAGTGACTAAGACAGTGTGTTTTTATATTTCCCATGATTCCTAGGGTGGACCTAACCATAAAAATGCACGTAGGATGACAAAGTATTGTCTGGCCTCTCAGACAGGGAGACTTTGATACTGAGTTCTGAACTTGCTTGTCACTTGTCTTTTCTTTCAGGAACCTTATTTAAAACTCGGTGTACCTCGTGTGGCACCGTTGCTGAGAACTATAAGAGTCCGATCTGTCCGGCTTTAGCAGGAAAAGGGTAAGTATAGCGTACTGCAGAAGAAATGCCATCTCTCCTCTAATTGGACGTAGCTCTAAGGATATTGAGAGTTCACTGAAGATTCCAGTGGATAGTTTTCTTCCTTTTTTTGTTTTTTGTTTTTCCAGTGGCTATGTCTAAAGTGCAAAACTAGACACGGTACAGATACTTGATGAAAGGAAAACTTGACTCATAATTGTAAGGTGCCAGAGTTATTTGCTGTGGTGTGATCCCAAAGTTTTATTCACACAAGCTCACACCCTGTCTCCACGTATCTGTATATTAGTGAAAAGACCACAAGAAACGCACAGCAAAGGGTTAACTGTGACCTTGAGGAACGGGGACATTATGAGTTATTTTTATTTCTCCTTCAGATCATGGGGATTTTCCTAACATTTTCATGATGGATGTGTATCATTGTTTATAATTAGGAAAATTTAGGAGGCAACATAAACTACTGGAAAAAAAATATCTTCTAGACTGTTTCACAGCAGTATAAATGTATAGAAGCAAAATCCTAACATGGTGTCAGTGGAGACGCATCAGGATTATCCCACTCAGACTCCCTGACACAGCTTCCTCTTGACCTCAGTATTGCGGGTTTACCCTACTAAGTTAGCACACACGAGCAAGCTTTGTACCACGCGCCGCCAGGCAAATGCACAAAGGGCCATGTCACATTCTTCCTCTGTTCCTTGACTTTACCATCAGTATTCATTCTCTTTAATGCTACTTGCTCCAGGGCCCCAGAGCCAGAGACTCAAGACGCCGGAATCCCAGTCGACAAACTTCCCCGGTAGGTAAAAACAAAACAAAACAAAACAAAACAAAACTGACGTCTATCTGATGTTCAAGATTGGAGGGCAGGAGAGACGGCTCAGTGGTTAGGAACACTGGCTGCTCTTCCAAATGTTCGATTCCCAGCACTCCCAGGGCAGTTTACAACTGCCCACAATTCCAATTCGGAGGGATCCGACACCCTCATACAGACATACATGCAGGCAGAGCACCATTGTATATACAGTAAAGTAAAAAAAAAAAAAAGTATAAAAATCAAAATCATAACTTTTTTTTTCCGGTTTAGGGAGATGCCTTTTAAGTGCACCAATGTAGCAATGGTCCCTGACCTCGCAGTCTAGGATTGAAAGGACAAAAGATGAAGCAACTTCGAGGTCCTTTTTAGAGAGCCAGGTTTACTATGTTGCCCAAGCTAGCCTCAAGCTCCTAGGCTCAAGTGATCTTTCTGCCTCCGGTGTTCAAGCAGCTACACGGAAACTGCCTGACTTTGATCTCTCTGCGTCTTGACAGATCCCTTGGGGTCTGGGAAGTTTCTGAAGCAGGGACGTGACAGAAGGTGACCTGCGCACTGGAATCACATTCTAATTACCATTAGAGAGCATTTATAGTATGATTAGTCAGTAGCCCTCATCCTCTTCCTCTGCATGTCTCCCAGGCCAAGACTGAGGAGGTAGCAAAGGTCTTGCAAAGGTGAAAGAACTAAAAAAAAATTGGGGCTGGAGAGATGGGTCAGTGGTTAAGAGCACTGGCTGCCGATCCAGAGGACCTGGGTTCAATTCCTAGCACCCACCTGATCATTCCCAACTGCCTGTAACTCCATTTCCAGGGGATCTGATGCTCTCTCCTGGCCTTGAGGGCACTGCATCTTCTTGGTGCACATACTTAAATGCATTCAGAATATTCATACACATAAAGTAAATAAATCTAAAAATAATTGAAATATACTTTTGTATTGTTATAAAGTACATTCAATTTTTAAATTGTCGTTTTTTTCTTTTTTTTTCAAAACCAGGCACTGAAACAGTGCTTCCAAAGGGAGTTAGTTCCTCGGAGCCTCAGTGCTTCCAAAGGGAGTTAGTTCCTCGGGGCCTGGGGAAGATCAGTGCCAAAGGGCTCACTAGGCAACCAAGAGAACCCCAGTGTGGCTTCTCGAGATTCCCAGAAGAGCTAGGCCTTGCCACGGCACCTAAAACCCCAGTGCTGACAGACAGATCCTTGGGGCTTGCTGGACAGCCAGTCTAGCCAAAACAGCAACCTCCATGTTCAATGAAAGACCCTACCTCAGCAGATAATACGGAGGGCAATAGGGGCAGATGCCCTAGTTGACCTCTGACCTCTACCTATACACACAAACACACACACACACACACACACACACACACACACACACACACACACACACACAGGCTAGAGCATGTGCGCATGACAAAACAAGGCAAACCAGACCACTGTGAGTTCCAGGACAGCCAGACCCTGTATCTCTTTTTTTCTTTCTTTCTTTCTTTCTTTCTTTCTTTCTTTCTTTCTTTCTTTCTTTCTTTCTTTCTTTCTTTTTCTTCCTTCCTTCCTTCCTTCCTTTCTTTCTCTTTCTTTCTTTCTTTCTTTCTTTCTTTCTTTCTTTCTTTCTTTCTTTCTTTCTTTTTTGGGGAGCAGGTTCAAGACAGGGTTTCCCTTTGTATCCCTGGCTGCTCTGAAACTCACTCTGTAGACTACACTGGTCTCAGTCTTGAACTCAGAGATCTACCTGCCTCTGCCTCCTGAATGCTGGGCTTAAAGATGTGTGCCACCACCACATCTGGCCAAGAAGTCAGATTTTTTTTTTTAAAGCTAGCCTTTTGACCCAGGCTTGTAATCCCTGTTCTTTCAAAGGTTGAGGCAGGAGGATCACAAGTTCATGCGTGACCTGGCCAACAAGTGTATTCAAGGTCAGCTGGGGCCATTTAGCCAGGCAGCCCGAAAGCCAAAAATCAAAAGGAATTTGGGGAGTTGGCCAATTGGTAGAACTCATTGACCACATGCAAAGCCCAGGTTCCAGCGAGCAAGGTGGAGGAAAGAGTATTTCAGCATGGAGCACGTGGCTGTAGACATTCTCAAGAAATAAGTGATCCGAGAAAGCAAATGGCGGTCATTGGTGGAAAGAGGTGGTCCCTATGTTGAGGGCAGCCCTGCGGTCTGGCCAATGGGAATGCATTTGCGTCAATAAGCACAGTAGCCGGGGAGAGAAACAAGCTTTTAGGGTAAGGACAAGCTTAGCTGAAACAGTGCCTACCCAGCTCATCGTATGAAAACAAGACACAAACTCAGAGAAGAGTCACCTCAGTGGCCCCATCCCAGGCAAGTTCCCATCTGCTGACCAGCGTGGCAGCCCAGTTTCCCTGGTATCCTGGACAGTCCTGACCCAAGTGGTTAGAGGCAATCTAAGGGCGATGCTCTTCCAGGTGCGAGGAGGCAGGATGCGGAGGCTTGCTGCGACCTCACGTGGTATGGTTTGGAGAAAACCTGGATCCTGCCATTCTGGAGGAGGTAGACAGAGAGCTCGCCCTCTGTGACCTGTGTCTAGTGGTAAGTCACATGTGGCCCTAGTCTTCAGGCCCTGGAAAGACTCGGGTGGAGTGTCTGTCTGCCATCTTCCTCCCTCCCTTCTGTCTTGTCCTTCCACCCCCTCTTCCTCCTTTTCTTCTTCACTCCCTCCTCCCCTCCCTCTCTGAAATACATGTGTGGAAGTCTGTAGTGTCCTGGAGAAAAACCAAGAAGCAATAAATAAGAGCTTCTCTTTTTTAAAAGATTTGTTTAATTATTTTCAATTATGTTTAGGTGTGCGTGTCTGCATGTGGGTATGTGCACAGGAATTCAACGTCCTCGGAGGCCAGGGGCTTTGGGACCCTTGGAGTTACAAATAGTTGTGAGCCACCTGACGTGGATGTTGGGAACTAAACCTGGGTCATCTGGAAGAGCAACAACTGTTCATTGTTGAGTTTGTAACTGAGCCCTCTCTCCAGCCCCAAGAACTGATCTTAAAATACGAAACTAGGCACAACCATCCTCTGAGCATCTTTAAAAACCTCTCTTCCCCCACAAAACAAAAACAAAACAAACAAACAAAACAAACAAAAGGAGTATGCTTTTTTGTAGAGCAGTGTAAATTTGGGGAGCATCAGTGTCTTAGTTAGGGTTCCTATTCCTGCACAAACATCATGACCAAGAAGCAGTTGGGGAGGAAAGGGTTTATTCGGCTTACACTTCCATACTGCTGTTCATCACCAAGGAAGTCAGGACTGGAACTCAAACGGGTCAGAAAGCAGGAGCTGATGCAGAGGCCATGGAGGGATGTTCATTACTGGCTTGCTTCCCCTGGCTTGCTCAGCCTGCTCTCTTAGAGAACCCAAGACTACCAGCCCAGAGATGGTCCCACCCACAAGGGGCCTTTCCCCCTTGATCACTAATGGAGAAAATGCCTTACAGCTGGATCTCATGCAGGCATTTCCTCAACTGAAGCTCCTTTCTCTGTGATAACTCCAGCTGTGTCAAGTTGACACACAAAACCAGCCAGTACAATCAGATTTTCTTTATTCATCCATCATATGTGTATGCATGATGATTGTGTGTTAATGTGCCACGTTCATTTGTGGAGGTCAGAGGACAGCGTCATAGAGTCAGTTCTCTCCTTCCCCCTTTACATGGTTTCTAAGGACAGAACTCGGGTTGCCAGGCTTTTACCACAAGCTTCTCCACCTGCTGAGCCACCTCACTGGCCCTGGCCTAGGTTTTAAATATAATGCACACTCATTATTAAATGCCGTTGATAAAATAACGAAGGAATCAAAGCCTAAGAAGGAAATTAGAAATCACCACATAATACCATCTGGAAATAATCTCCAGTAGCATTTTGACCTTTTCTTCTAGAGCAGGGGTGAATGAACCCGCAGCCTCTGGATTAGCTCAGTTTGCACCATTTTGTGAATAGTTGTGTTAAAATAGTTGTGTCTTTCCACACATTGACTGTGGCTGCTTTTGTCCCACAGTGTGAGAGCTGAGTCCTGTCGGCAGAGTCTGGATGGCTTATAGAGCCTAATAATTTAACTGTATGGCTCCTTTTGCAAAGAAAGTTGGCAACTTCTGATCTAAACCCTTCCATATGTATAATATATATACACACATATATGTATACATATGTATATCATATTTTCTTTATTCATCTATCATATGTATATCATATCAGATTTACACACTCTGTTGCTATCACTTTATTCATATAATAATTCAATTAGCCTATTGCATTATTCCATGCCAACATATCCAAAGCTGCCACATCTTTTAGTTTACTGCATAATTTTCTGGTACACAGATAATATCGTGAGACAATCCTATCGCAGGACATCTGGGTTGTTTCAGGCTGTTTTTGGAATAGCGTCTAATGTAGCCCAGCAGGGTATTACATCACTATATAGCTAAAAACCGGACTTGAATTCTTCATCCTCCTGCCTCTACCTCCCACATGCTAGAATTACAGGCATGCACCCTACCACAGCTGTTACACATTTTGGCATTTGATGCAATGTTGCATGCGTACATGAAGATGGGATGTGTTTCTCAGGCTGTTTCCTTAGGACACGTTCCCTGGACCTGGAATTAACTGGAAAGAGCCCACAGAGTTCACAGCTTCTTTAGTGTGTCTTTAAGAGCAGAGGGCCTTTGTGGCGGGTCTATTTCCATTCTGTATCTACTGCATACAGCCCATAATGTGTGTAGCCTCTGTGGCCAGGGTGGTCGTTAGTGAGGAAACCCGCTTTCCAAAATGTGTTCTGGCCTTTGCATTCCTAGGGAGGGCATGTGTGCACGTCAAAGGTTATCAGCGACTATTTCCCACCTTAGAAAAAGAATGTGGATCATTCACACAACATAGAAGAAACGTGACCATCGAGTCATGTCCTTTGGGCCATGTCTTTGATCTCTGCCCATTTGTGTGACTGTCCCTTTGTGTCACATGTCCTTGCCCATTCCTGGTGAGCACCCGACTAGTACAGCCTTTCGAGCATCTCCACGCCGTACCTCCTGACATCTAGTGTGCCCTTCCTCACACCTCCATTCACACATGGCCCTGCCTGAGCAAGTTTCCCTGGTGTTTCCTTTCCTCCCAGCGCTGTCACCCATCGTCTCCTTGCTTTGTAGGTGGGAACATCCTCTGTGGTCTACCCGGCTGCCATGTTTGCCCCTCAGGTGGCTTCCAGGGGAGTCCCGGTGGCTGAGTTTAACATGGAGACCACCCCAGCCACCGACAGATTCAGGTACGGGGACAACCGAACTGGGTAATGGGAGATGGAGGGTGGGCTTGGGGATGCCATCCCAACAGACAGCACAGTTCTTTTTTTTGTTGTTGTTTTGGTTTGGTTTGTTTTTTGTTTTTTGTTTTTCGAGACAGGGTTTCTCTGTATAGCCCTGGCTGTACTGGAACTCACTTTGTAGACCAGGCTGGCCTTGAACTCAGAAATCCGTCTGCCTCTGTCTCCCAAGTGCTGGGATTAAAGGTGTGCACCACCAGGCCCAGCGACTGTACAGTTCTGATTTCTGTGGAGGACCAGAAAGGAGAATGTGGGCAAAAAAGAGAGAGTTGGTGACTTTTCGTTTGATTTGTACTTGACTTTTATGAAAGAACAAAATGGCATTAACTGCAGACTGGGTGTTAATGTGTGTTTCGCTACATGGGAGTTTCCATGGTTTTCCCATTGGCACGATATATTCTTCTCCAGACTTTATACTTGCATCTGTAGTTTTCAACTAGATGTGTTAGCGGCCTTTATATGTAGGCAACAGACACCATTTCCCCATCAGATTGGCTTTCTTTAGTGAGTGCTGTTACAGTAAATACAGGGCATTTCCTGATTCCCTCAATGTTTTGTCTGACTGGTCCCCAGGGGTCAGATTTGCATATGGCTGACACAGAGATGGTGTATGTGCCCACCACAGCTCTGCTTGGGGCTTTTTAGCACTTGGACCCCTCAGCTCTCTTGGCCACCATGTTGCCTAATCTTTAGAACTTAACTGAAGTACACGGTATACCGGACAGTGCTTTAGTCCCAAGGATAGGCTAGATCACTAACCCAAATCCAAACCCACCCTGTGAAGATCAGATGCTGGTGGTCAAGGCGGGCAGTAAGCAATGTGTGTGGTGGGTACGTCATCCAACTTCTGAGGTGCTGAGGCAGCAAGGATATATATATATATGTTGAAAGAACTTTCCAGGAGCTGGAGAGATGGCTCAGCAGTTAAGAACACTGACTGCTCTTCCAGAGGTCTGAGTTCAATTCCCAGCAACCACATGGTGGCTCACAAACATCTGTAATGAGACCAGATGCCCTCTTCTGGTGTGTCTGAAGACAGCTACAGTGTACTTACATATAAATAAAATAAATAAATCTTAAAAAAGAAAAAAGAACTTTCCAGATTCTGGTCTACCTGACACAAAGGCCCAAGGTAGACAGATGTACACTGGGCAATGTAGGGATCACTAAGGGGTCCACCTGATTGCAGGGATGGTCAGAGGGCAGAGTCCAGGAGAGGTGATGATAGTTAATAAGGTAACCCACTGGCGTGTGGCGAGGAAAGGTACTTGCAGCTGAGTGCTGCTTCCTGGTGGAGACCAGACGTCTAAGGAATCAGCCCGAAAACTAAGTGGAGAGGAATGGCGCTTATTTGAAGAGCCCTTGCTTTTAAGTCCCAGTGGCCACATTTGATGGGGTAGTTGGTGCTCCCCTGGCTGTGCCATCATAAGTAGGCAGCAAGGCTTTCTCTGCCTGTGTAGCTGGGCACCGATTGGTCTCTTAATCTACGAGTTTACTTAAGAGAACTCTAAAGAAAAAGGACAAATGTTTGTCTTGAAATATATATCTATATAGATATATATTTCTAATAGATATAGATATATATTTCATTGTCTATATGATTATATATTACATTATATAGGAAGCACAAATGAATGTTCATTAGTTTCATCTTTGCTGTTTTTGGTTAGCACAGAGGCCTTCCATTTGAGATGGAATCAGCTAATCGGAGCCCACCTTTTCTCATTCTGATAATTTTCCTGGTGTCCCCTTAATCTTCCCGAAGATTCTGATCACCCTAGCCCTTGTGAACAGACACCCAGACTTCCTGAACCAGAATTTACAGCTGGGGAGTCGCAGTTTGTTTTACTTAGGGTTTTCCTGCTGTGAGCAGACACTGTGACCAAGGCAGTTCTTATAAAGGACAACATTTAATTGGGGCTGGCTTACAAGTTCAGAGATTCAGTCCATTATCATCAAGTTAGGAGCATGGTAGCATCCAGGCAGGCAGGCATGGTGCAGGAGGAGCTGAGAGTTCTACATCTTCATCTGAAGGCTGCTAGCAGAATACTGGCTTCCAGGTAGCTAGGATGAGGGTCTTAAAGTCCACGCCCACAGTGACACACCTACTCCAACAAAGCCACTCCTACTCCAATATGGCCACACCTCCTAATAGTGCCACTCCCTGGGCCAAGAATATTCAAACCACCACACACACCTTTAATCCTGGCATTTGGGAGGCAGAGACTAGCTTATCTCTGTGAGTTCAAGGCTAGCCTGGTTGGTCTACACAACAAGTTCCAGGCTAGCCAGGGTTACATAGTGAGATCCTGTCAAAAGGAAAAAAAAAAATCTATTAAAAATGTAAAACACCATTAGCTGTATGCTATTGGCTATAGTTGTACATTCGTTTTGCTGACTCGCACCTCCTAATCTGCTGTATGCCTTCTTGTGTTTAGGTTTCATTTTCCGGGACCCTGTGGGAAAACTCTTCCAGAAGCCCTTGCTCCTCATGAAATTGAAAGGACTTCTTAATCGTCCTTTCTGTGGAAAGAGGAGAAGAACCTGCAGGACGGTATCCTGGAGTGCTGAAGCAGGGCACTAACGGGAGAAGTGGCTTTGTGGATGGTGAGCTGAACTTTGGAAAAATATGGACACACCCTTCAAGCCCCAAGCAGACAATCTGTTACGTGATGGGTTTCAAAATACCAGCAGCAAATGTGTTTGATCTGGAAGAGGCTGTCAAGCCCTTCCATATTATTTGATTTGAGTTGAAATATGAGTAATTGGGATTTCATATTTTTTGGTTAGTTACTGGAAGGGAAAATTTTGTAATTAAATTGCTTTAAAAGGCAACTATCCTGATTGTATGTTTGCATCTTGGGCAAAAACAGAAAAAGAGAATTAAAACCCTGAAAGTTAAACCCTCATATTTATTTTTTGTACATTTTTTTTTTTTTTTTTTTTTTTTGTAGAAATGAAGCTACCTTTATAATTGGTAACTTACTGTATAAGGATGTTCCTCCAAGAGCTGCCCTGGCTGGGGGCTTCTTTTTCTTTTCAGTACTTACTTCCCTTGGATGTCTTACCTTAAAGAATACGGAATAACTTGCAGCAAGAACTCATGCAAGGCAAGAAGAGGAATGTCCGAGTAGAGACATCGGAATGAGGACAGGAACACTGCAAATCCAGGTTGAAGCAGATGTGCTGCCTCTAAGGAAAGGAAGTGATGGATGACCGTTGATTTACATCAGAAGTGAAGGAGCGATAGATAGTCTTTGCCAGAGCTTTGGATCCCTGAGAGGATGGCCTTTTTAACCTTGCAATAAAGTAGCAAGAACGCTGTTCTGTCTTTAAGCTGCTGATGCAGCCGGGGCCTGAATGAGAGGGATGAGAGGCCCAGAAGGAAGCTGTGACCACTAACAAAGGGCTCAGGGCATAGGAAATGCCCTCCTTTGGATCCAGTCAGTTCTCCAGGTAACTATGGCACTGGTCCGCCTCCCCTCAGCCCCTTCAGAAATCCATTTGCTTTAATATCCTGGGTTTCTGTCCCTAGTTACGTGGCTATGACCAAAGTACCCGAGAAAACTTAAAAGAATGAAAGAAAGGTCCATCACGTCTCAGCTCACAGTTCAGAGGACGGCATCTCAGCAAGGAAGACCTGGGGGGAGGAAATGGCTTGGTCTGCGGCTGCGCAGGAAGCAGAGCCAGGGACTCCCAGTACTCCATTCGCATTCCCGTTTCCCTAAGACTACAGTCCGCGCCTCCCATTCAGGGTATCTCTTCCTCGCCGAATCCTCTCTGGGAACTCGCTACCAGCAGGCACATGGAAAAGGTGTGCCTCACTGTTGCGTTAGGTGTTTGCCAAACCCTGCATGGCCGGGTACTGGAAAGCTGAAGAGAGCAAGTTGGAAACGAAAAAGAGGTGACAGACATCGGAACAAATGCCAGAAAGGCATGCAGAAAAGCTGGGGTCGGGTGGGTTGCATCGCTTGGATGGAAGCCACGTCCTATGCAATTCGGGGACTCAGCAAGTTTATTATAGGTAACAGAAGGAATAGGGGTTCAGAAGTCTCTATGGGAAGACTGGAGGGGAGCCATTTCAGGTTGTAGTCGCCCACAAGGAGGGAGCTGCCCTTGCTAGTTTTTGCACACTGCCAACATTGGCACAGGAAGCCTTTGCCATTTCCCTGAACCTGTCCCAGGGAAAGCTTTGCCACTGGGGCATTAGGGTCCTTGACACTGACGTGACAATACTCATTTACTCAGGACTTCGTGGCTCCCCACAGGTGTTTGTTAGTCCAAACATGTTGACATTTAAAATGATCTACCGCAGGCAACAAGGGAGAGTTGCGTGTACCATAGGTGACAGTCATTTGTAACAAATCCTAAAAGTCCTGTGTGTGAAGAAGATAAGATTATCTGACCAATTGGGAGTCTGGAGAAGTAGCCAGGCAGCATGAGGGTCACACTGTAGGTGGTGAGCTGAAGCTAGGGAGCTAGTTATAATTTCAGTGATACCTTTTGAAGGTGTGTGTCTGTGTGTCTGTCTGTATGCAATGGCTATGTGTACTGCAGGGGCCAAAGCCCTCGGAGCCCCTGGAACTAGTCATAAGTGGTTATGTAGCCGGGCATGGTGGCACACGCCTTTAATCCCAGCACTTGGGAGGCAGAGGCAGGCGGATTTCTGAGTTCAAGGCCAGCCTGGTCTACAAAATGAGTTCCAGGACAGCCAGGGCTACACAGAGAAACCCTGTCTCAAAAACCAAAAATAAAAAAATAAGTGGTTGTGTGCTGCTTGACATAGGTACTAGAAATGGAACTCAGGTTCTCTGGAAGAGCAAACAGTAAGTTCAAGTTCTCTTAACTGCCAAGCCGTCTCTCCTGCCCTCTGTGACACTTCTAATGCGGCATCTACACGTATGGACCATCGCATGCTTTTGGTAGGTTGTCACCGGGCTTCAGTTTAACCTGTCTCAATGCTAGTTACTGTAGGGGTCAGCTGATGCAAACATTTATTTTCTTGCGATAGGTTTCACTTTAGTTCAGGCTGGCCCAGACTTTAAGATGTTCTTGCTTCAGCTTCCCGAGTGCTGGGATTTCAGGTGTGTGTTACTCTGCCCGACTCAGAGAATGTTTTTCATTTGTATTTTCTATCTGACTGAGCCCAGACGTTTCAGAGCCACCCTCCCCATCCTTCTCTGCCTACGATGTCTCTAGCAGTTCTTATTGTGTTTTGTTTTGTTTCAGAGACAGGGTTTCTCTGTGTAGCCTTGGCTTTCCTGGAACTCACTCCATAGACCAGGCTGGCCTAGACTCACAAGAGTTCCTCCTGCCTCTGCCCCCCACCACTGGGATGTAAGGCGTGCACCACCACCTACAGGCCTTGTTCTGATCTTTTTGTCCACACTTACTTTGTTCTTTTTAAATTGGAAATTGCTTCTAAACAAGAAGGGGGGGGGGATAAGGTTTAGAAGTAGGAAGTATATATGTTAACTAACCATTTGTCGAACATATAGTGTGACATTAGAAATCAATGACTTTAGAATGGTAGAAGCAACAGCCAGGTGACTTGAGTAGTTAGAGAATAGTGTAACTTAACATGCCATGGTCTCTGGGTGGGACGTTGAAAGTCAACCGTTCTGCGTAGGGGGAACACATATCAGAGAGGACAGCTCATCCAAGTGCACGGATAGATTAGGGAATGAAGAATCATTTTCTACTGTATAGCCGGTAAAAGACATCACGTGGGCCATGTATTCCCAAAAAATATATGGGCAGGGGATTAGAGGGGGTGAGGGTGGGCGGTGGTGATGGGGGTGAGTCGTACACAATACACACAGGGATGCATCTCACAAGCAACGATGGTCATTTATTTCGTATTTATTATACCCTTGCCTCTGTTCCATAGATCTAAGCAGCCTGGGGGACCAAAAAAAAAAAAAAAAAAAGGCGGCGACACCTAGCAGCACGAAGCCGCGCCCCCCTTTCACCCAGTCTCAGCCATGAAAAGCCCCGCCCTCCTGCGCACGCGCCTCAGCACGTTTCGCGGCCTCCGAACCAGCAGAGGGCGTGGAGAGCGCGCACCGCGCACGGCTGCTTCCGGGTCAAGGGTCAGACAGCCGCCTTTCCGTTGGCCATGGTGCAGCTCCGGCCCCGCTCGTCCCGTATTCCCGCGCCGGCTGAGGCGATGGTCGACGAGGACCAGGCGGCCTCGGAGGAGGAGGAGGCGGAGCACGGCCTGCTGCTCGCACAGCCTAGTAGTGGCGCGGCCGCCGAGCCCCTGGTCGAGGAGGAGGACGCGGACGACGAAGCCCCGGAGGAACTGACTTTCGCCAGCGCCCAGGCGGAAGCCCGGGAGGAGGAGCTGCGCGTGCGCGCGAGTGCTCGCAGGTGCGGCGCCCGGGAATGCCGGCGCTCGGGACTCCCCAGGCTCGGCCGGCGCTGACCCGACTTCTTTCCTTCCAGGGATAAAACGCTGTTGAAGGAGAAGAGGAAACGGCGCGAGGAGCTGTTCATCGAACAGAAGGTTGGACGCGGGACTTGTCGCTTTGTAAACTCGGCCGGGTCTAGAGTTCCCTTGCTAAAAGCTCCTTAAAGGATAGGGCACTGGAGAGGTGCAAGGGCCATTGGTGTTTCTTGGAGTCTGCCCTAATTCAAAGTGGGCGTGGAAGCACTGACACTCCTCTAGCCCTGACAGTGGGTCTTACAGGCTTCCATAGGTGGTGAGGTTTGCTTGAGTTTTTAAAATTCTGGACTGGAGCTAATGATTACTTATTTCGCACCCCAGAGATCTGATTTCGAGTGGTCATGCCTAATACCTTTCAGTTAGTAGCCCGGATACTTGAACGTTGAGCTACTTTGGGTAAAATGACAGGGAATGTATTGGGCTTTCTAAACCCAGGCTTAATGTTGTCGGTTTAGAGGCAACAGGGACGTATTCACAGATTGGCCCGAATTCAGGACTGTTCGAAATGAGTAACGTTAAAAGTTATCTCCAGGCATACCTGTACCTCACTTTAACTTGTCATCAAATGTCTTTATCCCCAAAGAAAAGAAAGCTGCTTCCAGATGCTGTATTAGAGCAGCTAACTACAGCTTCAGAGGCCGAGTAAGTATCGCGGTTTCTACGTGCATAAAGTCTGTAGACCCGAAGAAATTCTCCCCAAACTTAAAAGCTACACAGTGGTTTTGGAGTTCCTCAAGTTTGTCCAGCAAGGTAGATGGTAAATAAGTAATTTAGTGTTGCAGCAGGAACTTAACCCAGACTTTCCCTAAGCTTGCTCTACCTGCCGCCACCCCTTTCTCTGTTCCTCTTTTCCTTTAGCAGCCCTGTTGCCAGTGCTTCAAACTCACAGCTTGAGTTACGTTTGTCTTTGATGAGCTATGTCCTGCTGAATTCACTCCTCTCAGCACTCCTTGGTACATTCTTTTTGTTTTTCTAGACAGGGTCTCTGTAGCCCTGACTGTCATGTAATTCGCACTCTGTAGACCAGGCTGGCCTCAAACACAGATTTGCCTGCCTCTGCCCCTTGGTGCTGGGATTAAAGGTGTGCATCACCACACCTGGCCTTAGAACATTCTAACTTCTCAAGTCTTTTTTTTTTTAAATTAGAATAGTAGTTCCAAATTGTTGGTTACTTTTCCATAATTATTCAGATCTTTAATCCATGAGGTATATAAGCAGATGTTTGTGCTGTTGGGTGAGGCCCCTCTCTTTCCTACCTGAGGTCAAGTGTAGACCCTTCTCCCTCCTCCATCACTTCCCATCTGTACAGGCCTCCCTCTGTGCTTTCTCTTCCAGGCAGTTTAGTCACTCCGTAGGTACCTGGAACTCATCCTTGGTCTCCAGGGTCCAAACTGTTGTCTAAATCTAGTTTCTCAATACTGTGAGACTAGCACCAGCCTTTACTTGATCTTTGGCATGCTAAGTTAACAGTTCTGAGTTTCTACTAACAGTGATCAGATTTAAGTTTTGAGGACAATCCATGCTAGTCAAATGGTTGGGAGTTGTGGCAGTGCTGTGTGGCTCAGTGAGGAAAGATTAAGGGCAGGGGTCATGAAATCGAGAGAGGATCTTGGATACTTGTTTTGAGTACTCTCTATTGCCTGCCAGTCCCATCTTTCGTGTTTTTTTTCTCCTCCCGCAGCATAAAGAAGTCACCAGAAAACGTAAAAGGTACGACTTGTCCTTGGTTAAGTAACTTCATGTAATGGTAAAGTGCACTTGGCAGCAAGTTTTGGTTATTTGTGGTCCTTATAAAACCTGTACTCACATGATAGGTAGTCACCAAAGTGAGTAACTCCATTAAGTGTTAATTTATATAAATACTATTTACAAAGTGGATCTTGTCTTTTCAGTTAATTTGAAAAAGGAAAGTGAACAGCATGCAAAAGGAAGAAACTCCAAGAAAGTTAAAGTACAGAAAGTGCAGTCTGTCGGGTAATGAGTTTTGTTCCGTTTTTCCCCATGGGATGCAGTTTCCGTGTAGTTTATAGTACTGGTTTACTTGTAGAAAAGTATCAGTTTTGATAGTAACAAAGTGAGATCATTTAGGTGTTAGGAGTCATAAAGTACAGTCCCTGCCTTGTATTTGTGAGGCCCTGAGTTTGACACCACCCTAACCCCATCCACCTTAAGGATGGAAAAGGTTGGGTTAAGGATGTGGCCAAGTGGTACAGTACTTAGTGTATGGGAGCCACCTTGGGTTGACAGTCCCCAGCACCATACACTAGGGTTATGCAGAACAAGCACGTACCCTCTAATTTATTTTGACCTTTTGTATTGATCACCAGTCAGACTGAAAGCTACGTGGCTGTAAGGCTTAAAGATGAAGATCTGAGAGATTCAAGGCAAGAGGCAGCCAAACACTTCATCCACAGTTGTTTATATGGTTCAGATTCCAAGAGGACTACTGGTAATTTTCTTATGGACTATGTCTCTCCCTTAGTTTCTCACAATGACAAAGCAGTGATACGTGATTCTTCCCTTTAGTAAACAAGTTCCTGTCTCTGAACAATAAGAGGTTACCAGTGAAAAAGGCTGCAGCCCAGTTTCTGACTAGCACCTGGGGTAAGATAGAGCTTTCGTCTGTTGGCTTTAGTAGTTTTTACAAAGGAAATGTTTTTGGAAGGAGGTGGGTCATGATTTTAAGTTGAAAGATCTACTTTAATAGCATCCATTTATGTAAACTAGACGCTCAGACTTTGTTTCTTGGGTTTTGAATACCTGTTGACTGTTTTTACACCTGGAGCTTTTGTTCTCTTGTAGGAGCTCAGAAAGAACAAAATGCCAAGAGGTTTAAAAAACGGTGGATGGCCAAAAAGATGAAGAAGAAAACTTATAAGTGAATCAAAGTCAAGTTAAATGAAGAACCTGTATTTTGTATGTATAGTTTAAGATTACTGGGTGCAGAGAGGGTTCATTTCTCAAAATTTAGTAAATCACTGATAAATCATTGTAACGGATCATTATAGAAATCATAAACATTTTTTGTTTGGGAAAACAGCTGGTCACATTTCTTTTCTAGAACACAATTGAGTCCTGGAGGGAGAAGCAGTTAAAGAGGAATCTTCATCTTTTGAGTGGCCCCAGGAAGGGGAGGGATAAACAGAGACCACTCATGAAGTCTTTTAGTACAGCTGAAAAGCTATTCTGGTGGTGTTGATGTGATTCCTGTTATCAAGGAATAAGAAGTCATTGTTAAAAAGCACAGTGTAAGAAACAAAACAAAATCCAAAGAACAGGTGAATAAACATCTGTTGGAGAAGACTTCAACCTCAGCTTTATCTAGCCATGGATGAAATTCATCTAAATTAAGTGTTTTTGTTCTTTAAAGAGAAAGGTGTGGGGGGGGGTGTGGGGTGTGTCAGGAGATAATTTATATAGATTCTTCCCTACCATGTGTGTTCCAGAGGTTGTAACTAAGTGCCTTTACCTGCTGAGCAATCTTGCCAGCTCTGGAACAGCTTTTCAAATTTTATTTTTAACTAGTTTGGAGGTTTTGCTTGGTTGATAGTTACTTGTTAAGTTCCTATTTTTCTATTTCCTTGTGTAAGGTTTTAACTAATGCAGTTACCTAAAGGTAGTTTTAATCTGTAGAACTTGGACTGACAGTAAGACTCTAAGCAGTGTATGAGAACCTAATACATAAAATTCAACTGACACTAATATCTGTAGAAGTAGATTTTTAATGGCTGGTTAATTATATCGCTACATTTTTTTTAATATCGCTACATTTTTATTGCAATATAGTACTCATTTAAGCACTTAAAAATGGAAGGTGTACAAAGATTAAATTAAGACACGGTAAATTGACTAAATATTTGGTTTTTATATAAATAAAGGTCATAACCACACTGTTGACATGTAATACTGTTATAATACAACAGTTAAACTTGTGAGTCTACAACAGAAGTCATCTGGAGTTAAACAGGAAACAAAGTTGAAAAAGACCATGTTAAAACAAAACTACTGGGACTAACAGGTTGGGATTGTAAGTAGCAACAAACATACTCACTCAGCTCCTGAGTATTTCAAGTTTTACAGTACACATTAAAAATGATTTCTTCCATCAACACTATTAATTCAAACTGTCGGATGTTTATGCATTTTGCAAGTTACACTGATTGAATGCTTACACAGGAGCGGGGGTCGGAACAGCTCCCAATTTGTAGTTTACATCACCCACATGCTAACACAAACACAACTTGTTCCATTTCCTTCCCCCTTCTCCCCCCAACAAAGAAGGCAGGATTTTTGGTTTCTTTTAGGTAATTGTTTTAAAGGATTTCTGATGATCAATTTGAACGTCTGAAATTCAGTAATATTTAACTCTTAGACAACTAAGAGGTTAAAAGATGGAAAATATTTTCTCCTAACACTAAGTTAGAAAATCATTTGCATCATGCTGTAAACTAGGAAGCAATGTAAAGCGACAAAAACCTGTCCCCAGTACATAATTAAAAAAAATCTAAATTTCAAATCAGCAGAGCCGGTCTACTTCCATGTTGACTATTTGCCACAATGTAAGTGTGAGCTCTTGAAGTGCATAGCTAATGTAGGTAGTCTTCCACTGTGGCAAATGCACAGGATCCAATTCCTGATCGAGCCATCAGTCCTAGACATTGTGTGGCCTGTCCCATGGCTAGGGCAAGTGGAGGTTGCTTTGGCAGATTGTGGGTTTCTAAGGAAAAAGAATTAGAAAATGAAAATAGCAATTAACAACCATTTTAAAAATCATCTTTCAATCAGGGCCATCCAATATTTGCTTCATCAGTGTCTGAGGATCTGAACTGTCTGACTAGCAAAGCAGATTGAGATTTCTAAGACATGTACTTGGGTAGTGAAGGGATTTTTTTTAAATTTTATTTTTTGATACATGGTCTCACTTTGCTTTCCTGTCTGTCCTGGAATTCAGAGATCCTTGTTAAAATATATATTCAACCTTTTACTTCTCTGTGAACATTGATGGAAAAGATGTAACCTAGCTGACATCTGAGGTTGAGATAAGGAAAATCTACCATCCATCTACTTGGGCATGGCCAGCTGACAGTAACAAGAAAAGGCAGTACCAGGTTTTCACTCAAAGTTTCCAGTGATCATACCCCCTATAGATAAACTCCAGTGAGGGCTGTTATGTTGAGCTGCCTCTAAGGTGTGCTCAGAAATATTTTTCAGAAGCAAGTGAAGGCCTGTCAGAGTACAGAGCAAAGCCAACCTAGAGTCAGGAGGTTAACCTCTGATTAGTTCAGATACTTAAATAAATAGAATGTTCTCGGGTGTTAGGCATCATTACCCTCGAACATTCTGTAGACCAGGCTGGCATCCACCCTCTGAGTGCTGGGAGTAAATGTGCAGTCATTACAAAAGGTGGCGTGAACTAAGGGCAACGGGACCCAACTCGCATGCTAATGTTTCTCTTTGGAGATGGTGTCCAAACTTTTGAAAAACTAATCAGTCCTCTGCTGGCAAATTCACAGAGGCAAAACCAGTAACCACGGCTGCCAAGCCCTCTATCCGATTATCTACAGCCTCAGCTCAGAGTTTACAAAACTCTGAAGGAATGAAGCATATAGATAATAAGACATGGAGCAGACTGGGTCAGAAAATACAGTCTAATTAAAAGTGGTCTGAGGGCTAAGATTATTGAAATACTCATTTATTGATAAATACAAAGGGAAATGTTTTAAGAATTACAGGAAGTACCTTTGCTCACTCAAATGAGCATTACTATACTCTGACTAAAGGAGACCTCTGGTTTTAATCATCTTTAAGCTTTTAAGATATATATACAACACACAGTACATTATGCATTACACATGTCTGCTCATGAGTAGCAAAAAGACTTTAAATTTATCATTTTTAATACAAATATAAGCATTCTTCATAGATTCCTCCACCCCACCCTAGGTGTGACTCTGTAGTCCTGACTAGCCAGAAAGTCTCTTATGTAAGACCTGCTGGCTTCAAACTCAGAGACCTGCCTGCTTGCCTAGAGTTGAAGAACTCAAAAAACACTACAAGAAAGGTAGCCACTCAGAAATTCTTAAGTTCATTGCCTAAAACAGCAATCAGATATTATTGCATTTTCTTATTTTTGCTAACACAGCTGATCTTATTTAGCCACTGAAAATACAACACAAACCAAATTTGTATTATTCTACACACAAATCCTAATTTAAGAAACTAACACAAAAGCCACTATTCTTATACAAATGGTAGTGTTGACCCTTATCACTGGATTAATGAAATGATAAATACAAGCACTCCATCCATGGCTTCCTTTATATTTCTGTAAGATGAATATTAGCCTTCAGTCCAAGTATCAATGTCTAAATTATTCTTTACTCACCTAACAGTTAAGATTCTAAACCTCACCAGGCCAAAATTCAGCACAAATGTTCTAAACTGGACTGGAGTCTCATTTTACTGGGGAAGTCAAGACTATGAGAATCAGATGTCAAGTAACCCTTGATCTAAATTACCTCTGAAGAAAACAGCTTAGAAATTAACCCTGTGACATTTCATAGGCGTGTAACTACAGAATTTGCATAAAAGTATTCTGCAGTGACAGAGAAACTAACCAGACAGCATCCCACTTCCCATATACACTGACAAAGCCATACTGCTTACTCGGTCTGCTTAATTTAAAAGCAAATGTTTGCGTCCAGGCGTTGTTGGTGCTGCACAGGAGCTATGATATGGGGAGCCCAGGTGCCCTTACTCCTTAGGGTGACCCCAGCTGTGATTCCTGAGTCACCTGTTCAAGTACTCCCTTGTAGCCTCACTTGCCTGTAGAGCAACTATCAGAACTCATTGGAAACATGCCCACATTTTTTTCACAGCAGCCAAACCAAGTTTTGCTCAAGTCTATTAAACATAGCTACTGACATAGAAAAGTTCTGTACCTTCCTATATTGTCAATATAGTCACCTTTCTCACCTGAGCTAGTGAAGGTCACGTGTTAACTCGGTATTTCCTACTTCTTCCACAACTTAGCCCTAATGACATACACTTGGAAAAACAAAAGGCTATTCCCCAACCATGTCCAAATCCTCTTCCATACAGGCGCAGCAGCAGCTTAGGCCAAGTAGATGAGAGAACTTAAAAGAAGAATGCCTGTGATTCCCAATCCCAAAATGGATAGAGTCCCTTTTCAGTACGGTTTTTTCATTTAGACACAAAGATGCCCAAACACCTTGTTCTAAATGGAAAGACTCATTAGTATTTATATATATGCAGGCAAAAACCTTTCCAAGATACATTCCAGAATCTACCACTTTATCAGAATCCATGTAATCTGTTCAGTATGGAGGAAATTTCTGTTTTAAAAAGAATGATACGTCGCTACTATTTTGCTGAAACAAATTTTAGGACAATATCCTCTCAACTCTTGAGAGAGTGTACCTGAAGTCTAGGTGACTTGCTTTAGTTACTTACCTAATATTGCACTGTTAAGAGCTGAGCACACAGGTTCTCTCTGAATTGGGTCAAGCTGATTTCCAACTGGACTATTCCAAGGATCCGAATATGCTAGTAAGCTGAATGCGTCCTGTTGAAACAAAGTCAATGTGTTCACAGCGGTTCCAGGTTGAAAGGTTAAGATAGTCTTAAGACACTGGGTGATTATATCCTTTAAACTTATAAAAGCATGTTTCAGAACACAGCAAAGTCTAACTGGCTTCCACTTTTCACGTTTATTTATTTCTGCCATTCCTCCACGACAAGCAAACCAGGGAAATTAACCAGTTCTGAAGGAATGGGCTAATGCGAAGAAGGAAGAGACAAACATCCAGATGCTTTCTCACATGTGACCTCTGATGTCAATTTGACACCAGGGGATAAGCCCTGCCTTATTTTTGGACAAATGTGGGAACTGGAGAGATTTCATTGACTACCATCTCAAGTTTAGTGGTAGTAGAACATTAAAGCCAAGATGGATCTTGTAGACTCCAGTATATTATTTCCAGCTATCCTGAAGCAATTTGTCTTACAGCTTTAAAACAACTGGCACATAGCTTCCTCTTTACTCTCCTTTACTTTACCATGGGAGGCACATGATAGATTCAAACACTGCTTCAAGTCCAAGCTGTACTACTTGCTAGTTTTGTGGCCCTTTACCAAAAAAAAGCCCAGATTGTCCTAAATGCCAGTTTTATCATCTGACTGTGATTTTGGGTGATTACAAAGAGAAGTTATTACACAGAAAGAATTGTGTGAGAACCAATGAAATTAGCAATGTCCTATGGTGGTCTGACTGAGAATGATCCCTGTAGGCTATGTTTGAAAGCTTGGTACCCAGGTAATGGAACTGTTTGGAGAGAATTAGGTGTGCTTGCTGGAAGAGGTAGTTACTGGGATTGAACCTTGCGATTTCAAAAGTCTGCACCAAAGCCCAGTATCTCTGCTGCTGCTTGTGGACCAAAGATGTAAGGCTGGCACTCCAGCACCAAGCCTGTCTGCTTCTTACATGATCATGGGCTAACCCTCATGTGAACCAGCCCCAATTAAACTGTAAGAATTGCCTTGATAATAGTGTCTCTTCATAGCAACAGAACAGTAGCTAAGACAACTAAGGCCGTTACAGTATTTTTGTATTTGCCAAGTCAATAGCCTCACCTAGAGTAACATTCCACACACACATACAAGGGAATAAATACAAAATGGACAAGAGACTGCAGTGCGGGCTGGAGAAATGGCTCAGCGGTTAAGAGCACTGACTGCTCTTCCAGAGGTCCTGAGTTCAAATCCCAGTAACCACATCTGTAATAAGATCTGATGCCCTCTTCTGGTATGTCTGAAGACAGCTACAGTGCATTTACATATAATAAATAGATCTTTAAAAAAATAAAAAGAGACAGCAGTGAAGACAGACACAGAAGGGTTGTAAACCGAGGTTGCAAACTTATAAACTGGGAACCACAGCACCCCGAAAATGACGAATGCTACAATTTCTGAAGAACATCTAGATTTAGCTGCTTAAGCATATTTCCCTTATTCAACATTACTGCATGTCTTTGCTAAAGCAGGTTCGAGGGCAGGGAAATACTTCTTGGTCAGTTGTATTCAGGCTTATGTCTTCCACATAGTCCATGATAAAATCTGAAGTTAGTCTGAGGCTACAAAAATGGAACACAGATGCCTCTAAATACACACACGACTCATCCACTTGCCTTTATTTAGACTGCCCAGTCACAATGAGAGTTCTAGAAACACAGAAGTTTCTTAATATACCATTTAAGACTTACTGGTAACTACTCATAGGTATAGGATATAAGAAAGCTTCTATGTACCTGTGTGGTAACAGTAACTGCTCTTTATGATACTAACCATGCTTTTGTGTCCAACAGATGAAGTAGTTCTCTTGCTTATCCCACACTCAACCTCCAGCTTACTGTTTAAGAAACAGTTCATTATCCCACAGAGCTAACTTATTAGTCATATGATTTCTAAGACTCTGATCAATACTAATTTACCCTGCAAACCACAGCCATCTGATGAGATGTGGCATCCCCACTGTGCAGCTACATTTTAAATGTTGCCAAGACTATGGCCAATGAGCAACTAGTACATAGACTCAAATTTAAACTAGGCATGGAGCTATAGCCTGACACCACCAAAAAGACAGAAATTCTCAACCCCCTTTAGTATTTAAAAATAAAAACTCACAGAAATGATAGCTGTAATAAATTATTGTTGGCCAATATTTTACATTTCAGGCACTCAAAGATCACCTCAACTGCTTTCACCAGAGGTTGGTATGCCCATCCTACAGATTTTATCTGAGGCATCTTAGTTTAAGATGAGAAATGAAGATCACACAGTATTGTAAGATAGAGGTTCCCTCTGAGTTACTGTCTACACATTAATAAGAGCTAACATTTTACTTGTAGTTTGGTGAGTACAGCTGCTAGACCGGGCACGAACATCAACAACCAGAACCTCATCAGTGCTTTTAGCATATTTCTACTAACGGTAAACAGGCTAAGAGATAGGAAAAAAAAAATGCGTGGCTAAGGATAAGCTAGATCCTAAAATACTCCACTGAGGCTAAGAGATAGGAAAAAAAAAAATGCACGGCTAAGGAGAAGCTAGATCCTAAAATACTCCAAGACCACATGATGAAAATGTTTTTCCAGCTGGGTGTGGTGGCGCACACCTTTAATCCCAGCACTTGGGAGGCAGAAGGCGGATTTCTGAGTTCAAGGCCAGCCTGGTCTACAGAGTGAGTTCCAGGACAGCCCAGGCTAACCCTGTCTCGAAAAACATCCCCCCCAAAAAAGTTTTCATAGAGAGGTGATGGGACTTTAGAAAAAGAAGCCTGGCAGGTATTAGACTTGACTTGAGAAGACTCACAGAGCAGAACCACTTAGTGGATCTCAACCTTCCTAACCCTGTGACCCTTACGTCAGTTCCTCAGGTTGTAATCACAAATTATTTCACTGCTATACCGTAACTGTCATTCTGCTACTATTATGAATTGTAATGTAAATATCTGATATGCAGGCTATCTGATAGGTGACCCCCCCCCCAAAGGGTTGTGACCCACAGGTTGAGAACTGTTGGCTTAGAAACAGTAAAGTTGAGAAAGCCAGCATCAAACTCCCAAGCAGAAGAAACAGCTAGAAGAGTTCAAGGTTAAGGAACACAACTGAAATCAGGAGAGTTATAGGGATGTTCTTCCCCTGCTGAGAATGCTGTGCAAATAAGCACTGGTCAGACTGTAGTGTTACCTACCCATAAGGCCCTAGTGCTGCTCCTATAACCCATCCCCAGTGCCGCTTCCCTGCTACAAAGGATCCGGAATGCAGTCTAACAACAGAAGCCTGAGCCACATGGAGCCTTTTCAGTAATTTCTTTTTTTTGTTGTTTTGTTTTTTGAGACAGGGTTTCTCTCTATAGCCCTGGCTGTCCTGGAACTCACTCTGTAGACCAGGCTGACCTTGAACTCACAGAGATCTGCCTGCATGCTGGGATTAAAAGCGTGCCATTGATCTCACTGCAAAATCTTCAAAGACACCAAGATGCATGTATATAAAGGTGTCACAAAAACACAATAGCAATGCACAGAAAACAGCAGTCGCACAGCCACCTCAAACTATCTGTAGATAAAGGGGAGAAATACTAGTGAGACCCTGTTTTCAAAGGTGCCACTTTAACTGCCAACACATGTGGGTCCTAAGACGCACACTTGAAGGAAATACAGTGCCACTACAGGTTGTGCTTCATTAAGGAAAACCAGATTGTCTCCGTGGAAGTCACTTCTGCAGGAAACATCGAACCACCACGTTCTCACTTTTACTGAGCAGTTTCCGGACAGTGTGAATCCTGGCCGGCTCCTTCTCTGTCAGTCACTGCACTGAAAGCTCCTTGAGTGCATGACTGAATCATACTGCTAACGTTCAAGAAATGATTGGCAAACCAACCAAGCCAGGCAGTTTCCTCGGGAGCTATTGGAAGGAATAGGCTATAAGGAACAAAAAAATAAAGATGGTATGAGAAGAGGAAAGGAAGACCGGAGACCTCGAAGGACAGGGGTCCAAAGGACACTCTGGGCCACCCACAGCCAGCTGCAGGAACTCCCATAGCCATTTGCTTCAAGGTGGTGCAAATAAAGGTAAACAGAACCCTGCTCCAGAAAGCCAAAAAGGATTAGCAAAGTATTCACCTTCATTCTCTTCGTGTGTGCTGTTTGCATAAACAGGTCTAGGTCACTGAGAGTCTGCACATACAAGGTGCTCTCTTAGGTTATAATGGAGCATGGCTATTACTTACTGATACCCTCCTATCCTGTCAGCACTACTAACTGTCTGTGGTGAGGAGACAGAAAGTGCAAAGTAGTGCCAGCCACAAGACACACAAACCAGACTAGAGCAAGCTGTGCAGCAGGTTAGATCATCCAGGTCTTGCTTACATGTACAGTGATGTTTGCACAAGAACAAAACTATATATTTTGTTTAATATATTTCTTAAAACATACCTTTTGCTGGGCGTGGTGGTGCACGCCTTTAATCCCAGCACTCGGGAGGCAGAGGCAGGCAGATTTCTGAGTTCGAGGCCAGCCTGGTCTACAAAGTGAGTTCCAGGACAGCCAGGGCTATACAGAGAAACCCTGTCTCGAAAAGCCAAAAATAAAATAAAATAAAAATAAAAAAAATACCTTCTTCTTCAAGTAATATACAATTACATTTGTGATCTAGAAGGGTCTCAAAATCCCCAAACACTAAAAAAAAAAAAAAAATCAACTCATAATCAAATATAACCCCAAATAAAGAATAACAAGGAATAATTTCAGAACCTCATCTGCATTTCTGTTTTCCTCATAGCTGGCAGCCTTCTTACAGATTAGTTAAGATGCTTATCTTGAGGAGGGAAGAAGTTACAAGTGCAGCTGTCTTTAGGCAAAGATGAACTTTTCACCTAATTCAGCATAATCAAGAAAGACTTCTGAGATATGGTCACCTAATGACACTTTCTGAGTTTCATGTTAAACCAAAGACATAGTGAGATTATGGGAATATAATCGTAAGTATTCAAAGACAGTAGATAACCACACATCCCTTCATCCAGTTCAGTTAGCGAAGAGTTTTGGGGGTATACACAGTCAGATGACTTGAGTGTAAGAAAACCTAAGAATTCTTGAGCTCATTTCATATCTCAAATATCACTTAAATGAGACATTTTCAATAGTGTGGTCCAGAGACAGTGTTTAGGCTACTTTCAATGAGGTGTCAAGCTCAAAATCACTCACCTTTTCCCTGCCCTTTTCACTTACATTGCTCAAATGTCTGATTTATGGACGCCATGCAGAAGCAGGTATAATAGACTATAGCTCACCTATTATATTAGAGATACCCCCAAATAAAAATAATGCTAATTCTCATTTAAGTGGGGGTATATTTTCATAAAGATTTTAAAATGAGTATTTCCAGTTTTGGAAATGTGGTTTTAACTTCTAGTACCATATATCAGTAGATGTAACACATTTAAGCAAAAACCATTGGAAAACTATCCCCCCCTCCCCCCCCCTTTTGTGTGTGTGTGAGTCCAAGCTTGTGTAAAATCTGGAGCCTCCTCCAGCTCAGGTTAGCATTTGACCACTGAGCTGAACTGTTGTCCTCTATCAACAATTTTAAAGGATTCAAACTTCAGAAATATTAAGAACCAATGCCCTAGAGCAGCCCTCAACATCTTGCAGAGTACTGTTCAGATGCCTAGAAATTTACCAATGGCCCACACATTAACTTCCTTTCCTAACACTGCTCAACAGGTACTTCCGAAGAGCTGCATAGGGATATGTATTGGTGCTGCAGACTGGAATGTACTCAAGAGATGTACTTAACACTGAAAGACAAAATGCCTTTAACTGAGGCTCCTATGCAAGTAATTTTTACTAGTGCTGGCTTTCTGCCGAGGGGAAGATACTGGGTACTATCACAAGTTACTGACCACTAATTCTCAGTTCAGGTTTAGAACAAATACAAGCTGTTATCTGCCATTTCATGTAATCTCTAATTAGTCACAAGGGCCATTAAGTGTTTCCCTTTGCTTTCTAGGCTGTGCTGTGTTGTGATGTGAAATGTTTGTCACAGGCTAGATCAGCAGTAGTAGGTCCCTGAAACCATGTCTTTGAAGGTTATAGATGATCCCAGTTTCTTCCTTTCTCGTTGCTTTTTCTCTGCCACGGGGTGAAAGCCTCTTCCTCCATGTATTCTTGCTTATAATATTCTGCCCTATCAGGGGCCAGAATCAATAGGATTTGGGGATGACTGCAGGTAATAGGAGTTATCAAAGAGGATATAAAGCTATTTTTCTAGTTTTACTTCTTTCATAAATTTTTTGTTTTTTATGGTGGTAGATGAATACGTAAAACTATATTTGATAGTGAAAATGTAAAAAATAATGTGAAGCCCCAGAGCATCAGAGCTGCTGTTCTAACGATGCCAACATTCACTGAGATAGACTACAGTCTTTGAGTCTCTGTAATTCTGGTTTGTGTTGTTTTATCTGTAACAACTCAACTTTTAAACACCCAAAAATCAATAGAATTAAATGTAATCTAGTTTAACAAAGCACCCCATCTTCAACTAATACACAAAACCATGGTTAACTTTTTATTGAAATTTTATCCTCATCATATGTCCACCAAAGACACACCCAGAAGAGATTTCAAAATGCATTTTAACCATTCTAAACATGAAAGATGATCTAATCCTTCACTGATCTCCATAAAACCAATGTGATCTGCTGCAACCCTGAATGTTTAGTAAAAAATACTCCTCAGGTTTGTGGTTTCAGCAACACACTGCCACTGCACAGGGAGTCACAGGGGACACGGTACTGCTATGCAGTACAGTTGGCACTTATGACTGTATGTGTGTGGAACCCAATGTTCTAGATCATGACTGCCTAATGCCATTCAGGAATTCTGACTCACAAATGGGCACAGTTCTGAGGGGGAAATCCCAGGTACACATTCCCAAGAGTTTCTACCATTTTGCTCAATGTTTAACAAAACTATATCTGGGACCTCTGACACATTTATAAGTCTCAAGGAAAAACATATGGTATGGTTTGAATATGAAATATTCCCTCAAAAGCTCATGTGTGAGGGACTAGGTCCCCAGGCAGAACTGAAGTCAGTGGAAGGTCCTGGATGCTTGCCTGCAAAGGCTCTAGTCTGTACTTAGCCCTGTGCTCTCTCCTAGTCAGCCTGCTCAGCTGTGTTCCCTGCACTGAGGTTCTCTCTTTCTTACCACAGATCCAGGAACAACGCTGGCAAGGGGGAACAGACCGAAACCTCCACATAAGCTTCCCAGCCCCAGGGATTTATCCCCGAAAGCAGGCGACAGACACACCCTTACCTTCAGCATTTTCTTATTTGCTGTGTTCTTGCCACATTCTCTCCTCAGCTGCTCACTCATGGCTTGTAGCTCTCGGCCAAAGTGTATCATCCTCTCTATGGCAGCCTGACTTCCTCCACACAGCTGGCGTCTTAACTGACTACAGTCAACTTCTGTAAGCAAAACAGCAGCTAGTTCACTACTTAGTGCATAGAAAACAGTAAAAAGTGAGACTACACATTTTATTTTTAACATATTGTATACACTTTAGTAACTACTATTTAGAACTTCATCTAAATATAGCTATATATGAACATTTTGAAGACAAGGTCTTGTCAGTAACCTCCCAAGGGCCGGAGTTACAGGCATGTACCACCATGCCTGGCTGCTAAACACAGAAATTCAAAGATGTTTTATGTAGAACGTTGTAGAGAGACTAGAATCCAGTGTTCCGTGTGCAGCCATGAGACAAAAGAACCTTTCAGTGTCTGCATGCAAAGTGAAGTGTAACGCTCTACATGAAACAGCACGGGGGATGACACAAAGTCATTCCCTCTCAGGCTTTAACAGACAACAGACAGCAAACACAAATAGAATAAAATGTGGAAGTTAAGACCCCAAAAGAAAACAGATGATATTTTATCTTACTAATGAAAAAGACCAATTACACTATTAAGGGAAATCTTACCGTTAGAAATATTTTATATTATATATGTTGACTAATACTTAGTAACTGGCACACTGTATTCATAAAAATCACTATTATTAACAGCATTCATATAACAATAAAGAAAATGGCTAACATTAACAAGTACTTGATATAATTCGCTTTTCAGAGATGAATTCACCTGCTCTTCAATGACTAAGATTTATTTTACCCATTTTACAGATGAAAAAACTGAGGCACAGAGCAGTTAAGTGTTCTGTCTGAGGTCAAGCAGCTAGTAAGTAGCAGTTGCAGTTTTCAAATCCAGGTAAGTCTGGCTCTAGAACTCTTGCCCTACCCAGTATATATAAGTATGTCTAGATACAGAAGTCTTCCATCAACAGGGAAGATCAGACTGTCCCTTAAACAACTTCAATGATTACCTTTCAGTCTCAAAATATGAAGAAACCTAACACTGCAGCAAATTATAACAAATAATTTATAAGTCAATCATTTTCATTGTTTGATAAGAAAAGGGAGGCATTCGAATGCATCATTAAGGTGTTGTTTTAAAAAAAGAGAAGTCACATCCACAGATAGCACTAGACATGCCATATATTTGCATTTAATGAATTTAAGAGATCAGCTTAGTTGAAAGTTACCACATAATTCCTACCCACTTAGACTCACTGACTACACTGAATCAGTGTAAAAGCGCTTTCTATCTCCAGCCTTCACCCTGAGGCAGTCAAGTACAAAGGACAGCTGAGCCAGGAAGACTGGCTCCTGCCTCGGAGCCCAAAGGCTGCCCGGTCCAGCAACCCATGCTCACAAGTGTTCTGTGAGATGTTTCATTTGGAAATCTGGCTTATGCTTAGCTGTGAATCAGTCCAAGTAAAAACATAACCTTGTAGCCACCATTTTTTATTAAAATGTAAGAAATATCACTGCAGACCCATTTCGGTGTCACAATCTTCCATTTCGTGGTCATGTTTAGAGCTACCATTTAGGAAACCATTGGATGAAGTTTCTCCAACTCCATTGGAGTAGTGATCTGTTTCCATGTCTACATCATTACTGAAAATGAAGAAAACAAACCTAATTTTAGAAATTAGTTTACGATAAGTTACTACAACACAACTTTGTAGCCTGTAAGAAACTAATTTTCATAAGATAATAGCAATCTGCAAATGAGGTAAATGAGGTTAAATCTCAAATGTACCAAACCACACAGGACTGATCGTTAACAAATTTGTACTCCTGGAGATGAGGGAGCAGAGGCACGTGCAAACGTGTAATTATTCTTGTCACTTACATAACTATGGAAAAGTCATGTTTTGGCATAATACTTATTTTCAAACTCACATCTGTACTTTTTTGTTGTGCCTGAGTCTTTCTGAGACAACCCTCTCCACTGCTTCCGTATGCTTCTAGACTGTTTCATATCTACATTAGTGAAACCTTGCTTTTGTTATCAGTCCTTGCTATTTAAGACTATGCTGTTTCAAAAGTAACTAATAAACAAAACAAACAAAATCCAAGGTACTCTGTCTCACCTGCTTCCACCTTCTTAGATCTACACAGCACTACTACTGTCCAGGCTGTCTTTTGGCTAGTGACGCTAAAGGACGATTAAATCTTCACGTTCATTTTTATTTTCACATGATCTATATTGCCCAGGCCTTGAATTTACAATCCCCCTGCCTCCGCCTCCTAAATAGTTGAAATCACAGGTAAGTACCACCACTCCCAGCTCAACCACTTTTATTTTTAAACAGTAGTCAAATGTTTTTGAACAGGCCCCATGCTTGCTCATGCTGCATCATAACAAAACAAAAGGCAAATCCTAGTACAGATAACCCACTCACTGTCAGCTGAATGCGGCTGTACACAGCACCGACACCCAGCACCTCCCTACCTCTACCCACCCCTTCCTGGGCAACAAATCTGTAAGGTAAACAAAGACCAGGCTGGAGGAGGCAAAGGACTCAGGACTACAGAACAGACTGACATCGCTAAGAGGTGACATCTGGACCTGGGTCTTAAGGGCAGAGCGCTTCAGAGAATGGGGAGAGAAGCACTAGTTCCTAAGTCAGAAATCCTGGTAAGAACTTTCAGCTCTGCAACTGACTACCTAATTAGTGACCTTAAGAAACAGCATTTACTCTCTGATATTCAGCTATACATCTGTAAAATGGTTTAAAGAGCTAATGCCATCTTTAATCAACTTTACAATACTGATGCAGAAAAGTCATTACTCAAGTACATACTTCTTACTGGTTAGCAGTTTTAAAAGTACTTGCTAAGTTTAATGCCTTGCCTTCTTTACTGCAAAGGAGGATGTTGTATCATCAACCCTGTGGCTAAGCAAGAATGCAGGTAATAATTGGTCTACTGAGCAACTTCCTGCCAAGAGGGCAGCATCTAAGAGAAAATGTCACAGACCAGCAGAAAACTTACCACAGGACAAAGGCAGAACTCTGTCAGCAATCAAAATACCAACTATAAAGTTCTAATTAACATCTGGGCTTCCCATTCAGAATTTGTTTTATTTTTATTCTAAGAGATCAACTGACTATGAAAGAGTACCCACCCTCTACAGCAGTTCTTTCTCCTACTGTCTCCATCTTTGTGCCCTGCCCCAAGATCCTGTACCTTTTCCCCTTTAAAGTTTCTGTCATTTGTGATAGATAACCTAGGAACTTCAGTGTCTTTCCAAATTCTCAAATATAATTTTAAGAATTGCATTTTCAATTTAAAATACTATTTGTTCTGAGATTCCATGCTAACAGTTGGTTCTCCTTCAATAAGTAATTCAGAACACTTTTTGAAAATGCAGTGTTTCTGATTCTAGTTATAGAAAAGGCTACATCACTGGGCAGACTGAATACTTACAAATTTGTTCTTAAATGCTTGTTTTCCAGAGATTATACTGCATGGGTTTTAAAAATCCAGGAATGTTAAATCTGAGAGTGTAAAGGCATAGGATATGTTCATTAACATATATATCTTCTGTTTGTTTGTTTTCTGAGACAGAGTCTCTCTAGGTAGCCTTGGCTCTCCTGGAACTTACTCTGTAGACCAGAGCTCTACACACGAGGAACTTAAAAGCCTGTAGGAAACAGAGTCCCTATCGTTTTACTTGATGGGAGCCCAGAGCTGCAGAGTGCAGTGTGGACTACAGAAGTTCTTCAGACATTATCAGTAAAGATGGCATCAATGTCCTGGCCATCCCTAGGGATACAGAAATTAGGGAAGTCACTCTATTACCTGGTAAAGTTATTAACTTGCTGTGACCTTGATACATTGAGACTGTTTAGCTCCGGTACAGTCAAGCTGGATAACTGGTGTTTACTATGGCAATATGATTGGTGTGCTTTATTTGATATTACACCATTGCTACAACTTTCAAAACCTGAGAAGAAAACAGAAAAAAAAAAAGTTACAACCTAGAAATGAACAGCAATTTGATTAGGTTGTAAATAATACTTTTATATTTGATTTATATTTAACAATTTTAGAATGTAGGAAAGCCAATGGGGTATTTAAATTTTTTTTTTAAGCTTGATAATGTATTAAAAGTTCATTGTAAAATATGACTTCCTCTGAGTTTCTGAGTTGAATTACCGGTATCAGTTAGTGAGAACAATCACTGTTATGAGGGCACTTCAGTTTTTACACCAAGGACTAGTATGACAACTGGGTTAATAATTTCATTGACATGCTAACAGCGTCAATACTCTTAAATGCCTAGATGGTCAAGCTTATCTAGGCAATGTGGGATAGCCTAAGCCTCCTAGGCTATAAACCTGGACAGCATGTTACTATACTATACAACATGCTCTAAGAAATCATAATATGGGACTGGAGAGATGGCTCAGCAGTTAAGAGCTCTAGCTGCTCTTGCAGAGGACCTGGGCTCAATTTCCACCACCCACATGGTACCTCACAACCATCTGATAACCCCAGTTCCAGGAGATCCAATACCCTCTCTGGCCTCTCCTGACCATGTATACATGTGGTACACAAGCATACATACATGCAGGCAAAGTACCCATATATTAAAATGAAAATATGTATTTTTTTCTCTAAAGAAAGAAACGAGAGCGCAATGACATATATTTACATACTTTGACATAGAAAATATTACAATAAAAATACCATGTGATTTTGTGATGTTTTTCTGCTCCATCAAGATGCATGAGGTTACTTTACATAGTTTGTCACTGACAGAAATGTCATTATGTGGCATGTTATAATCATGAAAACAAAGAAACTGGAGGAGCAGAAAGTAGACAGAACAAAAAGAAAGATTTTTTTTTTTTTCCTAAACAGTGACAGTGTATGTGTAAGGCTCTGGAGATGAGCAGAGTCCTTACACTGAATCAGTGGATATTACTGACAATCTTGTCGGAGTTCATCACTGAGAATCACCGGCAAGACAACGTCAACTGGAGGACAAGGACAAGTCCAAACTGTCTGTCTTCTTAATTTAAAAGGACCCAAGGAAACTTACTAGATCTGTAGACTTAAATGGATAAAGAATTCAAAAGGGCTAGAAAAGCTTTTTGGCCAAGATCTTGATACCATTAATAATTTCTGAAATTATGGTATTTTCTGTGGAGGCCATAAATTAAACTGTTTTCTTTAGTAGTCCTGATAGGCATGCAATGAAAGAGGTCTTCAGTTTTTAGATTCCTAACCCAAGCTTTTAACATCCTGCTTTATCTGGCCATATTCAAATTGCTTCCTGGAGTTTAATGAGGAGACCTAGGATAAAGTGCTGCAGAGCATGCAGTCCCACATGTGAAGTCAAGCAGGGTTTATGCTTTAGGTGGTACATTCGGGCACTGCAAGCTGTCTGCCGTGGGTGTATAATATGTGAAATTTAAACGTCCCTTTGACTTTGATACAGTAGTTGAGACCTGTACTCTATGCATCTGAAGGTTTTAGACAACAGTGGGCTGAGAGATTATTAAAGAGAGTGACTAATTTCTTTCTTAAGGAACCAAGTTTTAATAAAATTATCTATCTTAATAGATCCTTTGCTGTAATATTCTTTTCAAAGAGCAGTGTTCTGTCTTTTTGTAAAGAACTAAAAGTTTTATGTTAGGACTTCTGTGTTGAGGAGACTTTTGATTTAAAACCTTCTTGCGTTTATAATACATTTGTTAAGTTTTAATTTCCTCTATAAAATTAAAGCCTCTGAAAGAAAATGCTTCAGTAGCAAGAATAACAGACAAGGATTAAAATTGTGCTTGAGAGGTCAAACTCTGTAAACTTGCTGGTACTTCTTAACATCTCTAAATCAGTACCTGGGGAAACACTACTTGCTTAATCCATTAATTCAAGAATAAAGAATGAGGGGGCTAGAGAGATGGCTCAGTGGTTAAGAGCACTGGCTGCGCTGCCAGAGGTCCTGAGTTCAATTCCCACCAATCACATGGTGGCTCACAACCATCTGTAATGGGATCTGATGCCCTCTTCTGGTGTATCTGAAGATAGCTACAGTGTACTTATATAAATAAATTTAAATCTTAAAAAAAAATTAAGAATGAAAAATCAAACAACAAAAATAAAGTTAAATACATAGAGCTAAGAGTCCATGCTGGGAAAGGCAGAGATGCAAAAAGAGAAGACTGAGGATTAGAGAAAGATCTGTAGCAGTGACAGCACGAGAGGCAGCAAAGGAAACTGTCATTCAGGGAACACCAGGGGCCAGAGTGAGTAGTAACAAGCCAAACGGGGGACAGGGGAGGACATGAGCTTATAAAGAACGTTAGGAGCAAGTCAGGAGAGACACGAGTGCAGCTGGGCTTGGCCATGGGCGGGACAGCACAGGCAGACCCCAGTTAGTCCCACTCTTTATTAAATCCCTCACTGTGTTCACACTATTGCCAGTGGTTAGTGACAACTTATTTTGAATGATGACATGTAGTTGGGGACATCTAGTAACAGTCTCAGTTTCCCATGAATTCTTAGTGTCCTGTCCATGTTCTATCATATGAAACATGACACTACACATCCAACTGGAAAAAGGTACAAGAATGCTTAGATTAAAAAAAACTGTTTAATTCAAAATTAGATAAAAGGAGTGTAAAAATTTAAAAGATGTCGTCTCACCAGAAAAATGTGCAGTGCTGCTTTTGCCTGGCGCTAAGCTGTGGATACTCATTCCATGACTGGGGCTCATGCTTGGACTACTAAAGGGCCGAGGACTGACGGGATAACTGTCTTGAGATTTTGGACTTCGGCCTCCCAAACACCGCACTTCACTGTCTGTACCATTCACCATTTCTATAAACTGACGTACTCTGAAAGAAAAAAGTAAGTTTACTTAGGCATAATCATTACATCATATGAAAACTGAAAATCAGTGTTTTACTTGGTATCATATCAGGTGAGTTAAGTGAGCAAGATTTAGCACACATACACCTGTACAGCCTTGCCCTCTCCCACACAGCCCTTCCTGACCCAGCCCAGGCAGCACACTAAGCTCTCAGCCACAATGGACCTCAGGTGACTTTGTACTGCTTAGAAGACTGAAATCCTAAGCTGAGTAGCATCCCAACCTCCGTTTTGTTTTTTGATATGGGGTCTTACTTTTCGGACCTGGCTGGCCTTAAACTTGTTATATGCAGACCAGACCAGCCTTGAAATTTCTGAGATTCACCTGCCTCTGTGTTATGAATGGTGGGTTGATTAAAGGCATTCTTTTAAGTAACAAAGATTTTTTCTTAATGTCAAATTTTAATGTCAAATTAGAAACCTAAAATGCAGAAAATACGTGTTGATGATGATGTGGAAAGATTGGAACCCTTCTACTCTGCAGGAAGGAAATCAGAGTGCAGCAAAGAGAACAGTACATGGGGTTCTCAAAATGCTGAGCACAGCAATGAACCAGCGATTCTACTTTTAGGTAAATAATCAAAGAATTGAAGACATTCACAGTTTAAGAAAGATGGAATAATAAAAGCCAATCCAAGTATCATGTGCACAGAGACCCTAACACAAAGTACCTTCTCTATTCACACACGCTAAGCCTCTGCTCTGCTACTCAGGGGACATGCTTAGCTCCACATGTTCTTTAAAATATCATTTAAATGTGCTATATTATCTTATTATATGTAAATAACTGAAGCAAGGGAGACCAAAAATCAAAACCAGAAGTTATGAAGATAATTTTAATTACTTCAGATGTACAGCATATAAAATAACATTTACTAAAACTTACTTTAATGTGAAAAGGAGATTGGGATTTCTTTCAAGTAAACTTGGGTATAACTGTTGTGTTGTTTCAATGGCTTCTCCCATTCGTCCTGCTAACACCAACTTCTGAATTCCTATTCAGAAATAAAAGCAAAAATATTAAACTCTACAAAAGCAGAGACAACCGTAAATCACTCCAGAAAATAAGTAACAGTGAAAACCTCTAAAAAATTATTGTCAAACTCTTTGTCTACTAGCTTTTTAAGTTTCGATTAAAAAACTCCAAGAAAAAAATTATAAACACAGTAAATCAGAGACTACTTTAAAATATCATAAATAAAAATATGTAAATATTATAGGGAAAACATGCATTGTACAGTATTATATTTTCAAACACTAAGATTTAGAAGACTACACTTAAGACATAAACTCTTACTGGCTCTTCAGACTCAGGCCTGGAGCCGCAGCCCTTGCATAGGCTGGAGCTTCACTAGACTAAAACCCTGAGTTAGTCACCTCCCCTGCTGAAGGAGGGCACTAGGGCAGGGGGAGGGAGCAGCCTGCCCGGAGCACAGGACCAGCGCCTGGCTCACCCTAGCCGCCGGGCTCACCCTAGCCAGGGCTCACCCTAGCCGCCGGGCTCTCACCCTAGCCAGGGCTCACCCTAGCCAGGGCTCACCCTAGCCGCCGGGCTCTCACCCTAGCCACCGGGCTCACCCTAGCCGTCGCACCTAGGACAAGATCCGTCCACCCAGCCTACTGTTTCTGTTTGCCGGTCCGTTTTTCCACCCTGCCCATCAGGTGGGATCTACACTCACGGGCAGCAGTACTGACTTTGGAATGTCTGACTTACATCGGCTGTCAGTCTGCCTTGCCCTGATGAAAACAGTACCAGTCACAAGGCCCTAAGCAGTAACATACTTATGATCAATACTGCCTTAAATTTAGGCAGCAAATTAGAAGATATTTAAATTTCTTTCAAAGAAAAAACTTATTTCATATACTATCTCCACTACCTCATCAAGACTGGTACCAAACCAACAAAAGGAAACTTTGCATCTCTGAAAGCTTAAGGCGGCTTTCCTGCCCCATCCTCCACCTGCTGGGTGCTGACACCAGACCAGAGCATCAGGCTCTGGAAAGTCGGGTGATTTTTTTTTTTTAATGGAAACACAATAAAGTCATTTACTTTTAAAGTTCTAAGCTGCATTTCTTCATTTAAAACTCCAGTGTGAACTTTTAAAACAAAACTGTCCTGAGTGTGGCATGAGGATGAGCAGCTCGAGGTCAAGCCTGGGCTACAAAACCCTGCCACAAACAAAAACAAACACCTCAGAGAGTCAGTGCAGATAGATTTGGAGGCATCCACTTTAAAACAATATATTGGGGAAATTTTTAATAAAAATTAAGTTTTCTAAAAGTCAAAGCAACCAAATGTATGATTTAAAAACAAGTATTTGCTATGTACCACAGTGTTCTTACTTTGTCTATTCTTAATGGAAGCTAATTCTTCTAGAACAGTCTGGTCTGTAGATCTGGCAAAGGCCTCTGCTGTGGCACAGTACCCATGGTGGACTAAATAAGATGAAACCATTCTTAAAACAAAAAGAAGAAACACATCTTTTAGTCAGGAGAATACATGCTTCAGACTACAATTTTTGTTAACAAAGTACAACTTGGTATTACAAAAATCAATCTATTTCCTTGAAGCCAGGCTCTTCAATCTTCAATTTTAAAATAACTTGAGAGTAACATTTTGCTCTAGTTATGAATAGTCCTAAACATAATTTAAGATAAGACGAAAGACATTAAAATCGTCTTTTTTACATTTAATTCTTGGGTCCTATTACCCTGGTTCTTTATCCATGTTCCTATTACTCACTCCTACTAACCAAAATGTCTGTCTCACCTTAATTACAGACATCCCAAAAAAGATGTCAGTTCAGAATAAAACACCTAGTTTTGAGATAACTGATTAGTACTTGGTATTCTGCAGTTCCAACGGCATTCTGTGTTCATCCCGCAGATGAGATGAGATCTCACAAGTGTGAGGAAGAGACTCTAATGTTAGCCCAGAGAGAGAACTGGTCAGAACAGAGTCCACAAGGAACAATTAAACAATGTGGAATCAGTCTTGCATCAATTTGATCGTTTTGGACAGAAAATTAATTGTGCAAGATTTAAAGACAGTGATACATTTCTAAGACAACAAACTCCCCTTTAAAATATAGTTAGCAAAACTGGTAATCCAATATATTAATAAAAAACTTGTACCTCCAATCACTATCTTCCCTAAACAATACACAAAAAGGTTTTCTTAACATTTTAAATCATCCCCCAAGAGCTCCCAGGAAGTAAGCCATCAACAAACATGGCGCATATATTGCAGAGGATGGCCTTGTCATGCATCAATGGGAGGAGAGGTCCTTGGTCCTATGAAGGCTCAATAGATGCCCCAGTGTAGGGGAACTGAGGGCAGGGAGGTGGGGGTCGGTGGATGGAGGAACACCCCCATAGAAGCAAGGGGAGGGAGGATGGGATAAGGGGTTTGGGGGGCAGATAAGGGGATAACATTTGTAAGGTAAATAAAGAAAATATCCAACAAAAAGAATAAAAGAAAAAAATTTAAATCAAAGAACCTTTAAAGCAATTATAAATATACTTTCACGACCATGGCATACTGATGATATATTTGAAGATGTTGGCTATTTTACTGGCCTAGATTATACAATCAGAATGGTTTAATTTAATGGTATTTAACTTTTGTATATATGCAATCTACATCAGTCTTTAACAACTGTCACTTAATGCCAGTGCTATCTAGGCACTGTCTCTAGACTTTTGACAGATGTATAGTCTAAAAAAGTTGAGTGTCACAGGAATTCAATTTTGCTGCTGCTCCTTACAAAATTCTATGAAATAAAACATATAAAGCCACTACAAAGCTCTTCCTCCTAACAGATTTTAACACTTACTTTCTTCTCTGCTGCTGGCCATCCTCCATTATTATTAATGAATTCAAAGTATATATGCTGCACTTGGGCTAACTCCACAGTCATTGCTCCTTGGTCTTCATTTCCTTTACCTTATCCTAAGTGTCTAATGGTAACTTATATAAGAAATAGCATTAAAAATAGTTACTAAGGCTTTTTTATTTCTAAGATTACAGTTACTTATTTGTTTATTGTGAGTATGCATACACACACGATAGCACACATGTGGAGATCAGAGGACCTGTAGGGGCTTGTTTCTCCTTTTAGTATGTGGTTCCCAGGAACAGAACTTGGGAGCAAAAGCTTGGCAGCAAGCCATCTTTCTGCCATCTTGGTGGGATAGCTTCCCTACCCAAGTTTTTAAATTTTAATTTAAATTTTGAAGTCTTTTGGGTAGAGACCTATGGGTAGATTCCTGGATAGGAACAATTAGTTTCCCTGAAATGAAATGATAAATACAAAGTAAAGAAGGGGTTCACTCCAATCATTAGAGCCACCCTGCTAACACTCTTACAGAGACCAGCAACCCACACTCCTCAGCGCTGGACCATCCTGCGTGCCCACTCTGGCTGTACCCTCATACTTGTCCGCATTGAGAGGAGAGGGGGCATCAGACAACCATCCCGTCTCCTCCGTATGCATCTGAACCACTGCTGACGAAGGTCACAGAACCCACCATAACATACGACCTAGGTCACCCTCTAAACTTATCTCTTTTGTCAACATTTTTAGAAATTTGACTGCATAACCTACAGACTTCACTGAGTCATCTTAGTAAAGGTAAAAAACTGAATTACGCTACTTTTATGGTCAAGTGTCTCTTTAAATCAGACAGTTAAATCAGACAGACACATTCGGAGGGTGCTTAAATCAATGCTATTTTACTCCAATTGGTGGATTACCTTTTGAGATTAAAATATAATCACTAGTACACACAAATGGTTAGGATTTAAACTAGACTTCTGGAGATACATCTTTGAAGACAAAAAGAATAGTTTGCCTATAAACATTCAGTGTTTGAATCTGTACATTTAAAATTCCTCGCTCTTACTTTTGGATCATGGTCTGCCATTCTCCTTCTCGATCCCCGATAGGAAAGCGGTCTATCTGGGCCTGTATTTTGGTTCTCCATTCTCGCATGTAGTCTTCTATATCAAACACAAAAGGATGCTGCCCAAAGTTGGCATCAACCACTTCTCCTGGTGTCTGAAGCCCCACAGTAGGATACAAATTTGGCTGTAAGACAACATATTTCCTTAAGTATCTAGTTATTGTACACTAAAAACTTCATTGCCTTTGCATTGCAAGTATAGAAGCATAAATTATATAATGAATATTTTAAAACCTCAATCTAAATATGAGCAGAGGACAACTAAAACAAAATACATTATATGCTGGATGGAAAAGTGTTCTTTCCTTCACTGTAACTATCAAAAAAATATAAACTAGGATACCCACATGGGTGACTCTAGGGCCCTGCCACACAACCCTTGTGGCCTTGCATTTCTAATGCATGGAAATCTAACCCATGTCTTCAGAATATCATATAACAGTTATTAAGCTTTAAAATTAACTCAGCCTTTATATAAACTACATATCTGAAAAATGTACACTATAGCTGGCTCACAGAAAGTACCACTTACAATTCATTACAATCATGACCAGACTATTTGTAAGGGCTGACTTTACAAAGACAGTTATAAAAACTTGCTTTAAGCAAGACACAGTGTCACTATAAGGATTCACTCCCCCTCCCCCCCAACGCCAAGATGGAACACTTCACGAAATTTGCAGGTCCTCCTTGCACAGGAGCCATGCTAATCTTCTCTGTATCATTCCAATTTTAGTGTATGTGCTGCTAAAGTGAGCACACTTTGGGGACTTTCAATGCAAAACTAAAACCTCAAAAGTGTAATTTCAAAGGAAGAGACAAATCTGAATATTCAAACTGAAATGCATTCAAATATACCCTAAGTTATTAGAGTGAAAAAAACTCATCAAATATAAAAAGAAGTTATCTTCAAATACACACAGACAAAATGCCAGATCCATTCTTTTTGTTGTTACTGACTGTTACATTTAAAGAGATCATGTACTAGTATTCTCTAAATGCCAATTTCACTCCTTAGAATCACTGTGAGGTACTTGCTGCCATTACACAGATGCACAAACTGAGAACCAGAAGTTTTAAATAACTTGCCCAGGGTTGCTCTACTTCCAACAAGCAAACTCAGCACACAGGCTGCCAACACTAGAGCAAGTCTCATCTTCATCCCGGGACTCCAACCCTCCCACTTTAGTGTCTGGACGTGAGCCTTGTTTCTTTGCTTTTATTTGTAGTTATCACAAGTATCTTCACTACAAAACAAGGTAAATATATTTTGTAGCAGACTACAAAATATTTAAAAATAACTTCAACAAGCAACATAAATCAGAAACAAAGTAATATGTCAAAATGAACACAAAATTTTATTAGATCATTAATATAAGATATGTGAGAAGACAAAGTATTGATTCTTTGTGGTGGGGAGATTATGGTTATGTATTTTCTACTTTATTGTGACAAGTCTCAGGTAGCCTTGAACTCAGCCTCCCAAGTGTTAAGATTATAGGTGTGGTCCATCATGCCTAGCTTTAACTCTTCATAATCAGCAGAATTAACACATTAAAAATGTAAGCCCAAAGCAGGTAAGACACTCAGGACAGTCTTCTCATTTCAACATTTAGAAAACATGAGACCTGAGACAATCCAAAAGCACACAGCTTGTTAATGGCATCGTGTAAAAGAAGAAAATTCTTCTAGCATGACAAACTTTTCATCGAAATCCATCACAGAATTAATTATTAAATACTTTAAAAACAAAAATATAAGGAACCAAAGGCATCAACAAAGGGGCAAGACAATTCTGTAATTTCAGGACAAAAACTATAAGCTTAAGGAGGAGTGGTTTACCATGCATTTATATACATTTAGAATATAGATAGGAAATTCCTTTTTAAAAAATTTATCATCCCCACCAGGCCTTAGTGGCAAACAATTTTAATTCCAGCAGGCAGATCTCTGTGAATTCCAGGCCAGCCTGCTCCTACAGGAAGAGTTCTACAACAGCCAAGGCTACACAAAGAGAAACCTCGTCTTAAACATTTTATTCCTAACGTACACGTTCAAATGAATATTTAACAATTTAAGTTTTATTCTATTATAAATATTTCTTCTGAAAACAGCAAAACAACAATAACAACAAAAAACAAAAGCAAATAGCGTATCTGTGGCAACCACGTTCAAGTCAGCTTGTCGCCTTGGAAAGTAGCACTGCTCTAAATGAGCAGGGGCTAGAGAGGGTGATGCAGCTAAAAGCCTTTGCTGCTTCTGCAGAGGGCCCAGGTTCAGTTCCCAGCACCCACATGACAATTCACAACTGTCTATAACTCCAGTTCCAGGGAATCCTACTACAGCCTCTGCTAGCACCAAACATGCATGTAGTATGCAGATATATATGCAGGTAAAACATGACTATACCTAAAATTTAAAAAACTTAAAGGAGAACAGCTAATGATAATAATAAAAGGAATATATATGTACCCAATTTCAAACTGAATTGGTGTTTTAAAAGATATTTCTCAAACAAGGGAAAATATTTTTTAAAAATATAAGGTCTAGTAGAAAGCTATCCCAGGAGGCTGGGAAAGGGTCATCATAGGTTCCAGCCAAGCTGGGTCTCAAACAAACAACAAAACGATGTAAGGTTGTCAGAACGGTGTAAAGATGCTATGACCGAAGAATAGTACAATACAGCCAAGGACAAGACTTTTTGCAAATATACTCCCCCAGGATTCAATGCTCCAAATAACTCTAAAGAAAGCACAGACAAGGGACATAGAGATATTTTCTAAGCAATCCCTGTAAGAGAAAGATTAGAGTTTCCTTTATTCTTGCCGTAGAAAAGTGAAATACAGCGTGCGGAAGTCCCAGAAGACTTTAGAGCCCTGGAGACCCAGGCCATCAAAGGAAACCTATAAGAACTACCACCAAGTTTAACTTGTTCAGTGACACAAAGTTGCCACTGTCTCACTCTACATGGGGCTAGGGGAGGCTACCACACATCACCAAAGAGGGACAGAAATCACACACGCAGACACAAGTCACACATTGCTGAAAACCAGGTATGCCTTTGCTGAATGATCCCTGCTACGCTGACCAACCAAGAGGAAAGAGAACTACTACAGCACGGCCACCCGGTGACGTGTTAACATGCTCAGGGCATCAACAGCAAAATGCCCAGCAACAAAACCCTGTAACAGTTACAAGTGTTTTTATGAAAGATCCCCCAATAGTTAAGGATGCCATCATCTTACCTGCAGAATTTACCTGCAGGGTAGGCGCAGTGGATAAGAGTTTGCTGTGAAAGCAGGAGAAACTGAGTTTATGTCTCCAGGACCCGTGTAAAAGCTGGGCATGGTTATATGTGCATGTAATCTCAATGTTGGGGCAGAGACAGTGGATTCCCACCATAAAACAGCAAGCTTCAGGTTCAGTGAGGGCAACAGAGAAAGACTCCTAATGTTTTCTTACTTTGGCCTCAGGGTGGGTGTGGGGGTGGGGGTGTGTGTGTGCGTGCGCGCATGCGCTCTCGAGATGGACACTACCCTGTCTGTCACCACCACAAAGCTTTATTTCCTTGGCCTGCTGCCAAGCTTCTCTGCCATGATAAGACTCCTATCCCTTGGAACCAGAAGCCAAAACAAGTTCTTCCGTAAGCCATTTTTGGTAGTGCTATCACTTATCTTTATCCGAGTGACTGGACAGTAATACAGCCTCTCCCTGGATTGTATCTGCAGCGGGCTTCCAGCCAGGTATTCTTTCTTACCTCACTAATTACTTCTCAATTTCTTTTTGTTTTTTTGTTTTTCTTTTTCGAGACAGGCTTTCTCTGTGTAGCCCTGGCTGTCCTGGAATTCAGAAATCCTCCTGCCTCTGCCTCCCAAGTGCTGGGATCAAAGGCGTGCACCACCACACCCGGCTTTTTGATAGTTTCTTATTTTCTCCTAAACTTACCATGCCCTAGAAATCTGTCTACTTCTCTTCTGTGTCAACACACACCTGCAGTTGTCCACGTGCACTTAAAACTTGAACACTTAACTTTACCATGGATGATTCTCTTTAATTCCAGTTTGTAAACCCAACTGTGTATGTGACCATATTTGACTCTTCTACCAAACTAAGAATCATCCTGCCCCCCAAAATGTTCCAACAGATGTTGTTGTGGTGTCTACCAGGAAGGTTATGGCAGAAGGATGCCTGAGCAATTGCTTAAGAAGGAGTTTAGGGGCAGATGGGGCAACAAGGAGAGCTCCCACCTTAAGATTAAAAGACCAAGTGCTGGGGTGTAGCTCAGTGCTAAGCTTTTGCCAACCACGTGCAAGAGTCTGAGGTCTGATCCTCAGACACAAAGCAATAAGCAAAGAAAGCTGCTCTGCTTATCACCAAGCAGCCCCACCTCCACCATCGACTCTCTCAAAGGGTCCGCAGGCCTACCGACCTAAGTCAAGTCCGCTTTCTTTTTTTAAAAAGGTTTACTTATGTGTATGAATACAAGATTACAGAGGCCAGAAAAGGATGTCAGATGCCCTGAAGCTAGAGTTACAGGTAGTTATGAGCTGCCTGACATGGGCTCTGAGAACTGACCTCTGGTTCTCTGGAAGAACAATATATGTTCTTAATTGATAAGCCATCTCTTTAGCCCCCAAACCTGGTCTTAGACTCTGTCTGACCACTTTCCTCTCCTCTTAAATACTCTTGTCCTGCATAGCCACTGACCTACGCTGTCAAAGTCTCAGCTCCCGGTCCACTTTGAGCAAAGCACACAACTTCTACAGCTCTTTCTCTCCAAAGTACATAAACTTCAAAATATAACAAGTCACTATTTTTCGTGTGCTCAGTCTGTAAATTTCCTTACCGTAGACACTAATCTCAAAACCTAACTGCAGAAATCTTTGCTGGCTGCTAACTGACACAAAAGCACAGGAGCTGATGATGACAGGTCCCCAGCACACCTCAGGTGAATGCAGTTATAAGTGTACAATCCTAGCTGAAAAGCTCAAGCATAACCAGGAACCACGTTTTAAAGGAGCACATAGTATCAAAAGAGTGTTTGGGGCCCGGGGGGGGGGGGGTAGCTCAGTGGAAAGGAATGCTTATTGCACGGGAAGCCACAGGTCCAATCCACATGCAAAGCTTTCTGGGTGTTTTAGGTAATCCCACTTGAGCTGTGCAGCAGGATGCAATGCCTTTGGAGCATTTTTCTGAAGCTCCCAAGGCCTGGAGAAGGGGCCTCTGTCTGATGGCAGCTCATGCACTTAGAATGAGGGAGGCTGCTCCACATGTCTATTTCTAGTTTCTTGAACTTCTTTTAGTTAAAAATAAATAAGATCTTTCAAAAAATTAGGTCTTACCGGTAAGTCGGTGAAAGCAATACCTAAAAAGAAAAAAGAAAGGTATTAGTTGGCTTTTTTCGAAGGCGGGTAATATCAAAAACCTAAATATCTAACTAAAGCAATGGGGGACAACAGGAAAGGAAGAAGAGGTAAAAGAAAAGCCTAACTTTGTGTGACTGCTGTCCTACAGAGATCATCAGTCCTACTGGTCACACACACTTTATTTCTGGGATACGGGCATTAACTCGAGAGTTTTAAAGTGATCTTAGATAAGCCTTCAGTGCTGTATGAGAACACTGACTGCAACAGTGTCAGATTTGATAATTTCACCCAAAAATTGTATTATCCACCTCAGTACTAAATGCTGGTCTAGATTTAGCTTTTATAAAAGCAGTGCATGCCTGCAATCCCAGCACTCAAAAGAAAGAAGCAAGCTCAAGTCATCCTTGGCAACACAGCTAATTCAATCTGAGCTTGGGGAGACTCTGTCTCCAGAAATCAAAAATAAATAAAAACTACTTTACGTAAAAGGAACAAACATTTTCTAGTAAAAAAAAAAAAAAAAAAAGGTGAACACAAGAAAGCATTGTACTTATTTCTAAAACAACAAAACAAAACACAGTTTCTTGACAGGATGCACTCAGGAAACTGAGTTACAAGGACCTCTATATGAGGCCAGTCTAGGCTACATGCTGAGACCCTGTCTCAAAACACAACACAACCAATCTATTCTTTCTTGAAGGACGGCGAGTGCTCCTGAATATCTCAACAGGAATTTCAACATAACCATGTGCCAAAGAACTGGAACACCAGTAATGGCATAAGTATACTGGTAGTCTTAACTAAAAAGAATACAACAAAAGAGGCTAAGTATTTCTACAGCATCTCACTATACTGTTTTTAAAAAGTAACATCTCAAGTAAGGGCTGATGAAACTGCCTCTGTACACATTGGAAGCATACAGGCACTCCCTTGTTCTAACAAGCATCCAAAGTGTGAGAGCATCTAGTACTATGCAGTGCCAAGAGAAAACCAGTCTCACCTGAAGCTGACTCTATTTATTATAGTAATAAAGTAAAAAGGCACGATGAATATAAATATTATAGGATGAACAATTCTAAGCTGAAAATCCAAACTCTAAAACTAACGGTGCCATTAGGGCCAAGTTCTACCACAACACATGTGATAGGTCATGTTCAAAATGCAGGCAGACTAAAACCAGGGCCTAAATGACTGTTAGGTTGTATGTGTCAGGCACATAGGAAACTCGAGTGATATTTTCCGCTCACACGTGGGTTCCATCCTGTAGTATATATCTCCCGACAGATATATACACACAAATATCTTACAATCCAAAATCTTCCATGTTTCTGGTCCTATGCATTTCAGATAAGAGATATTTAACTTGTGATTTATTTTTGTATGTAAAAATGCTTGTGACTGGTAAAGCTTGCTCTGTGCATCTGTCAAAGGAAGGCTCAGCTCGGCGCACTGCTTCTGTCACTCCATACAAAACATCCTCACTACAGCCTCACTCAGTGGATAGGGGCCAAAGATAAAAACTTACTCCAAAATCACCAGGAAATTAAACAATACAGAAAAGTGAGAGGACATCTTAACAAATCATGATATCATTTTAAAAACATTTTAATGTAGCCTAATTATTTTTCTCCAAGATATGTGCTTATAGGCCTCTAAATGTACATTGTTTTACTAAAAATTCTTTGTCAGTAGTTACTAAAGTTTTTGCTCTTTATCAAGAATGTTAATAAAAGTTCCAGATTAGCTCCAGAGATCGGCACTTTTGGCTGTGGGCAAATAAGTGTGGGCACCTACACAGTCCAGGGCCACAGACAGGTGCCTAGAGAGGAAGCTGGGAGAACTACAGACATTTCACTTCTCAAGCTCCTTCCTGACCTGCTGAGAAAGCTTTCTGAAATGTTATCTTTAAGTAACAAATGATGTCTGATTTAAAAAAAAAAAAAGTTAAAAAAAAATCTTGTTACTTAAGTTCTCTTGTTTTTCCAAATAAAAACCTCTCCATTTTTCTTTATATAGTAAGTACATGTTCAATTTTGAAAACCTGGCTTCAGACAGAAACACAGCTCTGCCAGTCTTATTGTAGAAATATCCCTCTACAAATGCCCTTGGGAATAGGAATGGCTAGGGACTGAGTAACATTTTATCTTCCAGATTCTAGAGTCCAGACAGTCCGGTAAGCGGTCAACTAGGTAGTACTTTCTAGGTAGTAATAGTGTCTCTGTCACCACTATTCAACTCTGCCACTGGCCCAGGAAAGCAGCCACAGAAAACCTGTAACTGATGTAAAGCAATGAATGGATGGGGCTGTGTTCTACTGCAGCTTCGGTGGTCAGTGGCCTCTCTTAGGGACGCTCTGTTCACAGGGATGACTTCTTTTAACCAGGTCACCTCTTCAGCCCTGGCACCCAGACAGAGGTACCTAGCATCTGTAACTGCTCGGGTATCACTTCAGTTTTCTCTAATGAGCTTACTGTGGCAGCCATGACAGGCATTCTGTTTTTATAAACTGAGAAATGTTCAGTAAGCTGCCTAAGGTCACATGGCAAAGAAGCCTCTTGAGTCAAACCCAGTCAAGACTGACTGCAGGGCTCTGACTAACCATTATTATATTTCCTATGTGCTCAAAATTTATGAATTTATGAATACCATCAAACATTTCAAATTTACAGAAAACTAGAACATAATTCCATCATTAGGTACCCTTTTCTTAAGCATCTTACCTTTTAAAATGGCTTTCTTATTCAATGAAAGGGTTTGATTTAAATGTTTGTGAAAATCTAATAGGAAAAAAATCACATCACCTGTGATCTTCCCATCTCCCAAAATAAAATTTCTTCTCTGAAAAGTTTAAAAAATTAGTGTTAAAAAGGCTAATCGTGGTTTTCTAAAAATGTCTTGTTTTGCATTTTTGAGCTGTCAAAACCAAAAGCAGATTTCCCTTAAGTTTATGATCTTAAACAGTTTAAAAGCAGCTGGTACAAAACTAGTGTCAGTTAACTACTTTGCATATAGTCTGCACGGGGTCATTAAGTGATACATGGATGAGAATAACTTGTTTTGTTTTTTTTTTTCCAGATCTGTAACAACTTTTAAGTCACATAAAAGAGAAGAGTTTCAGAATTTAAAAAAAAAAGGGGGGAGGGGAGGGGAGGGGAGGGGAGGGGAGGGGAGGGGAGGGGAGGGGAGGGGAGGGGAGGGGAGGGGAGGGAAGGGAAGAAGAAAGAAGGAAAGAAAGAAAAGCAAGCAAGCAAAAATCTTAAGCCAGACAGGAGCACAAATGGGCTGTGCTGTGGTACCACAGAAGTCTGCTGCGATGCAAATGAGACTTAAGAATGAATCTTCTTTGATGTAGTGGCACACAGAGGCTTGCCATTTAAGATATTACATAATATACATAAGCAGACTACTTGCAGTTCAACTTTTACAAGGTTGTTCAGAAGTAAAGCAGCTTCTATTCTCTAAGATTATTTACTTTTTATTTCTATCCATTAGAAATAATCTGCTGTGAGCATATACTTTTCCCAATAGTAAAAATGAAGTTTTAAAAAACAGTAGTCTCATTATCTTCTATATTTCTTGCAATTTAAAAAGAACAGTGGGTTAGAGAGCTAGCTCAGCAGTTAAGAACTCCTGCTTGTCCAGAAGACCCAAGTTCAGTTCTCAGCACCCACACTCATCAACTCAAATCACCAGAAATTCAGTAGACCCCACCCCTCCTCCTGGCCTCCTCTAGCACCCACACATGCATGGCACACACTCACACAAACATACCCAAGTGTACACATAAATACAATAAAAAAACATTTTTTAAAAAAAGGAAAATTACAATAACTACACACAATGCTACTAATGAACAAATGCACATTTGGCTAGAGCCTTTCATTTTGTATTATTCCTACAACATGATTCTTTGTTTCATTGCCATACTTTAGCCCACGTGTCTTTTTATTTCTGTTATTTACTTAATTCTGTCCTGTGCCACAAACTTGTCTCAGACACCATCCTTCAGCAACACCATTAGCAGGCCTAAGGTGTAAGCATGTCCACCCTGCTCTTTTACAGTTCACTTCCTTTAACTGCTCCCCCAATATTCTTAGAACTGAATGTTTCAAATTGTACTAGAGAACTGAATAACTAATGAAGTTTTTGTCCAAGCCAAGCTTGGCATTTCTATCACTAGAATGAACGGCTCAGGACTGGGTGGTCACTTCTAGTATTACTTCTGTACATAAGTTAGCCTTAACTGAATACAAATTTTTATCACTTCCTTAACGTGGACATGGATAGAATAATTAAACAGAATCACATAATAAACAAAACCATCATGCTTAGTAAAATAATCACAATATTTGGCTATTTTGTATTTAAAACAACATCTCAGTACCTAAACTATGTCCATTCTTCGTGTAAAAGCAGGTATTGTTGATAAGATTAACACAACAGCCAATGACATCACCAGTTGTAAAAGTTGGTCCATACGGTTGTCCAGTTCCAGAAGAACAAAATGAATGTCCATCATCCCCATGGTAACCATATGAATGTTTATCCCAACCTGGAGAGACAGGTTCAGTATATTTACAATGATAAACAAGGCTCTTCATCAGTCACTTATCACTAACATTGTAAGATGACTCAGAACAGCACAACAGATATTATACAGATAAAAGCTCCAAGTGTCCATCTACATTCTCAACAACTAAACTGTACAGAGATTTCAGCATTAGAATGCTGTCTACAACATTAAGGAAAATAAACTCACACCCAGAACAGTAAAGACAAGTACTGAGGAGAAAGAATTTCTACCAGGAATGTGAACATAAGCAGCAGTCATGCCAGGTTATGTTTTTTCCATGCATTAGTTCTTTAGCTAATATTGCATCGGAGTTTTGCTTTTATTTGAAGAACACACACATGCTTTAATGTAAAGTATAACTTTCAGTTACCACAAACTTCTCAAAGTGACCCAGAGGTAAAAGTCATGTAATTTGTAACCATTTTATACACACAACTACACACATTCTTACCTATTATAATTAAGACCTCACTTAAACCTTCATAACTTTTGGCAAAAGCATGCGATGAAACCCCATCCAGTTCTATAAGAATCCAGTGAGATGGTGGCAGCACTGGCTTGGTATGTGCCTACTCAATACACTTACTGTAGTGGTCTGCATAGGTCAGTTAGCTTTTTAAATACAAACTTTCTGCTACTATTGATTTTTAACATCAGGAAACAGAGTCAATTCCTTCTGCTAACTGGTTCTCACACAGCATTCCACATCAGCCACACACTCCTGAGCTCACTTCTGTCATCTGTCCCTACTCTCACACGGGCACACAATTAACATGGGTTAAAGGTCAGGATATGACTGGTGGCAAAAGAACCAGAGACATTAAAATGCTTCAAGTGGCTGATACAGTATATAAAGTTTAAAAGCATGAAACATTAACAGAAAAACAAAGCATAGGTATTATGTTATGTAAATTCTACAGAGGAACATGAAATTTAATTCACTTCCACTTAGAATTCATAATATAAGTGATCAAAATTTAAAAAGCTATTACCTTTCAACTATTTCAATTACTTAACAATTTAATGAAGAAATGTCAGTCCTAAATGTCAGGCTCTAACAATACTATAATTCACTTTCAAGTGTACCTGGTAGTCTATTCATGTTCACACCTTGAGCAGAAAGACCAATTCCCATGTAGCTGTTGGAGAATAAAGGAAAGGAAATGCAGGTTATTACAGTCAGGTACAGACATAGCACTAAATACTCTAAAACATAACTAGAACCAAGCCAAAACTGAGGCTTCTAAGATAGCCACAGAAATGTTATTACAATGTATTCCATAGCAACAAAGAGCACTATTAACCAGCAATAAAACCTAGATTCAGTAAGCTATAGTAATCCTTCGTATATACATTAAAAGTATTAGTAATGGCTGCAGAGCTGGCTCGGTGGGTGAGATGGCATTCAGAGCCAAGCCTGATGACCGAGTTTAATCCGTAGCAGATATCTAGGTGGTGGAAGGAGAGGACTGCCTGTCACCAGCTTCCTCTCACTCCATACACACACAATGCCAATACTACATTCTACATGCTAAGAAGGAGAAACCTGAGAGACCTCTAAAGTATCTCACAGTATATACAGGAACAAAAAGTATAATCAGCCATGGAAAACTAAAAAAACAAGAGCAGGCAGAAATTAATGAAATAGAAACTAATAATAATACACATTATTAACAATACTAAGTTAGTTCTTTGAAAAGATTAAGAACAACAAATCCGTTGGGCAGTGGTGGCGCACGCCTTTAATCCCAGCACTTGGGAGGCAGGGGCAGGTGGATTTCTGAGTTCGAGGCCAGCCTGGTCTACAGAGTGAGTTCCAGGACAGCCAGGGCTACACAGAGAAACCCAGTCTCGAAAAACAAAACAAAACAAAACAAAACAAGTCCTTGATCAAACTAACCAAAAGAAAAAAAGACTCAATTTTAGAAAATTAGAGATGAAAAGGAAGCCTTTACGACATATATCATAATTCAGAAAATTGCAAAAGATATACCTTAAAAATATACAGTCCACCAAGTTGGAAAATATAGGAGAAATAATGTCTACATATGTATGACCTAGCAAAACTAAACCAAAAGGAGATAAATATTTCCAACAGATCTATATAACAAATAGACAGAAACAACTGGGTGTGGACATGGCCAGTGATGGCTCAATAGGTGACGGTGCTGGACCACACAATAGAACAAAGAGTAACTCCCCACAAACTAATCTCTGAACATCACATACTGCCCCTGATAAATAAATGTCACAAGATTTTAGTTTTAAAAATAAATAAATAAATAAATCTGCCAAGTCATCAAAATCCAAACCCAAATAGATCGACTGCTGAATACTTCAAGAATTTTAAAAGCAAACACCAAAGGGCCCTAAACTAATGGATAGAACAGTACCAAATTATTTTTATGAAGCTAGTATTAACTCTGATAACAGTACCAGATAAAAACATTTAAAAACAAAACTATAGACCAATCTTTCTAATGGACATGTATGATGATTTTGAGTCTTCCCTATTTAGTGTAATGTTGGCTACAGATTTATCATACACAGTGTTTATTGTGTTGAGATATATTCTCAGTGTCTTCAAGACGAAAGGCCTTATAGGTGCATATATTTGAATACTTAGTCAATGGAGAGTGGAACTCTTGGAAAAGATTAGAAGGATTTGGAAGTTGAGGCCTTGTTGGAGGAAGTGTGTGGCTTTGAAATGTCAAAAGCTTATGCCAGGCCCAGTCTCCCTCTGCCAGTATGCTTGCAGATCAGGATGGAAAGTTCTCAGCTACTTCTCCAGCCCCATGTGTGTCACCTACTCCTTGCCATATTGACAATGGACCAAGCTCTAAAACTATAAACAAAAGCTTTCTTTTATAAGAGCTGCCTTGGTCATGGTATCTATTCATAATAAGAACAGTACCTAAGACAACGAAGATACAAAGGGCGACGGGTCACCAAAACATTTGCCAACTAAATTTTATAAAACACCAAGGAGATCATTGACCATGATCAACTTGGCCTAATTCCAGAGACATAGGAATAGTTGGTTATAATAAACACTACAAATTTTATATATAAATGGACAAGTACAGAAATCACATGGCCATCCCCTCAAAATGTAGATAAGAGCCTTTGAAAGTATTTCATGTTAAAAGTCTTGAAGACACTAGGAATGTAACACCATAATAAACACTATGTATGATAAACTTATAGTCAACATTACACTAAATAAGGAAGACTCAAAAGCATTCCACTAAACCAGGAACAAGACAAAGCTGCCCTCTGTTCAACTCACTCTTATTCAATATGGTACTGAAGTCTTACCTAAAGCAATAAGACAAAAATTAAACAAAATGGATACAAATAGCAAAGAAGTCAATCTATCTTCATTTGCAGAAGATTATGATTTTACGTAAGAGTCCCTTAAAGACTCTACTGGAAATCTCTTAGAAGTGATAAGCTTTGAAAAGTGGCAATATACAAAATTAACATGCAAAACCCAGTCACCTTCATATATATCAATGCTGAGAAAGCTATCAGGGAAATAAGCCCATTCACAACTGCGGGAAACACACAACACACACACACACACACATACACCCCTGGAAAAAAAACTAACCAAAGTGAGAGATCTCTACAAGAAAACGATGGTTTTGTTTGTTTGTTTGGTTGGTTGGTTTTTTGTTTTTTTTCGAGACAGGGTTTCTCTGTGTAGCCCTCCCTGGCTGTCCTGGCACTTACTTTGTAGAACAGGCTGGCCTCGAACTCAGAAATCTGCCTGCCTCTGCCTCCCAAGTGCTGGAATTAAAGGTGTGTGCCAGGGCTGGTGAGATGGCTCAGTGGGTAAGAGCACCCGACTGCTCTTCCGAAGGACCAGAGTTCAAATCCCAGCAACCACATGGTGGCTCACAACCATCCATAACGAGATCTGGCGCCCTCTTCTGGAGTGTCTGAAGACAAAGACAGCTACAGTGTACTTACATATAATAAATAAATAAATCTTAAAAAAAAATGTTTAAAAAAAAAAAAAAAAAGGTGTGTGCCACCATGCTGGGCAAGAAAACAATGTTTTTATTCATCTATTTTGTATGTATCTCCGTTTGTGCAGGTATTTGTAACATGGTGTACATAGATACCAAAAGACAACATGTAGGAGTTCCCTGTCTCCTTCCAGCATGTGAATCTTCATGTAATGAACCCAGGTAGTCAGGCTTGCCAGCAATCTCCCTTACTTGTTGAACTGTCTCATCAATCCAGGAACTTTAAAACACTCAAAAATGAAGATATGAGAAGATGGAAAGTTTCCATACTCATGGATTTGAAATAATCAATTCTGTAAAATGATTCCCCTAACCAAAAGTAATCTAGAGATTCGATGTAAACCCCATCAAATTTCAATGCCACTCTTTATATAGAGATTGAAAAATCTATCTTAATTTTCACTCGTAAGTTTAAATTCACTCAGGCTGTAGATGGCTCAGTAGTTAAAAGTAGTACCTGGGGGATCTAGGTTCAATTCCTAGCACCCATATGGCAGCTCACAGATGACTGATGCCCTTCTTCTGCCTCCAGGGGCACCAGGCAAGCATGTGGCACAGACACAAGGGTAACAAAACACATGAGAAAGACCTCACTCAGGTAGTGTGGCTTAGTTACTTTCAACCTTTTGGAATCAAGAACTGCTTGGACAATAAAGTGCACCTGTAAGAGATTATCTACATGGGCTTAATTGTTATGGAACAATCTGCCAACTGTGGGGGCCTCCCCGGGCTGGGGCTCTAGACTGAATAAAAATAAGGATGAGAACTGAATATTCATTCTTTTCCTAACTTTGGTGGCAATGCCGCCGCCATCAACCTCAAGCTCCGGCTGCCATAACTTCTCCACCAGGAGGGGGGTCGTGACCTTGAACTGTGAACCAAAGCAACCCTCCCTTCCTTGTTGTTGCCAGCCATTCTGTCCTAGCAAAGTGTAAAGTAACTGAGACAGATATTCAAAGCATTTATGAGCAAAAATAATGTTGTATGCTATGGCTAGAGCCATAATGTTAAGTTACATTCCCGAGCTTCAGTAACACAGCAGCATGGCATTAACCACAACCACCAACAACAACAACCACACACACACACACACACACACACACACACACATATCAATGCAGTAAATCGATGGGAGAGCCAGACACAAATCACATAACTAATCTGGTTTTTGTTTTTCTGTCTGTTTTTACAAAGATGCCAAAAAATACTCAGGAAAGAAAAGACAGCTTCTTTAACAAATGGGCTCTAGTAAACTGGAAGTGTACATGTAGAAGAGTAAGAGTAGACGTGTACTTTCACCATGAACAAAAGCAACAGCAAATGCATGTATCAAAGACCTTACCATAAGACCTAAAACTCTGAAACCCTTGAGGAAAAGGTAGGTAAAACATTTCAAGATACAGGCTCAGACAAGGACTTTCTGAAAAGGACTCAAGTCATTTGGGAAATAAGTCCAGCAAATAGACAAATGGGACCTCATGAAATTTAAAAAAAAAAAAAAAAAAAAAAAAAAGTTTCCACAGAGCAAAGAAAACAGATTCATACTGTTTCCATACAGTATGAATCATCGCCAGCTATACCAGCAACAGGTTAATATCTAGAATACACAAAGACAATAAGACAACCAATCAAAAAATGTGCATAACTGAACAGCATTCTTAAAAGGAAATACAAAACGCCAATAAATGCTCTTAAAAAGTGTTCAAAATTCTTAGCCATGGGGGAAATGCAAATCAAAACTACTCTAGAGAGTCTATTGTTTCAGTCAGAATGGTAGTGAAGGCAAATGGTCTCTCCCTCTGTATTCTGTGACAGGTTCTCACTGAACTTGCTGGGTTAGCTAGAGTGGTGGACAAGTGAACCCTACCTACCACTGGAGTGACAGACAAAAGCCACCATGTCTAGGTGGTTACTGGAGATCTCAACTCAGGCCTTCATGCTTGCAGAACAATAACTTTATCCAATAAGCTATCAACAACCTGGAGACATTTTCTTCAGTGACACAGCAAGCACACCTGCATTCGCACTGATGGCTGCTGAGGGGTATGGGCAAGCCCACCATTATCCCTAGGCAGCTGGCCCTAGGCTATAAGACAGCTAGATAAACTTGAGGTGAGTGAGTGAGCCAGCAAGCAAGGCTCCTCCAGGCTTCCTGTCCTTACTTCCCTCAATGACACTGTAGTCGGAAGTACAAGCCAAACAAACTCTTCTCTCCTCAAGGTGGTCAGAGTATTTTATCATATATCAAACTAGAACATGGATATTCTTTTGTGATGATTACTTTGTTCTAATTTTATAAATTAACAGACTAGAGTCCCTTGTTTAGGTAGACTGTCAGTTTGCTCAGTTTTAGAAAATAGTCATATAGAAACTCCAACATGTATTTTGTAGTATAATATTATTAACAACTCCAAATATTTTTCATGAATTTGACATTATATCCAAATAAGAAATCATATCCCATTTTGGGGGTTCTGAAGGTTCACTGTGTCCTCTTGGAAACATATTTTGTATTATTTAATATTTCTCACATGAGATCCTCTACACTTGTTTTTGAGACCCTGTAATCCTAGATGGCTGTTTTAGAGACAATGAAAGACCCCGGTAGCAGCATATATTAATGCTATGTGACGGCTTCATTAGAACATACTCTTCTGTGTGTAATTATCTGATGGTGTGTATTAGCCTGACTCTTTCTCATCTTGCTCCACCCTGCTGATCTTCCTCTCCCCACAAGCCCCTCTTTTACTCTCTTGTCTTTTGAGTTTAAAAGGTTCCCACAGACCTGCAAACAGGTCAATCCGATTTGGGATATTCTAGCCTCAGATGACTGTAGGCTTTAATCAAGCTGACAATAAAGGCTTTCTAGAACAATATACACAAATTTCAAAACCTTATAAATACCAATAGAAGCTGAGATTTTAAACAGAAGTAAATACAAAACACCTACAAGTGCAAAAACTGAAAAAGCAAATTGAATACAATTTGTTAATGTCTATAATAATTTGTCTACAATTGTATGATTTTGTGTCATTTGATAATGTTCAGCTACCATTCCTCACAAAGCATCCAGTAAAGGTAAGAAAAGGAAATTACTTAAGTATGATACTGTTTCCCCCAACTCTAATACAAGCCCCAACAAAACAATACTGTGAAAATCAGTGAAGCCATTTCTATTTCAAACAGTAACAAGGAGTTGCTTGTATCTGTTAAACACTGTTTTGGAGGTCTTTAAAAATCTAATATAAAACAAAAAAATAACCAGTACAACATTAGAAAACAATGTATTCATTTGTAATTGGTATAATTATATGCATACAAAAAACACAGAAACTATTCAAAGCATTAAAAGTAACTAAATATTTTAAAAGAGGAACTGGATATTAAGAAAATCAATTTCGTATTCCAGCAATAGACAGCTGAAAATAGGAGCACTGTGTGTGACAGTCACAGAAACCCTAAAATAGTAATAAAAGTTTTCTAGCAAAGCTGAAAAACAATGTATCAAATCAACAGGCATAGCACAACATGTATCTAGATAACGAACGTGACAATACAAATAACTGTCTTTCTAAAGCAATGCTTCTCAACCTTCCTAATGCTGTGACCCTTTATTAATACAGTTCCTCATGTTGTAGTGACCCCCTAACCATAAAATTATTTTCATTGCTACCCATAAGTGTAATTTTGTCACTGTTATGAATCATAATGTAAATATCTGTGTTTTCCAATGGTCTTAGGTGACCTGTGAAAGGGTCGTTGGACCCCCAAAGGGGTTGAAAGCCACAGGTTGAGAACAGCTGTTCTAAAAGCTGTAGGTACACTGAGTACATTTCAAGACACATTCCAATTCAATTTCTTAAACTAGAAAAAAAAGGTTTTAAAGTTTATATACACAAATAAAGAGTTCCAAGAAAAGACAAGACTTAGTAAACAGCAGGCCGTTCCCTGTTAACTAAAGGTTAGTGAAACTCTCAAGATTACTCGTTAGAGCCCACTGTGAGTGTAGGTTGGCTGCAGACTGGCCCATGAGTGTAGGTTGGCTGCAGACTGGCCCATGCAGCCTGTGCTGTTACAGTGTAGCAACAGCAGCCCAAGCTCACTGGGAGACACAGGCTGTGACTGTGTACCCACTCCCAGTGCCCACAAGTTTCTTTGGAGAAACAAAACCTCACAAAGCTCTACAACAGGGGTGTCCTGGTTTGCTTTCTATTTTACAACAAACCCTAAGACCAAAACCAACTGAAGGCAGAAAGGTCTTTCGCATTACACTTTAGGGAACATTCCATCACAAGCAAAGTTGGAGCAGGGACTCAAGTCAAGGCCATGGAAGAAATGTTGCTCTGCCATGGCTTGCTCTCTCTGCTTTCTTCTATACCCCAGGACCACCCTGAGTGGAAGTGGGCTAGGTAGGCCCATCTACATCAATTATTAATAACATTAATTAATAAAATGTCCAACAGATTTGCCTGCAAGCCAACTCTGATGGAGGCAATTCCCCAATTAAGCTACTTCTTCCCAAGTAGCTCCAGTCAAAAACAGCTGGTCACCAAGCTTATTGTTTAATGACAAAGACTGGACCAAACCTCTCTCATACTAAAAGAAAACTAAGAAAAGCAGAATACCACCTGTTACCTGAACCATGGCATGGTTAGAAGGCAAGAGGGAAATTTGAACAAGGATCTAAACCAGTTATTAATGGACTGGTCACTAAATCTGCAACACTCTTCAAATTATCCTGAGGCAAGACCTAGAAACTCCAAAAAGAACTCTAGACAAAGATTCTCAACCTACAGGTTGTGACCCTTTTGTGGGGGGCATGGGTTCAATGACCTTTTCACAGGGGTCTTAGTAGATAGCCTGCTTCTCAGATACTTATATTATGATTCATAACAGTAACAAATTACAGTTATGAAGTAACAGCAAAAGAATTTTATGGCTGAGGGCCCCTATAACATAAGAAACTGTATTAGGTTGCAGCATTAGGAAGGTTGAGAATCACTGCTCTAGACTGGGTTCCAAGGAGTTGGAATAAGTATAAACTGTACTAAAAAAATTAAGTTAAAATGCTAATCCCACAAAAAATAGATGAAAAAAAAATTCGTAATCAAAATGAGGTTGCAAAAATCCTAAAATACAAAATCAACAGCACCAAGAATCCATTCTGGATGGTCAACTCAATGGGCTGCAGCGTTGGGTTCCTGACCATCAGCAGCAGGCTGCGAGAGGACAGACATGAATAAATCAAAGGGAATCGTCACCCAGCTGTCCTCCTCTCCTCCTACTTGAGTGCGTTCAGGGGAATCCAGTCTTGCACAAATATCTTTTACCCACTGACCTATGAACCTGGCAGCACCTTTTTTGTTAATAAGTAGGTATTTTTATATAAAAAGAATTATAATCACACACACACACAGAAGAAACCAGTGGTACACCACTCTATTGAGTTCACTTATCTAGTAATTTTCCAAAGTTAAAGAGTATACTGCTAGCTGGGCAGTGGTGGCTCACGCCTTTAATCCCAGCACCCGGGAGGCAGAGGCAGGCGGATTTCTGAGATCAAGGCCAGCCTGGTCTACAGAGTGAGTTCCAGGACAGCCAAGGCTACACAGAGAAACCCTGTCTCGAAAAAACAAACCAAAACCAAACAAGACGAAACAAAAGGTGTTCTGCTAAATTGAAATGTATAACATAAGAAGGCTAAACATTGACTTATCTTTAAGGTACATTGAGAAAAATTAATGAAAGGCACAATGTAAAAAGATACCAAGGAGGAGAGTCACCAACAAAGAAGTGCTATCTGTCACCTGACACCCATTCTCAACAGCTCATGACAAAGCCTAGTGGTGGGCATAGGTCAAGGTACTGATGGTAATAGCAGGCAGACTTGAACTTCAATGAGAAGAAAAGAAAGAGCTATTAAGGCATATAAAACTAATCATTTATGAACCACAGTCTCTTACCAAGAATGTTTTATGGATTTATTTCAGCAGAAACAGTGAAAAAATGCATGGGCCAAGGCAACCATTAACACAGAAAAGAACAAAAAACATCATTAAAATGATAGTAAATGTTATTGAGATTTTTAAATCTATTATTCAAGGAGTAAAATATGATCTGATCCATCTTCCATCCAAAGGGGGGGGGGGAGAAAAGGAGAAAGACAGGCAAAGAGAAAAAGAATGGAGCAGAAAAAATAATTCATAACAATCTCCCAAAGTTGAAAAGACAAAAAAAAATATAGATTCAAAATAAAATAAACCTTTAGGTAAGTTAAATACAAAAAGAAGCCGTAAGGTAGGAAAAAAAAAATCACAGTTGTTCTCACTGTAAATGGTCACAGGCTTGAACATGTGTTTTCACTACTAGTCATTAAGAAAATGCAAATTGCCGGGCGTGGTGGCGCACGCCTTTAATCCCAGCACTCGGGAGGCAGAGGCAGGCGGGTTTCTGAGTTCGAGGCCAGCCTGGTCTACAAAGTGAGTGCCAGGACAGCCAGGGCTACACAGAGAAACCCTGTCTCGAAAAACCAAAAAAAAAAAAAAAAATGCAAATTGCAAATTACAACTGCAGTAAGATGCCATTACACAACGCCAAACAGTTACTACTTAGGACACACAAAAGCAGTGTCACAAAGGCACCGTGCTATACCTACCTCATCACCTACAAGTCCACCAGGAGAAACACAGACACATATCTCCAATTTGACCATGTCACATGTATCAAGCTGACAATTAAAACAGTGGTTCATAATTAATGGTGGTATATAGATCCAGCTAAAGATATACTTATGACAGTTATTAGGGGGTTACACTTACCTTGAAATATATCAAAAAGGAAGATGAATCAATCAAAGGATGGATACGGAAATGAGATGTGAGATAAAGCAATTGCTGTCACTTCTATACTATCACACTATAGGAAATCATACAACAAACGACAAAGTGCTGGGGCTGAAGAGACAGCTCAGTGCTTAAGAGCAGTGGATGCTTTGCCTGAGTTCAATGCCCAGCACACACAGCTTACAGCTAGTCTTAACTCCAGTTACAGGGGATCAAACACTTTCTGCCCTTTACAGGTATTTCCATGTCCATGGTACACAAACATAAATGTAGGCAAAAACACCCAAAATATATAAAAACAAAGAAAAACCTGTTTTGAAGAACTTATAGAGGGGGGAAAATGAAAAATAATATGCAAATCCTTTGTCATGTTAAAAAATAACAAAAATTGAACATGATTTAGCATATGTTAAAATTACAAAATAAGTAGACACAATCTTGAAAACAGCCTGATGTTTAAAGGTCACAGGATATGGTGTTCTGAATGAAAATGGCCCCCATAGGCTCAAAGAGTGGCACTCTTAGGAGGTGTGGCCTTGTTGAAGGAAGAGTGTCACTGGGAGTGGGATTTGAGATTTCAAAAGTTCAACCTAGGCCCAGTATCTGTCTGTCTGTCTGTCTGTTCCCCTCGCCGACTCCAATGTAGAACGATTGGCTCCTTCTCCAAACCACGTCTCCCCTCATGTAGCCATGTCAGTAATACACTAAACCTCTCAACTGTAAGCCAGCCCCAATTAAATGTTTGTCTTTATATGAGGGGCTATGGTCATGGTCTCTATAGCAATAAAACCTTGACTAAGACACAGGGCTAACGTTATTGTGAAGTGACAAGAAGAAAGGTATCTGGCAGAAGCAAGTTTGCAAGTGCAAGTATGGCTAGTAACACACAGATAAGTGAACAGCTGGTAAATGTTTGAGGCACTGTGTAGCAGAAAAGGCTCAAACAAAACAAAATAGTAGGATTTGCTTATATACGCAAGCAAAAAAATATTATAGTGGCGCTATAGGTTTATAAAAAGTAACATCATAAAGATTTCTTCAGATCAATATTTTGAGACAGAATATTAATTCTTCAGTATTTTCAATTAAATTGTGCCCAACACTACACATCAGAAACAACCAGGATTAAAGATATAGGACCCATTATCTTCACATCTATTCTATTTATTCTTGCCTCCATTTATATTTTTTTTGTTACTTTTATTTTTTGACTACTACTAAACTATAAGTCTTATAAATTTAAAATATATCTTTCAGACATTACATTCTTAAATTAGCGTATTTATCACATTCTGGTAATTTAATATACAACTTCTAAAAGCCTGTTTACTTTCTCACACTATTTTTTTGTTATTCTCATCATGTCTCATGCCTTCATGTTGCCATTTTCACACAACTCTGTTATTATTGTTTTAAGCAATTAGTGTAATTTAACCTAACAAGATTAACAGTAGACTTTAACCAAACTATGAAAGCCAGCTCCCAGTGGGAAAATGTCCTCAAACTGCTGAACAGAAAAGAATGCAAACTCTATATAAAGCTAACCTATACTTTTAAAAAGGAGAAATTAAGAAATTCTCAAACCAATCCCACTTAGGAGGAAGAAAAAAATATCCATGGGTACAGAGGCAGGGAGGCACCTCGGTAGGTGAGGAGCTGGCTAGGGAAACAGAGGGGCAAGATCAGGTATGAGGAGAGACAGGGGGAAGTCCCAGAGGGACAGGAGAATGAATGGAAATGATGCAACTGCCAGGGGTTGGGCATGGAGAAGTCCCAGAGGCTCAGGAGTCAATGCATGTGACCTTAGCAGAAATGCCCAACAGTTGGGCTACAGAACCTGAAGAGACCATCTCCAGTAGCCAGAGAGGATCCCGATGGGGACATCAACCCACCTACAAAACTTTTGACCAAAAATTGGTCCTATCTAAAAGAAATGCAGTGGGGGAGACAGAGCAGAGACTGAAGGAATGGCAGACCAGTGACTGGTCAATTTTGAAACGGATCCCATGGGCAGGCATCAATCACTCACACTATTATTAATGATGCTATGTTGTGCTTACAGATGAGCATAGCATAGCAGCCCTACCCAGCAGCTGACTGAGAAAGAGGCAGATACCCACAGACAAACATTGGACTGAGGTAAGGAACCCCCGTGGAAGTGTTAGGGGATTGAAGGCGCTGAAGGGGATGGCAACCCCACAGGAAGACCAACAGTGTCAAATAACCTGGACCCCATCAAGCTTCTTGATGCTGAGACACCAACCAAAAAGCATACATGGGCTGGTCTGTACCCTGATACACAGTAGCAGAAGGGCGCCTAGTCTGGGCTCAGTGCGAAAGGATGCACCCATACACCTAGTGGAGGGATTGGGCCTCTCAGTGGAGGGGTGGCCTCTCAGAGGCGAAGGAAAGGGGGTGGGAGAGGAAGTCTTCCAGAAGGGACCGAGAGAGGGGCAACATTTGAGATGAAGAAATAAATAAATTGTCAAACAAAAACAGAATTTGCCATTAGCACTCTACTCTCCAAGAAACAGTAACAGGGTGGGCAAGGTACTCAGCAGGAAAAGCTGCTTGGTCACCTAGGCTGCCACTTGAGCTCACTGTCTAGAACCCACATGGTGAAGGAGAGAACCAACTCCCACGTGTGGTCCTCTGACCTCCACACATGTGCTCTGGTACCTGTTTCTCCCACCCCAAATAAAAATGTAAAAAATATTTTAAGGAAATACACAGAAAACTATGTAAATATATTTTTTCTAATTTTGTCTTCTGATTTAAACAGAGTAGTAACTATAAAACTCTTAAAACCTATAAAGATGTAATTGACATAATAATACTACAAAGCAGAGGAAGAATATAGAATAAATGTAACTATAGTGATATTGGGTATAAGCACTAAAATCTACAATAGACCAATGAAAGAAACTAATCTAAATAAATGACCACCATGATCAAGAATTAAGAGATTTAACATGAAGATGGCAAATTAACATAGAGATTCAAACCAGCCCTTCCCCAAAAATATAACCTGCTTTTTTTGATCCTAAAATTCATATGGAAATACAAGGTGTTCCCAAGAGCCCAACACAATCTCGAACAATACTGAAGAATTCACACTTCTCTGTTTTAAATTATACCACAGAATACAGTAGTCAAGAAGAAATACTCCTATACTTGGGCCTAAGATCATGGCAATAGACTCCAGAATTAGACTAGCATCTAATCTATTTTAAGATGATTTTTTTTTTCCTCCTTGTCTTTGGTTTTGTTGAGACAGGACTAAATGTAATGCAGGCTAGCCTCAATCTCCTTATATGGCTGACCCTCCTACATCTACTTCCTAAATACTGTGATTGTAGGTAGGCATCCACATGCTCAGAAATGTGGTAAATTGATCTCTGACAAAAGGAAGAAGTTACTTCAACTGGAGGAAAACAATCTCTTAGACAGCATGCAGATAAAAAATTTCAAAAGTAGAAAAATAAACGAGGAAGCTAAAACTATAAAAACAAACTATGAAGTCAGTCCTCAGGACTTGGTCTTAGGCAGTGACCTCTTAGATCTCATATCCAAAGCAGAAGCAAGAAAAGAAAAACAAACAAACAAACAAAAAGCCCATAGACTTCCTAAGAATACATTTTTGTGTATGCTATTAACCCAACTCTTATGAGACCTTATACCTGGGTTTCTTTTTTTGGGTTTGTTTGTTTGTTTGTTTGTTTGTTTGTTTTTGAGGGGTTTTGTTTTTGTTTTTTCGAGACAGAGTTTCTCTGTGTGACCCTTGCTGTGCTGGAACTCATTCTGTAGACCAGGCTGGCCTCGAACTCAGAAATCCACCTGCCTCTTCCTCCCAAGTGCTGGGATTAAAGGCGTGCACCACCACTGCCTGGCATACCTGAGTTTCTAACACTCAGAAATTTATATCTATATTTCAACAAGAAATCACATAAAAGGCAAGAGAGCAAACAGTCTGAAAAGCAAAGCTATGATAGAATCTGACATCTCAAACTGGGGATTCACAAACAACTGGTCAATGTGCTATGGATTATAAGGAGGAACTGAACTCAACATGAGACATTAAATATACCCAAATAGACAAAATTGGTAGAGAGCCGAACCAAAGAAAGAATTGGTGAGCACAAAGATCCCAAACTGAAATGCCATGGGAAAACCTATTAGAAAATAAAAATAAGCCAGGTGGTGATGGTGCACACCTTTAATCCCAGAAATTGGGAAGCAAAAGCAGGCGGATTTCTGAGTTCGAGGCTAGCCTGGTCTACAAAGTGAGTACCAGGACAGCCAGGGCTACACAGAGAAACCCTATCTCAAAAAAAGAAAACAAAAACCAAAAAAATAAATAAATAAAAATAAAAGTAGACACACATACAAAAGCTAGTGTACAATGTCCAAGCAGTACAGACAGGGGCTGCCACAGGGTAATCCATTCATTGCAACCTCCTCAGGTGTGGCTAGGATCTTAAATAATTTCAGAGTGAGTCATTATGAAGCCAAGTTATTAGGAGATGAAGAGCAAGAGACAATGTACTTTTCAGATTAAAGCAGGGACTTGAGAGAGTTGCCTAACTAAATAGAGCTACTTACAGGACTTGGTGGCTTTTCAAAAGTTAACCCTGCTTAAAAGCTGTGATTTCCAACAGGTAAGAAGGACACATGCTCCACTATGTTCACAGCAGCTTTATTTATAATAGCCAGAAGCTGGAAAGAACCCAGATGTCCCTTAACAGAGGAAAGGATAAAAAAAAATGTGGTACATTTACACAATGGAGTACTACTCAGCTATAAAAAACAATGACTTCATGAAACTCTTAGGCAAATGGGTGGATCTGGAGGATATCATCCTGAGTGAGGTAACCCAATCACAAAAGAACACACATGATATGCACTCACTAATAAGTGGATATTAGCCCAGAAGCTCAGAATATCCAAGATACAATTCACTAAATAAACAAACAAACAAACAAACAAATAAGCAAGCTGGGATTTGCAACCAAGTTCCCAGTTTAAAAAGAATGAACTGGTACTTCTTTCTCACTGAATCAAAAGAGTCCTGAGAAACAGGGCCACAACAACACAGCAAACACATCATTAGTAAAAAAGCACACAGGTGGAGAAAGGCATGTCTTTCCAGAAACATTTGTTTATGAAAAGAAGAACACAGACACAGATTTAACAGGTGTGGGGGTTTGAAGAGATCATCTCCTTGGTCCTGGGCATTTGATTTGGTGGCACTGTCTAAGAGAGGCTTAGGAGGAAGTATGCCACTAGAAAGGGCCTTTGAGAGTTTTTAAAACTCATATCATTTCTAGTTTGTTCTCTCTGCTTTATGCTTGTGGTGCAAGATGTAAGCCCTCAGCTTCCTGCTTTTAACTGCAGAAGCATTTCTCCAGCCCATTTTTTGGTTTTGTTTGTTTTTTGAGTCCGGGTCTTACTAGGCAGCCCCATGTAGGCCTGGGACTTACTACAATAGGCAAGGCTGGTGGAGATTCCCCTGCAGAGTGCTAGGAGTTAAAGGAGTGTGCCACCACCCCTGGCATATTAGACAGACAGACAGACAGACAGACAGAAGATGGCAGCATGTTCATGCGGTTGGAGTACAACCTGTGGGAGTTGGCTCTCCCTCTACCAAGTAGGGCCCAGAGATTCAACTCAGGTCATCAAGCTTGGCAGCAAGCTCCTTTAGCCCCTGAGCCATCTCGCCATCTCATCAGCAGCTCAACTCTTTACCAACTTGGTATTCTTTACTAACGTTTTCTACCCAGCCACAAGCACTAATCCTCATTGTACAACATGTCTACCAACCACCAAATCATCCATTAAAAGTACAAAGATCAATGACAAAGGTTACTCTCACCTGAGGCCAGCAGAAGCAAACAGCAAATACTCAACATAGAAAATAAGCATACTGTCTTTGTGAAAAAGAATGAAAGGGGGGCTGGGAGTGGTGGAGGGAGATAGAAAAAGAAAGGAAGGGAAAAGAAAAGAAAGTAGGTAGGTCAGTCGGTCGGTCAGTCACTTCATGTAATGAATATGACAAAATGTAAGTTGGGTATCATAATGATTTCATACAATGTTAAAAAGTTTCTCTTTTGTGATCCAAATACACCTTAAACCCCATTTCTCAGTGCTGTTAAAATCAGTTTGAATAAAGGAAAACAGGATTAAAAAAAACCAAAACACAAAATGGCAGCACAGTTTGAATTGAACTGTAGAGGTTTTCAAATGTATTTAAGCTGGACACACAGCATGAAGTCTTAGATTCAATCACATCGCTACAATAACAAGTATTTATGCTATTATCTGTCTCACAAGATGTTGATTTCCATCTTTGAATTAAGAAAATTGATACCTCGGGGGAGAGGGTATAGGGAGCTTTGGGGATAGCATTTGAAATGTAAATGAAGAAAATATCTAATAAAAAAATGCCTTAAAAATATTGATACCTTATAACTTTTAAAAAACCAGCAATTGTTATATATAAAATTACTGCTACAACAAGAATTGACTGAGATCCCAGGTGTACTGAAACTAAGCAACTTTAGAACAGTGAAGGAATACACTGGTTGTGTATCTCGGGTCACTTTTCACACAGTAGTTAAGTGCCTTGTTAAAGAACTTATCTTTTCTCTTACATCTTCCCCTCTCTCTCCCTGTGGTCATGGCTGGACCCACTTCTCTATTCTCTCCCTTTCTCTGCCTCTACTACTCTCGTAACTCCCCTCCCCATGCCCTAAATAAACTCTATTCTATACTTAAAAACAAAACAAAACACATCTTGTTCTCCAACAAAAATGCAGCTTCCACCCTCCTTAATGCTTTCAAAATGCAAGTAAGCAAAAGAGACCTAGAGATTCCCAACCGGATGTCAAACACCATCTGTCACAGAAATAGACAAGTTCACCTTAAAACTGATTTGGAAACACAAAATACCCGATTTCCTGTAGTTATACAACAGGCACTGTAACAGAAACAGTTTGGTACGAGCACAAAAGCAGCCAGGTAAATCAGTGGGATGTAAACTGTCCTCTGACTTCTAACAGGATGCCAAAAGTTTTATTTTTTTAACTCCCAAAAATTTAAAGGAAAAAAAACCCAGCCTCTTCAACAAACAGAACCAGGAAAATTTAATGTCTACACAAAGAAATATGAAACTATGTCTCCCCATGCACAAAATCAAGTCCAAATGGATCAAGATCATGCTTAATACGTGAGACTCTAGAACTGGCAGAGAGGCAAGGGCTGTTGGAACAGGACTCTAGGCTCGCAGGAGACACACTCACTACTGCACAACAGTAAAACACTGTAGAATGAGAAGAAAATTTCATGGCAAAGGAACGTGTTAATCAAATGAAGGGAGAAGCTACAGAAGGAATGAAAATCTTTGCTAGCTACAAACTAGCAGGACAGATAAATACCTGGAATACACACAGAACTTTTAAAAATTTAACAAAAACAAACAAGACAACTCAATCAAAGCATGGCTACAGAACTGATAAAATTCTTAAAAGAAGAAGAGCTCTAACCATCTGGGAAGCTCAACTACAATGAGGCTCCATCTCACCCCAGTCCAAATGGCTATTATCCAGAGAACAAATGCTGGCATGGAGACTGGGAAGGGAACACTTATTCACTACTGATGACAGTGTAAACTGGTGCAGTCACCATGGAATCACTGTGGAGCACACTCAGAAAAGCTAGATAGGCCCAAAGGACTCCCAACACACCAGAGACTCCTGTACATCCATGCTTGCTGCTGTTTTGTTCACAATAGCCAGGAAACAGAATCAGCCTAAACGTCCCTCAAGAGAACAGATTTATGTAAATATATGGTAAAATACACAATAGAACTTAATGAAAACACGGAAAATGGACGCATGTTGTCTTTCATATGCAGACCCTATCTTTTAATTTTTCTGTATGTGCATTCATGTAGAAGCCAGGAAACCAGAAAGGGGCCCATGTGAGACATAAAAAGAAACTTCACAGGAGAGCAGGAAGGGTGGTAGAGCACAGAAGATACGAAAGTAAAAAGGAAACTCCCAGGAACGCGAGGCTGTGGGGGCTGGGGCAGGAAGCTGTAAAAAGGGGACATCAATCAAAAACCAAGTAGGTATGAATAATGGATAAGGAAACCTAATCTTTTGTGAGCTAATTAAATACAACTCTTTGAGTTTTGGTTTTGTGGAGTCTTTTGGTTTTACTTTGTTTTTGTTTTGTTTAAAAGGATTTCACTATATAACCCTGGCTGGCCTAGGACTGGCTACATGGACCAGGATGGCCTTGAACTAAGTCACGAGGATCTGCCTGCCTCTGCCTTGCAAGTGCTGGGGTAAGTGCACACCAGCACATCTGGCCCTACATAGAAAAGCCGAGCTAGTGAGATGGCTCCGAGCAGGGGTTCTCATTACAAACATACATATAAATGTCATTTTTTAAAAGATAAAGATATTTCATGGTGAAAAGGGCTCAATGATCAATTACAAATGTGGACTGGCAATATAGCTAAGTGGGTAAAGCACCTGTGAAACCCCTGACCATCTACATTCAATCTCTAGGGCCCATGTGGTACTAGACTGAAGTCCCTCAAGTTCTCCTCTGGCCTCCACACACAGGACATGGCACACATGCACACTCACACGCACACACACAGACTAAATTGCAGAAATCATTCTATTATTTTGAAATTTTTCATATTTGATCACATTCTTCTCCCCCAACTCATCCCAGATCTTTCCCAGGAGCCACCCAAGACCATGGAGTTGTTTCTGTGTTATGCATCTACTCCTGAGGACACAGCCTGCCTTGGAGTGCAGCCTGACAGACTTAGTGTTCCCAGCAAGTATCAAGTGCACAGCTTCTTGTTCAGGAGTGGGGTGGTGTGTCCACATCTACCTCTCCATGCTAGAATCCTGTCTGGCACAAACCTCTGCAGGTCTTGGGCATGCTGTCAGTCTCTGTGAGTTTGTATATGCAATAAAAATTCTTTTTATTAACACATGCAAGGGAGTACCCAAAGCCCACAGCTTATAATTCACTTATTCAAAGTCTCCAGTGCTTACAGTTCTAGCAGTGGACAAAAGAAAAGATTACCCTGCCCATGTTATCTCAGGTAATGTATTTGCCCAGGATACTTTGTATTTCTGTCTACTGCAGATGCACAGTACACACACACACACACACACACACACACACACACACACAGGAACCTCTCAGGAAGCTTTGCTTCTCTCTTCAGTTGTCTTTCACTGTAATGTATAACCCTGGCATCTTAGCAAATCCACTACAACCCACACAGGCTGCTCTTTTTTTTTTTTTTTTTTTGGTTTTTCAAGTCAGGGTTTCTCTGTATAGCCCTGGCTGTCCTGGAACTCACTTTGTAGACCAGGCTGGCCTCAAACTCAGAAATCCGCCTGCCTCTGCCTCTGGTGTGTCACCACGCCCGGCTCAGCGGGCTCAGAAATAACAATGTATAAATCTCTTGTTTGGCTGAGTCTATCATCTCACAGATCTACTCCTTCCTTACCCAGCCAGAACTCAAACAATCCATTTGCACAGACCATCACCATTCATCTCCACTGAGACTGTCCTTCCGGTTTACCTTAATTACGTTCTGTACAGAGACCCAATCCATCCAGCCTTCTTATCAACCTAGTACGCACAAGCACCGAGTATACGTAAACTGCTGACACAAGAAAAGAATGGCTTCATATTTACTTATTCTTTTGGAGGCAGGGCCTCATTATGTAGTTCTGGCTGACCAGGAACTCACTATGGAGAGGAGCTCTAGCCTTGAACTCAGAGATCCTTCAGCCTCTGATGCTCTTCAAGGAAAAGGTTATCACCACCACACACAGTCCAAGTTTATGAGCACCTTGCTGAGCACCAGGCAGCCGTCACCAACAGAAGCAAACTTCCTGAGCTGCCATGAACCAGGTGCTCTACTGCATGTTTTAAGTGCATTAGTTATGTTAGATCCATGGGGCCAGAAGTTCTGTTTCCTTTTCAGCACTCAGACTGAAACAGTTTACTGAAAAAGTACAAAATCCAGGGGGTGAAGAGATGGCTCAGTGGTTAGGAGCACTAACTGCCCTTCCCAAAGTCCTGAAATCAGACCACATGATGGCTCACAACCATCTGTAATAGGATCTGATGTCATTTTCTGGTGTGTCTGAAGACAACTATACCATTCATATTAAATAAATAAATCATTTTTAAAAAGGGAACAAAATCACAGAATCAGTGAACAGCAGAGGCAAGACTTAACTGTTCACTATGCTTCTCAAGAAAAGCAATGCAGCTCGTAAACCAGGCGCTTACCTTAAAATTGGTGGACGCCTTTAATCCCAGCACATGGGAGGCAGAGGCAGGCAGATTTCTGAGTTCAAGGCCAGCCTGGTCTAGAGAGTGAGTTCCAGGACAGCCAGGGCGATACAGAGAAACCCTGTCTCAAAAAACCAACCCCCCCTCAAAAAAAAATTCACGCACAGCTAAAGAAGGATGTCCAGGCCGCTTGTCTATCATGGGGTGTGAACGTGGCTGAAGGACAGGGAAGCCAGAGCCTCATGTTGACCTGTTTCCTGTTCTGCAGTGTTAAATGTTACCAAGCTTGTCCTGATCTCCACTGTCTTCCAACAGCTGGTCAGCACCTCTGCATGTCAGTTTGTTCACATGTATTACTACTATTTTATACTTGATTATTTATTACAAGCCTATTTCTGCTCTGTCCTATAAAGATCTAAACAGTAGGGACCCTATTTTCAGCATGTCTACAGGCTTGTCTTCATCTTTATCAAGCCTTGTTAATCTTAACTCTTACTCCAGGTTTGTGGTGCATAACAGGTAATCAACCCGTGAACCCTCTTCTCTGCTTTTAGTCTCCAGCACAACCACTCCTAGGCCACTCTCTCTAGGTACCTTGGTCAATGCCATTACCATGGTACTCTTTCCCACTCTCCAGCTGGCTCTGCTGCATATGGATATCCATCCTCTTACTTTCCTATTAAGAGTAACAAAGGCTTGCTATTACCTACAGAGTTTAGAATTGCTATGAAGGCTCCCTCATACCTAAGTCCATTCTTACTTCTGTCAGGTTCCATTACAATCCCCTAAAATCTCAATAACACTGAGCTATCATAATGCCCCAGCCAAAGACCACACAAATTCATACTCTTCCCAAACTACCTTAGCCATTTACCACCTTCAGTGGTATTTCCTCCAACTGTCTCTCAACTTCTTACTAATCTTAAAGGACTAGCATATACATTTCCTTGATGTGTGTGTTTTCTTGAGGCAGAACTACCCCTCCGTTCCCCCATATATGATCTCAATCTTCATTCAAAACTCTTTTTTTTTTTTTTTTTTTTTTTTCGAGACAGGGTTTCTCTGTATAGCCCTGGCTATCCTGGAACTCACTTTGTAGACCAGGCTGGCCTCGAACTCAGAAATCCACCTGCCTCTGCCTCCCAAGTGCTGGGATTAATGGTGTGCGCCACCACCGCCTGGCCATTCAAAACTCTTAATCCAGAGTTTTTTGCATAATGACTGCTCTCTACCCTACCCCACTGTACTTTTTAAATATTAACCTGGATGTGTTTCCTGAATTTCTACTGCATTCAGAAAGCCGACGAGGAAGTGTAAGTAAGACAACCACGAAAAAGTACTGCTGCTAGGCCATGAACGTAAGCATGCACTGTATCACAAACACAGTAAGTTGACAGCATGCTGCTTACCTACATGCCCTTCTCTCTGCTCACACCTTCCTCTGTGAGCACAACTGACTGAAACTAGGAGGAAGAAACCCTTCCAACTTTGTTTCTGAAATCGGTGACTAGGTATACATATGCATGTGGGTTTGTGCACTTGAATCAGTGCCTGAGAAGGCCAGAAGAGGGTGCCGAAAACCATGGAACTGGAGTTACAAGGCCTTCCTGAGCTGCTGTCATGGGTGCTGGGAATGAAGCGGAGACCTCTACAAGGGCAGTAGCTTAACTTAATCTTCATAGCTCCAGCCCCAGACTACCACAACCACCACCACCACTTCTTCCTCTTCCTCCTCCTCTTCCTCCTCTTTTTTCTCCTCTTCCTTCTTCTCCTATTTAATTTTATCAAAGCTAGACAGGAACCTTTCTTTTCTACTCTTCATAAAAAATAGCCTTTAAAGCCAGGTAGTGGCGCACACCTTTAGTCCCAGTGCTCAGTGCAGAGCCAGACAGATGTCTGTGAGTCTGAGGCTAGCCTGGTCTACAGAGTGAGTTCCAGGACAGCCCAAAGCTGGATAGAGAAACCTTGTCTTGAAAAACAAAAAATAAAAACAAAAACAAAAAGCTTTAAGTCCATAATAAGCACAAAAGGAACACTTTGAGGGTATAACAGGCAGAAAAATTGAGGAATAGAACAAAGACTAAAAGATTTGCCAATTCTTCTAGAATCACTGTCAAACAGTGGTATCAATATTTTGTTCGAAGAGTTAAAAATATCATATGAATGAGTTATAACAAAAAAATTTCAAATGTTATTCTCTCTCACACTTTGAGTTAACAGTTTCTCTACTGCCTCTGTGTCTTATCAGTATGCATAATTTAAAACTTGACTGAAATTCCTGAGCTGAAATTACATTCATAAAATTATTTTAAGAAACTTCTCACCAATCATAAAAACACAAAGTAAGGATATACCCTTAATGCCTCCTAAACAATGGCCATGTACATAACACAATTTTAGCCTTTTTTAATGAAATGTGTACAAATTCTATTTTTAAATTAAAAAATTGACAAGTTACCAATCAGATAAATTGTCCTTATAAATTATGTTTATTTTTATGAATAAAAATTTAAATAAAAAACTAAATCAGATAATTACAAATATTCTTTCATGCAATAAAACAAATTTCCTTTAAGCCTTATTTTCTAGGCAGGAAAAAAAAGGCCCATCATATCCAAGTCCTCACTTTCCTCAGCAGGCCCGGGACAATGAGAGGGCAGAATCCGAGCAGTGCTCTCACACACACCACACTCCACCAGATCCTCTATCTTTGTCATCTGTCCAAAGAGGAAACAACACTAAACTTGTCATTTCATTAGAAAACTTGTCAATGACAGTTTTCCTAGAAAACTAAGACCCTGGATTCACATTTTACCTGTCCTGTTCTTAAATAAACACAGCTCAAAGGAAAGTCTACTTAAAGTAACATAAACGGATGAACACAACTCTCTTCAAGGAAACTGCAGAGTGGTGAGTGAACTAGTCTGTTCTCAATACACACTGCAGCAGGATTGCTTCTCAAACGCATTGTTAGGCTGAAGATGCTACAGTTAAGAGGTACCTCTTATGTGCCATTTTAGAAATGGCAGTAGAGACAGAAAACCATTCATTTCTTCACTCGTATCTAGCTTTGAAATATTCCCTACCCTTAAGTCAGTAGTATGCACCATCACTGGCACCATCAAAATGTAACGACGACACATTATTTTATAAGAGGCAGTGACACACAAAAAAGATACCTGGAATTTAGGACTTAAAAGCCAGACAATATTACAACAGTTAAACAAACAAACAAACATCAAACAAACAAACAACAAAACCCAGTGAGAAGAGGAAGCGTAAGGACAAAGTAATAACGCCGTGTGTGTGTGTGTGTGTGTGTGTGTGTGTGTGTGTGTGTGTGTGTGTGTAAAAATGTCACAATGGTTTGTAGACTTTACCAAAATGATTTTTAGAAGTGGAAAAAATAGAAAACCAAAAACCCTGACAATACACAAAGACATAGATCAAGAGGAATTCTCACACTGTTGGTGGAAAGACACATTATTCAGACTACTTTGCAAAAACGATCTCAGATTTCTCATAAAGCATGGTACCTACAATTTGGCTATCTTGTTCCTGAATATTTATTTACCCAAGTGAAAGGAAAACTTGCATTTACAGAAAACTTTGCACATATAAATGTTGATACTGGTTACATTTGTAATTGTGGAAACTTACCCTTCAATTAGGGAGTGGGCTAGCACACTGGTTTGATCATCTATACCCTCAGCAATAAAAAGGACTGTTCTCCAAAATATGCAACAAGAATGAATCTTGAATTCATTATTCAGAGCAAATGCTGGCAGACTTAGAAGGCTACGTATTATGATTTCATTTACACACCACTCTAGAAACAGCAAAGGTATAGGCAGAAAACCATCAGTGGTTGCCAGGCTAGACAGAAAGGGACCTATACCAAGGAACAGAGCGACAGAATATTCTACTCAATAGTTATAGTGGATATGACTGCACATATTTGTAAAACCTCACAGATCTCTGTACCAAAAGGGTTAAACATAGAAGGAAAAAGATGAGAAGTCCTGGCTATAAACAGATGAGAATGAAAAAATTTACCATTGTCACATCATAAATGACTGGTGAAAAGTTTCATATTTTAGCCCTAAAGCTATGTTCCAAATGATTTTAAGGAAGAGACAGAGCCAAGACAGGACTGTCTGAGAAAGACAGTTACTTAAACACAGGGAGCACCTGGGAGGCAATTGTCAACCACTGTGGGAATTCCAGAGATAAACTTTATTAAGACGCAACTAAGGGGATGCAGCGGGGACAACAAGAAAAGGATAGAGATTAGAAATCCTCAGGTTTATGGCAACAGGGGAAGCACTAAGCTAACTGCTTCTGAGAAAAGCTTTCAAACAAGCTAAATTTAATGACTATGGAACACTCAACTGCAAACATCTTGGGAACTGTATCTGACTGTAGCTCAAGGGAATATATGAGACATAAAATTAGATTTAAGGCTCAAGGTATTTGTAGCCATGAAAATTTAAGGTTGAAATCCTTCATAGATGGGATACATAGACTGAAAGCTCTAGAGGACTCTGACAATCATAAGCAATAGCAGCACTATGAGAACCAAATAAACAAGTTGAATATACAACTATAGAGTTCAGCTTTCTCTTGGAAATCTCTGGTTTTATGTTTGGTTTGACAACCCTGGCAAATAGGCAATAGGCCAAGCTTTTCCCTTTTGCTTTTGGTATTGCTGGCACTGAGTCCAGCAAAGTGAAGAATAATGTACTGGACACGTACTTTTTGTTAATCAAACACAGGAAGGTCAACAAAAGGATTAAAAAACAAACCAAAACAAGACCCACAAGTCAACTTACCTGAAGAGTCCAATATCTTGGTAACTGGACAGAAGACCCTATAGTTATTTAAAGGACTCTCTAATATCTCAGTACAGTATCAGAAAATAATATGACTTTAGAGAATTAGTTTTTAACTAGAGATATGCACCAAAATTCCCTGTGATGGACCTTTCTCAAAATACCTACGTGATTACCAAAGCTCTATTTCTAAAACTTCTGATTAAGAATATTTTGGTGCCGGGCGTGGTGGCACACACCTTTAATCCCAGCACTCAGGAGGCAGTGACAGGCGGATTTCTGAGTTCGAGGCCAGCCTGGTCTACAAAGTGAGTTCCAGGACAGCCAGGACTATAGAGAAACCCTGTCTCGAAAAACCAAAAAAAAAAAAAAAAAAGATGATTTTGGTTAAGGCCCAAACTGTATATGTAACAGCCCAATAAGTGACTCTAGTGTACATTTACCATAAGGGCACTAAACCAAAGCTGGTGCCACAGTCAACCAGAGAGTTTTCACTCTGAAGCTTCCACACCATGCACTAACCTCCTCTAGGAAGCTCGGAATCAAGAACACAAAAGCATCCTCTTTCCAAGTAATACCTCAAATCGCACACCCCAAGCCCTTCAAGATACCTGACGAGCCACTTACTGATTTTGACTAAACAAATTGTACAAGATCTAGCTTCTCGGCGGAATTTACAGAAAAGTGAGTCGCTCTACTGCTTAAATCTCAACTCTCAGCTTTAATAATGACCCTGCCAGAAAGACTGTTAAAATCATGAGCTAAAGCTTTAGTTCAACTAGTACTTAACCAGAACCAGAACCAATACTGCAGTATTTAGAGTCTATTTTTCCAAAACCAAGATTTTCAAGATTACAACTTCCCAATTATAGCATACACATGTATGAATCATTTCAAATGTAAATATCCAGGAATAGAAATGGTTATGCCAACCAAAATTTACACTTACCCATCTCTTCCCTTACTGACAATTTTTACTTCAAAATAATAAATCCCACAGGCTGCTGGTATTGGATGCGTGGCTCGAACAGATGCTGCATCTTTGGGGGTTTTACCATGACCTGCCCGTGAAAAAGAACAAACCACAAATGAAATTTTCTAATGAAAATCTTAAACAATTCAAGAAAATAAAGCACTTGGATGAAATTTAATTCTGTTATCATCATTTCAAGTAACTGAAAGACATAATGAAACATTTACCATTACAACAAACCCAATATGAAAAGTAGCTGAAGCTGCCCAAAGAACTCTTCATACTATCACAGGCTATATTGAGAGTTCAGAATCTGTCCAGGCCGTGGAGTACACACCTTTAATCCTAGAAGTTGGAAGGCAGATAGATCTCTGTGAGTTCAAGGCCAGCCTGGTCTACAGAGTAAGTTCTAGATCAGCCAGAGCTACACAGAAAAGCCCTGTCTTGAAAAACAAAAAAGAACGAAAATAAAAGTTCTGGGTTTGTTTTAAAGATTTGAAAAAAATATTTACTTATTGTGTGAGTGTTTGCATGTATGTGTGCCACCCGTGTGCCTGCTGCCAAGGCCAGAAGCAGGTGCTGGGTCCCTTGGAACTGCAGCTATAGGCTACTGTGAAGTTGCCATGTGGGCACTGGGAATCAAACTCAAGGCCTCTACAGACTACTGAGCTATCTCTCTGGTCCCCAAATTAGGGAAATTTAAGGTTACGTTTTAAGTTATTCTTGATTGGAAGTACATGAGATAATGATCTTAATTTTATCAGATCTAGATCTGCATTTAATTTGTAACATTTCTATATATTCTTCTGCAAAATGGACCACTTTTTAAACTGGAGATATCTGTAAGATCACATAATTTTAAATAAACTATATTAACAGATACAACTCATTAAGAATTTATAATTCCTGGGAACAGAACACCCATGGAAGGAGTTACAGAGACAAAGTTTGGAGCTGAGACGAAAGGATGGACCATCTAGAGACTGCCATATCCAGAGATCCATCCCATGATCAGCATCCAAACGCTGACACCATTGCATTCACTAGCAAGATTTTGCTGAAAGGACCCAGATATAGCTGTCTCTTGTGAGACTATGCCGGGGCCTAGCAAACACAGAAGTAGATGCTCACAGTCAGCTAGTGAATGGATCACAGGGCCCCCAATGGAGGAGCTGGAGAAAGTACAGAAGGAGCTGAAGGGATCCGCAACCCTATGGGTGGAACAACATTATGAACTAACCAGTACCCCGGAGCTCTTGCCTCTAGCTGCATATGTATCAAAAGATGGCCTGGTCGGCCATCACTGGAAAGAGAGGCCCATTGGACATTCAAACTTTATATGCCCCAGTACAGGGGAATGCCAGGGCCAAAAAAATGGGAATGGGTGGGTAGGGAAGTGGGGGGGAGGGTATGGGGGACTTTTGGGATAGCATTGGAAATGTAATTGAGGAAAAGATGTAATAAAAAATATTAAAAAAAAGAAGAAAAAAAAGAATTTATAATTCCATTATTTGATATATTCTTAGAATTTCTGAATAGAGACTGACCCACAATTCTTGAGTCAAGATAGTCTACAGGAAAGTACAGCTTTTTATTTTTTCTGATTTTAAGAAATAACATAGCGGGGCAGTGGTGGCGCATGCCTTTAATCCCAGCACTTGGGAGGCAGAGGCAGGCGGATTTCTGAGTTTGAGGCCAGCCTGCTCTGCTCTACAGAGTGAGATCCAGGACAGCCAGGGCTATACAAAGAAACCCTGTCTTGAAAAACCAAAGGAAACAAAAAGAAACAAAAAGAAAAGAACACAATGCTGTCAACATTACAGACCACCTGTTGAGCAATGGCTTTTAAACTTTCTTAAAAAAAAAAATTATTTTATGTATGTGAGTACACTGTAGCTGTACAGATGGTTGTGAGCCACCATGTGGTTGCTGGGATTTGAACTCAGGACCTTCGGAAGAGCAGTCAGTGCTCTTTATCCTCTGAAACATCTCGCCAGCCTGCTTTTAAACTTTCTAAACTTGTCATTCCTCATCTCTAATTCCAATGCTTTCCATCATTCACAGTCACCTTACTTTATTTACTAATTATTCACTCCTTCTCCGAGATTGAAATGATCCTGAAAGCTGAGGTGGGCAAGCATGAGCATGTGAAACTGTCCGTGTCCAGAAGTGTGCAAAGGAAGCAGACAGAGAAGGGACTGAGCAGTGATGGGCAAACACCTGCTCTTGTAGAGACACAAGGACTCACAGACAGACACTTACACACAGACATGCCCATATATACCTAATTAAAAACCAAAATACAAAATTAAAAAAAAAATAGGCAGGACTCAGCAATAGCTCGTAAGAAATACTCAGAATGTGAGTGAATCAGATCTCCATCCCCCAGGAGCGCTTGAGAAAACTCTCCCCACTATGCAAGTGGCGTGAAGAGGTCTGTGTCACACAGTACAGCTGTCATTTACCATCCTTTACGGACAGCAGAGTTCTCCAACTCACCACAGTTGCTCTAAAACTAAATACTGCTTTCAAGTAAAAAATTATATCTTGTGACATACAACACACACAAATGAGGTATGACTCTTAGCATTCACTTTACCAAATTACTAACATATGCCTTATCATTTAAAGAGCCATGTTTACCATTGCAATGCCAAGTACTACATGTTCACTGGCTCAAAAGAAACTGAACTGAGTGGATTCAGTCAGGCTACTCCTTTTTTTACGATGCTGGTGGTGGTGACAGGGATCAAAGCAGGACCTAAATATGCCTTTCCATTCCTTTCTATTAACATTAAAACCAATCTTCTTATTTCTGTATGCTTGTGTGATGTATATGTATAAGGGGAATATGTATGTGCCACAACACACATGTGGTGATCAGAGGACAACATCCAGGACTCAGTTCTCCCCTTCCACTGTGAGTCCTAAAAACTGAACTCAGCTATCAGACTTTCTGAGCCATTTCACCAGCCCTCCATGAAAATTTTTGATAAAGGCAAAAGTAAGACTCAGCCCTATGAGAGTCAATGAAGTCAGCTAGGAAGAAAAAAAAAAAAAAAATGGAAGCAGCAAAATGCAGCCACCTTTCCACAGCCCATGATTTTAGCATACGTAGGTAACAGATTTAACATTGAGCAAGAAAAAACTAACTGCACAAATATGCAAAACAGTCACGTGTGTATGTGTATTTATGGGGTGCATATGTGAGGGTGTGTGCATGCATGTAGAGGCCAGAGATCGCCCACCTCAAGTATTGTTCCAAAGGTAGCATCAACCATTTGGGAAGAGACTCTCACTAGCTTGGAATGCAACACAGTAAAATACACTGGCTGGCCAGAGATATGTCAAGCTATGTATCCCCAGGACTGGAATTACAGTGCAGGCCACCATCCATGCAGCTGGCTTTTTAAAAATGTGTGTCCTGAGGATCAAACTCAAGCTCACACACTGTGTAGTATGCACTTTACCAACTGAGCTATGTATCTCCCCAACCGTAATACACACAATAAGTACTGAATAAACAGACATTTATTGAATTGCAGTAACAATGAAATAGCTTTTCAGTAAAAATATCTTCAAATAATTAGGTTACCTCATGCAGTATTCATGCAAACTAAATGCACATTTACAAATTAGACAGCCATAGTTGGGCCTCCTCCCTATGAACTATTGGCCAGCAAGGCCTCTATGGCCCCTAAAACAATTGTTTGCCATTGCCTAACCTAGATGGTTAAGACTATTACCACAGACAAGCTTTAGTTATAGCACACAGACACCAAGTTGGAGCTGAGCTGGACACTTCTTCCCTACTGGTCATAGTCCCAAAAGGTGCTGTGCAGGCTGCTGGGGGACAGAGTCCTCCTCACCTGTGGATGCTGTATGATGCTCTAATACTGACCTGCCAGGCACCTTGTGCCTAGTGGTGAAATAAACAGTAGTGGCATCATCAACGACACACACTTTTTGATTGGAGGTCTACTCATACCTGATTCTATAAACCTGGCCGAAAGGCCATGGCTGAGAAGGACACCGGTTCTAGTGGGAAACTACTACTATTGTTTTGCTAACTGGACCATGATGTGTCTGTAAATTGGCTTCTAAGCTTTTATGTTTATGCCCATAGACTAGTGCTGCTGTCAGCTTTGGTCAAGAATTGAGAGTAAGTAATCACCGAATGTTCAACCCTAATGGAAATCTATGTTACCTTCTCCAAGGCTCAAGGAACATCACAGAAGAGATATGGAAAGAATGTTAAGAGCTAGAGGAAGGAGTGGACTACTATGAATTGCTGTGTTATAAGCATGGCACAGCAAACAGGATTACCTGCACAAGCTTGGGTCTGTCAACATTGTGTTTCAAAGGAAAGAGCTACATGCAGTTAATGGTTATTAGGTGACAGAGAGACATTTTTCTTCAGAGGTGTAGCCATTGATAAGATGTTCTTGCTCCTGTAAAGAACCCATCACCCAAGCTGTATAAGTAACCCTAATAAAACTCACTGGTTTAAACACACACACACACACACACAGAGGCAGGTGGTAAAGGGCATTAGTTGGAAGAAGGAAGAAAGGGAGATAGTGGGTGGAAGAAAGGGAGATAGTGGGCATAGAACAAGGGAGAAAACCCTGACTACACATTCTTTTTTTTTTTTAAAATATTTTTTTAATTACATATTTTCCTCAATTACATTTCCAATGCTATCCCAAAAGTCCCCCCACTCCCCTACCCACCCATTCCCACTTTTGGCCCTGGCGTTCCCCTGTACTTGGGGCATATAAAGTTTGTGTGTCCAATGGGCCTCTCTTTCCACTGATGGCCGACTAGGCCATCTTTTGATACATATGCAGCTAGTCAAGAGCTCCAGGGTACTGGTTAGTTCATATTGTTGTTGCACCTACAGGGTTGCAGATCCCTTTAACTCCTTGGATACTTTCTCTAGCTCCTCCATTGGGGGCCCTGTGATCCATCCAATAGCTGACTGTGAGCATCCACCTATGTGTTTGCTAGGCCCTGGCCTAGTCTGACAAGAGACAGCTATATCAGGGTCCTTTCAGCAAATTCTTGCTAGTGTATGCAATGGTGCTGACTACACATTCTAACTGGAATTCTAAATCAATTATTTTATTATTGGGTTTTTATAATAAACAGTAAATTTTGGCAGCGACCAAAACTTATTTTAATTTACCAAAAATTTTATTCTAACAAAAATAAAGTTTCTAGTAGTAACCACAACTTCTAGGAGTAATCTCAAGATATACTTAAGAAATAACAGTTATCTAGTACAGTAAAAAACAAAACACTGCTTTAAGAACATTGTATTTAGTAACTTGTTTAATATTCAAAACAATCCAATGGAAAAGTATTATGCAGCCTCACTTCACAACACAGAAAACAAAGGGAGAGAAACCATGTCTGTTTTAGAACCCTGATGATTTGGGGTTCTGAAGCCAGGATACGTGCTACAGTTTAAATTCAAGAAGCCCGATCCAGCAAGAGCTCTGACCCCACATGAAAGGTTATGGACATGGAGAATTCTGGGCATCACTTCACCTCTATCCCCATCTATTCTTCAAGGCAGAGGAATTCTGGAAGGAATACAACTTCTCAAAGTGGTAGGTACTTTTGTATGGAATGTTCTCATTCAACACTGGTAACATAGGATTTATCTATCATCATTTTTTTAACTGAAACTTTTACAAAGATGATGATATGATTTTTTCCAAATTGGTAGACTCATGTTAAATCTATGCAATTAAAATCCCATGTCTTCATTTTGCAAAACACCTGTAAGTTCTTTACAATTTTAGATCTTTCAAAAATCCTTTGTTATGTGTTCCTAGAACATTATAGACTAGATCTGTGTGAAAATTAAAATGACTTGATTCATTATTAAATTGAAAAGTTACAGGTGGCCTAACATGTACAATGCTCTAGGTCAATGGTTCTCAACCTTCCTGATGCTACTCATCATACTGTTGTGGCCTTCAACCATAAAATTATTTTGTTGCCACTCTATAACTGTAATTATGCTACTGTTATGAATTGTAGTGTAAATATCTGATATGTGACCCCTGTGAACACACCCATAGCAGTTTCAACCCACAGGTTGGGAACCACTGCTCTAGGTCAATCCCCAGTTCCATTAAAAACAAATAGAATAAATGGATGGATCTGGAGGACATCATCCTAAGCAAGGTAACCCAATCACAAAAGAAGACACATGATATTCACTCACTGATAAGTGGATATTAGCCCAGAAGCTCAAAATATCCAAATACAAATTCCAAAACACATGAAACTCAAGAAGAAGGAAGACCAAAGTATGGATACTTCAATCCTTCTTAGAAGGGGGAACAAAATACTCATGGAAGGAGTTACAGAGACAAAGTGTGACACAGAGACAGAAGGAATGTCCATCTAGAAACTGCCCCACCTTGGGATCCATCCCATCAACAACCACCAAACCCAGACACTATTGCAGATGCCAACAAGAGCTTGCTGACAGGAGGCTGATATAGCTGTCTCCTGAGAGGCTTTGCCAGCGCCTGACTAATACAGAAGTGGATGCTCACAGAGCATAGGGTCCCCAATGAAGGAGCTAGAGAAAGTACCCAAGGAGCTGAAGGGGTTTGCAGCCCCCTAGTAGGAACAACAATATGAACTAACCAGTAACCTCTTGAGCTCTCTGGGACTAAACCACCAACCAAAGAAAACACATGGAGGGACCCGTGACTCTAGCTGTGTATGTAGCAGAGGATGGCCTAGTCGGTCATCAAGTGAAGGAGAGGCCCTTGGTCCTGTGAAGGTTCTATGCCCCAGTATAGGGAAATGCCTGGACCAGGAAGCGGGAGTGGGTGGGTTGGGAGCAGGAGGAGGCGGGATAGGATAGGGCATTTTCAGAGGTGGAAGCTAGGAAAGGGGATAGCATTTGAAATGTAAACAAAGAAAATATCTAATTAAAAAAAAAAAAAGAGCCGGGCGTGGTGGTGCATGCCTTTAATTCCAGTACTTGGGAGGCAGAGGCAGGCGGATTTCTGAGTTTGAGGCCAGCCTGGTCTACAAAGTGAGTTCCAGGACAGCCGGGACTTTACAGAGAAACCCTGTCTCGAAAAAAAAAAATCGAATTTGGGAAGTGTTGGGAGTGTGACTCAGCTTGTAGAGCAAATGCCTAGCATGTTCAAGGCCCCAGGCTCAATTCCCAGCACAGGAAATAAAGATATAAATAAACAACAACAAAAATACAACTTTGAAAAAAATTAGTGTTATCTCTTAGACAAAGCTAGTAAGATCAGATACACTGAGCCTGTCTCTAACTTGCTCCTCAGATACAAGATTATTATTTTAAAGTCTGTAGTTTTTAAAAAAAAAAAAGAAGAGAAGAGAGGAGTCATGCCCAGAAGTACAAGTTTGTCATTTCACTGAGGCAGGAGGATGGAAATTCATTGCTTAGCCTAGAAACTGAATCTAAGTTCAACCTGGGCTAGTTGGTGAGATCCTATCTCAAAATAAAATGTAAAAGGAGGCTAGGGATACAGTGGTATCCTAACACAGGCAAGAAGGCCCTAAATTCAATCCCTACTGGGGGATGACATCCAAACAGGACCACAGACAGATACCCACACTCTTTCTGAGTATGGCTTCATGAATCTCACTTAAAATCTTTTTTTTTTTAATGTTGGGAAATGGGGGGATGTGTCATGTATCAGAGAATAACTTTATAGGGTCATCCTTTCCTTCCACTTCTGTGCAGGTTCTAGGGATCTAACTCTGGTCTTCAGGTTTCATAGCAAGTGCTTTCACCTACTGAGCCTTCATGCTGATTCCCAATTTTAAATCTTTTCAGACAGGATCTCACTATGTAACTGTGGCTATCCTGGATCTCACATATATATAAACCAGGATAACCTCACACTAGAGATCCGCCTGCCTCTGCCTCTCAAGTACCACTAAACCCTGCTAGATTTAAATCTTTGTAACTGCAAAGCCCTCAATGCTAATTAGATGTTTATATAAATCTACAAGAAAATTACTTTAAATAACATTACTTTAAAACTCTAAAGCTAGCAAGACTAGCTCTTGTTAGACTATATTCAACAATCTGTTGATTCCATTTACCTGAAAGGGGAAAAGTTGAATAAAACCCATTCCTATCTACTCTTCAACAGCCAGCCAGCCAGCCAGCCAGTTAATACCTTTCTGGAAAGAGTTAAGTCTGCCTTCTCACACAATCCCTTAAGAGATACCACTGAAACACTCCCTCCGAAGCCCCGCCACTAGCCTAGAAGACATACTGCTGCAACTCCTTGCTGGCCCTGTCTTCTGGATGCTCCTTTCCTTTTCTGTTCTAGCCACAGTAGTGTGCTGCTCCTGTAACTGGAAAGCTGTCCTTCCTTAGGTTGCTCAGGTCCTCACCACACTTGACTGTGGAGGAACTTCAATCCAGCAACATGGCTGCTCTGGCAAGGGATCACATCCAGAGACCCTGTAGGTCTATGAAATCTGGCCACACACATCATAGATTACAGTATGATCTGGCTGGAATACAGACACACCCTTAACAGTACAGACTTCCCTAACAATGAACGTAAAGTTAGTTTGCAGAAGGAAGCAGCCATGTTTTAAGGTGATGCCTAATTGAAAGGCAGACAAAGTGACAAATCAGAGAAGGATTTGACAGAATGAGTCAGAGATAGGATATTCTCACAAAAACAGCACAGGAAAGAGGCTACTTAAGAGCAGTGCAGGGAGAGAAATGGAGGGGGGGGGCAGTTTTACACAGACAGTTTTACAGAGAGAACAAGGTAGACACAGGTGAAAACATAATGCCAGAGAATAATAAGCCAGAAGATTAGAACGTATTGCCAAGCAAAATTAATATGAGACCAAGCAGAGCAATTCAGTCAGAAGCCAAGAGAAGGCAGATTGAATCAGTCATCTTAAAAGATCAGACTGTACAGAGGCTAGATAGAAGCTTCAAGGCCTAAGCCTAGGAATAATTAGAACAGAGAAAGACATGTTCTGGCCTCGGCCCAAACTGTGTAATCATACAGTTTGGGTAAGGCTTCCATCTCAACCTTCATTTGAGGACATAAAAGTGACATTTACACTTTAGACCTTGGCTCAAGCTTATCTGTCTCCAACACTGGCTAACTTCTGACTTGGTCTTACCTCATTTTTACACACTCTTTCAGCAGCATGTGTCTCTCTTATATGACACTAGTATGCTAGTTCTTATTTGTGATTATCATAGGCTTTCTACTCCAAATTAAAGCACACCTTCCCAGACCTACATTCTAGATTCTGGCACCTACCTGCAACTATTCCACCTCAGAAATACTAAATTCTAACCAGGCCTGTTCTGCTACAATAAAATATATCCCTTAAATACAAATTAGTTCACTTGCATTAAATATGGGAATGGTGCTAGCATAATATGCCACTTACTATGTATCAGTTTTCTTAATAACTGATAAATTTTTTAAAGCTTAGCAATATACAACAAAGGCCTTGAAGAGAAAGAGCTGGGATTCTTACAAAAGAATATCCCTGTGGTGCACAGCATTTCAGGAACCACTAAGCATGCCACTATGTTAAGACATCACCATCAGGGCAATACAGCAAGGGTCACAGGTTAGAGGTGCTAGTAAGGTTTCTTCTATGAGTACAAATTCACCCATCTCACTTCCACCACACATGTACAACAGTATGAGAAGCTAAAAGTATGAGAAAATTAGCCCACAATCCCTCAAGATAGACTTTTACCAAGTAAAGTTCAGGATACAGTTTGAGTTTGCTTTGCTCTTACCTAGACTCCATTAGTTTCTAAAGTTACTGAGGTCACACTTTCCCCTTCTCCCTAAGGTTATTTCAAACATGTGTTATCCAGTTAAGATTATTTTATCAAGCTGGGTAGAGTGCTTTAAATCTTCAATCGCAGCATTCAGGAGGCAGAGGCAGAGAATCCTGAGTTCAAAGTTGTTTTCAGCTTCATAGTGAGTTCAAGGCCAGCCTGGGCTATATGAGACCCTATCACAGTAGTTCTCAACCTTCCCATTGTTGTGACCCTTTAATATGGTTTGCTCATGTGGTGGTGACCCCAAACCCTAAAATCATTTCATTGCTACTTTATTACTCTAATTGTGCTAGTTATAAATTATAAGGCAGGAGCTAGGTGGTGGTGTTGCACGCCTTTAATCCCAGCACTTGAGAGGCAGAGGCAGGTGGATTTCTGAGTTCGAGGCCAGTTTGGTCTATAGAGTGAGTTCCAGGACAGCCAGGGCTATACAGAGAAACCCTCAGGGAAAAAAAAAAAAATTATATATATATATATGGCAGGATATCCAACATGGAATCCCTGTGAAAGGGTTGTTTCTCTCTCTCTCTCTCTCTCTCTCTCTCTCTCTCTCTCTCTCTCTCTCACACACACACACACACACACACACACACACACACCAGCAAAGTGGTTAAGAACCACTGCCCTATCAGAAAGAACAGGAGAGAAGTGATTGGTGGAGAAGGAAGATGGGGAAGGAGAATGAAAGGGGATGGAAAGAACCTAGACTATTTTATCAAACTGGGCCTGGTGGTGTTGGCCTGTTGCCCTGGCTACTCAGGGTGTTGAAGAAAGAGGCTTGCAAAATCAATGACTACTTGGGCAACTTATATAGACCCTGTCTCAAAACAAAAATTAAAACAGGCTAGGGATATAGCACAGTGGTAAACCATTTATCCAGAATGCACTGAAACTCTAATACAAAGTAAATTGCATTCTTCATTCTACCCTGGAATGTTTGCCTGTCTCCTAAAATGACTTGTGTTCATTATGGGTCTTAGTATTATACGGTTTGTCTAAGTCACAGTACCATGTCTCCACAACTACAGTACGGAACAAGATATTCTCATTGTCCTAAAAATACCTTCCATGCTTAATCTATTTGATACCATTTCTTGAATGACCACTTTTTCCAGTCTCCACAGTTTTGCCCTTTGTACTAAGTCCTTTTAGACAGGATGCCTTCACTTAGGAATATGTAGTTCAAATTGATACATGTCTGCTTGACCTGATGACTCATTTCATTAGTCACTGATAATATCCCACGAAATCAAACTTAAGTCTCTTGATCCCATCACCAATTACTGAGAGGTATCTTAGTCGCTACCACTGTTTAAAGACCATAAGTAAATCTACTGCAGATACTGATGCAGGGCAGAGGTGTAGTTCAGTTATAGTCTTGTCTCCAAAGCCCAATTTGGAGGGGCAAAATTAGTTCAGATGCAAGTTTCTGTGAGGTTTAAGTAAGAGCATACTGGCAATACAGCTGCTGGGGAGTAGGGTAAAAATATATTTGGCTTTGTCAGAAACTGCCAAACCATTTCCAAAGTGGCTGTATCATTTTGTATCCCCACTAACAATAATGTGAGTTCCTGTTGTTAGGTGTCCTCAGCAGCAACTGGCACGCTGTCAGGCTATCATTACAGTTTAGCCAACCTAATGCACGTATAGTTCCTTTTTTCATTTCAATTAACCAGGTCAAGCACTTACACCTTGAAGCAGGATCTAAGGCTGCAGTCAGCCACATGCAATACTGGCAAAAATGCCAGTGAAGACTGAAGTAGGCTTGTAGACCATTAGGACTGTGATAGCTGCAGTGCTCTGCTGCAGTGTTAAAATGTTCCACACTCTTAAGTAACTACCCCAGCCCCAGGCTTCCAGAGTTCTGTTATTTTTAACACACAGCTGTGTGGAAAACAGTTTTCTCAGCAATGCATTTGTGGCACAGGAGCAGGAATGTATGCCTGTTGTCTTCCCACTTTAAACTTTAACTCTCTAAATCTTTCCTTGGGAGTTTTCCCTTCTTCGAGGACAAGCTTTCATGAGAATCTCTTACAAGGCCTCAAATGCCCTTCATGCGCCTATCCTTCCACCACTCATACAAGCAAAGCCTGGGCCAGGGCCTTTCCTTAGGATCAGTCACCTTTCCTGCTATGGCCCAGACCTCAGCCTCTTCTGAAAAGTCTAACAATGTAGCAAATACTGACACTGTGAAACTTAGAATACCACCTGCCCTTTCCCAGGGCTACCTAGATATCTTTAGTCAAACTGTTTCCATTATTCTAAAAGGCTCGCCCACATATTTATTCTTCATTGGCAGCAAGCTTTTAAGTTCATTTTGTGAAGAAAAATGGAGGCCATTAGATGTGGTCATAGTCAGCTCTCCGCTCTGCTACCCCAAAGTGGTCTGTGTCCACACTGATCTAAGTCTTCCACTACTTTAAGAGGGAGAAAAGGAACTCTCCTCTCTAAGACACACCTGTGCTCCAAAAACACTCCCAGTGGCCTTGACCTCATCAGCCCTCAAGCTTGCTTTAATTTCACCTCAAGCTTTATGATGTGCCCACAATAAACACATTTTTCTCACAAAGCTGTGCCTCTGTTATAAACCATTGCTGTTGTCAGTATTATCATTAAGGTTGGGAATGAATAACTTGAACTAAAATCCCAGTCTCATACCAATGTTAACATCATTTCAGTTTTAGCCACAACTAAATTAAGATCAACTTAGAAATGACATAACTGTTGTCACCATGCTTTCAGATTTTAAGGGAAGTCTTGATTATGTGGGATTTGCATCTACCTTGATGACATCAGAATCTAGCCTTCAGTTAAAATGGAACCAACTATCCATTATTAAAAATAAAAAACATTTCTTTCCATATCCTCTCTACTTGAACCCCTCCCCCCACTTATTCTTTTAATCCCTGACACTTGAGTTTTGCTCCCATCATGGAATACAAACTCCTCTCCCTAAGGCTACCATGGCCTCAGTCCAACCCCAGGGATAAACTTTCCTGGCCTAATCGACTAGACACCACTGCACCAGGAGCCTCTCTCTTCCTCCTCTCTCATTCCCTCCGCTCAGCCCCTTGGGCACTACTCTTCTCTCCACTCATCCTCCACAAACCCTTGTCTTCTTGGGCCCCCATGTGCTCTTCACGATGCAGTAAGTGTTCTGCCTCTGCCACAGCTTTCTCTCTCCACACAAACACTCTCAGGTCAACTACCACCCCAAGGTGAGTCCTAAAGCTGTGCTAACAGACACCCCTCTTCCCAACCCTTTCCCAGGAGGCAGTGCCTCACACTGCTCCTAATGAAGAAAGTGGGGCTCAGACTATGTTGGTCCCACAGTACTGCATTTTATATCTACCCTCACTCCGAACTAAATCAACACAGGTGTTATGGTTTTGCTGTAAACTCGCCCTCACAGGTATGTGTTTGAAATTGATCCCTTGCTGTTAGCTCTATTTGGGAAGGCTCCACAGCCTTTAAGAGGTAGCATCCATTGAGCTAGAACCCATGAGTGGCTGGGAGTGGGTCAGAGGCCAGAGAAGCTCTCCTTCCAGCCTAACTGCTTCCTGATCCGCAGTGACAGACGCAACCAGCCTCACTTGCCAGCTGCCACCCTGGACCCCTCTATGCCTTCCCCACTATGGAGGGCTGGGGACCCTTTCAAGAGTGGACAGAAGAAACCCGATCCTCCCCCATGTTGCTTCTGTCTGTTACGTTTGTCACAGTGATGAGAAAAGTTACTAGCACCCCACCTGAAGCTCACCATGCAAACAGTAACGACCCAGGAAAAGCTCTAGCCAATAAACTGAGAAGTAGCTCAGCAGGCACCATCCTTCCCCCAGACTTCAAAGGAGAAGATAAACAAACCATAGGGAAAGACTCAAAACCTGCAACTGTAGCTGAGTCTCAGCTACAGAGTAGGCACAGCCTTGTGAAAGTCCATGTAAAGAACCCAGATTCCAAAACAATTACTCTGCTCTTTCTGTAAGGCTCCCCCCACCCCCAACCTTCGCATCTCCTGGTTTCCATGAAGAACGAAGATTGAGATTCACATTTCTGAGGCTTGGCATGGGGGCACAAATCTTTAATTTCAGCATTCAGAAGGCTGAGAGGCAAGTGGATCTCTGAGTTCAAGGCCAGCCTGGTCTACATAGCAAGTTCCAGGCCAGCTAAGGCTACACTTGCGACAATCTATCTTAGAAACAAAAGGTTCCCATTTTTACTTATCCTCAGGGATATTAAAATACAGTGCTACAGTGCTAACATCTTCCAAAATCTATTTGATTCAAGACTTAAAGAACTCAATAGATCTAGGAACCCAATCCTCCTTGATTTCTCTCATTAGTCCTCATATCTCAGTATTGCCTTCAAAATCTCACAGATATATCTGCTTTTCTCTACCCCTTCCCATCTATCTTTCAACCAGTTGTGTAGTCTGACAAAAATAAAATTGAGCCAGGCACTTCCTATTTGAAATCTCTGGACGATTCTCCAGCTCCTATACAATAAGGTCTCAGCTTAATAAATGTTCATTCACTAAGGTCCCTCCCTTCATGCTTCCAGATCCAACCCCTTGGAACAATGACTGCCCCCCATGCTTTTGATCTTCCTTCCTTCACCCAGTCACACACTTCACTCTCATCTTTTAAGCTTGACCACTGGACTTCTCCAAGAAACTGCAGGTTCTCAACCTTTGGGGGGGCCAAACTACCCTTTCACAGGGTCACCTAAGACCACAGGAAAACAGGGATTTACATTGTGATGGTAACAGTAGCAGAATTACAGTTATGAAGTAGCAACTGAAATAATTTTATGGCTGGAATCACCACAGCATGAGGAACTGTGTTAACGGTTAGGACATGAGAAGTACTGCAATCCTTTCCAGGGTCAGCCTGAGTTAGATACTATCTTCCACTGTACCCTTCTAACATTTTTCTTACTATTCCATTTTATGTCCTTGAGTTCTGAGGTCAATGACAGTATTTTAATCATTTTTAAGGACAGAAACCAGTACCAAGTAAACATGTCAAAAAGGGTTAAGCGAAAGAATGAGCTGAGTAAACAAGGTATACATACAAACTTACCAGAATTTTCTACCCTATACTCATTATTGCCACTTACGTTTTTTTCTGAGTATAATTATTAAATATAATCAAAGCCAATTATCAAATTTTAGCAAAAAGATACAGGGAAAACTCAGTTCACTTTTAATTTCTTTGATTTTCGTGTTTTGATACAAGATCATACTCTGAAGGCCAGGCTGGCCTACAAAGTCCACCTCTACCTGCCACATATCCTGAGATTACAGGTATTCACCACCATGCCCAGTATAAATTCTCTGATTTTTAACATTCTCTTAAATCACCCCTTTATAGCTTGAGTGTGAGTGAGTGTATGAGTGTGCATAGGAAATGAGGTGTCTTCCTCAGCCACTCTTCAGTGTTATTTTATGATCTCTCACTGAATCCAGAACGGGCCGTTTTCTGGCTGATAACTCCCCACACCTGTGTTCATGGGGCCAGCCTCCCTCTGGCCTCAATCACACACCCACACACCCTGGAGTTTCGGGCACAGACTGACACAACCTGCTTTCCTGTGCGTGGTGGTGATCGGAGCTCCTGTCCTCATGCTTGTATAGGAACCACTTTATCCACTAAGCAATCTTCTCAGCACCCTTGCAATCTTTAACAGACCTCTTCCTTGTAAGCAAATGATTGTTAAAATACTCGTTCAGACTTCAGGTGTGCTAGAAGAATGGCTCACTGAATAGGAGTGCTGCTAATGACTTCAATTCCCTAGGACCAACAACAAGAAAACCAACTTTTCAAGTTGTCCCCTGACCTCCACATGTGCATGCCTATAACATGCAACCACAAAGCCTGCATGCACACACATACATAAAAAAGGTAGTAAGGAAAAAAACTACAAAAATGTTCAGTGATGGTATTTAGTAAGGGTTAAAAAGTAATAACTGCTGGGACTTGGGGAGATGGCTCAGCAACTGCAGAGAGCTTGACGCTCGCTCTCCCAGGACCAGCGTTTGGTTCTTAGCACCTACACCAAGTGGGTCACAACTGCCTGTAACTCCAGGGGATCCAGTGCCCTCTTCTGGACACCAGGGCACATGCACTCAGGCGTACATACGTCCCCTGACCAAGCCAACTAAAAACAGTATCTACTTATTAAGATATTGCTAAAGATGCTTCAGTTAAAAGGTATAATTCACCATTTCATCCCTTCCTTGGTCTACCAAGGTTCAATTCTTTGACATCTGTCCTAAGCATTTTAAGACAGGAGTACCAAAGCGCCCACCTTTTCTGAAGCATTACTAAATTTCAGTTCACCTTTCCCCTAGTTTCAGAAATACCCTTGATGTCAAGTGTCTTTCAGAAATGAGAGATTAACTTACACAAATGGAAAGATGTAGTAAGAATGAAACAAAGATCACAAAATTTGGTGACAGCAAAAATTACATTTCTTTAAATTTTTAAAAAATGTACTTATTTTTTTGCGTGTAGAAGTGTTCTCCCCACATTCATGTATGTGTTCCTGGTGCCCAGAGAGGTCAGAAGAGGGCATCAGATTCCCTGGAACTGTAGTTAAGGATGGCTGTAAGTCACCATGTGAGTGCTAGGAATTAAACCCAAGTCCTCTGTAAGCTCAACAAGTGCTCCTAACAGATGAGCTGACTCTTCAGCCCCACACAATTAATTTTCAATCCTAGGTAACTAGTGACTTGAAAATTCTAACCTTCAGGTTCGACACCTTCCCACTTAACACACTGACTTGGGTAGGATCTGTTAGTCTCAGTAAAGCATCCTGATAGTGAATGAGTAAGGGGGTTGGGAAGGGGAGGGAGTGGGAGGGGGGGTGAGTGATAAAATTGGGTATTAAAACATTAGGCTCACCAAATCCAATATCATAGTCATTAAATATTTCTTTAATATTCATCAAAAATAAAGTTATTATTAAGTCTAAACCTGTCACTTTAAAAATTAATACTGACAATTTTTTAAAATAAGAGGGCTATCCCCAAGTGTAAGGACACGTGCCAACAAGACTGATGGCCTGGATTAGATCCCTAGGACCCACATGGAAGAAAGAGAAAACCCACTCCCACAAGATGTCCTCTGAGCTCCATACCTGTACCATGCCACACAGACAGGAACGAACAGGAACACACACACACACACACACACACACACACACAGTGTAAAAAGGAAAGAACACACGCCTTTAATCCCAGCACTCGGGAGGCTGAGGCAGGCGGATTTCTGAGTTCGAGGCCAGCCTGGGCTACAGAGTGAGTTCTAGGACAGCCACGACTACACAGAGAAACCCTGTCTCAAAAAACCAAAAAAAAAAAAAAAAAAAAAAAAGGAAAGAACTCACCATACACTGTTCTATAGATACCGAGACTCTTCTGTAATTCAATGCACTTTATCTAGCCATCTATCAATGTTAACACAGTGCCTTCAGGTCACTAAAGATAATCAGCATTCTCAATTTAGAAAAACATTTTAGACACAGGATGTGTTCAGAGGAAAAGAAAGAAATGATTATAATTCTTTGGAAACAAGTATGATCAACCTTTTAAAATTTTATTTTTTATTTTTTTTGGTTTTTCGAGGCAGGGTTTCTCTGTGTAGCCTTGGCTGTCCTGGAACTCACTTTGTAGACCAGGCTGGCCTCGAACTCAGAAATCCGCCTGCCTCTGCCTCCCGAGTGCTGGGATTAAAGGCTTTTTTATAACACAGAAAAATACAAATAGTAATAAGAACACAAGAATACATTACATAAAACATCTCCCCTTAAATGAGCTTTGTAAGTTTTACTATTCACTACCTACAGCACCACCTTTTGCTGCTGAAGTCAAAGCTGCCCCATGGACCTGGTGTCCTCTCAGAAGACACCCAGAAAAAACAGCAATGACAGAAAGCAGACTTTAAATAACAAGGCTAGATGAAGGCTTGGAAAAGAGACAGTCTTTGTAATTCTGGAAAGGGAGACAAAGAGGAGAGAAAAATGGGGAAAGGGATGACAACAACGAATCTGTCCTCCAGAACCCATGCTCTATGTTTATGAAACAGCGAGGTTTCCAGAAAGTGAGTCTCAACGTTACACAACACAGTGTAATAAAAAGGCCGACAGAAAGAGTACCTGCGACAACAGTATCCTAACACTGGAACCCCAAGCACACAAGCATGCATTTGGCTTTGGCCCAGATGATTCATTTTACATAAAAGAAGTAAACACCACTAAGCAAGGTGTATCTATCACAAGGCTAAGTAAGCCATAATCACGAGGTTTAAGCGAAAATTCCTTACCGAGTATCCAGCTCAACTCCCACACCACTCAGAAGAGGCTGAGGCCCTCTCTTGTGACATACCTAGTATCACCAGTGACTGCTAGGACTCAGGAAAGCTAGGATTCTTTGTTCACTAATCTCCCCTACACACACACAGTCTCTGCCTTTACAAGCTTTTTATTTACTATAAACTACAAATTTAAAATGATAAAGTTTTGTCAAATCTAACAAAAGCAAATTCTGGCTGCCAAAACAGAAGTAAACACTTCATAACATAGCACTCACTGTTCACACAAATTTTAAAACAAAATTAAGTAACAATCCACAAGGAAAGCAACAAAATGTCCTAACTAAAAGGAAGAGAAAAAAAAAAACTTCAGTATTTTGAAATTTTCAGCCACTTACAGCAAGGAACATAACGTTCAAAATAATAAGTACTTCTTTGGATCTATGGCAAGAATAAAAAGGAATGTTCAACAAGGCCCATCTTTGTGTAGATTCTTTACAGCCAAAGCATTCAGCAGATTTCTGTTGCCATAAGCGTTTCTAATTAAATAGTAGCCGATTTGTTGAGAGTCTTCGCAAACCCTGTTCTGAATTCTTTCAGAATCTTACAGCAAGGTTGTTTATATCCTCACTAGGAGCCAAAGACCCTTCCTTTAGAGCCAATCAAAATGAGCCTGCTTAGAATGTAAAATCCTCTGCTTTAGATTTGGGCCTAAAACACCCACTGTGTTCAAACTGATATCACTGCATTTTTTCTTTACCCCTTCCACACAGCTAAACTTGACGTATACCATTAATCTGAGCTACATTTCAAAAACTCCTACTGGCATTTATAATCTTCTATACAACCAGTTTGCTTAAAGCTTTTTTTAACCTAGGAAAAAGTGGGGATGGGAGAAAGCAGCAGCCTAAGGTGGTTAACTTTGTTAAGTGCAGGTGCAAAATATAAGCCAGTTTTTTGTTTTTTTTTTTGAAAATGCTAATCCGTATGTTTTAAAACCCTTGTTTTCAACAAAACTCCATGTAACACCAACCCGGAAACACGGAGCATTTCCAATCCGGAGTTTGGGGTGGGGGGGTCTGCTCCCCGAAGTAAACAGGGAATCCTGAGGTTCCTCTCCCAGTTGCTTTCAGTAAGGTGCAATGATGGCCAACTTGGGCCCCTTGTCCTTTTGTCCCCCTAGACAATCTCTGGCCTAATTTGGGACAAATCCTCCACTGATCACGCCTCCCTCCCCCTCCTGTGGATCTCTGCTCTCCCTTAATTAGAAACTGTACCTCGGAATCGTGCCTCTCACCCCTGCTGCGTAAGAGGAGATGGCCTGACCCTCCACCTGGAGAACAATGTAACCCAACTCCGGCCCATAGATTTATCTCCAGGAAATCAGAAGGTGCGATGTGTCTGGTCATCCCGGATTCCCTCAAAGCGTCCAGCTCCGGGCCTAGGGATCCCAGCTCCTTCCCACCTGGGACCCCACTCTCATCTTCCCTCGCCCACAGAGCCTCGCCCCGCACCGTCGGATCTCTCCGCCGGACCCCGCGCCCCGTACCTTTGTAGTGCACCCGCAGGTTGTTCTGCGAGAGGCCGATGTAGCTGAACTTATCCTTCGGGCTCCAGGACCGGGGCAGCGGCGTCTCCTGCTCATCCACAGCCGGGTAGAGGCGCTTCAGCCGCCTCTGCAGCTCCTTCTCCTGCTCGTTGAGGGCCGAGTCGCCGTGCGGGAAAGGGGCAGCGGCGCTGCTGCCCGCCGCCAGGCCCGCGACCGGGACGCCTGCGGCCGGGCCGGGGCCCACCGCCAGGCCGGGCGGCGCGGTGGCGGTGGCGGCCGCCGAGGCGGGGGGCGGCGGCGCGGCGGTGGCCGGGGGAGGCGGCGGCGGCGGCGGCGGGTGGAGCAGCAGGGCGGCCGCTGCGGCCCCCAAGCCTCCACCGGGCGAGCCGGCCGGGGAGGAGCCGGCGCTGGCGGCCGCGGCCGCGGGCAGGGCGACTCCGGAGCCCGGGGCCCCGGCGGCGGGCGGCGGCGGCGGCGGCTGCTGTTGCGGCGGCGGCGGCGGCGGCTGCCCGGACATCCCGGCCGCGACTCAGCCTGCGGCACCTCCACTCGTCCCTGCTTCCTCCTGCGCTTCCCGGGGGCGCTGTCGCTGCGGCCGCCGGCACCAGGCGCCCAGAGTTCGCCCGCCCCGGAAGCAGGCGGCGGGCCGCGCGGCCCGGCGGAGCGCGGCGGTTGAGGAGACCGACCGCGGGCGGGCGCGAGGGAGCGTTGGCCGGGCGCTGGCGGGCACGCGACCCGGAGCGATGCGGTGGGACGGCGAGGGGAGCGGGCGGAAGGGCGCGCGGCCCTGGGCGACGCGGTGAAGCGGAGAAGAGAGGCTGCGAGGAGGTGCGAGCGGCCGCGGCGGCCGCTGCTCTCGCGGCTGTTTCCCGGCGGGCGAGCGAGCGAGCGGGCGGGCGGGCGGCGCGAGACGCTGCGCGCGGGCGGCGCCAGGCGAGGAGGCGGGCCGCGGCGCGAGGGGCGGGCCGGGTGCGCGCGCGGACGGCCTTCTCCGCGGCCTGGGGCTCGCCGGCGCGGGCGCGGGCGCGGGTTCGGCCGCGGGCCTCCGGTGGCTGCGGGATCCTAGCTGCGCCGACCGGCGGCCTCGTCGCGTCTCGACGCGCGGTCCCCCTCAGCCGCCCGGAGGCCGCGGCGCACCCAGGCGAGAGCAATCGAGCCCTGCTGCGCCGCCGGGAGCTGAGCCCGGGGTTTCTAACGCCTTAACGCCTAGCTAGCGGGTCAATAAAGGGCCCTTGGAAACCATATCTGAAGGCGAAGTCTCCCGCTTCAAGGAGTGACCCTCTCGTTAATTAATTAATTTATGAGGAGTCCGAGTGAACTTAATGGGGGAGAAACAGCCACGTTAGGAATACCAATCAAGACGGGCAGATCGTCAAAGGGCAGGAACGCGGACTGTGTGTGCGTTTAGGAAGGGCTTCTGGAGACAGACGTCAAAACATTTTATAAGCTCATTAATTCTCATCATAGGCCTCTTTGTTAGGTAGCAGAGAATTATGCCCATTTTAAAAAAAAAAAAACATGGAAATATTTACTGAGGTCAGCAGAGTTTTTTAAAAAAAGGAGACTTCCTACTTTGCAATTCTCAGTAGAGTGCTTGGTCAACCCGTGTGGCACAATTTGCCAAGTGTTGCTCTCTGACCCCCACATAGCATTACTAGTCTGTTTTCGGCACTTCCCTTTGTTTAACTTACCCTTTCCTTAGCCCGGCAAAAATCAGGCTTCACTCCCATAAGCTACATGGTACAGATTCCGATGGTGTGTTAGCTTCCGGAGATGATATGCTGGCTCTAATTGGACCGTATAAGCATAGAATGGTTGGTTAATAGAGAACTAGTTACTATTTTGTTTTTGAAGCAAATGGGTCAATGGTGACTTAAACGAAGACTCCCATGAACATAGCGCCTAGCCAGTTGTAGCAGTCCTGCCTAATTTCCATCTTAAATTACCCACACTAGACACTCCATTGTTCATTAATAATAAAATGCCCCATAACTCTAACCTCTGCTCTACATTTTTTTCTACAAATCACAGCATGTTTACATGACGCCACTGAATTTAAAAAACACTAAAACTTCCATTTATACTAAAATAAAAGGAGTTCAATGGAAGCCATGTTCTACATATTGGTAGCCAAGATGGACCACATGGGCTCCAAGCCTCATCAAACAACCTTAACATTCATTAAGATTTTACACATGGACTGGTGAGATGGCTCAGCAGTTAAGAGCACCGATTCCTTTTCCAGAGGTCCTGAGTTCAATTCCCAGCAACCACATTGGTGACTCACAGCCATCTGTACTGGGTTCTGATGGCCCCTCTGGTGTGTCCGAAGACAACTACAGTGTACTTATATAAATAATAAATAAATAAATATTAAAAAAAAGATTTTAGTCATGAAATTTTTCTGTCAGGACACTTAGAACTTTTTACATACCCTAGGCACTGTTAAGGGAATGGAACCTTCTGAAACCTTGTCAAAATCTTTTTCTTGGGAGAAACTGGTTGTCCTCCAGTCGGTGTCAACAGATTAATGAACTGTGAGGGAACATTGTAAAATGGCACTTTCCCACATCAGCGGAAGCAGAGAACCTTTGGGGATATCAGTGTGTTGGATAAGATAACCGTACCTTTTGACTTCTCCGTTCAAAAAAATAAAAACCAGACTCCGGAGATGGCTCGGTTGGTAAAGTGTTTGCTGCACAACCTTGAAAACCTGAGTTCAAGTCCCAATACCTATATTAAAAAGTGGGGTGCAGTGGCCCACACTTGTAATCCCAGTGGAGAGACAAGAGACAAGAGGGTCCCTGGGGGGGCTGGATGACAAGCAAATCTAGCTTACTGGGTAAGTTCCAGAACAGTAAGAGATCCTGTTTCAAAAACTAAAGTGGACAGCTCCTGAAGAAAAACACCTGAAGCCGACTCTGGCCTCTCTATATTTGGGAGCACACACACATATGCACACGCACACCCTTACTTATTAATAAGCAGAGAGTAAAAAGGAAAAGCCAAGCCACAAAAGGGAAGGGCGGAAATATTCATGGTAAGGGAACGCATGGAAGTAACTGAAATGCCCAACATGAAGAGACTAGTTGGAGAAATTATCCATATGCCTCATAATGGGATTATGGTTACAGAAGCACACACTGCCTATCTGTGCAATTTTTTCTTTTTTTCTCTCTAAAAGCCTCCCTTTCTGGCAGTGGAATTGCCAAAAGAGAGCCAAGCAATTAGATAAAGGCACCATTCCCCACCCCTTTCAAGCTAGTCAGTGGATCTCAGGCCCAATTTCAGACACACTCCCTAGAGGCCGCTTGCATGGGCGCACACTGAAACAAAGATTTTATGGCCTTTTTAAAATGTGGTTTAACTGACACGGAAAAATGACTATGATGTACTAAATGAAAAGAGGCTCTCCAATAATTATAGCATTGTCCAAATCATTACCTAAAGACATGAAAGGACGTCATAAAAATGTTTCAATGATAAACAATTAAAATGTATAATTAAAAATAAATTATTACAAAATATTATAATTGTACATAGACAATGCATAAAAATCCATTAGCCATGAACTTGTTCGTTCTTCCTGGGTCCAGAATTTTCCATCTTTATCGTATATTACAATATTTCTGTTCGTCCACATCTGCTGATTTTCTCAGTGACAAACAGTAAGAGCCAAATCTGGCTGTCCTCAGCAGACAGAGACCCTAATGGACATTATTGGATGGTTCTCAGAATTGACTAGAAATCTGGACAACCAGAAAAACAAAGGTCAAAAACATTAGGCCCAGGCCCTGAATGGAACAGAAATCAGCCCCGGGTGTCACCTTTACATCAGCCCCTCCAATTTCTGACTTTTGATCTCCACACCATTCATCCATATTTCACAGTTGGAAAGCAGGCATCCCGTGCCTATGACAGATTAAACCAAGTGTTATAGGGATGCCAACTGATGGATGCTTTTGGCTCAGGATAGACCTGCAGTGCCTGGAATCCTCAGAGCTCATCTTCCAGATAATATCCACTGAGTATCTGACATCTCATCTTCTGACTGTGTCCTGACACAGAGTGGTCAAGAGCATACTATCCTAGTGGGAAAGGGACCCTTGACATAGAGGGTCTTTAACACCGGAAAAGAGGTTCAGACACTGGCCAGCTTCATATATGTCCATGATAATAGCCTTCTATGTACTGAAAATTGTCACAAAAGATATGTTAAGATTTATATATGGGTTTAGGGTTTTGTATTAGTTATCAGTTGCTACCTAACAAATACCCCCAAACCTAGTGACTTAAAATTTGTTATTAATCACATCTACGGAGCAAGTTTCTTCGGTCTTAGTTACTATTATACTGCCATGAAGAAGCACTACGACCAAGGCAACTTATATAAGAACAGTTCATTGGAGGCTGGCTCACTGTTTTACAGGAAACATGACAGCAGACAGTTAAGGCTTGTGCTGGAAAAGTAATCGAGAGCTCACAACTTGATCTGAAAGTTGCAGGCAGAGAGAGCGACAGAGACACAAAGAAAGACAGAGAGACTGGGTCTGGTATGAGCTTTTGAAACTTCAAAGCCCAACCTCAGAGATGCACCTCCTCTAATAAAGCCACACCCCCCAATCCTTCTCAAACAGCTCATCTAATGGCTCCAAGCATAGAAGCCTATCAAAGCCATGCTCCTTCAAACCACCACGCCTTCCCTGCGTCCTCTGCTTCAGACCCTATCCCAGCCATTCCAAGTGTGTCAGCTTTGACTGTGAGTCATCTTAAGATTTGATTGGGGAAGGGTCTGCTCCTAAGATCGCATATGTGGTGACTGGCAGGATTCGGTTCCCCTAGGAGCTGTAAGGACCCTAGGCCATTGCTAGCTATTGGCCAGAAGTGGCCTCAGAGTAGGCCTCTGAAATGGCAGCTGATTTCACCAAAGTGTGCAAATCAAGAAGATGACAGCACCAAAACAAAGCTCATGGTGTTTTGTAGCCTAGCCACAGAGGTGACACCTTGTCACTTTTGCCATAATGTCTGTTAAAAGTAAACCACTAAGCCAGAGTGACTTACATGGCCATTTACAATAGAATTTGACATTCACTATGACATACCTCTAGGTATTCCCATACCTCTAGGAGACTGTACTTGCTCCAACCTTATCAAACACAGATTCTAAACCAGAGATTGACAAGCCTCATGCAAATAAGCTATGTGCTTGATATGTTAGGTCCTGTGGGCCATAGCATGTCCATTGAAACTACTCAACTTTACCATGGTGGATGAAATGAGTCACTGACAACATATAAACAAATGGATGTGGTTCTATGTCAATAGAGCATTTTTTTTTTTTACCAAAATATACAACAAACTGGACACTACAGGAAGTGGTTGGTGATAACCGCCTTAGTCCATTATGCAAGACAAGGTCACTAGGGATGTCAGACATCAAGAAGTTCAGTTTGTTACCCGCAATATATACTGCACCTCTATCCTGGATGGCCTTACACCATACCTAAATAGACCTTGTATATTTCTGCAGCTAGCCCGTAACAAATAAAGATGAATGTCAATAGCTATCTCTGGGTAGGAAACTACAGCAAGAAGAGGTCCAAGCTGGGCTTAGTTTTCGGTTTGTGTTTATTATACAACTGTTTGATGTATAGAATGGGAGTAAGGGAGAGAAGAAGGGGATTACAGATGAGGCTGGTGCCAGTCGGTGCACCAGTTCATAAGAAAGGACTGAGAGCGAGCTGATGCTCTGTAGGAAGCCATGCTTCTTCTAGTCCAGGGGCAGACACACCAAGTTCTGAAGAGGGATGGTTCTGTGTCTGAATTGGTCCACTATTGTAGACAGAACACAAAGGTGACACTGCTGGTGAGTGTCACACACCCAAGGATAGTGTTTCCAAGGTCCAGGGTTCAGGGCAAATGAGTCGTAACCGAATTGTGCAAATGTGCTATTTCATATTCATGGTTTATTTTTTAAACATTTACAACCCCCTATTCATGAAACAAAAATCCACGTGGGAAACCAGTTACCATATTTCATTCATCTGCTCTTGAGTTTAGACAAAAAAAAAAAAATTCACAATTTTGGATGAAATAATCTTCATTGATAATAATTTGACAGGTTCGTACAGTCTCAACCTCCTTCTGAATTCCCCCTTAATTTTTTCTTTCCAAACTCCCTTTTCTCTTACTTGGCAAAGGTCACGCCCTCTTTTCCACACAGATGTCTCCCGTTTGTATTGCTGCTAACTGACATGCAGAAAGCATTCAAAATGGAGCAGCCACGGAAAACAAGACAGCAAGAGCTCATATCCTCCCTCCGTGCTTCTGGATCAAAGGTCAAGTTCACGATGAAATGGTAGACAGGGAAGGCTGACCCAGAAAGTCTGAGCCCCAGGGAAAGGCTCCTGCCATCCTTGGAGGGGCTGCTATAGTTAAGCCTGATGCTCTCGTACTCAGGCAGCCAAAGACATAGTTAGGATGGATGACACAGGAAAAGGGACATGGGAGCCAAAAATAGACAGTGTAGGGAACTAGAGGAGAAAAGGATGGGCCTTCAGGGCAGAGATAAATAGCTCTCCAAAGTGCCAGATATCATGGGGCTGTGACTTGCCTACCCACTGTGGGTTGGCCCAAAAACTGGCCTGCATGCCTTCCACCAACTATCTAGAGCCAAATGGATGAAATACACATTGCTAGGCAGCACACGGATCAGAGTCTACTGGAAACTGAGCTCAAGACTTGGTACATGCTCTACCACTGACAGACAATCCTAGACCCTAGGAGGACAATGCATTGTTTTTGGTTTCCTTTTGCTTTGTGTTTTTCCACGGGATCTCCCTCTGTAGCCCACATCATGGAACTAAACTACCTCTGACTTACCAGGACCTTCTGCCTTAGCCTCATGAGTACAGGGGTTCGAATGCCCACCAATGGCCCAAACACCATTTTTGAAATAACTTACCGTCCTTGCCATTAAGAAGTGTGTGCTTTGTGGGAAGGAATGTTACTTACACAGTCAGCCTCTCACAGCATGAAAAGTGCTCTAAAAAAGGCAAAGATCAGGGAAGCCAGGTGGTGGTGGCTGTCTGTCGTCTCAGTACTTGGGAGGCTGAAACAAGCGGGTACTGAGTTCAAGGCCAGCTTGGGCTACTTATTAACCTTCCTCAAAACAACCCAAAATACCAGGAGTGTCAGGCTGATATGACAGGAAAGGGGATTCTCCAACCTAACTCATTCTGAGTAACATGAATTAATTCTTCCAAGTTTCTTTGTATGTTGTTTGCAGCATAGAGAGATAGCTGAAGGATGTTGTTGTTGTTGTTGTTGTTGTTGTTGTTAGAAGTCAGGTTGCCTTCAAAGAAGGCACAACATTAGCTTGTGCTTGAAGTACCACAATTTGAAGTGATTTAGTGAAACCATTTCAGAAATCATCTCTCTCATTGTGAATATATATGCTTGGTAAGGTTTTAATATTTCTGTTTGTTTCCTTTAAGCATCTTCAAAGATTCACGAGGAGAAATATGAATAGCAATGTGTGAGGCTTTTTAAACCTTAATACCTCAAAGATGTTAAAACATCTGTATCTTTAAAATGATGGTGCTCTTTCAAATATATCAGTCATTTTTCTTCTTCAGCTACAGGTATTTAACTTAGAAACAGAAACCCGTTATTTCAAGGCCGGCAGCACTTGCTATGGAGTTATTGGTTATCAATAGTCCCTCAAATACAGGCTTTGACATTGTCCAGTTGGAAACTAGCTATAGGTAATAAATGTGATGGGTAAATTTGCTCCACACAGGGCTTTGATATTCATGAGACCTGGGTCGCACTGAGTCTTGTGCCATCCCATAAAATTTGGTCAGTGTCTTAGTTAGGGTTTTACTGCTGTGAACAGACACCATGACCAAGGCAAGTCTTATAAAGGACAACATTTCATTGGGGCTGGCTTACAGGTTCAGAGGTTCAGTCCATTGTCATCAAGATGGGAATATGGCAGCATCCAGGCAGGCATGGTGCAGGAGGAGCTGAGAGTTCTACATCTTCATCCAAAGAATCTTTTGAACAATCTTTTATGAATCTTTGAAGATGCTTAAAGGAAACAAACAGAAATATTAAAATCTTACCAAGCATATATAGCTATAATGAGAGAAATGATTTCTGAGATGGTTTCACTAAATCACTTCAAATTGTGGTACTCCAAGCACATGCTAGTGGAAGACTCACTCCCAGGCAGCTAGGATAAGGGTCTTAAAGCCCATACCCACAGTGACACACCTATTCCAACAAGGCCACACCTTCTAATAGTGCCACTCTGTGAGCCGAGCATATACAAACCATCACAGTCTGGCACAAAGGCACACTGGCGTTGGATATTGAATGGCTGGCTAGGTGACTCAACAACTAGGGGCATGCTTCCATCCAGTGTACCAGCCTCTCTACTCATGGGATCCTTAGTGCTCGGCAAAATGATGTCAAAGACATTCTGAATTGCTTCTAAAGTTAATGTGAATATGGCTGTTCAGTGTGTGTACTTGTGTGCTCACACTGTCCTGATCAGATTTGAGGGGTTTGTAGCTTTTTGGTTTTGGTTTTGGTTTTGTTTAGAATACCCTCTGTCTTATGTAGGGTTTCTTTGCTGCAATAAAACACCATGGCCAAAAGGCAGTTTGGGGAGGAAAGGGTTTATTTGCCTTAAGCTTCCATATCACTGTTCATCCTACCAAAGGAAGTCAGGACAGGAACTCAAGCAGGGCAGGCTCCTGGAGGCAGGAGCTGACCCAGAAGCCCTGGAGGAGTACTGCTTACTGGCTTGCTTCCCCTGGCTTGCTCAGCTTGCTTTCTTATAGGACCCAGGACCATCAGCCCAGGGATAGCACTACCTACAGTGGTCTGGGCCCTCCCCCAATCAATTTCTAATTAAGAAAATGCCTTATAGCCAGCTCTTATGTGTTGCAGGATAATTGATCACATTGTGAAACCCAGGATTGTGAACTGGGAAAACCTATTCTTGTGTGTTTGAAACCCTGGCACACACCTTTAACCCAAGAGCTTTCTGTAATCCAGAGCTAAATAAAGTCAACCATAGGTCAAGAGGTGGAGCTAGCAACCAGTTGAGAGGGAGTGACCTTAAAAAAAACTCAGGAGGGCTGGTGAGATGGCTCAGTGGGTAAGAGCACCCGACTGCTCTTCCGAAGGTCCAGAGTTCAAATCCCAGCAACCACATGGTGGCTCACAACCATCCGTAACGAGATCTGACGCCCTCTTCTGGAGTGTCTGAAGACAGCTACAGTGTACTTACATATAATAAATAAATAAATCTTTAAAAAAAAAAAAAAAAAAAACTCAGGAAAGAGAAAGGAGGGACTTTCAGTGGAAGGGCATTTAAGACAGCGTGGAGAAGGAAAAGCAGCCTTTCCCTTCTGGGTCATCGGTGGAGTAGGACGGTCAGCTAGCTGCTTTCTCTGCCTCTCTGAGCTCTCAGGCTTTCACCACAGCATCTGGCTCCTGAGTCTTCATTTGGTAAATGGAACATTTAGGATTTTGTTTTGTTTTGTTTTTTTAAACAACATGTATGGCAGGGCATCTTTTCCACTGAGGTTCCCTTCTTTCAGATAACTCTGGTTTCTGCAGCAAGGTGACAGGGGACTAGCCAGCGAGACTAGCCAGCACATCCTCCCTATGTGGGAATCCTCCTGCCTCTACCTATCAGGTGCCACCTTTCCTGGCTATACTCTCTTTTTCTTTTTCTCTTTCCCCTGTGTGTATGAATTTGTGTGTTGACATGATTGTGTGTGTGTGAATGTGTGTGTGTTTATATACATGTGCTTGCATGTGAAAGTCTGAAGGGGAGCATAATCACTATGGAAGCCGGGCTGCTCACTGAACATGGAGCTCAGCGAGTTATTCCAATTAACCTAAATAACCAGCTTGCCTAGGCATCCCGCATTTCTGACTCCAGAGTGGAGGGGTTACATGTAGCCACCAGGCCTGCCCAGTTCTTACATGGGTCCTAGGGATCTAAACACTGGTCCTCCTGCATATACCCCATGTGCTTTACCCACTGAGCCACCCCTACGCCACACTTCCCAGATCATATTCTTCGAATACACAGCTCTTTTTCCCTTTCCGCACACAAGCACACTTTGAAGTGTTCCCCCAGAAGATGCCCATAGCAAGTGCCTAGAACTTGTGAAAAGGGGGCCTGGTGGATGTGCTTGTGCAACAGATCTTGAAAAGGAACAATTCTGTGGACTGGAAATCCCATGGCAAGGGTTACTGTGAATGAGGTGGAAGGAAATCTGAGACCGAAAATAGAAGATATACCTTGTCTTAGTCACTTAGTCTATTGCTGTGTCAAAACCCCATGACCGAGACAACTTATAAAGGAAAGCATTTAATCTGGGGCTCGCTCTCAGCTCCAGAGAGTTAGAGTTCATGAGCCATCATGGTGGAGAGCATAGCAACAAGGAGGCAGACGTGACCCTTGACCCGTAGCTGGGAGCTTACATCTAATCCACAACCAAGAAGCAGAGAGAGCTGACTGGGAATGACGTTCACTTTTGAAACCTCAAAACCCAACCCCCCAGTGACATGCTTACTCCAATGAGGCCACACCCCCTAATCCTTCCAAAAACAGTTCCACCAACTTCAGAACAAGCATCCCAACATATGACCCCATTGGAGCTGGCCTCATTCAAGCCACCACGTACACAGAGGAAGTCACAGCAAGGTAGTGCAGACAAGAGATATGACCACAGCCAATAAATGTTTCAGCCATCCAACCCAGAGGAAGCAAAGAACAGATTCTCCCTATGGAGCTGGAGCAAGTATGTCTTTGTGGCTTCTTGATTTTGGATGCCCAGTCTTTTGAATTAGGGTAGTGTAAGCTTTCATTACAGTAAGGCAGGCATAGAAAACCTGAATACAGACAAGCACACCTCGTGCTGTATCGGGTGTGTGTGTGTGTACAAAGCCATGAGAAGATTAAGTATACTATGTGTTGTTGAAGGTAAAGTAAAATAATAACCCTACCCCCCTGATCAGGATTGTAATGCCTTTAGCCTGGAGGTGGCGGCTCATGTCTTTATCATTCTGGAGGCAGAGGCAGTCAGATCTCTGAGCCCAAGACCAGCCTGCTCTACAGAGTGAGTTCTAAGACAGCCAGGGTTACACAGAGAAGCTAGAAAGATGTTGTAATGGCCTTAATTTACATGCACTTTTCTGTAAGACACAGAGCACCCTGTGCCACCTAATTTATGAAACTTGATAAAGCAAATCAAGTCTCCTTGTGGCATGATATCCTCACATTCCCCTCCCCCCTTTTTTCTCTCTCCCCTCCTCCACACTTTAGTACAGAGACAGGTTATTTAAGTATCTGGGCTAGTGGAAAAGTAATTTTCTGATTGAAATGTGAGCAGGGATGTCCTACTAGCAGAAGCCTAAAGGCCATAAATTATCTTTCAGGACACCATGAGGAGCTTGCTGTGGCTGCTGAAACTCAGGCTTTGAGCCATCATTTGCTGCTTCACACCACATCTACCTGCTTACCAACTCAACCTCATCAGGAGAGCATCATGGGCTACCAGGTGTTCCAAAGCAGGTTTCTAGAACGCCAGGGTCTGCCATGGCGTTATCTGATAGAAGTGGTTGAGAGAGGCATCCCAAATTCATCTGAAGGGAAAGCAAACAGGAGAGCAAGGTGTGCGAAGCAGTGTAGCCAGACACAGACATACACCCAGGAAGTCTGACTTTAGCCTCCCCTTGGGAGCTCATGAGCACAGATACATCACATAATTGCCCCGTCTCCCTGAGTGAGAGCCCAAACTCTTATAACCTGTACTAATTACTCATTAGCTGCAAGCCATATCACTCCCACGGGTGGCACAGTATCCCTGCATGTGTGGCTAAGGAGCCATTGGCAACCAGCACTCCCAGAAGCCTTCAGACAGGTCCTGCTCGGGGCACCAAGGGCTCCAAAGGGGTACATGCCTCCTCCTTCCAACATTTTTCAAGATCCTGTGGCTACTTTTTAATTTCATCTCAATGAGTACAGTTGCTTGGTAAATGTCTGAGAGAGAAGTAAAAGGAGATTTTAAAAGAGAGACACAAATGTTACTGAACATAGTAGGAATTTCATGAGTCTTACAACTCATATCAGGGAGATACAGTCAGCAAATATGTTCACAGTCTTTTCATACAATAACCAGCTTTTAAATGCCAGGTTTAAAAATGAGCCCAAGCCCATAGCTTTGTGTGATGACTAATCTTGTTTGTCAACTTGACACACCTGACAAGAGAGAATCTCACCTGAAGAATTTGCCAAATGATGTAGGCCCGTGGACACACCTACGGGGTATTTTCTTGATTTCTAGTTGGTGTCGGAGGGCCCAGCTCCCTGTGGACCTTAGGCCTGTTGCTTAGGCTTGTCAGCCTGGACCTTCTAAGAAGGCAAACATCTGTCTAAGAAACCTCAGCTGAGGAGGGAGCCAGGAAGCAGCCTTCTTCTGTGGTCTCTGCTTCAGTTCCTGCCTTCGGGTTCCCACTTTGACCTCCCGCCCAGTGATGAACTGTAAGGAGAAGTACAAGCCCGATAAACCCTCTCCTTCCCCGTCTGGCTTTTGGTCATTCTGTTTATTCACAGAGGGCAAACTAGGACAGCGTGGCTATGCCCACCCTCTATGCCCTGACTCCGTTTGGTTCTGAGGTCTGGACAGATGCCTTGTTCAATTCTGCCGGCCGCATGCAGGTTTGTCTGTGCTTCGGTGGCTTGCCTCAGTCCTGTACTGACTCAGTAGGTGCAAGTCACATGTGCTTATTGTTTTCTAAGTATGCTGCACAAGTACGCCTCTTCTCCTTGCTGCAGTGCAGCCCCGTGACGGCTTGCTTTGCTGGAGGCTGTGCTCTCCTGTTTAATAACTGCCGAAGCTCTAACAATGAGGCTAAAGCTTCCTCTCAAACAAGCATTGCAAATGCAAATACTCCAGACAAGCACTATACCGAGAGTGAATTCAGCCAGGTATCAAGTAATAACAAACCGGCGGGCATGAAATCAGAAATCAGAGTGTTTACAATACTCTACAGGACAAACAGAACACCTGTGCAGGGCAGGGCTGACCAATGGGTCACCCGTGGGTGCCCAAAGGCTCTGAATTCCCAGAGCTGGAAATGCCAGTTAATTACAGAAGCCCTGGATCTATCTTCTGTTTGCCTGGGTCACCCAGGAGCCCAAAGCTGGCGTTGCTTGTCTCTGCCTACCTTGGATAAAACAAAGCATCAGATTCGCCAGGCATGCTGCCCCATCCTGAAGAACCAGAATCGAGGATCTGGGGACACTCCCTGCCCCACCCAGGGAAGTCTGAGTCATAGAGGCAACTAACACCAAACCCCTTGTTAAGAGTGGGTTTCTCCCGTTCTGTTCCTGAAGCTCTTCCAGGTGATGTCAAGAAAGCTTGTTTTATAAAGCTCCACTCTAGGTCTTTCTAACTCGCAGAGGGTTTTTTTCTCTTTCATCGTGAGCACGATTCTTTTCATGATTTGATTATGAAGCCAGATTACATAAGGTCCCATACCAAGTGTTTGAGCGGATGTGAAGAAATCAGCCCTCTTTACATATGCGGCCGGTGTGGAAACAGTAAGCCAGTTTCTCAAAGGCTTAAAACATAGGCTCACATCTGACTCAATCTACTCCTGGGTATCTGCCCAAGAGATAACATATGCCCACATATCTTGGATATATTCATAGCAGCATTTTCTTAGTAACCCCAAAAGGAGACAACCGCAATGCTGCCTAGCCACGGCAGAGTGGATACATCAGATCTTGTACAGCCACACAGGGGGGTGACAGACAGCAAGGTAGAGGGATAAAGTTCTGATCAACATCACAACACGGGAGAAGTCTGAGAACACGATGCTGTTTTCGAAGAGTGCTTGCCACGAGAGAGCACATGATCTTCACATGTTTGAAGTCTCCAGGGTAGGCAGCCTCTAGAGACAGAAAGGAGATCTATGGTTGCCAAGAGCTGGAAGAAGGAATGGAAGCAAGTAGACATGGAATTTCTTTTTGCAGTGGTGAAAGTCTGGAAACACATTATGTTGATGGTGGTATTAACCTCTTGAATATACTAAATATAAATCGAATTGCCCATATCAAATGATATAAATTAATCAAATGAGTAAATTAACATGTAAATTATGTGTCAATCAATAAATCATATGGTATGGAAAATGTAGCTACATTAGTAGTGTTTGTTTAGCCTGCATAAAGCTCTGAGTTCAATCCCTATTACTGCACAAACTAGGCATAGTGTTAAATACCAGAGAGCCCAGAATTTGTTAGGTACCAGGAGTCAACAGCAGCCTCAGCTACATAGCAAGCTTGAAGCCAGCCTTGACTCACTCGAAAACCTGACTAAACATAAAAAAGCCAGGCAGTGATGATGCATACCTTTAATCTCAGTGCTCTGGAGGCAGAGGCAGGTAGATCTCTGAGTTCAAGGTTAGCCTGGTCTACACAGTGAGTTCCAGGACAGCCAAGGAAACCCTGTCTTGAAAAACAAAACAAAAATCCCAAACCAAACAAAATAGTAATAATAATAATTAAATAAATAATACAATTTTTAAAAGAGGGACTGTCAAGATGGCACAGGGGTTGGCACACTGGCTGTTCTCCCAGAGGACCCCAGTTCAATTCCCAGCACCTACATGGTGGCTCACAACTGTCTGTAACTCATTTCAGAGATGCTGATGCCCTGTTCCTGGCATCCATGGGCACTTGGTATGTGAGATATACATGCGAGCCCAACACACATACTTATAAAATTAAAAAAAAAAATTTAAACTTTTTAAAAAAAATGTTCTTACAAAGATTGCAAGACCAGAGGCATGGCTCTTGCCTTTGGTGAGTGAAACCCCAAGCTTGCTGAATGCTGATCTGAATAAGAAAGGTCCCCTGGAGTCTTGGTCTGCAGTTGGAGGCTGTGTTTGAGGGGGTTTGGGAGGGAGGAGTGGGCATTGAGTGTTTAAGGCTTACCCCTAGTTCACTCTCTGCTCCACGCCTGTGGTTCCTGAAGTGAGCTCTCAGTTTCCTGGTCCTGCTGCCATGCCTTCTGCTCTGCCATTAGGGACTCTTTTTTTTTTTTTTTTTTTTTTTTTTTTTTTTTTTTTTTGGTTTTTTTTTTTTTTCAAGACAGGGTTTCTCTGTATAGCTCTGGCTGTCCTGGAACTCACTCTGTAGACCAGGCTGGCCTCGAACTCAGAAATCCGCCTGCCTCTGCCTCCCGAGTGCTGGGATTAAAGGCGTGCGCCACCACGCCCGGCTCATTAGGGACTCTTGACTCTTAAGTTAAAGTAAGCTTAGACTGGAGCTGTATACCCAAATAAACTCTTTCTTCCATATGCTGGTGTGGTCATCATGCTTTAGTATGACAGAAAAGTAATTACTATTGGTTCTCAAAACAAAACAAAACCAAAACAACAACAACAACAACAACAATGATATGTGCTTTGGAAGCTCATCATGACCACCGAACTCTCCATGTGGGTCTAACTGGCACTGCTTTCCCCGCTTGGAAAGCAAAGCAAGCAATTGCAAGATGTTTGCGCAGTAGATCTGTGTGAAGCTAGAAGATCCTACAGTTTGGAACAGAGAATTCTGCCCAGTTCAATTTCCCGAAATTCTAGAGGTTGTCTGGGAAGCTGCGGATTTTCTCTCCTATAGCAAAGAAGCTCTCATGAAGTCTGGCATATGGTATACTCAGAATAAATAGCTCCATCTTCTCACCAAAAGCAGTTCTAAAGGTTTGTACATTTGTGCTTTGAAAAAAAAATATAGATACTATCAACTTTTGAAGGATTGGAAGAGGTAGGAGTCTTAGAAATGTTGCTGTTATTCAATCGTGGGAGTCACACAGCTACGAGAGGCTCTCCCCAGGCTTCTGATGCCTGTTCCTTGCTTTGGTTTGAATGTGGTCTAAATATGTTCCCCAAAGGACCATGTGTTGGAAGCCTGATCTCAATGTGGTGGTTTTAGGGAAAAGTGGAAAATTTAAAAAGGTGTGTGTGTGTGTTGGGGGAGGGAGTCTTGTAAAAACAAGGTCAGTAGGTCACTGGGTTCATGCCCTTTAGGAAATATTAGTGTAGTTATCATGGAATCTGGTTTGTTCCCCTGAGAGTGGGTTCTAGTCTAAAGAGAAAGGCTGTCTTTCTGTATGTCCTCCTTCTATATTGTTTACCATATTGGGGCATAGCCAGAAAGCTACCCCAGAATTGAACAGAAAAGTCAAGACCAGGTACTTGGACTTCCAGGACCATGAGCTAAGTAAATGTCTTTTCTTTATAATTTCCCAGCCTCGGGTATTCCCTGATAGCAAAATGGACCGATAGAGTCCATGTACGGATGTCTCTGTCATCTGACTTGGGCCCTGACTCCTACACTTCATACTTGTAGTATGCAGTATGCCTCCCACCTTATGAGAACTGACCCCTCGTGCCAGGCCTTGCTTGACACACAGGCCCCATCTAACCTTTATGGCTTCCCTACACTGAAGCTCACTCCCTGGCCTGACATGGAAGACGCTTACCCCCCTCTGCCCTGTCTAATCCATTCCAGCTGAGTCATCCAGAGAGAAAGGGAAGGGACAGGGGGAACAAGTAACAAGACCTTCTTTTCAATGCTTTCGTTTCTCTTTAGTATGTGCCACAGTTCCCTTCCCCTCCCCCAAAGATGATAGCGTGGATCAAGCATTCCCTCAGCAGATGGTGTGAAGTGTGAGTGGCTAGTCGTTGGATGAATTTACAGCTCACTAGCTGGAGTCGGAGGATGAAGCAGCCAGGAAGCAGGGTGGGATGGCTCCCCAGTCCCTGTCCTCCTTTTTCATACCTTGTTCAGGCTTTTACATATTTAGTGTCAAATGCCCAGTTTCCCTGTTTTGTTTTGTTTTGTTTGCATTAAATTATTTCAGAGCTGCACTTTAGCTTCTGAGATTCCTTTTTCTTCTGTGGAAGTCTCTTACCTGTTCCCGGCCAGCTCTAGGCTCCCCTTTACATGTCAAACACCTTTGTACCCGCCTTCTAGTGCTTGATTCCATATGGCTTCACATTGATCGGAAACTTTCTTGTGTATACAATTTTCTTTCTCCCCAGGGTAAATATAAATTTCTTGAAGACGTGTTTCCCAGTGAGTTTCCAACACATGTTGAGTGACAGACACCAGAATAGAGTGTAGGAATAATTCCAGAAAGGTGGCCACTAGCCAGTTCATGTTTTGTTTTGTTAAGCTTGCTGTGTTGAGGGTAAACATACCATGGAAATGTTCAATAACTGCAGTTAAAGTCAAACTGATGCAAATATCAACCATGATCTCTCCAGAACAACTGACCACGGATACATGTGCAATACATGACACCCATCACGATGGAATGCATGCAAACACAGGATAGCTTCAATTAGACCCCTGTTTTTCTGTCTCCTGCACATCATACTAACCCTAAATTGGAGACTTCCACTGAACATGGATGTGTAGTTACTTTACAAACCACAGAAAGATACCAAGTATGACGTTGCATATCTACAATCCCAGTGCTTCAGAAGTGGAGCCGAGAGGATCGGAAATCCAAGGTTATTTTATGCTTCATCGCAAGCTCAAGCCCACCCTGAGTCACAGCAGACTATATCTCAAAGAACAAAAACAACTAGGCAGAAGCTGGAGAGATGGTGCAGTGGTTAAGAACATGTATCACTCTTGTGGGACACCCACACTACCAGGCTGTTCACACTACCAATAAGTCCAGCTCCAGGGGATCTGATGCCACCTGCTGGACCCCACAGGCATGTGCACTCATAGGTGCACATACGCTTATGCACATGCACACACATTTACGTAACTAAAAATTAAAACAGAAAATATTTTAAAGGAAATAAAGCTGAAGGAGAAGCAGCGAGGTTTAGATGGTCTCCTGCTACAGCATTGAGTTTAATAAAGTCAAGGCGCTTGCTGCAATAGGTGATGACAATCTGTTTCCTACCGTAAATGCTGTTGTAACACAGTGATGTTTATGCTGCCCCTTGCAGATCTTTGAGCTATTCCGTATATGAAGCTATACGTGCTTTGAATGTCAGAGCTGTTTATAATAACAAATCAGATGTGTATCTAATACCAAAATCTCTAAGTAACTATATAGAGCTGTTCTTGCTGTTATTAGCCTCATGTAGCCTTGCTATGTAGTTGAGGCTAGCTTTGAACTCCTGATCCTCTTATCTCCAAAGTGCTGGGATTACAGGTGTGTGCCACCATACCCAAGAGGTTAGATATTAACTAGGGTAGAAGATGCATTAAATACCTTGCCCCGAATCACTAAAAAGTATCCAGTGTGGGAAATCTTGATCTTTGTGCTCAGTGTATTAAATATTTACATATTTAATTTTATTTTATATGTGTTTGTGGGAGGGCGTCAGATTCCCTGGAACTGGAGTTACAGATAGATGTGAGCTGCATGTAAGTGCTGGGGATTGAACCGAGGTCCTCTGGAAGAACGGCCAGTGCTGCTAACCACTGAGCCATCACTCTGCGCCCCCACTCTGCCCTGCCCTGCCCCCCACCCAGTGTGTTTTCTTAGAGTCCTATACCTATTACCTTTCCCCTCTCCTTGGTGTTCACAATTACAAATAAGATCGTGGCTTTGGGCCGTAAGCTATATTCTAGTCTTCCCTAATCACCCCGATCGGACATCCTCCAAACAGCTCCACAGCATGCATCACACAGCCACCACCCACGTTACATCCGTCACCTGCTGCCAGCGTGACAGTTGCGGTTCTACTCTGCTGCGTCTGGCTCCTTTAAGGGATGGAAGCAGGGAGGAATGCACGCAAGCTGCCAGAACAACATGTGAGCTGTGAACATGATCCTGAACTCAAGCACGTGCGGCAGGGTGATGAGAAACGTACACAGCGCTCTTTCTTTCTGGCAAAAACAAGAGGAGACAAAAGAGACGTCATAGGGAGGAGATGGAAAGGGGATTTTATTTTTTTTAGATCTTGTCATCATAGCCATAGAAGATGTTTACTCCATCATATACAAAGGTTGTTTTTGTTGTTGTTTTTTAATAGATCATTTGAGTCCCGTTCTATAAATAATTGGACACATGTGTGTACGTGCTTGTTTCTGGTTAGTTTCCCAGGGAATATCGAACCTCTATATTCACTTTTGTTCTCTGTGTTAGGGGCTTTGTTGAGATTGCTCTGGAGTTCTCTAGTTTCCTTGAAGTACTAGAGGGAGGTACTCTGGGCTGGGCACAGACACGGGGCTACCCTCTAGAAAGAACAGTCCTGGCATTTCTCCTGGTCTATTGTTTGCTTGCTACCACCCCACGATATTCATCCGGGGATGAGGGTGGGTCCCAATATAAAGGAGGCAGGAGGGCTGGGATTGCAGCTTGCTAGTGGTAAACTTGTTCACATGCAAGCCTGTGTGAGGTCCTGGGTTCAATCCACAGCTCTGCAGGAAAAGAGACCGGACTACAACAGACAGCATCAATCAAATACACACACAGCCTGAAAGGTTCATTCTCTGCAAACTGAGTAAAAACCTCCGAAGCGTGTTCTCAAGGGAGGTATGATGTTTTAAGGATTTTTTTTCCATGTTTATTTATTTACTTACTGCAAAGTGTGTCTCTGTGTGCCTGTGGACACGCATGTGATACAGTTGCATGTATGAAGGTCAGAGTACACAACTTGTGGAAGTTGGCTCTCTCCTTCAATGACGCAGGTTCCAGGGATTGAACTCCGGTTGTCAGGCTTGGCGGCAAGCACCTTTACACACTGAGCCCTCTCCTCAGCCCATAGACACAGTGTAGTGAATACTCTTTTGTTCTGGACGTTCATTTGTATCTTCAGCTTGCCTTGAAGTTCTTCATGCCCTTAAGTTCTCGCACTGACGTTGCTGAAGAGTGCTAGAAAGGAATTGTCTTTTCCTGTCCGAGTACAATGGAACGGAAGGGGCGTGAACCTATCAGTAGCTCACTTTTTAATCAGTCAATTACTTACTTACTTACTTACTTACTTACTTAATTTTTAGACCCGGACTACAGACTCCCCTCCCTCCTCTTCTCTCAGTCCCTCTCCTCAACCCCTCCTCTTTCCCCCCTCCCCCTCAATCCCCTCCTCCTCCACTTCTCTCAGAAAAGGGCGGGCCTCCTAGAGGTATCAACCAACCACGGGATAGCAAGTTGCAGTAAGACTAGGCACCTCCTCTCCTAATAAGCCTGAACAAGGCAACTCAGTAGGAGCAAAGGGTCCCAAAGGCAGGCAACAGAATCAGAGACAGCCCCTGCTCCCACTGTTAGGAGTCCCATGGGACCAAGCTACACAACTGTAACGTACATGCAGAAGGCCTAGGTCAGCCTCACCGCAGCTCACCTTTTGCTCCTTAAATAACAACAGGCATGCCCCTGTGTTTGTCTGATCTTCAGTGTCTGCATCTGCAAAATGGGGGAAGAGGCGGCCACTTCTGTAACTTCAGGTGCTCAAGGAACAAAAGGGGATGCTCTTCCCCCTGCTTGAACTGGTTAATGCTTTTTAAAGCATTTGCTCCAGACTCCCTGGTTGATACACACCTTTCTACCTCTCCAGTTTGCAGACTAGGAAGCCAAAGGCACACAGGGACTCCGGGCCTTGTCCCAAGGCCCAGATCTAGCAAGTATGTAGCTGGAATTTCCATCCTGGCTCCAGTGCCCCGGCTTGGAAATCCCACCTCCGTGCCCTGGTGCATTTTAGATCTCCAGGTTCCCCCCCCCCCCCCACACACACACACACTTCAACCTAGACCTTCAGAATAAGGATCTTTAGCTTCCTAGGTGAGTCCTGTGTAGAGCAAAAGACTAAGAATGTCAAAACCTACACTACTATGCAGCAAATGTCAACTGCATGATAATAATGCACCCATTTATACATAGAAAAGTTAACTTGGAAGTCTCTAGATTTTTTTTTTAAACAGTTAATTATAGAAGTTAGACCCAAGGAAAATCTGTCTTAAATTAGCCATGGGCCAGATTTGTCTATTAACCTATTTATTTATTTTTGTCATGTTTGGGAGTTGACCCTAGAGCCTCGGGCATGCTAGACCAAAATTAGATTTATACCCTGTCTTATCCTGAATTTGAATTCTGTCAAAATCTTGCCATGATTTTCCTCTGGCAGCTCGTTTGGAAATTTTTCCTGATTTTGCCTTTTATAGGACAATAAAACCTTGGTGAGTTGAATTCGACTCTAAATTGTTTTACAATCATTTGTAATGTGGTGACATCTTTGATTAATTTAAGAAGAAACCATTTAGCTAACAAATTGCCAACCTAGCCCAATAGGCCTGTTTTGGTGATCATTAAGAATGGCTCCCATAGCCGGGCGGTGGTGGCACACGCCTTTGATCCTAGCACTTGGGAGGCAGAGGCAGGCGGATTTCTGAATTTGAGGCCAGCTTGGTCTACAGAGTGAGTTCCAGGACAGCCAGGGCTACACAGAGAAACCCTGTCTTGGTGGGGGAGGGGAACCCCCAAAACCAAGAATGGCTCCCATAGATTGAAATATTTGAATGCTTAGGGAGTGGTATTGGGTGTGGCCTTTGGTGTGGCCTTGTTGAGGTGAGTGTGGCTTTGTTGGAGGAAACGTGTCACTAGGGTTGGGTTTTGGGATTTCAGAAGCCCAAGCTAGACCCAGTGTCCTCTCTCTCTCTTCCCGCTGCCTGCCAATCCGATGTGAACCTCTCAGCTTCCTGTCCAGCACTATGTGTGCCGCCATGCTTCCCAGCGTGGTGACAATGGACTAAATCTCTGAACTGTAAACCCTAATTAAAAGCGGCTGGGGTTGTCTGCGGTTATAGTGTCTCTTCACAGCGCTACAAGTCTGACTAAGACGACTTGTAAAGGAGCGTAACTTGACAACCGAAACAAAGCCCGCTCCCTTTCACTTCTAAGGATTTTAATACACGATGGTTCCCGATTCTAAGCGAGACGTCAACATTTATTAAGAACGTGACAGTGCCTCTTCAGAGTCAATCTGGAAGCACTTAACCAATTGGGATCTAGTTTAATGTGCGAGAATGAATTTTCCTGGAAATAATTTGATAATTCATACACTTTTAAAGGTGATATAAAGAAAGTCGAGCCCCCCTCTTGAAACACCCTTGCAACTAAGCTGAATTAATTAGGTTTCATTTTTGAAAAAGCAAACTTTGACTCCTAATATACAGTTATTAAAATATTTATCAAACCCTTAGCAAAGAGAGTTTCTCTGACTCCTTTCTTGCCTCAATCCTTCCATCTGTATAATGGGTATGTTAAGCAGTTAGAGGCAGGATCAACACTTATGGCTGAAATTTTATTAATCTAGGACTGGGGAGATGGCTCAGTGGGCAACATTTTTGCTGTAGAAGTTTGATGGTCTGAGTTTGAATTCCCAGAGGCCAAATTTAAAAGCTAATACACAGTAGTGAATTTATCTGTAATCTTTGGGCTCCTATCCGGAAGTTCACAGGCCATCTAGCCTCCAGCACTGTGAGGATCAGCTCTGACCTCCAAACTTTGTGTACTGTGGCATATGGTGTGCCACACCCACAAACATAGCACACACACACTCTCTCTCACACCCAAACAAAAGAACTCTGTGCAGTTGAGGACACCATTCCCAACCATGTGTCTGTTGACTCCTCTTCTGCACGCAGAGTTTCTGCCCTAATTAAATGAGTTGTACACAGGTCAGGAGAGAGACCACGCCTGGCACAGGAGAAGCACCGTTGACGTGTTTAATAACTTTAATGGATAAGGTCTTGACTCAAGGGAGTACTGCCCACGCATAAATATTACAATATATGCCAAGATAAATGAATTTGAGCCTAGCATGGTGAGGTTTACCTGTAGTCCCAGCACGTAGAAGGCTAAGTAAGGCAGGAAGATTGCAAATTCAAGAGCAGCCTGGTCTCCATAGCAAGATTGTCCTCATTTAAACAAGGGAAATGGATTTGAGAGGGTGGTAGGAGAAACGTCCTTTCTTCCACCACCGGGGAGCGAACTGATTTGGTAAATAATAATTATAATCACAGTCTTCCTTTTGGAAAGCTACAAAGGGAACCGATACAAAGACAGAGGAGGTAATCTAGCCTAATGCTAGACACAGGAATGTGACTCCCCAGAGAGCTGGGGTAGCGAGGCGAGGCGAGTCTGCTCTGGTATCACCAGCTGCGAGGCTTCACCTAGTGAGACTTCTTTAGTGTTATGGGGAAGCAAGGGGGGCGGGGAACGGACGACGACGACTGCGGATGACAAGACCCAGCTGTGGTGAGGGCAGGGAGAGGCAAGGCTCACAAAACTCAGGCCTCCTTGCTGCCACTGTTCGATCGGATCTGCCGCTGCTGGTCGCTGCCTCTTCATCGGATTACCATTGTTTCAAACCACACTCTGCCACTCCCCCCTCCCCCCTCCCCCCTTTCCTGGGCAACCGCTTCCTTCTGGAGGACGCTCACCCTGTCGCCATGGCTATCACCTTCTTGGACTTAATTCGCAGTGTTTTATTCAGAATCCTTCACTTGGCCTATTCTGAGACTCGCCTCCCTGAGCCCAGGCTTAGGAGAAAGACCAAGAGAGATGGAAACCCAGTCACACTGGTCATTTGGTAATAATTATCATCTGCGCCTGTCTCTCGGGAGGAGCAAAACTAGGTGATTCATTTCTCATAATAGGGTTTTGCTATGCGGTTCTTGCTGTAACATAAATGTCTTCAGGCACATTAAAAACATGCATCCTGGATTTTTCTTTGCCGCCTGTTTAGCTCTGCGTTGCAATTTTTAAGGTCTAAACGTTAGTTGCTGCCTTACTTGGTCATTTTTTTCTTTCAGGTCGCATTCGCACACAGTTGCCTGGATTGTTGTTGTTGTTGTTTGTTTGTTTGTTTGTTTGTTTTGAGGAGTGTACTGACACGCATCACGTTGGGTGGAGACAAAGGAGAAAAATCATGACGGACCCTCAAGAACCATCCAAGATTGTCAGAGAAATACAGAAAAGGCGGAGTCATGGTTGGAGTGTCAGCTCTTCCCCATCGGCTCAGGTGTTGATTGCTTGGCTCCCTGATGCAGATGCTATTTTGGGGGGATAGATTAAGATTTAGGCTGTGTGGGCCTGGGAGAGAGCACCTCTGGTGGAGGGGCTTGTTGCCTGGTAACCTGAGCTTGAACCTCCAGTTTCACAGTATAGAAGGAGAGAACTACCTGTAAGTGGTCCTCTAACTTCCGACAAAGATGTATCTACCCACCCCGCCACCCACCACACACATATCCTGTCCGCTCACCACACGTGCATATACACTAAAAGGAATTTTGTCATTTAAATTTTTTGAAAATACAAAGATTAAAATAAGCTTTGGACAATAGGGCCAAGTTTGAAGTAGTGGGTTACTAAGGGAAGTCAATCACTAGGGGGTGCGTCCTAGGGGTGAGGTGGCCTCAGTGTCTTGGCTCCTTCCTCCCACTCCCCCCACCCCCCTCTCAGCTTTCTGTCACCAGGAGCTGAACAGACTCCTGCACACTGTTACTGTGGCAAGGCCCAGTATCAGGAGCACAGGACCATGGACAGAACTCTCCGAACCCGTGAGCCAACATAGATCTTTCTTTCTACTCTCACATATTGTGATCATAAGTACTGCAAAAAGAAAAAGAAAAGAGGTGTTTAAGTGGAAGGTGATAGGTCTCATAACACAGATAAAGGCTACAGGTATACCCAAAAGTATCATACTTTTCTAGCATAGTCTGTGCTGGCTCACTTTTGTCGACTCAACACAAGCTAGGGTCACTTGAGAACGCCTCCATCAGACTGGCCTACAAGCATTCAATGAGCATGCCTCCATCAGACTGGCCTACAAGCATTCCGTGAGCATGCCTATGGGGTAGTTTCTTGAATAATGATTGCCATGGACGGGTCCAGCCCACTATTGAGGATCCCACCCCTGGGCAGCTGGTCCTGGATTCTATAAAAAAGCAGGCTGAGCAAACCAGAATGCAGCATTAAACACCACACCAACAGCCTCTGATTCAGTGTCTGCCTCCAGGTTCCTGCTTGAGTGCCTGACTTTCCTCCATGACAGACTGTAAGCTTTAAGACGAAATAAGCCCTTTCCTCCCCAGGTTGCTTTTGGCCATGGTATTTTATTACAGCGGCTGACAATCAACTAGAACAAGGAAACTCCCAGCACAGAAAATAGAACAAAACCAAACCCAGAAAAATCTCAGAGTGCTCTGTGTGCATGTATGTGTATGTTATATGGGTATGTATGTATATGTGTTCATGTATATATGTGCATGCGTGTATGTATGCATGTGTACATATGTATGTACATGTGTATATGCATATATGTGTGTGTATGTGTGTGTGTGTGTGTGTGTGTGTGTGTGTGTGTGTGAAATGATTCTCTAGGTACCATATGAAGGAACTTAAGACCCCCAATTTTTTTTACTCTATACAGAATCAGGTCCAATTAAAAATTATAACAAAATCAAATATGTGTCAGCAGAATAGAATGTACTGTCAACCATACACAGGTTCAAGTGTCATTTGTGACATGCGAACTTTTCCTCCATAGCCCCTTGGTATACACAATTACTACGGATTGAGTAAGTGTGGAAGGAGACTCACTGGTCATTTCCAAACAACATCATGAAGCCCATTCAGAATGATTTCCACCATTAAGCAATGCTTAAGAGGAAATGTGTGCATCTCTTGGAACGTTTAATGGGGTGTGAGGTTGGCCCACTTACAGTCTTAGAAAACCTTTGCTTATCACTGTGTGAGCTCTTGGACCAATGAGGGATCAGAACGGGGGGCCACAACAGCTGCCTGAGGGGAGTTGTGAGTGGAAAGTTAATGTTTAGAGGGAAAGTGTCTGTCACTGGCTCATGTGTTTGAACACTTGGCCTCTAGTTAGTATCACTCTTTTGGAAAGCTGTGAATCCTTTGAGGAGTAGGCCCTTGCTGAAGGAAGTGAATCTCTGAGGTGGGGTACAGTCGAGGCCTTGTAGTCTGGCCCTACTTCCTATCCTGTCTCTGCTTCCTGGCCTGCTGAGAGGTAAACATCATGACCCCACTGTCATGGAGTCGCTATGTCTTCCTCATGGCATATGAAGGACTGGATCCTCTTAACCCTGAGCTCAGATAAAGCTCTCTCTCCTTAAGCTGCTCCTTGCTAGGGGTCTAGTTGTAACACTGAGAAAAACAACCAACACAGAGAAAGACAATACAATAACTGCCAGAGAGAGAGAGAGAGAGAGAGAGAGAGAGAGAGAGAGAGAGAGAGAGAGAGCTCAGCTGGCTTACCAAGGCTGCCTTAGAGAGGTTCCATGACTCCATGGCTTAAACAGTCAATCTGCTCAAATGCTGCAGATCTGGAGGCTGGACGTCAACGTTTAGGCGCACGTGTGAGCACCGCCGTCCCTTCTCTTGGCACGAGTCTCAATACCTTCCAGGATCCCCAGCTCTGGTGATGCCCAGCCAGCCTTAGCAACCCTCTGATGAGGCTCATCCAGCCTTAGCAACCCATGTGTCAACACAACTCCAGTCTTCTCCCTAGAGTCCTAGGCTGTGGCTTAGTGTGTCCAGGTCCGCTCCTTTCGCTCTAACAGAAGTCATTCTAGAGGCCACCCTACTCTCCTGTGACCTCACCGTGATTTATCTAGCTCTGGGATGGCTCCATGTCCAAACCTGCCTACATTCTCAGGCTCTAGGGGTTAGAACTTCCAAGGATGACTTTCGTTTGTGTTAGAGACAGAGTCGTGCTAGGTAGCCAAGGCTGGCTTTGAATTCTTAGTCCTCCTGCCTCAACCTCCTGAGATTACAGGTCCACCACTATGCTCAGCTCGGTAGGATTTTCTACTCTTAGGGACACAGTTTGACCTATAGTAGTAACTGAAGAAGGGTTGTAAGGAAGGCCAGAGCACCATACAAAGGCCTCACAGGGAAGAAGAGATAGGGACTTTTCTGGAAACAGAAAGAGAAGTAAGCTGAACATGGAGCTTCAGACCCATAACCCCTGTACTCAAGGGGTTACGAGTTTGAGGCCAGCCTGGGTTATAGAGTGAACTCAAGACCAGCCTTGGCTACATGGGAAGACCTTATATTAAAGAAAAGCAATGAGGGGAAGGGAGTGGGAGGGGAGAGGAGGGAAGGGTGAGGTAAGAGGTGAAGTGAGGCTGCTTTGAGGGTTGGGACAGATCACGAAGCATCTTGTAACCCAAATATGGGCTTAATCTAAAGGCCAGGAGTCTTCATCGTGATCTTTAAATGTCAAAATGAAACAACAAAGCCATCCTTCTGCCTTTTGGCCCTCTGCTTGCTAAAGCTCTCCAGCCCTTAGAATCTGGAAGGCATCTCAGGGAAGAGCAGAGGAGCTCAGAGACCTGAGGAAGCTTCTGGTCCCTCCCTCAGGTCACTGCTGGCATGACCTAACTAGCATGCAAGGTACTGACCCATGTCCACATCCCTGCCTCCACTTCACCAAACTACTGTTATGGTTCATGAAGAAAGTCACTGTTTGCTTATCATAAGTTCTTGGATGATACCTTCTCTTCCTCCCCTTCTTACTCCTACCCCTCTTCTTCCTCCTCCTTCTTATTCATGTTTGTTTGTTTATTTATTTATTATTTATTTATTTATTGGTGTTGGGCATTTAACCCAGGGCCTCAGGAATGTACTCAGTCAATGAACCACATTCCTTAAACAAACAAACAAACAGACAAACAAACAAACAAACAAACAAAAAACTTCTTTGAAAGAGATTCTTGTTATGTAGCTCAAGTTGACTTCAGGCTGTGATCCTCCTGCCCCAGCCTCCCAAATGATAGGATTGCAGGAATGTAGGTCTTTTTTGTTTGTTTGTTTGTTTGTTTTTTTCCTAACTGTAACCAGCTTTATTAAAGATACTTTTCATAAACAATCATGGTATTTCAGGCAGGACATGGGCAGACAATCAACAATACACAAGAACTTCCAAATTCCCTTCTTGTATAGACTACCAAAATCAGAAAGCCACTGTAAAACCCAATGAAGTCTTCATTCGATGCTTTGAAAAGGGGGAAGTAGCTTAGCGTGAGGGTTGGTTGACATCTCACATTAAGGATGTTGTTTAACAACTTTTCACAAGCCGACCCTGACTTTCAGGAAATGAACATGGCAGAATTATCAATCTGAAGATCCACAATGTTTTATAAAAGGAACCAGCGCTCTTCTGAGAACACTCAATGAAGTCACTGCAAAGTGCACATCGCCCAATAGGCTGGAAAACCAATCTTGGGGGCCAGGTTCCAACAGGTCTCTGATTTTTAAGGGAATTAAGTCTATGTTGATAGTACAGGGGGAAGAGGATATAAAAATGAATTTAGAGTTTTCCAAGACCATAAGGCATTGTTGTGCCTTGGTGGACACCTATGTCAAAACCAGGATATCTCTCCTGGAAGCCAATAGGACCCTTCCAAAATTATCAGGGAAAGAGGTTTTCTACCCTAAATCCAGCTTGGGAGATATTTTGTTACTGACACATGATCCTTCCCCCACCCAGTAATGAAGTGTTCTGTGTGCTAACAATATAGCTTAAAAAAAAAGTAAAACAAAATTCTGCACTTTAAAAAAAATTGATAAAAAATAGTATTTCAAACTGTACAGTCACCAGAGGTACACAGTTATCAAAAATGCACACATGTCACTTGGCATCTCTAGCACCTTCAGCTTTCTGAGCCTGGTCTGGTTTGGCATCTCCATTATCTGCAGGATTATTCACATCCTTGCCAGTGTCGGCTTCCCCATCCTCCCCTTGGGTACCTTCTCTCCCTTCTTCGCAGGGGCCTTTTTAGGTTTGGGCTCTGGCTTTAGAGAAGCAGGTTTAGCAGAAAGCCTTGCAGATCTTCTCTGTGGCTCGTCCTTCACCTTGGATTTGTCTCTTTTAGCATCCCCTTCAGCCTTTCTTTTGGGCACGGTGGTGGCAGGGACATCGGCGCTGAACACGGGTACACAGCGGCATGTGAGTTTGGTCCATCCTCGCTGCTTCTTCACACTGTTCCTGTTTGTTTTTTCATGTATGTCTTTAGTTAGGGTTTCATTGCTGTGAAGAGACACCATGACCAAGGCAACCCTCATAAATGAAAATGTTTAACTGGGGCTGGCTTACAGGTTCAGAGGTTCAGTCCATGGTTCTGGCATCATGGCAGGAAGCATGGCAGTGTGCAGGCAGACATGGAGCTGGAGAAGCTGAGAGTTCTACATCTTGATCCATAGGCAGTCAGGAGGACACTCTCTTCTGCACTTCGTATAGATTGAGTTTATATATGAAACCTCAAAGCCCACCTCCACAGTGACATACTTTCTCCAACAAGGCCATACCTACTCCAACAAGGCCACATCTCCTAACAGTGCCATGTTTTTTGGTCACCAAACCTATTCTAACTAGCACATGGTAGCTGGGGGCATAGCTCAGTTAGTACAGGACTTGTCTATGTGCACAACCCTGGATTCTATCCCAGCACTACATAAACCAGGCATACTGTGTATGCCACATCTCCTAACAGTGCCATGTTTTTCGGTCACCAAACCTATTCTAACTAGTATTTCTAACACTTAGGAGGTAGAAACTGGAGGATCAGAAGTTTGAAAACAGCCTCACCTACATAACAACGTCTAGGCCAGTCAGTCTCATAAAAAACAAAACCAAATAACAAACAATAGAGCTTTGTAATACTAAATGAAACAAGCCAGTTCACACTATTAATGGCAAATCTTTAATTCCAGCACTCAGGAGGCAGAGGCAGATGGATCTCTGTGAGTTCAAGGCCAGCCTGGTCTACACAGCAAGTTCCAGGACAACCAGAGCTATATAATAGAGAGACCCTGTCTCAAAACAAAACAAAACAAAACAAAAAACAACAACAAAAAAACAAAACAAACAAAAAAACAAACCAAAAACCAAAAAACAAAAAACAAACTAAAAACAAGAGAAACCCTAAAAGTAACACACACACACAGTATTTATGGAGGGGACCCCATGTTCTATAAAACCTAAAATATTACAATCTGCTTTCTTACAGAAAACACTTGCTGAGCTCCAGAAGGGACAATGATAAACAGAGGGGGCTGGGCTGGAGTCATCTGAGAGATAGAAGGAGACATTGATAAACGGGCCACTCAGACACGAAAAACATTACAAGTCTAGGAGCCTGGAAGGACAGAATTCCGAGTGTAGCCAAGATCTGGGTAAATTGAAGATGAGAGAGTGCTTTAGAATTGGCAATTAGAAAGTAGGTCACTGTGACCTTTGGCAGAGAAATTTTGAAGGAGTGTTGCTACTCAAACTTTTGAATCCCAAGGGGAAAAACACGGGGAAGGGAGGGGAGGGGAGGGGAGGGGAGGGGAGGGGAGGGGAGGGGAGGGGAGGGGAGGGGAGGGGAGGGGAGGGGAGGGGAGGAAGATGCTCATACAAAATGAGTGTGTAGTATAAGTTAATTGAAAACAGTTGCAGGCTGCCTGGTAATTAGCAGGTTTGAATGTGAAGATGGTTTGTTGAGCAAACACGTTCGGCCTTTTAGTCTAAGCTATGATCTTTTCATTTCCAATCTGTCTCCCCATGAAGACTTGGGGAGGGAGGCAATCCATCCTCCAGGTTGCCAGGTTGTCATCGAGGCAGCAAGTGCTCCCCAGAGAAGTAGTGATGTCATCAGGCCATCCAGCTGTAACCAGATCAGGCCACCCAGCTGCGACTGGTACCCAGAAGCTGCCTTTGCTGAAAGCATTGATTTCTCTTCTGGGCCCACAACATAACTCAGGCGGGACAACCTGGCATGGCTGCCTGCATTCGGCACATCTCCCTTATGGTGGGTCACCTGCTTACCTCTGCACACAGGCATGTTACTCACAACGATTAAGGCACAGTAATAAGAATAACCAGGGCATTGCACTGTCATCCTTCACAACTTCCCATTCTAGACTCCCCCACAAAAGGACTCCAAAGGTCTCTCGTCATTGTCCCAAATCTGTAGTCACCTAGGACTCCAGAAACAGCAGAACTTCACAGCATATCACTCCATTACGAGACCTCCACTTGCTTCCCTCTCAAGCAAAAGACTTCTATGACATCTTCTAGAACCAGAATTGAGACAAAGAGCCACCAGACCACACTAGACCAGGGCTGCTTAATTATGCATACCTGTTACCTTTGCCCCAATTACTTTTGTATTTAATCCTAAAGCTCATGTCAGTATGGGTAAGATGGACTTGTGGGGGATCCTCCTCATCTGGACTTCCCCATCTAGCCACATTGGTTAACTCTCTTTTCTCTGCTTTTGGGCACATTTGTTTGTTTGACATATTCGAGTATGTGGCTAAGCCTAGCTGGTGGGGCTGTTTCAGCTGTAAATTGTACCTTCAATTCCAGTAACAAGGTTTTTAGTCTCAACTTCTTTCCTATTCTCTGGATGGCATTTTAAAAAAGAAATTACATTGTGTGTGTGTGTTTGTGCACATGAGTGCATGCATGTGCACATCTGCATGTGTGTGAGAGGTCAGAGAGCAATTTTCAGGGGTCAGTTTTGCCTTTCCACTATGTGGGACTTGGGACCAAACCTGACCTCTTCCACAAATGCTTCACATAATTGAATATTTCATTTCACATAAATGGATATTTCATTTCAGACATTGTATCTCATTCTTTTTTCAACTTCCCATTTTCAATTCTTTCTTTCTTTTTTTTGTAGAATCGTTACGATGGAAGCATAGGTCACCTACAGAGCACCACTCAGGAGAATCATTTACATCCACCTCTGTGTGATCGTCATCCTAAGCAAGAGTTGGAATATTTCATCACACAACGCTCTCTGCTGTCCCCTTCTCCCTCTCTGGTCTCAGAATCACTGGTTGTGGGCTGTATCCTTTCCCTGAGGTTTCACAGAAGTGGGAGTGAGGGTGTGGCTGTTACCCGCAGTGTTTATGAGTTCGCATGTGGGCATGTTTTCATTTCTCTTAGGAGTGGAAGTGCTGGGTCATAGGACTATGTGACTTTTAAGTGACAAAGTGGCTGTTCCATTTTGTACTTAGCTCCAGAAGCTCTTCTTTTTCCTTGCTACCACTTGGTGTCGTCCAATGTAAAATTTAGCCGTCCCAGAGGCTGTGTTGTAACATCGTATTGTAATTTTTAAAACTATTATTATTATATGGGTGTTTTGTGTCTGGTGCCATGACAGGCCAGAAGAGGGCATTAGCTCCCTTAGGACTGGCATTACAGACTGTTGTGAGCCCCTACATGGGTGCTGGGAACTGAACCTGGGTCCTTGAAAGAGCAACATGTGCCCTTAACCACTAGCCTTCTCTCCAGCCCCCACACTGTAGTTTTGACCTGTCTGTGAGAAGCAGAGATATTGACTGTTTTTCATATGCTTATTGGCTAACTTCATATCTTTTGGGCAAAATGCTTGTTTAAATCTTCTTTCCAGATTTTTTTTTTTTTTTTTTTTGGTTTTTCGAGACAGGGTTTCTCTATGTAGCCCTGGCTGTCCTGGAACTCACTTTGTAGACCAGGCTGGCCTCGAACTCAGAAATCCGCCTGCCTCTGCCTCCCGAGTGCTGGGATTAAAGGCGTGCGCCACCACGCCCGGCCTTCTTTCCAGATTTTAAAAATCGAGTTTTCTTTTCTCATTGGTGACCTTCAGAGTTATGTACACGTTATACCTTCAACTCTTTTCCAACATACAAGTTAAGAGCTGAAGTTGGGCTGAGTTTTTACAGTTTGAATGTAAAGGGTCCCTCAGAAGCTCATGGACTTGAATGCTTGGTGTCCACTAGTACTGTCGTTAGGGACGTTATGAAACCTTTAGGACTTGGTGTCTTCCTGGAGGAAGTGGGTCACTAAGGGCAAGCCTTGAGCCCTTCTAGTCCAGCCCTGTTTCCTGTTCACACTCTGCTTCCTGAAAGTAGATGCAATGTCATTGGCCAGCCTTCTGCTCCTGTTCCTCCCCCTCCTCCACCACTACCCTGGATGGATTGTATCTGTCTGGAACTGTAAACCTTTTCTCCTTTTGGGGGGTGCGGGGTGGTGATGTTCAATACAGGGTTTCACTGTGTAGCCCAGGCTGTCCTGAAACTCGCTCTGGAGACCAGGCTGGCCTTGAACCCACAGAAATGCTTTTGCCTTTGGTTGCAGAGAGCTTTGACTAAAAAGGCTCACACCACCACCAGCATCAGGGTAGACTCTTTCTCCTTAAGCTGTTTTTTGTTGGATTATTGTATCACAGTAACAGGAAAGGAAACTAAGACAGGGTTTAATTTATTAATTTTTAACTTTATTGTTCGTGCCTTTTTGTCCCACAAAAGTCTTCTAAACAACCTTAAAGTGTGGAGACTCTTTAAACCTATCTTTTCTTCTACAAGCATGTGACAGTCACATGAAACCCACACTGGCCTAAAACCCACGATGCAGTCAGATGTGACCCTGACTTTCTGACCCTCCTACCTCTAGATCTAGGGTGCTGCCATTATTGGCATGTGCTACCAGGCCAGGTTAATACAGTGTAAGGGATCAAACTTGGAGCCGTGTGCACGCTGGACAAAGCACTCAACCCACTGAGCTATATCCCCAACTCCTCTTTAATAATTTTATAATTCCAGCTTCTTAAAGCTCTAAGTTTATGATTATTTCAAGTGCAATTTTGTATATGCTCTGAAGATAAAATTAAGGTTCATGCTTTCTTTGTATTGGTATCCAGTTTTCCAGCATATTATATTTGAAAAAAAAAAAAGCCTGTGCTCTTTGAATTACTGGCCCTTTTGTCAGTAGACAATTGACCATATATTTGACCCTGGCTTCTCAACTTTGTTCTATTCCTTAATTTATTTATTTCCCTTTGCACCTGCATCACACTATCTTGCTTATTTATAACTTTAAAAATTAGTGTTGAAGTTAGTCAATGTAATTTGTCAAACTTCGTTCTATTTTTTAAATTCTTGGTTCTTCCATGTCCTTTGAAAAATTCCATAGGTTTTGATTTTTTTTATTAGTTTGCATACAAAATGATGGGTTTCGTTGTGATATTTTAGAATGAGCTTGCCAATTTGCTTTAAAAGTATGCTGAGACACGGTTAGAGATCACATCAATCCACAGACCCTTCCTTCTTCAGTAAGTGACTCTCATTCAAAGGTTTCTGGCTGTTTTAACGCAGGATGGCTGCATGTCCTGAGATAGGTTTTTTTGTTTTTTATTTTTGTTTGTTTGGTTGGTTTTTGGTTTTTCGAGACAGGGTTTCTCTGTGTAGCCCTGGCTGTCCTGGAACTCACTCTGTAGACCAGGCTGGCTTCAAACTCAGAAATCCGCCTGCCTCTGCCTCCCGAGTGCTGGGATTAAAGGCGTGCGCCACCACGCCCGGCCCTGAGATAGTTTTATGATGAGTACGTACTCCTTGGAAATCTAGTTCTGGTAGATTTGTTGAGGTCTGGATTTAAAATGTACATTTTAGAAACTATTCCTGCTTATCTTCTCTAGGCATAATGTAAAACATGGGTTTGCTTTAAACAACAACAAAATCAAAACAAACAAAACCACCTTTTTGTTGTTGCAGAATAGAACCCAATTCTCGTGTGTGTGTGTGTGTGTGTGTGTGTGTGTGTGTGTGTGTGCGCGCGCGCATGTGTTGTGTTTTTCATGGACAGGTGAGGAGAACTAACTGATTTGTGCCACTTTACATGTGTGTGAAATAAAGTTATCACAACGCATTATGTCCACATCACACAGACTAGCTTGCATCTGAGGAAGTAGTTTAGGGACAGAGTGCTTGTCTACAGGAAGGGAAGACTTGGATTTAGTCCCCAGCCCAAGGGAAAACTTCCACTCGCTATAGTGTTAGCCCAGCCAGCAGAGGATTCGCCTTATGAACCTCAGTGAGATTTATGTGAGAATGACCGTGTAGAAATGACTTTTCTGTTACTGTGATAGAATACCCTGACAACAGGCAACCTAGAGGAGAAAATGGTTTATGTTGGTTTATAGTTCCAGAGCAGAGCATCATGGTGAGGAAGGCAAGCCACAGCTTCACTGAGCCAGCCTGGCAGTCGGGAAGCAGAGGGAGGGAGGGAGGGAAGGAAGGAAAGAGAGAGGGAGGGAGGGAGAACAGGAACTAAGTCCAGGCTCAAAACCTGCCACCTGTGACATACTTCCTCCATGCAGGCTCCACCTCCTAAAAGGTCCATAGCCTTCCCAGACTGCACTGCCAGCTGGGGACCAAGCAGTGTTCAGGCACAGCAGCCTTTGGGGAACATTTTATATTCAAACCACAGTCCAAAGCAACTCAGCTGCTTCCCTTTCCTGAAGCCAAACAGTAACAGATTTATGCCAAATCATCTCCACTGAAAGTGCACCACCGCATCATTGTAAAAATAGATAAATAGGTTCATGATATTCACCCCTGGTGTGCGGAGGCGTGTCTCTGTATGTCAGCATTAGAGGAGGAGAGTGTGAAGATGGCGGAAAGAGGCACTGGATGTGAGCGAGATGCATTTAAGAGAAGGTTTGGAGGAGAGGCACGGAGCGAGAGCAAGGAGGGAGGTTTCCACCTGTGGAAGATTTACCTCCTCAATCATGCAGCATCTGCCCTCTGGTTTTAAACAGCATGATTCGGTGCTGATGGGACAAATGATCTGGTCCCCCCTGCTTCCAGAAAGCAGTACTCCTCAGACTCTCCGGTGCATATGGAATGCCAGGGCATCTTACTGATACACAGATTCTGAATCATTAGGTCTGAGCCGGGCTTTAGAGTCTGCATTCCCAGAAAGCCTTCCTGAGGTCTAAAGGCTACTGGTCCATGGCAGTATTTTAAATGATAAAGCACTAAAAATGTATCTACCTGAGTGTGTGCGCAAAGCGAATTAAACCATTAGTGCTCCCTCCTCTTTCCTCTTTCTCCATCTTCCATTCTCCCCTCCAGACTGCGGCTCTTCCTCCTCCTCCTCTTCCTTCATCCCCTCAGTGGTGTTTACAACGTATGTTAGTCATCCCTCCACACTTCCTCCTCCTTCATCTTCTCTGTCTTCTGCCGAGACATTAACCCAGGGCTTTGTGCACACTGAGAACACATTTATCCCTCAGCCATCCTCTGAGCCCCAGCACCACTTCCTAAAGGAGAGATGCCCATCATTAACATCTCAGTGTGAGTTTGTTCACTGGATTCTTGCTCACTCAGTAGCCATAGGCTACAAGCAAGGGACTAGTAATGTAGCAAGGGACTAGTAATGTAGCAAGGGACTAATAATGTAGCAAGGGACTAGTAATGAAGTACTTAACCAGGAAGTTCTTCATTCAGCTGGGGTAGAGCTCACTGATACAGCTCTCACCTAGCAGGTGCAAGGCCGTGGGATCTGACACCCAGCACTGAAAAGAATAAAACAAAGAGAGGAAAAAAAAAAAAAAAAGAAAATACCATATTGCTGAGGGGAGAGGGAACCATAGCACATTAGCTAAAACTCATTGTACATCAAAGAAGTATATACCTACATGCTACGTTACATAACGAGTCATTACGTAACTCGGAAGCACAGTGTTCTAGGCATATGATAGTTCCCTTCTATTTAGATCCCAACTGTGTGATCAAGAGACTTCAGGCCTCATGAAGAAAATACAGCTGAAAGTGGGAGAATTAAGGGATTTTTTTTTTTTAATTATACACCAGCGTCTGTACTCTGCTAAGTGTGCTCGTGGCATGCTGTACACTGTCACTTAAGCTCCGCTAACAGGCTAGAGGAAGGGGGAGTCCTCATCCGTATCTTCCCCATGGGGACCCTCCCTCAAAGTCTTGGGAGTTTCTACTTCTTGACGTCATTCAGCTTGAAGGCTGCTATTCTTTTTCTGTGGCCAAACTCATTTTAAAAATTTTCCACTTGTTCTTTCAACAGACATCCATTAAGTCTCTTGTATGTCTAGTGGGGAGCTTGCTTAAGCATCTCCCTTAAGAATGAGCAGGGGAATGCCTTTCTAAGGATGTGAATGGCATGGCTGAAATGCTTTGCCTTACAAAGCACCATATCTAAGTGGTGTCACTTAGTGCCATCTCTTGTCCTTGGGACAAAAAGCCTGGGGGAAGGGGACAGCAGCTTAAGGAAGGAGCGGCTTATTCTGGCTCACAGTCTGAGAAGGTCCAGTCCTCGTGGTTGAAAGGAAGGGCGGCAGGAGCAGGTGGCTGATTGGTCCGATTGTATGTGCTGCCAGGAAACACACAGCTGAGCAGGATATTGATTGGACCAGGCTACAGAACTTCAACACCTGCCCAGAGTGACCCACTTCTAGGGAGGCTCCCCCACTTAAATATTCTGCAACCTTCCAAATCATTGCCACCAAGCTGGAACCAAGTGTTCAAGTACTTGATCCCCTGGGGGACATTTTACATTCAATCCTCAGCCTGTGGGATAGATGCTCAGTTGGACAGCAAGCACAAAGGCAGAGCAGCTGGAGCTTATGGTGATGGGGCAGGCTATTTCTTAGGGAGATTGCTCTAATCTAAGAGGGAGCAGGAAGCCAAAGCTGGGAGAAGATAGAAGAACTGGGAAAATAGATCCTGTAAGAACAAAAGAGAAGCCATAGAAAGAAGTAAAAGAAAGTAAGAAAATGTTGGGTCCATTTATTCTATGCAGACTCTGGGGTCTCTAGAGGCTGTGAGGGCTCACATTGTACCCAAACAGCCTGCTCCCCTTGAAGCCTGACATTGACGAATGGAATCATTCATTCATTCAACACTTATCTAATGTCTTCTGTCTTTCAGGCATCCTTCCAGGTTCCGGAGATGCAACAGTGAGCAAAACAGATGCCTAGCTCTCGTGGGAAGGAGACAGTAAGCCAACAGGCGGATGAGCATGTAAAAACATCAGAAGAGACCACGGCTGGTAACGAGGCAAAGTCGGAGGTTAGAGACCGTGAGACCAGCATTAATCCATACGTATAGGAGTTCCTTGGTTCTTTGCTGTTACAAAAACACTGGGTGGAAAAACAACAGTAATGGTGGGAAGGTTTGTCCTGCAGTTCAAGAAGGGACAGTCTATCGTGGCATGGAAGTCCTGGCAGAAGGAGTGTGTGGCCGTTCCCAGAGGAACAGGAAGCACAGAGACAAATGATGGCTTTTTCTGTTTTTCCTTTTTTGTTCCATCCAGGTCTCCAGCCCATGAAATGATGCCATTCACATTCAGGATGGGTCTTTCCTGATCAGTTAAGTCTCCAGAAAGGCCCTCCTAGACACACATATGGTGTGTGTCTTCTACCTGATTATAAATACAATCAAGTGATACTAAGCCATCACAATTTTCTGTTTTATATAGGACATTCAAGGATTGGTACCTCTGGTGGCAGTTATTAGAGTCCTGGAGGAAGGGAAGGAGAAGGCTTTATGTGTAGAAGCCCTGTCCGCTCCACACAGACAAACAACGTACACACTTTAAATCACAGTGACCCTGGGAGGCACAGAACTTTCTCTTACTTAGTCCTTTGAATCTACACCATTGGCGTAGCTCACGAATATTTGCATATGGCCTCCGTAGAACCTTATTAAATAAGATGCCTGCATGCCTTGTTAAAAACGTGCACCTTGTCATTGAACTCACCCCACAAACAAATTCAGATGGGATAATGCTGCCCTGTGGGATGGAAAGAGCTTTTCTGATCAAGTGATATTTCAGATGCCACCGTAAGGATTAGAGAGTCAGCGAAGGGTAGAGGGAAGGGCTGAGCAGTGTGCTCACCTTAAGGGTGTCACTCTCCCCGAGTGACATGCTCCAGCTTTGAATTTCCAAGTACCAGAGTCTTAGTGTAAACCCAAACCATCCCCCTGTCCTCTGTGAGGGATTCAGGGGTACGCATATCCTTTGTACTCACTCCCATGTTCTGGCCAGCTGTGTTCTGCATACTGATAAATATGTTATTACATGCTGATCTTTAAACGTTATATGTGTGTGTACATATGTGTGCACACACACATATTCGGGGGCAGACATTGTGTGCCATAGCATGTATGAGGAGGTCAGAAGACAGCTTTCTGGAGTTGGTTCTCTCCGAACTGAACTCAGGTTGTCAGGTTTGCCCCACAAGCCTGCTTTTACCTGGCCAGTCAGCCATTCTCAGCCTTCCCAGTGATGGGATCCTTAATACAGTTCCTTGATGGTGTGGTCACCCCAGCCATGAAATTATTTTCATTGCTACTTTGTAACTGTAATTTTGCTACTGTTATTAATTGTAATGTAACTCTATGATATGTAGGTGGTCTTAGGTGATTTCCCTGTGAAAGGAGCGACCCACAGGTTGAGAACCACTCTCACTGAATCATCTCCTTTGCCTCCCAACCTTAATTTTTGAAACAAAGTCTCTTTCTCTGACCTGTTGATAGATCTGGCTAGGCTGCTGACCAGTGAGCTACAGGGCTTTTCCCACAAGGGCTGGGGTCACCGGCACATGCTGCTGAACCCTGCAAAACAGGCTTGGGGGATATAAACTCTGTTCCTTGTGTTTTCATGGCTGTTGCTTTACAACAGCCATCCCCCCAGTCTCCTGGTCTTTAATTTCTTAAGACCTTCCCCCAGACCTGGAAAACAGCCCGGTGGCTCCTGATACTTGTCTCCTTTAGATCCTGGGTATGACTGGCGTTGTGCCCTGAGTTCTTTCTTAGTCCCTGCTTCACTGCCAGGCTTGGTTGGGCATTTATTCAGCAACATCTGGAAAGATGATTCTCCTGCTCCATGTTTTAGTTTTTGAAAATGCACACCACGCTTTCATCTCACAGCCGTACTATGATGGCCTCAAGGTTTGTTTTTTGTTTTTTTAGACCTCTGTGACAATTTGAAGAAAATATTATATAAGGACTTTTAGCTATGTGCTAGGTAGATAGAGAAGCAGAGGTGTGACTATAGGTGTACCCTGGTTTGGAAAAATAGATGCATGGAAATTTCTATAATTGGTCTCTGTATGGAGAGCTTTCGTGGTTAAAATCTCCACTGTTTTCCTTTAAATAATTTCTCCAGTGTAGTTAAAATAATCACAGATTTTTTTTCATGAAATGGAGTCCCTATCCAATGTCAACCTCCATAGAAATTCACTTACTAGATGAAGAGATGCAGTCCCACACCCTCTCTTCCACTCAGCACACACGCCAGGGCACCCTGCTCTCCTCTTCCACGTCAGGAAACTACTCGGCTGTCCTGTTGTACCTACGTGCAGTCAGCTTTCTCCCACTGTACCAAATGGCTGAGAGAATCAAACGGCTGAGAGAATCAATCCCTTTACAGAGAGAAAAGCTTTACTTGGCTCCCAGTTTGGGAGGTTTATTTCTTTTTCTTTTTAGAATATATGTGATGTGATGTGATGTGATGTGATGTGTGTGTGTGTGTGTGTGGTATTTATGCATGTGAACATTTGTTCTTATATGTGGGCTCCTGTTTGTGTGTGTGATATGTGTGTGTGTGGTGTGAGTGTGTGTGTGTGTATGTGTGTGATGTGTGTGTGTGGTGTGAGTGTGTGTATGTGTGTACATGCTCATATGTGTGTGTGTAGGCCCACGCTGCCTTTGGACGCCTTCCTCAATCACTTCTCCACCTTATCTTTTGAGACACCGAGCCCAGAGCTCACCCTCACCGATTGCACTAGGCTGGCAGGCTTCAGGAGCCACAGGAGTTTGCTAGGATGACAGGGGTGCCCTGCCACATGCCTGGCTTTTTCTGAGTGTGCTGGAGATCTGAGCTCAGGTCCTCATGCGTGTGTGGCACTTTGCAGTTGGTCTATCTCCATCTCCCCAGTCCTTCCTCGTCTTGGAGGTCCCACTCATCATGCATCGGCTCTGTGAGGCAGTGCAGTTTGTTGGCATCATGTAGCAAAATGTTCACCTCAGGACCAGAACAGGAAAGAGGGGAAGGGGGAAAGACTGGTGTGCCAATATCCTCTTAAGGGCACACCCCTGATGACTAGAAAAACCCTTTCATCAGATCCCACTTCTTAAGGGTTCCTCCATCCTCTGAATGTGCTGGGGACCAAGCCTTTAACTCCTGGGTTTTCCATACTGTAGTACCCACAGACTTGGCTTGGCCCAGACCCTGGAGCCCGCCTGGTTGCTGGCTTACTCTTGGTCCAAAAATCTGCTCCAACCACTTCCCTTTCCTTTGCTCCTGTTTCCCACAAACCCCTTCAGAAGTTGTCCATGCTAAAGTACTCATTTTCTCTTCTTTATGTCTTGACTCCATTTAGATCAAGTTATCACCTTTTACACTGCTTTTTTTTTTTAAGGACACCAACCAAATCTAGCCAAGACAGCTCAGTCATCTGCTGAGTTATCCTCACAGTGGTCCATTATTTTTTCTGCCCCGAACTCTTCATTTTTTTCAAGACAGGGTTTCTTTGTGTAGTTGCGGGTATCCTGGAACTCTGTAGACCAGGCTGGCTTTGAACTCAGAAATCCACCTGCCACTGTCTCCTCAGTGCTGGGATCAAGGGAGTGTGCCACCACGCCAGCAGAACTCCCTCTTTACTTGGCACCTTGACCATCCTTACCTGATGCTTCTCCTCTCAATTCCCGATCACTCTTCATTATTTTCTCCTTATCTCCCCAATCTTTATCCACTGGAATATTCTGGAGTTCAGTTCTTGAAGCCAAACAGAAGGGCTTTCTGTAGCATCCCATCCCATCCCAGTCCCCTCGATGTAGCAACCAAACTAAATACAGGGAGTGCAAGGCCTGGCTCTTTCCAGCTGGAAATGCCTCTCTGCGTTCATTGGGTCTTCAAATGCCCCTGTGTGCATATGTGCGTGCGTGCGTGCATGTGTGGGTGCATGTTTAAAGCATCCGCTGTACCGTGTGGCTCATCTTCTATGCAGGCTCGTTCCTTCTTCTACTTGCTTTCTGCAGCTCTGCCCCATGAGAACCTCGTAATAAACATCATGTGTTCTGAGTGCTACCACACATACCACTGCTCGGGGACCCAGCTTGTGAACTGACCTCGTTTCTATCCTCAACTCTTCGAGCACCCGTTGGCCTCAGAGCTTTAGCAATGGCTCTTCCTTGGAGCCCTGCTTTCCCATATTTACAAACTTGATCCCTTTCTTGCTTCAGGTCTCCATTCATATATCCCATGGCATTCCTTGACGGCCTTAGGCAGAGCAGCAACTGCCATCATCAACAGTACCAGTGCTCCTCCAGCTCCCTTAGCAGCTCAAACGTCCTGTACTTTTTATCCTCAGCAGATCCACAGTCCCTTGTTTTTCTCTCCTTGTACTCCAGCTTCCCAAGGGCAGAGACTTGGCTATTTTGTTTCCTGCTATTTATAGAACAGCTAGAACAGAGCCTGTTTGGTATCAAGTCAGGATGGCGATGGCGTGGCTCTGACTCGACTCTTGTCACTTGTTCACCTGCTTTATCCCTCTGGGGAACGTTCCATCCTGAGAGCCACTACTGTCTTTCCTTCTCGTTGTCAATGGCTAACAGAAGCATCTTAGGGGAGGAGGGACTCTGTTTGGGCTTATGGACTCAGTGTTCAGTCTTTTCCTCTCGCCCCACCCCCACCCCCGGGGTACTTGGATAAAACATGGTGGCAGGCAAAGGAGCTTCTTCAAGGGGGCCAGCAGGCAGAGGAAAGGGATAGGGGAGGGAGCCAGGAAACAGAGAAAATGGACAGAGGAAGGAGCTACTGAAAGGTGCAGCCCAGGGACAGGGCCCCAGTGACCTACTTCCTTCCAAAGGCCGTATGTCCTTACCCTTCAGCATCTCCCAATAATGCCATCAGACGATGAATCCACGAAGGGACTAACTCATACATTAAGTCAAAGTTATCACCAGGTCAACTGTCTCTGGAGATGTCCTTCAGATGTCTCCAAACCTAAGCTTCATTAATCCACAAAGAGTCTCTGAATATGATCAAGTTTACCATCAAAATGCACCACGTCAGCTGCTTTCTGTCTTGACCCCTAGCGTTCTTGTTGTGGACATTGATCCCAGAGGCATGGGCACACAACACTGAGCTGCATCTGTAGTCCTGATTCTATTATAGTCTCTGTCTTAGCTAGGATTTTACTGCTGTCAACAGACACTGTGACCAAAGCAAGTCTTATTTTTTTTTCTATTAGATATTTTCTTCATTGACATTTCAAATGCTATCCCGAAAGTCCCCTATACCCTCCCCCCACCCTGCTGACAGGACCCTGATATAGCTGTCTCTTGTGAGGCCATGCCAGTGCAAAACAAGTCTTATAAAGGACAACATTTATTGGGGCTGGCTTACAGGTTCAGATGTTCGGTCAATCATCATCAAGGTGGGAACATGGCCGTGTCCAGGCAGGCATGGTGCAGGCAGAACTGAGAGTTGTAGATCTTCATCTGAAGGCTGCTAGCAGAATACTGACTGTCAGGCAGCTAGGATGAGGGCCTTATAGCCCACACCTACAGTGACACACCCACTCCAACAAGACCACACCTACTCCACCAGGGCTACACCTTCTAATAGTGCCACTCCCTGTGCAGAACATATGTAAGCCAACACATCCTTCAAGGCTAAGAATCTGCTTTGAGGTTTCCTCTGTCTTTTTAGAGGTTTTAATCTGGTATCCAGACCCCAGTCCCCAAAAAGAATCCCACCTCTTGAGCTGCAGCGGCCCTTCTATTGTCCATTGTTAAAACATACCTAAGTCAAAGACGCTGCCTTCATCAACGATGTGCTATCAACACGGGATCTGTTTTTTAGCCTTCCTGAAAGCTTACATTCAAATTAGGAGCCACACCTCCATCTCTGCATCCCAGAGGGCAGTGACCCAGGGCAGGATAACCTAGGACATGAGTCCCAGCTCTGTTGCCTACCAGCAGAGCAGCATTGGCAGCTTACCCTCCATCCTCCCACCCTACACACACACACACACACACACACACACACACACAGATTCTTCTCTGGCGAAGTCGAGTTTGTGACGCTAGTCTTGAGGAGCTGCTGTGTAATAAGATGCTAAAACATAGGAACTTGGCCAGCACACGACTGTCAGCCACGGAGCTTTGCTGCACTGAAGTCCTGGAGCACCTGTCCCGTGGTGCCGTGGTGCTATATGGAGAAACACAACACCCTCAGCAGAATGCTCTGAGACCAGGCAGCTCCTGGCTCAAAAGAAACCATTTGCTGTGGACCCTTAGTACAATGTGGAGTTCCATGATAATTCCACACATATTTTAGGTAGGAAAATCACATTGTCAGCCAAGTCTGCTAGGTCCGGGAATTATCTCACATACAAACAAAACAAAACAAAACCCAACCACGGCTTCGGTTTTTTTTTGTGTGTGAGATAATTCCCAGACCTAGCCTCACTCCTATTAGGCAAGAGCTCTACTACTGAGCTGTATCTGAGACCCCCAAAGGGCAGCCTTCCTGAATAGCTCACCAAAAAAAGCTGTAGCGGATCAGTGAGCTTCTCTTTGCTACTTTTCTTTTGCCAGATCTAATGGAAACAGTTTGCTAGATCTTGCCAAACTCCCAGAAAGTTTCTCTAGGTCCCACCACTTTGCTACTGAAAAGGAAGGGAGTTGTTGCTGCAGAGGTCGGGTGTGGTATATTTAACTGAGTGCCGAAAGCAAATTCAACACAAATAACCAATGTGGGCAGATTGCACAATTCTCAAGTTATTTTTGTGATGGGCAATGTTTTTCTTTCTCATTCCGTCTTCCTGCCTCTCAAATTGGCTAATGATTCCCAACGAGTAGAAAAGCACAATGCACTTATCGCCCCGGTGGATACTGGCACCACCGGGAGACACCGTGTTGATGGATTTCCAGCATAGGAAATACGGGAAAGGCACCACTATCGGGACCTTTCCCCTGTAACTTGGAAGTAGGACATCATCAGCTCAGCGAAGTCAACACATCACACAAGAAGGCCACAGCAACTCCTGGAGCCTGAGAGAAGCAAAGCCATGTGCAGGCACATTGTGAAAGGGTACTTAATATTCTGCGTGACTGGGTTGGGAGCTCCCTCAGCCAGCCCGGTGAGCTGTCTCATGTTGGTTTGGCAAACGACCTCGGCGGAGCATGTGATGTACACACTCAGCTCCATGCAATCCACCCCTGCTGGATTCTCGACCAGCTGCATCTTTTTCTGAAATGTGGCCAGAGAGAATGTGCTAGAGTTATTGTTGATGGCTCTTTAATCCACATCGTGGAATAAACAGAATGGAGTCTGACAGGCCTGGTTTTCTTCTCAACATATGCTGCCCAGTCTAATGGATGGGGTGAAACTGTCCCTGCTTTCCCAAAAGCCAGGCAACCTTCTTCCTTGTTTTCAGCCCACGATAATTCAGCCTGCTTTTAAACTTCAGTATCTGTGTGTGTGTGTACTGCATGCTATGTTAGAAAACAATCAAAGTTAATCCACACGAAGTGTTGGTCTCTCTTACTTCACTGACTCCTCCTCAGTTCTCTTCCCCAGAGGCCACTGTCTCAGGTTCCTCCCTTGTCCTTTCTGTGGTTAGGCAGAGAAGAGAGGCTTTGAGTTCTGAATGGCATTTTTATACGTTCAGCTCGAGTGGCTGATGAAATGGCTTTTTCCAAATCACACTCTCCATGGCAACATAGCTCTGGAACACACACACACACACACACACACACACACACACACACGGACAGACATATATATTGCCCCACGCCCGTCATCCTTTGAAACGCAAAATGGAGGGGAAACAGGGCCACTGAGGAGCGAAAAGAAGGCGCACCATCGCAGTCAACCGCGGTGGTTAGTAGCTTCTCAGATGCTTCCAGACAGCTTTTTATACAGAAATAGCTCCGCGAGAGCAGCCCAGCCTACTCAGACTGCAGAACAGATAGATCCCTGGAACCTGCCTTTGTGTAACTTTCCCCTGGAGCTCAAGTCTAAACACATCTGAGCTTGGTAGGGCTGTGTGCCATTACATCAGCACACAAACAAACAGCTGAGCTCCCCGGCTCGCCTCCTTCTTTCTCCCCAGAACCAGCAGCCTTTTTAGTTTGCACCTGTTTTCCCCAACCTCAACACCACCCAGAAGTGGGAAGCCCTTCAGGTTTTCCATCATGGGGTTGAGTAAAAATCTAATTCTCACACTCTAGAGAGGAAGAATAAATACAGAGTTCTCTCTCTCTCTCTCTCTCTCTCTCTCTGTTTTGTACATTTGACAAAACTGAATTTGGAAAAATCCATTTTTGAGACCATTTTGGAACTAAGCAATGAATGAACTTGTTCTCAGTTAGAAGGTCTATTGGTCAAGGGGACAGAGGTAGCTGATAGGAGTGGCAGAGTCACTTCATAAATTGCGCTGGAAATTCCCTGGAGCTGAAGCATGAGGGAAGGTGTGGAGGAACGTTTACTTAACCCCTGCATTAGCATAGACAACGATGCATTGTGCTGGGGATTGAAGTCATGACCTTGCACAATCTAGGCAAGTGCTCTACCCCCTGCCCCTGATGCAGAAGAAAAAGCACACTCTATGCTTTAGTAAAGGGGCTGGGGAAATAGCTCAGTTGAAAAGGTGCTTGCCACACAAGCCTAAGGGCCCAAGTTCAATCCTCAGAACTCACATCTCAAAGGCCACATGTGGTAACAGGTGCTTGTATTTTCAGTGCTGGTGTGGTAGAGACGGGCGATTAGCTAGGGCTCGATGGCCATCCGGCAGAGCCTAGGACTTGCTGAGTCCTAGGTTGTGAGAGATCCTGTCTCATAAAACCAGGGTAGCTGCACCTGAGGAGCAATAGCCAAGGATGCCCTCTGGCCTTCATAGCCATGTGCACACAAGTACAACTGCACAGACAATGCAGAATTGAATTTAAAAATACCCCTCGACACATGCTTTTAATTTCAGTACTCCAGAGGCAGAGGCAGGCAGATCTCTGAGTTTGAGGCAGCCTGGTCTACAGAGTGAGTTCCAGGATAGCCAGAGCTATACAGAGAAACCCTGTCTCAAACTCCACATACTCTACCCCATCCCACCACCACCACCTCCCCCACCCCCAAAAAAGGAAAGAAAGCTAGGTTATAATATTGGAGCCAATATGGGAACACCAGAAAAGGGCTGCTTCTATCCTACAACAGACAGTCTTAGTCCTGATAAAAGAAATAGTTATTTGTATATACGTTTTGGAATACACTGGAAAGATCAAGTTCCAAGGGCATATTTCTTTGTCTTCTGGCTAGTGCCTGGAGATCCTCCATTTGTTGGGAAATATTTGAATTCTACAATCACAGAGAAAGGTATTGAAAGATCCCGACAGAATGTAAAAGGTCACAGAAGCCCTGAAATTGGTAAGATAGATGTCAGTGTTAGCAGAACTAGCTTCACTGATTTAGAAAAACAGAGGTGCACAATGCTCTGGCCACTCCTTGAACCTGTGTGTCTGCCAATGTTTTGACCATTCCTTGAACCCATGTGTGTGCCCACTGCTGAACCTCACTGCCAGGTGTTTGTGATATTGGTTGCTGGGATAGAGTCGGAAAATCTCCCCAGTAACCACAGCCGGGACCAATCCGGAGTTGCTACACCTGCACCAGACTCTTTCCTTGTATCCCTCCCATACCCACTTCTTGAGAATAGACATTGTTTAGATCTGGAAATCCCCTACTCTTCCCTTCTCCTCCCCCCCCCCCGAGGGCCTATAAAAACAGGGACCCCTTTCCCCTCGAGGTCGACTCCTCTACCCCTGCGTGGGATATGAGTCGTCCCCAGAACTCTGGCTTTTCCCGAATAAAGCCTCATGTGGTTTGCATCAAGCTCGTGAGGTCTTCGGTGTCCGCTATTGTCCGGAGGCCTGAGCGAGGGGCTCCTCTCAGAGTCTTTCAGTATAATATGCAAATTTCTGTGAGAAGTACTGTACCCATGGTGCTCATGTCCACAGCACTTAGGTGAGAGCAAAGTCTTACACCCTCACTAGACGTGACAGTAGATGGCTTCCTTTAGTCTCTGTGGGGCTGCCCCATCCCCATCCCCACCGCTGCCCCAGTGCCCCTTGCCTCTGTGCGCTTATCTATGCTCTAGTAGGTGGGTACCTTTCCTCTCTCATAACCAGATGCTGTGTGGCCTTTCTAAGGCCAGATGAGGAAAAGCGGTATTGTGTCTGCTCCGGCCTCTTAGAATGCTTGTTCTGAAGAAATTCAAGTGGCACATCCCAAAACAAAGACAAAAACGGGGATAGGGAGGTGGCTCACTCCATAGGGAGTGAGCGCCTGTGGCACACAAATGTAAAGGCCCGAGTTCAAGCTGAAAACCCACATAAAAACTGGGTGCAGCCGGGCGTGGTGGCCCATGCCTTTAATCCCAGCACTGGGGAGGCAGAGGCAGGCGGATTTCTGAGTTCAAGGCCAGCCTGGTCTACAATGTGAGTTCCAGGACAGCCAGGGCTATACAGAGAAACCCTGTCTCAAAAAACAAAGCAAAACAAAAACAAAAACAAACAAACAAACAAAAAAACCTGGGTGCATACACCTGTGATCCCAGGGCAGGGGAACCAGAGACAGGGTGACTCCATGGAGCTTGGTAGTCAGCCAGTCTGGCCAATAGGTGAGCACCAGGTTCAGTGAGAGACTGTTTCAAAACGTAAGGTGGAAAGGGATAGAGGAAGATACACAACATTGATCTTTGATCTCTATACCCATGTGCTTCAAGTATGCAAGCATCTATGCACGCACGCGCGCACACACACACACACACACACACTCCTCTTGAGATGGCAATGTTGTAAGAAATCCCAGGCTGTCATGTGGCATGGTTTTGTTGGGAAATAGATGCTTGGTCAACCCTTAGCTATCACACGTCACATATTTGAATGAAGACATCTTGGATGATCAGCTCAATAGTCTGTATGGTTCTGGTCTCAACCAACAAATGTAAGGGGGACTCGAAGTGAAAACTGCCTAGCTAGGCCCAACCAGCCCAGAGAAGCATCAGAAACAGTACAAAGTTGCAATTCTAAGCCACTGGACTTTGGGGTGCGTTGTTGCATAGCAACGGGGTTGACGAAACAGTCTTCACATTTCCTGGGCAATGTTTTGGATCTTACTGTCCACTCCCCAACATTTATTTCATTCCTTCTTTGCTGTGCATTGTGGGGAATTAACCCCAGGTTCCCAGGATCCCTGCTTAATCTATGTGTTCATTGCTATCCAAGTGTGGTCTGATGGCACCAACATCACTTCAGAACTTGTTAGAAAAAAAAAAACACATTCTCAGGCTTTCTCTGGACCAAATGACTCAGGCTCTGGAGCTAGGGCTCTCATTCGTGTTTAACAAGCCTTTTGAGGCAGGCAGAGGGATGGAGCTCAGTTAGTAGATGCTCGCCTGACACACAGGAAACCCTGGGTTCAATCTGCAGCCTGCCACAAACTAGATGTGGTCATGTTTGCCTGTAATCCAAGTCCTCTGGAGGAACAACAATTCAAGGACATTTTTGGCAACAAGTGACTTTGAAGGCAGTCTAGGCTAGACCCTGTCTCAAAAGGGTCCTTTGAGGGATTCTCGTATGTGTTCAAGCTTTGGACTGTTCTCTACCAGTCATGGTAATCTTGTCCCTCCTGGCTTGTGACTGGCTTAAGAACCCAGGCCCAAGCCAATCAGCACATAGCATTCCTTGGTGATAGTAATTTCTTGTGGCTGAAGGAACTGCTCTTTTTCTGAGGTAGGTGTTCCCATATGAAGGGAGCCAGCTGGAATATGGTACCGATAGTGATGGACAGAAAGCAGAGATTTGGAGAGGACACAGGTATTCAACCAGCCCATTCCACCTTTAAATTTTGTATTTTTGGGTCAAATTTATTTTGTCATCTGTTGAGTTACACAAAGCCACTAGTGCACCTCCAGGTACAATGAGGTTCCCATGTTGTATTTTACAGAGGGAGATTAAGAAATTTGCACTAGCCAGTTAGGAAATGAATTGGTAGGACCTGAACCCAGGGCTCTGTCGTCAGAGCCCATCTTCAGGTTAAAGCTGGAAAGGAGAGATGAATTTCACTTTCTTAATGGGTTAGGGTACTGAGAAGACACGAAGGCAGTGAGTATCCAACCAAAGAAGCAATATCATGGAATGAAGAAATGATCCCCGGAGGAGGGAGGGTACATGGAACAAATGCCCTTTGCCTGATACTGTCCAGAGCCTGTGCTGGTACTCGGGTCCTTAAATCAAATGATGTTCGTTCTCTTCTTTCACGCAAACAGACTGACATAATATGTTGTTTTGCAAGACCCACAGGAGAAGAGCATAAAGCGGTGTTCCTTGGACAGGCAGGCAGCCTGGTCCAAGTGCATCTCTAAACCATAACCGCCCACACCCAAAGGCAGTGTGTAAGACAAAAAAGCAGTTTAGAAGATTCCCATTAGCAAGGATAAAAGGTAAGAGCCTCAGACCTTGTCTCCACAACACATATAGCATGGCATAAATTGTGTGTCTTACAGTCTGCGGGGGCGGGGGTCCCTATGCCATGTGCCTCTCTCCGGGGATGACCACATCTGAGGGAGGCTTATGCCTTGTGTTCACTCCTCTGTCATCTGCATTGCGGGTTAGCTCTCACCCACTCCCACCACACTCCTGCTTTCTCTGGCGTCCCTTCAGAGCTCTGGAGCTAATTTTAACCTGTAAGCTGAGTCTCAAAGCAAAGACGTCCTAGAGCTCCGGGTGGCTTGAAACTAAAGGAAACAGGCCATAAAGTGTTCCGAGAGATAAGGCAAGCCAGGAGATAACCGTTTTCCTCTCTGACCATTGAGCAGAACTTGACAATAAGGGCAGATCATCTTTGGTAAATGTCTTGTCATGGGACAGCAGGCATTCACTGAGGCATTATGGAGCATTATTTTGGAAGGGAGCTGGTTAAAAAAAAAAGTGCTATGTTGTTTCTAGGCTTGGGGCCATGTGCATATATACTAATATACTCAAGGGAAGGTGGGTTAACAGCAGTTTTTTTATGGGGAGGAACTCGGAGAAGAATGGGATGGACCAGGAAGCTTCCTAGAAGTGTGATTCGTGCAAGAGTGACTGGCAGTTCAGGGAACTGTCGGGAATACAAAGTTCCCCCATTTGCTAACGGCTGTTCTCTGTGTTTGTTTTTGATACAGAGAACCACTATGGGCCAGATGAAAGGGACCCATCTCTACCCAGGGCACTGAGCACTGTTTAAGCACTCTTAAAGTCGGTTAATACTAACGATCAGCCCTCATTGTAAGCACTCCCTCTGATGTTCATTTTCCAGTAAATAAGCAAAGATGTTGGGGGATGGGCGATCTGACTTCCTAATTGGCAGCTGTTGGACTCTCCTTTGTTGCCCTGGCCGCCTTGAGCAAAAGGACTGTCAATCAAAAGCCAGCTGGACTACACTTAATGCCAACACTGGCTGTGTCGAATACTCCACAGGCGCTTTGAGGGGACAACGCTCCGACTGCAGCTGGCTGTTCCTGCACCTGAAGGGGTGGCCTCGGCCAGTGCTGTTCAAACAGACAGCAACTGGACTGTTTGGTATCACAAGCCTCAGTGAACTCAGGTTACCCTATAACCACTTCCAACCTAAGCCAGAGGGGGAGTGCCGTGGAGAGAGATGCGGCTGTGACTAGGGCTAAAGAGACAGGGCTCTGATTGGTGCAAACACAAACCTCCATTTGCATGTGGTTTGCTCTGATTGGCGCAAGCTCCCCTCCCTCCTCTAGCTACAGAAGCAGGCAATTTAGTAAGCAGCCCGGCAGAAGTACCTTCTTGTACTGCCTTCCCGTGTAGCAATGTTATGCCCAATAAAAGGCTTCTCTTGAGTGATCTTCTCTTGCTTTTTTAATAGCGTGGGCTGAGCTGATGACACGAGGAAAGGAGCAGGAGAGATAGTGAAGCAACTGGAGGGTAGGTGACTGCTTGGGCCAAGCTGTAAGTGGCAACTGGAGGGTAGGTGACTGCTTGGGCCAAGCAGTAAGTGGCTACTTGGCAGCTGGGGGCTACAAAGCTACAGAGTTAGAGAAAAGGGAATGCCGGCCCTAGCGACTGGAAGAGTTCTAGAGAGCTGTCAAGGTATTTGGACCAAAAGATCTCTAACACCCCAACCCCAGGAGCTAGAACATACTGGCCACTGTCAGCATGAGGAAATCCTGATGCCTGCTACAGTCAGTAGTTGCTAAAGACTCGGGAATCCTGACTTCCTAAGAATAGAAACACAGTGGCACTTGCCTTTAATCCTATCCCCCTCCCCGAGTAGGTGGAGCAGGTTACGTGCAGCATGGAAGGTTAAGTGAAATAATAACCCTATTTCCTCCATCGGGATCGTAATGCCTTTAGCCTGGCAGTGGTGGCTCACACCTTTAATCCCAACATTTGGGAGGCAGAGACAGGCAGATATCCGAGTTTGAGGCCAGCCTGCTCTACAAAGTGAGTTCAGGGAGCTGCCAGGGCTACACAGAGAAACAGAAACTCTGCCTCTGAAAACCAAACTAAACCAAACCAAAAACCCAACAAGAACAACAAAACAAAACAATCCAAAACAACAACAACAACAACATCACCACCACCACCACCACCACCACCACCACCAGAAAACCCAGTAACATCAAGGATCAAGTTACCCAAGGCCTCCAAGGAGCTATTAACACTAGTGGGACACTGCTGGCTGCTGATTGGATGGTCTTGAATACAAACACTGTTGAGAACAGCTAGCCTCCTACCTACCCACAATTGGTCTTCTGGTTTTGTTTGTCTTGCACTCTGAATGACATTGCTCTCAAGCTTAAAAATAAAATAAAGCCCCCAGGAAGTGGAAGGTTTTGTGGTGTGGTATGACGCAGACTCGGGTGGTATTTTGCTGAGGCAAGCCCATGCTAGCTGTTGCTCTTGCAGAGGACCGGGGTTTGATTCCCAGCACCCACACAGCAGCTTACAACCATTTGTAACTCTAGTTTCCGGGGGATTGGGTGACTTCTTCTGGCCTCCAAGGGCAGTAGGCAGGCACATACATAAAACGGATAGGACACTCATCATACATGTAAACCAAACTGGGAAAAAAAAAAAAAGATAAGCAAGTAAGCAAGCAGAAACAGGTTGCTTTCTGAAGTTGTATATTATTTTTATGTTTTGGGGGCGGGGTCTCACTGTGCAATCCTGGCTGGCCTAGAGCTTTCTGTGTAGATTAGGCTGGTCTGAAACCCATAGAGATCTGCCTGCGTCTGCCTGCCAAGTGCTGAGATTAAAGGAGCTGAACTACCATGCCAGGTATTATAGCAACTTTCTGTCAGATTAAAAAACAAATCTGAGGCTCTGATTCACTTGGGGAAGACTGAGGACAGGTGGTTCCTATTCCCATGGACTCAGTGGGAAGCTGATGGCAGGGAAGACAGACTCTGTGCAAATGAAACAGAACCTAGGTGTGCTGCGAATGCCCGCAGAAACCTGGTTCCGGCTTTCCAGGGATCTTTTATTTATGCTGAGGGTGGTCCACAAGGCTGAGTAAGAAATGACGAGACACATGAACAATGATGTCACAAAGAAGACAACAGAATCAAACAGCAGGCCTAAGCTCAGATGACTCTAAGGCCTGAACAGACAGTTCCATGCTTAGAGCAACCCCTTTGTACTTTAAGAGTGTTGCCACTTCCCTTGGGACATGATTGGGCGTATTCCTGCCCTCTCCCACTCCCTGACACAGCCTGGTTTGTACTCTAGCTGTTCAAGGGAGCAGCTTATTTAGTAGGCTACCACACTGTTCTCAGTCTGTCTATCTTGGTAACCTAAATGGTAGCTCTGGAGCCTGTGAAGGGAAATGCGTTCATCTGGGCACTTGCGCAAATATAATTACCATCACCAGTGAATGCTTTCAGCAATTGCACACAGACTGTGCAATGGTTTCTAGGCACGCTTGGGGTTTGACTGTTTACAGAACATTTTCCTGCTTGGCTTCATTTGCTTCTCACCCAGCGTGGTATCTCTTTTCTGGCACCACTTCTAAGCTAGGTGCTTGGGGCAGGGGAGTTTTCTGTGCCTTGGTGTCCTCACCTGGAACCTAGAGATGACTCCGGGGCATACTTCCCCTTGGGTGTGATGGCCGCGGTGAACAGGTGGATGTCAGGACTGGACCAGGAACACAGAGAGGGCCTCCAATCTCCCATATTCTTAGCATCACCAGCATCATTAATTAGAATGTAGAGAACTGAGGTGTTGGTCTCCTCCCCAAACTTACATTGAAACTTGAGTCTCTGATGACTCTGGGAGGCGGGGCTCTGCAAAGTAATTAGGTCATCAGGGTGGGCTCCTCCGACTAGATTAGTACTTTAGTAAGAGACTGAGATTCCTTCCTTCTGTGTCCCTGCAGGGTGGGGGCTCAGCAAGAACATAGATCCACAAGGACAGGGATGGTGGGCACACAGGCGCATCTCTCCACACGTGGCCAGTGAAGTAAGGCCACTGCTCCCTCCTCCCTCTAAGCAGAAGGGAATCCTACCCAAGCACCAAGCTCTCTGGTTAAAATACCACACCAAAGGTGAGGATATATCACCATCCGACGTTTTGAGAAATACCCAAATGCATGTGACCTCACTCTCTCCCTCTATAAGCATCTCCCTCTACAATCTAAGTAAATTCAGAATTATGGCAAGCTTTTAAAAAACTAGTCATATAATTTTGAAAAATAATTTTGAGAAAAAAAAATCAAGAACTAGGGTACAGCAGATGGCTCAGGGGTTAGGAGCATTTCCTGCTTTTTCAGAAGACCTGGGCTTGGTTTTAGCATCCACATGGTGGCTCTCAATTGTTTGTAACTCCAGCTCTCCTCTTCTGACCCCCATCAGTACTGCACACTGATATTGTACATATATGCAGGCAAAACTGAAATCAACCACAGAAAATAAAAATAAATCTTGAAATAAAGTCATTGAAGAGCTAGTAAAAACACTGTTGAAACAATAAAGTAAGCCCCCCCCCCCCGCCACGCTGTTGGTGTTAAAAGGGACACTTCTGAAGTGTTTGTGACCACTAAGGGATGGCCACTTCATGCAGATTGTGCAGCTTCCCATGGTGTGCAGTTAGTTTTGTTTTTGTGACATTGTAACCAGTACTGTTTCCCCAACCTAACAACCATCTTCATTAGCCATGTCAGACTTGCCTGATTCCTACCAAAGAGGCTGAATATGCTTATTAGGGCTTCACTTTTGACTGTGTACTCAGTCCTGGTCTGTGACACTTACGGCGATGAAAAGCCACTCCCCCTTTTATTTTAAATCCTGTCATCTTGAGATATGACACTTGGAGTTGGGGCAGCCCTCTTGTGATCAGAAAACCTTCAGCTTGAAGCTGAAAGCTAACACAGAGGGAAGTAAGACTGGGAAGATGAAGGGTTCCCTGACAAGAGTTTTCATGGGAAGAGGCAACACACACGCATCTACTTACTACGGATAGAGAACCCATGACACACCAAAGTACAAATAGTACCAAAGTCCAACTTGGTGAATCAGTGAGTTTTATTGGTGTTACTTACTGCAATATGGGTAACTTTCAGGTGCAGAAATGACTCAAAGACAGCTGCATCACTAAGTTCACCCCAGCATCCGTGACAGCTCACAAAGATGGGAACCCACAGCCCACTGCACAGCCTGCAGGCTTCTCAACAGAGAATGTCCTTTCTAGGTGACTCAGTTGGTCTAAACTGTGGCTGGACACCAGCTCAACTGGTTCCTGCTTGTTCCAGAGCAGCTGATCTGGTCTGAGTATCTTTGCAGCTTGGCTCATCTGAGTGACTCTCAGCCATCTTTATTGTTTCCTCTCGGGGAGGGAGGGGCTTAGTGAATCTGCTCAGTTTTGGAGGCTTCCTGAAGTTACTTTGAGTTCTTTACCTTTTGTCTTAAGGAACATTCCTGTAGGATAGAATGTTTCAATCTAGGAGGAAACTGTTATACAACAGTGCTCCTTGTTGGTTCCACTGAGCAGAGGACCACTGATTTCCATACTAAACAACACAAATCACATTAAATAACAAAAGCCATTAGGTATAGGGTTTTGTTTGTTTGTTTGTTTTGTTTTGTTTTTGTGAATAATTGAACACATATACTGATAGAAATGTTTACCAAAAAAAAAGCCCTCTTGGGTTGGAGAGATGCCTCAGCGGTTAAGAGCACTGACTGCTCTTCCAGAGGTCCTGGGTTCAATTCCCAGCAACCACATGGTGGCTCATAACCATCTGTAATGGGATCCAACACCTTCTTCTGGTGTGTCTGAAGACAGCAACAGTGTAGAGAGAAACTGTTACATTGTCTCTCCAGGAGATTCATGGTACTCCTAACAAAAGTAAGGGTAATAAAAAAATACTGGGGCCGGGCATGGTGGCGCAAGCCTTTAATCCCAGCACTTGGGAGGCAGAGGCAGGTTCGAGTTCGAGGCCAGCCTGGTCTACAAAGTGAGTTCCAGGACAGCCGGAGCTATACAGAGAAACCCTGTCTCAAAAAACAAACAAACAAACAACAACAACAACAAAACTGGGATAGGCAAAGACTTCAAGGCAGGCAAGAGAGCTCCAGTGGATAAAGGCGATTGTTTGCCAAACCTAACAACTGGAGTTGTGTGGGGGTCTGGGGGTGGACACAAGGTACAAGGAAAGAACTAACTCCTCTAAATTGTCCGGACGTTCACACGTGTGCCTCAGCACGCATGCCTACACACACACAAATGACAAAGAGAGGAAAATTCTGACGTCCATGCTGGAAGGGAGGTGACACCAAGCCAGCAGCTGTGTCTTCTCCTGGGAGTATTGGCATTGGGGGCGGGGGGGTGGTGTGAGGGGGCTGGGGATGGTGAGTGAGCTTTGACAAAGGGCACTTGGAGCAGAAATGATGCACAGGGTTGGACCTGCAACCAAACCCAGCTTCCTGGGCTTTAATACTAAGCTGACCTGAAATTACAGAAACACCAGCAGGTGATTGGGGTTTAATGATACATCCGAGCGCACGCACTGAGGGGAAAAAAAAGTTTGGTTTCAAGTCAGGGGCTGATTATCACTATATGCTGCGCAGACACTTAAGCTTTAAAACAGCCTAAAAATGGTGGTGCTAGGGGGACAGTTCAGTGAAGTGCTTGCTGCACAAACAGGAGGACTAAGTTCAGGTTCCTAGCATGCACACCAGAAAGCCAGGCATGGTGGAAAAGTGCCTGTGACCCCAGCCTTAGAGAAGTGGAGACAGGAGGATTCCTGGGGTTTGCTGTCCAGACAGTAGTTGAATCTCACTGAGCCTCAGCGGCAGTAAAAGACCCTGTTTTTAAAAAACTAGAGTGCTGTGAAGGAGGATACCCAGTGTTCATCACTGGCTCCCACATGTGCATGCCGCATGCACACACAGGGATGTGTACATACACGCACACTTACCTGCATATTTGTGCACCATGTAAGATAGAATACCCTTGGCTCTCACTGAGCAATGCTGATGCTGGTGGTAGCAGGCAGCCTAGCCCATCTCCTGGGCCCCTTGATTCATGACCTCATGGCTCCGAAACAGGGACCTTCTATGGAAACGGCAGTGCTGAGGGAGACCCGTGTCTGGCAGGATAGCCATCAGGGACGCTGGAAATCCGTGTTTAGAAAATACCTTCCTTTCAAACTCTTGGAAAAATCCAAGTCCCCAGCCAATGGTTTTGATTTGCTAGTGATGGTGAATGGGGCTGGGCAAGATGAGGCAGTCCACAGCAAAATATAAAACAGTGCCCAGTGATACTAAGCCAGATCCAAGAAGTGCTCAGGGCTTCAGCCTGCCCCACCCACTGGCCGTTCATCTTTGAGGGACCGTAGCTTGCTCTTAAACCAGTTTCTTCTTTCTTTGGAACAGGGCATTACCCTGTAACCCTCAATCTCATGGTAGTCCCTCACCTCAGTTTCCTAAGTGCTGGGAGGACTGCAGGTGTGAGGTCCCAGGCAAGTACCTAAACAAACAAACAAAAAACCAAAAAAAGCCCCCAAAACCTGGCAACACCTGGCGGCATCTAGTTTCTTTGTCTTAACTCTGGTGAAAGATTTCTGGTTGGAGAAGCTGAGTCTTGTTTGACAAGATGTTTCCTGGCTGTCCTGACCTTCTATTTCCTGACCTCCCCAAAGCCCTCCCTGTGAAAGCCTCCAGGGCAGCCATTCCTGGCTCAAGGTCAGTCCCACCCAGGAGGGACATTTCTCAGGTAGAGAATTTGCTGGCTGCTCCCCAGTCCCAGGGCTAACTTCAGCACCACTGTGGCCTTTCAGAAGGGACTCTCTGGTCACCAGGACTGCCCACAGAAGGTACTCAGTGCTGTACTAGTAGGTCTGAGATGAGTCTGTCCACGGGGACAAGGTGAGGTACAGAGGAAAGAACTCTTGATGTCCCTAGACTCCTGCGTTTCCCTAACTCTGCTAACTTACCCCTTCATAGTAACTGAACCTTTTCTCCTCACACAGGGACTTAAAACACTGTACACACAGATTAAGAAAGAAAATTCTTTCAAGTAAAATTTATTTTGAAAATCAGACATTCATTTTCAAATATATTTTCTCTGTAAATACAATTTTTTTTAGGTATTAAATTTATTTGTCATTTACCGGAGGCAGTAGAATGGTATCATTTTACAATGGGTAGAATTAACAGTTTCAATACGGTTGTTCAAGATAGAAGGTATAGTCTAGTTTCATACATTCATCCTGAACCACAGGGAAGGTGCATTAGCCACACAGACACAAATCTGTTACCTTAGATAATAAAATAGATTCACTCTATACAATGATAAAAATACAACTGCATACTTGCTGAAGCTATCAAAGGATTATAAAATTATCTGGATTATCACTGAAGGAATGTTAAGTACAAATCTGTAAAAAGCTATTTCCTGTATACAATTTCAACCGGGCTAAACATTCTCAAAGATCTTACATACATATAGAATAAATTATTCCTGGTTAACCCGCTTTTATTCCTTAGAGCCATAAAAGCTGTAACAACTTGGTCACCTTGAAGTCCCAAGTTCTCTAGGGTAGGCTCTGCCAGTCCTGGCTCACAGCACACAGGGCTGGGGAAGCAAAGTACTTGCTGTATCAGCTTGGGAAGGAGGGACAAGGAAAATCGAGGGAAGATGGTACCAAGGCACAGCACAGGCCCACCCAGGCCAGCCTTGCTGCCCCCAGAATCTTGGTGCTTAAAGCGTTCGGAGACAGACTCCAGCAAGACACCCGCCTCGAGTCAGGCCTTTCTTCTTGACTGTGACTTTCTAACTGACTTGCTTGGCATACTTGAAGGGAAAATTGTGTTGCCAGATACTAAGCAAGAAAAGCAGCCAGGAGACAAAGCAATACCGAAAATCAAAGCAAGTGTCTCCAGTAAAGAGCCCCAAAGGGGTTTAGCAAAAGTATGTAGGCAAGGAGTGAAACTGGGCTTAAGGCTCTTTTTAAAAAACCAGAGGGAGCCTGCCTTGCTAATGCTTGTAATCCCAGCACTTGGGAGGCTGAGGCAGGATAACAGAACATTCGTGCCAATGGGTTTGATCCCCAGCAAGTACCACAAGAAAAAAAAGAGGGGACAGAAAACACAGTGCCTAGCAGGAAGGCAGAGGAACACTTTAGGTATGATGACAGTGAAGGAAGTCCCACCCACTGAACTCTTACACCATGCAGCTACTGCAAAGGTCCCCACAGGCTGGACTCAAGGCTGCTGCCTGGAAACCTGCCAGGCCCCTCCTAAGAGCTCCGCAGCTTCAGCGAGGTTCAGTACAGTGTCTGGTCACACTATCCTCACCATTCATGTATGTCTATGGCAGCGACAGGGGGACATATACACTTATAGATCAATGCTTTCCAACTTTATTAGGAAATAAAGGGGACAGAGTCTTAGACTCTCTTAAACTTCAGATACGCACACCACCCACACCCTCAGTGACAACATTTTCTAAGGCCAAACACGATTAGGGTGCTACAAAGAATGCTAGAGCGAAATCATACACAGCCTGCTGTGGTGTAGATCACTTCAAGCAGACATAAGGATGTGTTTCTTAAAGAATACTTAGCAGGACACGGTGAAAGGTATCCCCTATTTTTAACTACCCAGGTTAGCCCTTATTGTAAAACATAACTGCACACGGCGCTCTTTCCTCCCGGAGTTGGTCTTTATTAAGAGCACGTGGGCTTTGAGCCCTTTCCCTGACATCAAGCAGTTAACTGTGCTTAAGACTTTTGTTTTTTTTTGTCTTCTTGGAAAGGATAAACTTCTGTTTCACCGTGATACTGTTCTAATACAAAAGCACTCGATTTCCATAATATGTGGGGCTCAGAATCTTTTTACGCAAATGTTTTCTAATGAGGCAAGAACTTAATGGTTTCTCAAACTTGGAAATTACAGCCAAGGAACAAAAGGTAGCTTTTATTTTTAGCAGTGTGGTTGGAACAGTGACAAGGGCTGATTTATTCCACCAATCCGATGGCGCGGTCTCTTGTGGTTTCTGCACTATGTGCACCAGCTTGTGCATTTGTGCCTGTGTGGGGCAAGCCAGGAAGGGTCCCCGAGTGTCACTGCTTCCCAAATGCTCACTCTCATCCGAGTGCCAGCAATTTAAAGAGGAAAAGAGAACGCACTTCTCCAAAATAAGTGCAGCTGCACCAGGACCTATCTGTTTCCAAGGGAGAGCTGAGGCGGCTGTGGGGGTGTCTGCTACCACAGAAGAAGTCAATGCAGAGGAGGCCACTGCCAAGCACGGGGGCTCTCTCACTGGGCAAGCGACAACCTGAGCTGCTCACATGGAAAGGTGTACTCATTCTAAAAGCAGTGCACACTGTCTAGATATCCCATAGGAGCGAAGTGCCGCTTGTCATCTTAGGCAAAGCAGGTGGACACCAGCAGGAAGTTCACTCTAAACCACACACTGAAGCAGGGTTTCATTCCAAGAATTACAAGATTTCTAGGTAGGTAATGCCAGGAGTGTGGTGTTAGACTCCCACATCATGAAGCGAAGGAAGAGGAAGAAGAGGGAGAGGGAAGGCTAGCATTCGGAAAGGTAGAGGCTGGGCATGGTGGTGTTGAAGCCGGATGGTGAGTTCAAAGCCAACCTGGCCTACAAAGCAAGACCTTGTCTCAAAACCAGAAACGCAGGCATGGCAGCAGTAAGAGAACTTGTGCTAAAGTCACAAAGTTTCATTAGGTACCCAGACTTCCAGTTGCAAGGCACATTAACAATGTTACAAAGACAATGAGAACTCAGAGACAAAGGCCCCTAAAGTGTGGCGAGTCCTGCATCATTAACACTGCAGCTGCTGCAGCAGAGGCAAGACTGCGTGGGGAGGGGCTGCTGGTCAGGCACAGAAGGGCTGCTTATCTGGGCTGATTCCAATGATTCTTCAGACTTAAAGCTACCTTGTTTTCCAAATGCCTTCCCACGTTCTCCACCTTACAAACTACTTAAAGCTGTAGAGAATACAGTATTTATTTTTTGTCAAATACTGCAGGTTTGCCTGAAAAGAGTCTTGAAAGTGTGGCTCATCCACACGGCTCAGCCAAAAAGCCAACTAAACAGAGATGCTCCGGAGAACGATCACAGAAATCCCGATTTTCTTCACCTTGGTTACGGATCCACAGTTTGCACAGAAATAAATAATATGCATGAAGTCAAATTAGGATTAAAACTTGAAACAAGAATAAAAAAGGGGGGAGTTGGGTGGGTGGGATAACAATCTGGTACTCTTATGGCAAAACAACGAAAATTTCTTTAAATAGACACTTTATTATATCCACAGGCGATAAAATCCCAGAGCTACTGTTAGGCACGTAAACACAGACCCTGTAAGAAAGAACAACGGAGAACACTGTTAGCCCCTGAAGGGGGTTTCTTTTTGTACTGTGTCAGGTGTCAGAAGGCACTTAGAGGGCAAGCGAGAAGGGATGCTGGCTACTGAGTAAGGATGCTGGCTACTGAGTAAGGATGCCGCTCTTCCATTCTCAGGCCAGTCAGGAACCTGGAAACTGCATACTGACGAAAGTATTCCTTCTTTGGCTTAAAAATTACAAAAGCAAAAACAGCGTCTCTATAAGATTGCCCTGTGGCTGGAGAGATGGCTCCGTAACTGTGAGCTGAGTATGAATCCCCAGAACCCCTGTGAGAAGCTGCACACATAAGCCAGAAATGCTGGCTCTGCTCTGTGTGTATGGGTGGGGGGCAGAGGGCAGATACAGGATTGCAGGCGTCAGTCAGCCTTTCTCCGGATTCAGGGAGAGACCCTGCAAAACACAGCAAGGAAGCCATGTCACCCTCCTGCCTCTGCAGGTGCACACACAGGTCCCCCTAAAGTGTCACCAATGAAGGACGATGAACACAGGCTTTCCATTCTAATTCTATGCTATTTCCTGTACGTCTTCACTGGAATCCCTAAACCATAGAGAAAGGACAGCATCTTCACAAAGGTAAGGTCCCATCAGTTATAAAGTACAATGATGTCTTAAGTACTAAGGAAGAGAACTGCAAGGTAAAGGAGGCCCGAGCACTGGTAACCGCAGGGTGTGCTGACAAGACCGTGAGAGCAGGAGAAACGTCGGCCAATGCCACGTGCAGCCTGCCTCCGCGTGCTCAAGGACAATGACCACGTTCTTTTCAACTGTTTGGAATACTTGGATGTGAAGCGCCTTACCTGCTAAGTATTTGATTGTGTCAAGCTTGTGTGCCTCCAGCATTGTCTTGAGGCCAGCCACCTCCGTCTCTATCTTCCGGTCTGTCTGAGTCAGGGCTCTGTCTTGCTGGGCATGCTTTTAAAGCAAAGAGGTTGAGAACATTAGAGTCTTGTGGGTACCGCTGGGGTCCCTGGTGCTCCGACTCAGAGCTCTTTCTCAGTGCGGAGTGGTCCTGGTTTGAGAACTGGAGCTGGGACTCAGTCTTGGCTCTGATGTCCTCAGGTCACAGTGTACTGCCCAGGGCCCTTAATGTCCCCTGTCTCAGTTTTGTTCTGTTTGGAAAAAGGGGGTTAAAAATGAAACAAACCAACAGCCCATCACTGGTCTTGCCCTGTAAGAGCTACCCAGAGACTCAAGGGTAATGACCTACATGTAAAAGGTTTTGAGAACCAGAGACTGCTTAAGCTGCTGTGGCATTAGGAGGCCAGACTGGCCTTGATGGGACTGATGTGTGGTCCCTGGCTAGCCCCTGAAGGGGATGGTGGACTCAAAAGTTCTGCCGATAAATGAACACAGCCTTAGATCTGACAGCGACAGTGCTGTCTTGATACAAATTCTAGTCACATCATTCCAGGCTGTCTTCTTTCACAGGTCAGACGTCAAGTATTTTATTAACATGAGGCACAGCTACCAGGGACTGATTTATGTCCTTCTCCAAACATAAGACTACTCCAGGCAGCACATCTAACCCTCAGTGGGCAATGACCCTGGCTGTTATCCTGATGCGTAAAAACACTGAGAACATTTTACTAAAAATTCAAGCACAAGTAGTTTCTTATGGATACCAATGTGGGCAAGTAATAAGGAAATGAAGCCATCCCAGAGAAAGGTCCTCTTGTCTTACAGATGATCTGGAAGCACAGGCCGCAGGCAACACAATATGGGTATCACCCATCCCATAAGCTACAGACACACTCTCCTGCTAAGCTATGTAATATATACAGAAACACACACACACAGAGACACATACACACACACAGAGAGACACACACACACAGACACACACACAACTTTAAAGCATGATACTAAATTATGCACATAAAATTGTTATTCATGGTAACTGGTAACTCATGCATATATTTTACAAAGAAAAAGATCCCAAACTAAATGTGCACGTTGTCCTGTGACATGCCAGACGTTGGTTAAAAACTAAGCACAGGGAGAGGCAAAGACGAAAACAGTAGCAGAAAAGCCAACCTAAGTCCTTACCAGCGACACTATTTCAGTCCTCAGTTCCAGCATCTTCTTCTCGTTCAGCGAGTACTGAAACAAACATGTGGCATACTTAAGAGTCTCATCCAATCTTTCCGGTGCCTTAAACACGCAGTCCTCACTGTTTCCTGGAACATCTAACAGGAGACCGACACCCTGATCACTGTAGCCCGCCTGCTCTTTCTCTGAAGTTTAAGCTTCTTATATTCATTGACTGTGTGGCTGCCTTAATATCAACTGGGCACAGCTAGAGTCACTGGGAAGACGGATCCTCTGTTGTGAGAATGGCTCACCAGGCTGGCCTGGGGGGGCGTTTTCATGATTGATGTGGAAGGCCCAGTTCACTGTGTTGATGGTTGAGTTCTCTAAGAAAGCAAGCTGAGCAAGCCATGGGGAACAAGCCAGTAAGCAGCATCCCTCCACGGCCTCTGCATCAGCTCCTGCCTCCAGGTCTCTGCCCTGACTTCCTACAATGGTGACTACAGGATGTAAACGGAAATAAACCCTTTCCTCCACAGGCTGCCTTTGGCTGTGTTTCTCACAGCACCAGAAAGAAACCAAGGCATTGATGGTGTGGTATGTGGCCCCTTTCCACTTCTCTTCTCTCTTTCTTGTTTTATTTATTTATTTATTTTAATCTCTTGGCTGTGACATCACTGGGTCCTGCCCACTATTAGAACAGCATTTCTTGAGTCCCATGAATATGAGTGTAGATCTATGTGCCTTCGGGTTTGGAAGGGCTGATAAAGGGGAGGAGCACCATTTAATTTAGGAATGATACTCCCATAACTAGAAGTATGACAGACATCACTGACATTTATAGAAGCAATAAAATATTGGGAAAAAAATAGCTCAAGAAATATGACTCTGTAACAAGATATATTACCACTGTAAAGAATAACATGGATACACGAGATCCAGCAAAGCATCCCAGACTGTCTTAACAACAAACAAAAGAATCCCTGCTGTGGGAAACCGCAGCACAGCGTCCCTGAAAGCTGTTAGCTATTAATGCTAGGAAAAAGACTTAGTACTGCTTTGTTGACAATTAAATAAAAATCAGACATGTTCCCATAGTAATGAGCATTAGTATCTAACTTAGCAAAGGGCAACCTGTACAACCTGTAGTTTAAAGACAACAATGTTATCAGGAAAAATGTTAGATGCCCTTCCAGTACCTAAAAATTTATACCTATAAAATATTGTCTTCAAACTACTGGAGCAATCAATGGAAAAATGCAGTGGTCAGAAGTAAAAACACGCCCCTGAACTCCGGAACCCTGAACTAAGGACCAGCCCGTGACTAAGGAACCTAGCTGATTATGTAAGTTGGGTTTCAGATCAGTGCAATTCCACAGAGCATCAGCAGAGGGCAGAGTGCAGCTGGATGCTCTGTACCCCTTTATGCTCACAGCATTCGCAAATACTCAGGGAAAAGAAAGGCCTACATCTCCACAATGTCACGATTGAAAAACGACATGTCTGTGGCTCTATCTCCTGGACCTCTGGACCAGCTGTAGAAATCTGCTGTAAATATCACCACAGCCTATTTTTTTTTGTTGGCTGTGTTGAGTATCAAGCCCAGAGCTCTGCACATGCCCAGTTAAGTGCTCTTCCACTGAGTCACAACCTTAGTCCTAATTTACCAAAAAGATAAAGAAGTCCAATCCCTTGTCTGTGTCTGCATTACTGAGCTCAGACATTTATTAGAGGTACCACGCAGCCCTGCCTTGTGCTTCAGGGCACTGATGCCGGCTCCCTCCCTTGGTAAATCCTCTACTTTTTATACATCTCTATTTACGCCCTGGAGCTCTCCCAGTCTCTGAGATATATTTCTTTCCACCCCGGTTATGCACAACCACGTCACTACCTTCCTAAACCAAGTGAATTACAGCAAAACCTAGCAAAGAGTTTCTCTTTTAGACACTAGTCAAGGAGGTCACAGAAGCTTTCCATAGGCTACGTGACTAGATCCTTGTGACCCCACAGCATCACTTTAGAGACAGCCATTTTTCTGGGTAACAAAGCTCAATATAACCACTGAAATGCGAGGCAGTTCAGATGTGATCACACACTTGTCTGAGTTCTGGCTTCAGGCATCACTGGGACACAAGGACCGAAGACGAACTCAGCAGTGACCAGAGCAGGAAGAGCTGTGCGGTCTCCTCTGCATGGGAGCCGTGTCTTGCTACTGCAAAAAACGCTCCACACGCCCTAGCCTTCTTACGCCACAAGTAACAAAGGTATCATTAATGTTACTCAAGCTAAGGAGGGTCTGAGCAAGAAGATGGGAGAACTCAGACAGGAATAAAAAGTCAATAGAGTGTGGAGGGGTACTGTAGCCCAGGGAGGGAGGGAGGGAGGGAGGGAGGGAGGGAGGGAGGGAGGGAGGGAGAGAGAGAGAGAGAGAGAGAGAGAGAGAGAGAGAGAGAGAGAGAGAGAGAGAGAAAGAGAGAGAGAGTGAGAGTGTGTGGGGGTGAGGGGTTGGGGGTTCTGTGTCACTGGTATCACAGTAGAAAGTATGAAGCCTAGAGTCTGAGTCTCAGAACTGTGAAAAAGCTAAACAAAACAAAAACCAACCAACCAACCCCACCAGAACAACGCATTTTTCTATTGAAACACATGACTACTCATATCATTTAAAAGACAATGTAGAAATAAGCTTTATCAAAGTTCAATGTAGAATGTAATATTATGGTAATATTACCTAAGTCAGAAAATCAGCTAACTTAAGTTAGGGCTGTGGGGATTAAATCAGCATTTACTAGATTATGACTGAGTATACCTATCTTATAAACGTCTGTGTAACATATACTCTATTACCTTTGAAATAAAAATTTCAAATTCTGTTTGACGTTTTAATTTAAATGTTACTTTTGAAACTAAATTTAAATCCTGATCTAGAATGTAATTAGAATTTAAAATCAAGTTGTGAACTCTTATAAACGGGCAAGTGTCTAATGATATTTGTGTCTTGCATATAAGATTAAGACTTCAACAAGCATTCCAGTCTAAAAAGAAATAAATTAATGATTTACTTTTAATAAAGGAACATACCAGTTCTTTTACTCTGCTTTTTTCTAGATTGAAGTTTAATTTGGTATCTGTCCGGACTTTGGTCACTTCATCCTGGTCAGAGGGCAGAGGACAAAGAGAATAAGAAGCCATGGTAAGAGATCTGAGCCTTCTGAGACTTAAGCTTGGGACTGCCCGCTGCTTCTCCCATGGGAGCTGGTCAGAGACATGGAGCCAGGCCTCCTGGTGTCCTGGGACTCAGGGTCAGCCACATCTCAAATCAGCTCTGTGTCTAGCCCTCGTGGTTATCTGCACAGTCCCCTTTGACCCAAATGTCAGCACTACCGGTAGGGCTCAACTGCTTATGACCTCCTCGTGGAATGTGTGAATAAAATTATCTAGAGCATTTTAGAAAGTAAAGATGGACCAAAGGAACAAATAGTCAACAGAAGGTTTCTCACTAAGGCTCATCTACATCTTTTCTAACACCACTGCTCTTTCCTGAAGTAACCAACAGCCGGGCTAGCAACCATCTAACCCGCATAGAATCCTACAGAGCCACCCTCTCCTAGACGGGTCTCAAGGATCCCCAAGGCTACTACTTTAGAGGAGTTTTGGTTTACAATGATTTAGCAGGCCTGGTGGCAGAGGCCTGTAAGCTCCCACATGCAAGAGACACAGAGGGAGATGGAGAGCCGGAGTTGCTCACAGGGAGACCGTATCTTAAGAAAGCAAAATATTCCCACAATGCAATCTTCTTAACAAATGTGGCCACAGACACGGGTCGTCAAAACATCACCTGGCGTGTGCTTTGGAAGTATATTCTGCATATTTCCACATAGAGCTGAGTTTTCCAGCACCTATATTGTACCTATGACTTTAATCTATTAATAAGTATATATACTTTCACTTTCATATATGCCAGAGGACAGGAAAAGGAACTTACCATCACTTGCTGTTTTAACTGGTGCAGTTCAAGTTTTATTTTCTAAAAAACACAGTAAAAAGAAGAAAAGTCAAGGACACGTGACAGAGGAAAACCACAAAACACACATCATAGTAAACATTTAAGCCCAAGCTCACCAATGCCCTCATGACCACAATGTGACTATATACACAACACGGAACCACCTGAGCTGGGTGGGTAGAGCAGCCTGCACTCTCTGCTCTCGGGACATTGAGGCAGGAGGACTGTGCAATGAATTTAAGGCTAGCCTAGACTATAAAGTCTATAAAGTCAAATACTAGCTAAGGCTATATAAAGTCAGACTTCGTCTCAAAACTCTAAAAACAAAACCAACCAACTAAACAAACAAAAACCCCGTTTACAGTCATCCCATAATGCATGTGCAGACTGGGAGAGCAGTCTGATGTCCTCTTGGTGGGTCACATCAAATGAGTAACAACTGTTTGTGACACACACATCTGCATTCAGGGACCCTGTCTTTCTTTTAATTTCTCCTTCCCTTTTCCTTTCTGCCAATTCTGCCCTCTACGAGCTGAGTTCAAGGACACCTGTAACTCAGCAGGCAGCAAATGGCTCTTCCGTACAGGGCTTCACTAAGACTAAAGATGAAAGCAAGATGCCAAGACAACGCGCCCCCTAAGCCACACACCACACTTTAAAGAGACAGGAAGTGGGCTGGTGGGATTGCTCGGTGGGTAATGCATTGGTCATGTAAGCCTGATGGCCTGAATTCGATCTCCAAAACCCATGGACAGGTGGAAGGAGAAACCCAGCCCCACAAGGTCATCCTCTGAATACTGTGCAGCATACACATGCACACACACACACACACGACATGCACACACACATGACATGCCCACACACATGCACACACACACATGACATGCACACACACATGCACATACACACATGGCATGCACACACATGCACACACACAACATACACACACATGCACACACACACATTACATGCACACACACATGGCATGCACACACACATGCACATACACACATGACATGCACACACACATGACATGTACACACACATGCACACAAGACACATGGCATGCACACACACATGCACATACACACATGACATGCACACACACATGCACACAACATGACATGTACACACACACGACATACACACACATGACATACACACACATGCACACACACACACATATCGTACATATACACAATAAAAAAATGGGGCTGGAGAGATGGCACAGTAGTTAAGAGGACCAAGGTTTGGTTCCCAGCACCCACACAGTAGCTTACAACCATCTGTAACCCCAATTCCAGAGAATCTGACACCTTTTTCTGGCCACTGTGAACAGTGCACATAAGTGGTGCACAGACATACATATAGGGAAACCGCTCCTAAACATAAAAAACTTAAAAGGAAATACTATTTACTTATTTATCTATTTGTCTTTGGTAGGAAGGGGGGTATTTTATATAACTACCTATTCCTAACTCTGCAGCCTGGGAAGTCCTCCTATCCACACATTAGGATGATGTGCATATTAATACAGCATCATCGACAATGAAAACAGAAGTTCTCTTATTGCAAGGCATCCATCAAACAGAGGTGTAGGATGGGCAAGACTGGTTCAGTGGAGGTTTAATCATCCAGGGTTGTGGTTTCCTCCTGAGAGGAGGAACTGGCAGGAGGCTGGGCAGGATTTCCAGGGCTGGAAATGTTCTCATCTTGCTGCGCTCAGCAGTGCACACTCTGAACAGTCACTGTGAGTTATTTCTTGTGCCCTTCTAGGTGTGTGCAGCTTAATGTCTTAACATGAAGAATGCTATGCGTGGCTGTGCAGTTTTACCTCATTTTCTGCTCTGAGGGCTGAAAACTCACTCTTCTCCAAGATGACCATATCTTTTTTCACGTTAGCAATCTTAGATAATACCTGCTGGAGAGCGATTTCCTAGAAAAAGAGAAGAGCGGCACATGGGATCTAGTCTGGCCCCCAAACCCAACGCTTTTCCCCTCTATCTGGTAACAGGGCTAAAAAGAAACCAGAGCAGTGTGTGAGGCTGGGAAGGTCACCTCTGCTCCAAAGTGGGAAGGTAAGAAGAACACTCGTCTACAGCGAAGGCAAGTAAGCCACAGCTTTAGAGGGAAGGAGACTGCAGGGTCAGGACACTGTCCCCTACAGTCCTGTCCATGCCTCCAGGCATTAACATGAGCTTGCCTGGAAGAGTCAATGCAGGCACAGTGAACATCAAGCAGAAGTCATAATGACCAACTAAACGGCTTTGATGAAATATTTTTATTACCATTTTAGCCTCCGAACTATGGTTAAAATGACCACACACTTTTCAAGAGATTGTCATCTAAAAAATGGTTTGAGTAATTTTTCAGGTAATACCCTCTTTTTGGATTTCCCCCTCCCACGTTGACCGGCCCCGCCTACGTTACCTGCTGCATCTTGCTGACCATGTCTTTGTAGATGATGTTCATGTTGGTCTCTGTGATCTTGACCAGTGCAGACACAATGATTTCTGCTTGTTGAATGGTAAACCCTAGGCGAGCACACAGAAACAACCAGACTCAGAAGGATACAGGTGGGTGGTCAGGGATGTTTATCAGGGTCAGGGATGTATCTGAGCAACTACGGTTTAGGGTGGGTGGGAGGAGAGGACATAAGAATATTGTTAAGACGCATAAAACTCAAGAAGAATGAAGACCAAAGTGTGGACACTGTGCCCCTTCTTAGAATTGGGAACAAAACACCCATGGAAGGAGTTACAGAGACAAAGTTTGGAGCTGTGACGAAAGGATGGACCATCTAGAGACTGCAATATCCGGGGATCCATCCCATAATCAGCTTCCAAATGCTGTCACCATTGCATACACTAGCAAGATTTTGCTGAAAGGACCCAGATATAGCTGTCTCTTGTGAGACTATGCCGGGGCCTAGCAAACACAGAAGTGGATGCTCACAGTCAGCTAATGGGTGGATCACCAGGCCCCCAATGGAGGAGCTAGAGAAAGTACCCAAGGAGCTAAAGGGATCTGCAACCCTATAGATGGAACAACATTATGAACTAACCAGTACCCCGGAGCTCTTGACTCTAGCTGCATATGTATCAAAAGATGGCCTAGTCGGCCATCACTGGAAAGAGAGGCCTATTGGACTTGCAAACTTTATATGCCCCAGTACAGGGGAACGCCAGGGCCAAAAAGTGGGGGTGGGTGGGTGGGAGGGTATGGGGGACTTTGAGATAGCATTGGAAATGTAAATGAGGAAAATACATAATTAAAAAAAAAAGAATATTGTTAAGAGCACACTTTTCCAGACAGGAGATAGTAACGCCCAGAAATTGTGTCCAAAGGCAAGTTGAAAAGTGAGTGTGTCTTTTATTCATGGATTCAAGGGAAGCTGGGTGGGGGCTGGTAGTGTGGTCCATTCCCAGAGCTTAGGCAGGGTAACTAAAGATAGATGAAACAGAAACACCCGCATGTGTTTCAGTGGCCAGGTTCATCTCTAATGCTGTCCTCAGGTTCCGAATCAAGAAAAGCAGGAACATTTCTGCTTATCAACACAACGCTACATGTACCTGCTTCTCATCTCTACTTTTCTCTTACATTCTAGCCTGAAAAAGACAATTTGGTGAAAAGGCCTGCTGTTTCATTCGATGAGAAAAGCTGAACAGACTATCACACAGTGTTTGATCATTTTTCCAAAGCCCACTATTGCAGCTGATTTTTGCTACATTGTGGGCTCTTCTTTTTCCCACCCGTTATCCCCCCAGTTTCACCCCCTAACACCAGATAGAAGAGAAACAAGGATAGAGGGGAGAAAGGAATTAAGAAAATCCCTGAATCTAGTTTCTTTCCTTTCATTTCTTCTTTGACCATGGCTACTTAAAAAACAACCACCAACCCCCTGAACCAGCAACAAACCACCAATACCACCTACACGGGCTCTAGCACTCATAGACCCTCTGAAAAGTTCCCAGAATTCCAAATGTCACGCAGGTGCAGAAATTATCTAAGGCTGGCAAAAGCACGCCTCTGCTAGAGCATGAGGCAAATCACAGTCAGCTGCTGTGGACAGTCTGAAGCAGTCCCGTGTCTCCACACCTGGGATTAAAAGGAGAGCACATTCTCATATTTCTGTGTTTTTAAAAAGAAGCCAGAATTCCAGAGTTCTCAAAAAATGTCACTACATACTATCTACCTTACTGCATTTGATATCAAAAGGATCGTTGGTATTCTTTTTATGTCTGTGGTGCAGATGTGCAACAGAAGCTGGAGGAGGGAGGGCAGGTGAGACTCGTACAGCTACACAGCGAGCCAGGGTGTCTGCCTGAGGCAGCGACCACTGCAGCTCACCTACGGCCGGAAGCTTTCCAAACATGAATGTGCCCGACTGGATAAACTCAGTGAAGTAAACACAGGCGTGTTTACTTTAAATGCTCTATGTTAATTCCAAGCCTGATATGGAGAATATATGTGGCATATAACAGAGTAGTAATCAGCATAGTTCTCTGAGTATTAATTATAAGATCATACCCTATATTCCAAGTGCACGCTCAGGGAACCAAGGGCAGCCATTTGGTCTGTGTATGAGTACATGCGTGTGCATGCCTATAGAGAGGCCAAGGGTTGATAGCAGAGGGCCTTCCTCAGTCACTCTCCACCTTACTTTTCTGAGGTATGGCCTCTCGCCGGCCCTGCAGCTTGCTTACACAGGCAGAGGGCTGCCAGCGAGCTCTTCTGTCTCCCCTCCTGATGCTGAGTTACAGACTCATCATTATGCCTGGCTGTCTACACGGGCGCTAGGGATCTGAAGTCAGGTCCTATGCTGCTTAGCTTTCTGTCCCTGGGTAAGAGAGCCTGCTGCTCTTCCAGAGGACCTGAGGTTGGTTTCCAGCACCCTTTTACAGCAGCTTACAACTATTTGCAACTCCAGTTCCCGGGTATCTCATGCCCTATTCCGGCATCTGAGGGCACCCTCCCCACATACGTTTATAAAAATATAACAAAGCTTAAAAATTAAAAAAAAGGAAAAGAAACGAACACACATACACAAAACCAAACCACAACCCAACATGGGACAGATGAGATGGCTCAGAGCAGAAAGGTGCTTGGTGTCAAGACGGAAGACATGGGTTCTATCCCCAGAACCACGTGCTGGAAAGAAGAACCCTCCACAACCACAGTTAACACACATAAAACAAACAAAACCACCAGCAAATCCAAAAACAAGCAAAAATGTACTTACTGTCTTCAACAGAGAGAGGCTATTTTAAAAAGTCTCCATTGTATTGACAAAGCAAAAACCGTCCTTAAACGGGGTGAGGAGAGCAGTTAAATTTGTAGGTGCTTGTACTGGCTGGTTGTGTGTGTCAACTTGATACAAGCTGGAGTTATCACAGAGAGAGGAGCCTCCCTTGAGGAAGTGCCTCCATGAGATCCAGCTGTAAGGCATTTTCTCAATTAGTGATCAAGGAAGGAGGACCCATTGTGGGTGGTGCCATCCCTGGGTTGGTAGTTTGGGTTCTATAAGAGAGCAAGCTGAGCAAGCCAGGGGAAGCAAGCCAGTAAGCAGCATCCCTCCATGGCCTCTGCATCAGCTCCTGCCTCCAGGTTCCTACCCTGTGTGAGTTTCTGTCCTGACCTCTTTTGCTGATGAACAGCAATGTGGAAGTGTAAGCTGAATAAACCCTTTCCTCCCCAACCTGCTTCTTGGTCATGATGCTTGTGCAGGAATAGAAACCCTGACTAAGACAGTGCTTACCTAGCATGTATTATTCCCCAGCACTGCATAAACTGTGTAAGTTGGTACATGTCTGTAATCCCAAGTGGAGGCAGGAGGATCAGGAGTTCAAGGTCACCCCCCAGCTATACAGTAAGTTTGAGGCCAGCCTAGAATACATGGGTGTCTTTCTCCTTAACAAAGAGGCTTTTGTTAGCTTTGTCTCTCAACTCCATACACCTGGGCAGAGGGCACAAACCTTAAGAACTGCTTCCATGACACAACCCCATGTCCGTGGGGGCGTTTTTCAAATTGCTAATTGATCTAAGGGGGCCAGGCCTACTATGGGCAGTGTCATCCCTGGGCAAGTGAGCCTGGGCTACTTAAGCAGGCATGCTGAGCAAGCTAGTGGGGGCAAGCCAGTAAGCATCATTCTTCCACCAGTCTCAAGTTCAGTTCCTACCGAGTTCCCCGTCATGACTTCCCTCAGTGATGGACTGTAACATATAAGCCTAATAAACCCTCTCCTTCCCCAAGTTAGTTTTGGTCATGGTGGTTACCACAGCAACAGACAGCAAACCAGAACCCCAACCAAAAACTTCCTGAAGGCTTAAAAATTAAAAGGAGAAACACTTAGGTCAGCTGCACTGATCCAAGGTTGGGGGAGTGGGGCAGGGGACTTACCATTTGCTTCAAGTAAGCACACCAGAGCGTGGGTGTCAAAGTAGAGCTGCCGGCTCACAGAGAGGGGCAAGTTCTCTTTTCTGTGCTCCAGCTGACGGCACTTAGCAGACAGGCTGAGCTCTAGAAAAGAAGGGAAGCTAAGATCAAACTCAGCAGTAAGCAAAAGCCATGTGAGGCTACACATTATGTTTCAATACCACAGAAACCTACCCTGTTAGCGCAGTGCCAGAAGCCACACATAGGATGTATCCCAGTATGAAATCCGGTTGTTTCTTGTATAGTTAGAGTAGTTCACTCATTTTCCCATCAACTTTTTCCATCCCAAGCAGAAACTGTACCTTTCAGCCATGTGCCATCTGTGTCAAACAGGGTCTCCCTCTGCAGTCCAAACCAACCTGCAACAAACTGGCCTCAAACCCAGTGATACCTCTGCCTCATAAGCCTCCCAAATCCTGGGATGACAGGCTTGAGCCAGCACCCAACCTTCTTCCGCACTCTTCATTACTACAATCAGAGATCGATTTAGGCCCTGCTGTCGGCGTACTCTGTAGATTTCATATGCATGAAGTCAAACATGGGCTTAGCATGATGGTTATTGGTCATCCACATGGCAGAACGTGCCAGCACTTATTTCTGTGTCGCTGAATACTCCATGGTACAGCATCACCAGTGTTCATCCACTTCGGAGCTGAAGGATGCGGGCTGCTTACACTTTGTGGCTCTCCTGAATGGTCCTCTGGCCATTGTTTCCGTCCTCTTGAGTGTATCCCTGGGAACTGAACTGCGTTTAAGGAGCTGCCACATTCTTTCTCAAGAGGTCTCACCAATTTTCTTACTTACCAGCAGGCAAGGGGGCTCCCAATTTCTCCACATCCTCGCTAACTCCTGTTACGATGTCTGCTTTATAAATTATCACCATCCTACTATGTACAAACGGTACCTTGTTGTGGCTTTCACCTGCACTTTTTAAATGATGTTGCGTCCTATCTTCTCATGTGCTTATTGGACATCCGGATTATTTTTTGTGAAGGAATGTCTACCTAAGTGTTTTGTCTACTTAAAAAAATATTTATAGCCAGGTGTGGTGGTATATACCTTTAATCCCAGCAGAAGGAAGGCTGAAGCAGTTGGATTTCTATAAGTTCAAAGTCTGGTATACACAGAGAATTTTATGACAGCCAGAGCTACATAGAGACCCTGTCTCAAAAACAAACAAACAAACAAACAAACAAACAAACAAACAAACAAATTCAGTTGTAAGCCACGCCATGTGGGTGTTAGGAATTAAACTCACATTCTGTAGAAGAGCAGCAAGTGTTTCCACTGCCCCCAATGTCGGAGTTTCTCTGTGTAACAGCTCTGGCTGTCCTGGAACTCGATTTGTAGAACAGGCTAGTCTCAAACTCACAGAAATCTGTCTGCCTTTACCTTTCTGGGATTAAAGGCACACACAAGCAGGCCCACCATGCCCAGCTCCAGTCTCTCTTGAGCCAGCTTTTTCATTGGTTTGAATTGGGCTTTGGTCTCTCTACTATGAAGAGTTCTTCCTCCCAGTCACACTGGCTGCTTTCCTTTTGACCCTCAGTTTAGCATTTTCAGAAGGCCCTCCACACAACAAGCCAGGAATCATTTTACACTTTGTAACTAAACTGTAACAACACGTCGGACCTAGATTATGACCCTCTCAAGTAACCTGTTCATGGGTTTGAACTCACTTTACCCTGGGCCTTTTCCACGACCATGCACATCTAGTCCAGGACTAGAGGCCGCTCTGTAAGGTTACCGGAAGACTGTCTAGGGTGGGGGGTGAGGCTTAGTCAATAGTGTGCTTGCCTAGTGCACACGAGCCCCTGGATCTGATGCTCAGCACCATAGAGAACCAAGGGTGGTGGTGCATATTTGAAATCCCAGCATAAAGGAAAAAGCAGGAAGTTCAGGAGTTGGAGGTCATCCCTGGCTACATTGGGAGTTTGAGGCCAGCCTGATCTATATTATGAAGAGTCCCCCACACCCATCCCCAAGGCCCGTCTAACACAAAGCAAACTGAATTCAACAAGTGTTGCATAAATGAAAGCGCTCCTCAAGGGGCCCTCCTAGGTGGCCGCAATCATCTTAGCCCTCAGCTGGACGATCCCCCTGGCCTAGTGCTTGAAAACATGAGTCTAGGACTGTGGTTCTCGACCTTCGTAATGCTGTGACTCCTTCATACAGTTCCTCATGTTGTGGTGACCCCCTAACCATAAAGTGATTTCACTGCTACTTGATAACTGTAATTTTGCTACTGTTATGAATCATAATGTAAATAGCTGCTGTGCAGGACATCTGATATGTGACCCCTGTCACATACGTTAATTGTCCACCAGGTTGTGAGGTAGAGAAACGCCTACAGTGAATGGCAGGATCACTGTAGCCTCCATTTCCTTGTTTCTAATGAGATAGCAACTTCGGGGACTTAAAACACTAACGTCATCCCCACTCTACTGTATCTACACAGCAGAACAAAAGCAAGCTGTCATGGTTTGAATATGCTTGGTCCAGGGAGTGGCACTATTAGAAGGTGTGGGCCTGTTGGAGTGGGTGTGGCCTTCTTGGAATAGGTGTATCACTGTGGGTGTGGGCTTTAAGACCCTCATCCTAGCTGCCTGGAAGCAAGTCTTCTGCTAGCAGTCTTCAGATGAAGATGTGGAATTCTCAGCTCCTCCTGCACCATGTCTGCCTGGATGCTGCCACGTTCCCGCCTTGATAATACTGGACTGAACCTCTGAACCTGTAAGCCAGCCCTTATAAATGTTGCCCTTGGTAAGAGGTGCCTTGGTCATGGTGTCTGTTCACTAAGACTAAGACACAATCCTAACAAGGGATGGAGAGAAGCCCCAGCAATTAATAGCACCGGCTGCTCTTTCAGAGGATCCTGGTTCGATTCCCAGCACCCACACGGTCAGTCACACGTGTACATATGTACCATATGCGTGCCTGCCTATAGACACCCCAGATTAATGTCTGGCATCTTTCCCGATCAATCTGTACCATATTCACTCAGGTAACATCTCTCAATTGAACCCAGAGCTTGTGGCTACTGCTAGAGATCACCCACAACTGTACCTTCTGAGTGCTGGGATGAGAGTCAGGTCACTGTGAAGCCTAGTATTTATGTGGGCTCTGGGGACCTCAACTCTGGTCCTCCTGCTTGAGTACTTTATTTACGGAGTTAGGTCCCCGGGCCCATACACCACCACTGCTAGCAGTGGTTGGCACGCTTAAATGGTTTTTTTCTTTTCATTTTTCCAGAAACAACTGGCACCAGAAATAGCAAGCTTATTTCAAGAAAGTTGGCTTCTAAAAAGTAAGGAAAAGGGCTGGCTACTTCCCAATGGGCGTTCCACCCGAGAGGGAAGGGAATGCCACCTTGCTCTGTCAAGACAACAATGAGGACCCAGTAGTTCTGAATTCCCAGGAATCACAACAGAAAGACATTAACTTGAGGAGTGTTAGAATGTAAGGAGTCATTCTCCTTTTTGGAGACCTTCCTTCGCCATAGCCAAAGGGCGTTAAAATCCATAACTGTAAAAGAAGTCCAAAGATACCCTTGAATAGGCTAGAAACCAGCTGCAAAATTTCAAGGCACACCATCCTGAGGTAGATATGTCCCACTGTGGACCTCAGGCACAAAGCCAAACTAACAACCCGGGGCCAAGAATAAAGGAGCAAAGTGCTGATGGCTTTAAAAGGGGGCATGAAAGTTTCTAGTGTTTCTGCGGTGTAAGATGTACGGAGCCTAACACTAAAAAGGCACTATCTTGCTAACACAATGAGAAAGAACCCCCTCCTTTGCTCCCAAACCATAAATTATGAGCAAACATATTGGCAGGCAACAGCTTGTGAAAACTACAGCAAGCAGGGGTGTCCCAGCACTTAGGTGGCACGAGGGCTCTCTGTGAGTTTGAGGCCAGCTCGGGCTACAGAGTTCTCACCTGGTCTCAAGGCAGAACCAATTAAAAGAGCACACAGGATGGCAAGTTATGGGAATAAGAAGCCAGACAGATCTCCAATTCCCAATCCTACAAGACTCAGGCATAAAGCTCACTGCTCATTTTCCTATCTGCATATAAAGCGTCCTTCATTTTTCAAACGTCCTAATTTTCATATTAGGAGTTTCTTCTCTAGCCATATGTATTCTTAAATTTTAGATGCAGGTAATTCCCATAGAAAAAAAAATACAGAAAACCAAAGCGTGGGTGCATATGGCCACTAATGGCCAGAAACAGGTTACTCAAAAAGTAATTATGCCACGTTTGCTGATTAGCCTGTGCGATAAGATTTTATCTACTATTTACGGTGAGCACATTCCAGCTAGTTTACTTTCTTATGCAGTTCAGCGGTGTCCCTCGCCTCCTTCAATTACCCAAATGACACATCAAAGCTCTGGTCACTCAGTTTAAACGCACAGAGTTCTTCAAGTGTAAACATAAAGCCTCTATTTTTCTTTATAGTATCTGTCAAATTAGTACACGTAAAATTAACATAGATAAGTGCGTATTCATATAGAAAAACACCTGTTGCATATCTTGCTTGAAGTAAGCTCCGGAAAGAAAAGATTTTGTTGAACAAATTACCCTAAACAGCTAGTAAAGTGCCAGGCAGAGAATGGGCGACAGCGGGCCATGAATGAATCAATAGTTTGGAATCAAAACGAAATGTCATCTCTTCATTCAGGGATCTACGCCCCTCGGTCCGGAATGCACCGGCTTCTAGCACTTTTTCCACTTTTCCCTGGCTCCAACAGGTGTGCAAGGGCAGCCCCGAGTATGCGTGTCATCCGGAGCCAGGCCACCCGGGCTCTGGGCTTCGAACCCTCGCCCTGGCAGCGTGGCTACAGCCCTGTCACCGGTGTGACCCGCTGTCCCTTCCTCCCTCCGTCCTTCCTCACCTCTCCTGCTGCTCGCAAGCGCGGCCACACGCCGGGCGCCCAGCCGCAGACGGCCCAGCGCGCTCCTGCCGGCGCCGAGCGCGGCCGCGGGGAGGACGAGCCCCGGGCGCGAGCGCTCAGCCAGCGTCCTACGCGGGGCGGTGGCAGTGGCGGTGGCGGCCAGGCGCGGGGAGGGCACGAGCAGGAGGAACAGCAGCGGGGACGCGCGGGCCGCCCGTCCGCGAGGCCTCAGCCAGCTTCGTCCACCGGGCAGCGTGGAGACGCCCGGGCGCGCCGGAACTCCGCAGCCAGAGGACGGGAGCCGCTGGCGACCGGGTGTGCGCCTCGGCCGCTCGGCCGCCACGGAGCCGCTGTCCATCCCCGAGCGGGTCACAGGCCCGAGCGCGCACGCAGGTCGCCCCCGCGCGGCCCGGACTCCGAGTCGCCTCGGGAGCGAGCGTGGGCCGCCGCGCAAACCTGCCCTCCGCCGTCGCTAAGCCTCCTCCCCATCGCCGCGGGCCTCGTCCCCGCCCTCCCTGGCCACGCCCCTCGTCTGGCCGCCCCAGCCAGGCTCCTCCAGGCTTGCCCTCTGTCGGGTCCGCCTTTGCATCACCACGCCCCTGTCCCCGGGTTGTGGCCTGCCCTAACCTTGTCTCCCAGGCAGGAACTAGGGTGCGCCTTAACCATTTTCCGTTGCAGAATCACGTTGCTCTTTCGGCTCCTACGATTTACAGTTTCATTTCGCAGTTGGCTTTAAGAATGTTAATGATTCCTTTGTCTTTCGCAGACCTGTGAGAAGTTCTTGACCAAACTCTCGACTGGCTTAGATTTTTAATTAACTAGCCGGGATCTCAAGTTCCCTAGGGTTGTGTTTTAGGGACTTATTTACCGGGCACAGGGAACTATGTTTTCAGAGTCCATACACACACAGCTAAATTTCCCGTTTTGTTTTTGTCTTTCGTTTTTGAGACAAAGTTTCACTAATGTAGCCCTCACTGTCCTGGAACTCTCTATGTAGACCAAGCAGACCTTGCCCACAGAGTGATGGGATTAAAGGCATGCACCACCACCTGGGGCTACAGTTTTTGTTTTGGGTTAGAGCACATTAAAAGGTCCCAGTGTGGAAACATAAAACGTGGGGGCATGAATGTCTAAACTAGACTAAACTAGTCTAAACTAGACTATGGCATAATAAGAGATTTGAGACAGGCAGTGTTTTAGTTTCGAACTTTTTGAAAGACTGCTGAACTTTACAGTTACCGGTCCTTTGTGTTATTTTGAGAAAGTTTGTTGGATGCAAAACAAGTACAAGGGACTATGCTGGGATAGAGGGGGGGAGGGGAGGGGAGGGGAGGGAAGAGAGAGAGAGAGAGGAAAAAGGAGGAGGAGGAGGAGAAAAAGAAAGGACAAGACTGCCCCTCCGTTTGTTGGCGGAGAGCGTTGCCAGAAAAGGGAAAGCATAGCCAGAGGCAAGAGACATCTGGGAAAGTCCAGAGGGCTGACCGTGACCTTGAGCCTGGTCACGTGGGAGAAGTAGGAGGAGAGAGGAGAGCCAGGAGTTTAAAGGGTAGAGAAAAGGGGCTAGGTCATCCATGGTTGGATTATATGAGGAAGGGCATCTAAGAGAAGGGCAGTCCAGTCCCTGGACTGGAGACGTTAGGGTAGGGGGCAGACTAAGGCAAGGAACCTGTTAAGTAGTAAGCACAGACAGATGCTAAGAGAACCAGGGGCCAGGCTCGCTTTGAGGTGTTAACTAAGCACAGTAGTTAGCCCCTTGTCCTGGGTTTAAGACCTAACAGTTGTGTTCCTGAAGTGACCAGTACTTAGCGTTCCTCCTCCTCCTCCTCCTCCCCCTCCCCCTCCCCTCCCCCTTCCCCCTCCCCCTCCCCCTCCTCCTCCTCCTCCTCTTTTTTAGCTAAGGGCTAGAAAATGTAGACAAATTGATGTGGAAAGTGCTGGGACCCATAATAAAAGAGCAGAGCTCTGGGCAGAGGAGTGTGTAAACAGCTGCGGAAGACAGGTGCAGGCGACTACAACATGCAAGTAATTTAAAAATAAGGTACAAGCCCGACACTTAAAAGGTTAAAATATCAGTTTGTAGAGTGGCAGGTAACACAAAATATTCACCTACAGCCTTTCCTGTTGAATGTTGCTCAACACCCAGCTCAGAAAATGTAATCAAAGGAGATAATCCAGCCGGGCGTGATGGCGCACGCCTTTAATCCCAGCACTCCGGAGGCAGAGGCAGGCGGATTTCTGAGTTCGAGGCCAGCCTGGTCTACAAAGTGAGTTCCAGGACAGCCAGGGCTATACAGAGAAACCCTGTCTCGAAAAACCAAAAAAAAAAAAAAAAAAGGAGATAATCCAGAAACACTAAAAACCTGTTCGTTTATACCATAAGGATTTTTATTCTTATAGGTCAAAAATGTTGAACATTTGGTAATTTCCTATAGGTTGATCTAATACAGGCACAAAGGAAAGACTAGATACGGCGGGGCAGCCCTGGATCCCAGAAGGATCAGGAGTTCATGTACATTCTTGGCTGCATAGCAAGTTCAAGGCCAGTGTAGAATACAAAAGATAAGAGTATGTGTGTGTACTCCCGTGTGCATGTGTGCTGGAGTGTGTAAATTATGTGCCATCATTTGTGACTTGAAAGATGAACGAGAAAATGCACACTGTTAGAGGCATGGTCACAGGACAGTGGCATAAACATGAGTCTTTAAAGTTGACATATAATTTGCAAACATTAAAGCCCACACATTTTATATGTTTAATAATTGTAGGTAACAATAGTATATACCACCCAAAGAATGCTGGGGCACTTTCCTTTCTCTGGAATATTCCTTTGTGCTCCTTTTCAGTTTCCAAAATCACCAACCCAACAAGAGGTACCCGGGCTCGGATTTCAATCCCATGGACTGGTTTCCTTTGGGTCTTGGACTTCATACAAGTGGAATCCTACAAAAAACCCTGACAAGGGTCTGATGCCGTCCGTGAAAGTCATCTCTGCTGCATCAAGGGCTGTGCTCATTATTAAATACTACTTCACTGTATGACTAACAGTGACCACGCAGTTATCCATTCTCCAGTGGCCAACACGTGATCTATTTCTACCCTGAGTAAATCACTGTGTGGACATATGTCTTAACCTGTCTTACAGAAAATATCTAACACTCAAACTGCTAAATCACATGATGATTGTAATTGAAACTTGTAGATACTGATGAATTGTTTTTTCAAATGAACGCCATCCTTTTATACTCCCACCAGCAATGCGTGGGATTTCCAGGGCTTCTCATCCTTGGCAGGTTGAGGATTTCTACCCCTTTTTGGAATGAGTAACACTGTCTGCTGGAGTTTTCAGGGCAACTACATAAAGGGAAGAGCCCCATGTGATGCTGAGGTTTTCACATTTTACCTGAAAGGGGGGATATCAACTCTAAGTAGATTTTGAGGAGCTAAATATGTCTATTGTAGTCCCTACAGCACCCTGTTATAAGATACAGTCAAAATATACAAATGATAAAATGTAATATTAAAAAAATGTTCAAATCACCAAAAAGGGAGACTGAAAAGGACAACAACAACAAAAAACCCACAGAGAAAAAAAAATGGCAGGCCTACATCCAAACATGCCAATAATTACATTAAATATAAATGTTCACAGTGAGAAGTTGACAAACTTTAAAAAAAATCCATATACCAAATATTTTGGCTTTCTGGGCTGCATGCAATCCATGTAAGATATTTTCTATTTCAGAAACAGGCCAGTGTTTTGGATTTTACCTGAGAGCTATAATTTGTCAACCTCCACTTCCAACACACCAATTAGAAGAGATGGTGGGCGTGAACTTAAAACAAATCTCTCAAAAAGTAAATAAATACACGAATATTAATTCAATTAAAAATAGACAAATACAAAATTTAAATGGACCACAAAAAATTTAAAGAAGAATGAACCATGACTTAATTATATGCTGTCTTCAAGAAATATGTGTGAATATAATGTAGCTGGGTTAAAATTAACCAAGGGCAAGGTATTCTCTCCTCTTCCTGGACAAATAGTGTTGCATGCTGATAAAGTACCCACAGAAGCCCCTGGGTTCCGTGACTAACCTGTATCACAATGTTAAAGACAACTAATAGGATAATAAGAAACAGAACACATTTGGTGCTCTGTTTGCATGGATGGGATGTGGGTGGGGGTAATAATGTTTTCTAAAATACATATTTTAATAGTATGTCAATAAAAATAGTCTTTATGTTTATATCTATTCCATAAATTCATTTTTCTCTTATTTCAGCAAATCACTATGTTATAGTGTGAAATTTTCTTTTACATAATTTGTTTTCTTAAATTAGGGAAAACTACTTAAACTCCTTAAAATTATGAAATAAAAATTGAACACAATTTGAATGACTTACACCAAAAATATTAACCCTGCCTCAACGTGGCCCCCCCCCCCAAAGCCCCAAAGCCCCAAATCATGCAACCTTGGTAAGTTTTTTACACTGAAACACTGTAGCTTCAGTGTGGAGTGTCACTGTAGCTTCAGTGTGGAGTGTCACTGTAGCTTCAGTGTGGAGTGTCACTGTAGCTTCAGTGTGGAGTGTCACTGTAGCTTCAGTGTGGAGTGTCACTGTAGCTTCAGTGTGGAGTGTCTGTGGTCTGGTCTCCCTAGTCAATTAGATAAAAAATTGGGATCATGATCTATCTATGCCATGTCTTTCTAAACACTGAAATGTTGCCAAGATGTTATGTGTCACACCTGTAAACAATGCTCTTATTTTCTTTGTATCTGCAAGACCAACAAATTAGATATAAAGATAAGAGAGAAAATAGATGCTTGGCCTTCCAGGCATCAATACTTTGTTAGGCAAGGATCTATTGCTTCATCTAGTGGTCTAGACTGGCCTTTCCTTGCTTGGTGTCTTCCTTCCTTCCTTTTATCACAGATATGCTAGGAAGCGGGTAATGCACCATGAACATTTGTTATATGGTTTTTATTTATTTATTTATTTATTTATTTATTTATTTATTTATTATATGTAAGTACACTGTAGCTGTCCTCAGACACTCCAGAAGAGGGCGCCAGATCTCGTTACGGATGGTTGTGAGCCACCATGTGGTTGCTGGGATTTGAACTCTGGACCTCTGGAAGAGCAGTCGGGTGCTCTTACCCACTGAGCCATCTCACCAGCCCTGGTTTTTTTTTTTTTTAATCATCATCATTATTATTATTTAGTGTGTATGGATGTTCTGCCTTCATATATGTCTGTGCACCAGCCATATGCCTGATGACTGTTGATCCTCTGGAACTGGAGTCAAAGACAGTTGTGAGCCACCAAACCAAACTTGAGTCTTCTGCAATAGCTCTCAACCTTTGAGCCATCTCTCCAGCACAATTAATCTACCCTTGACACACCCTTAGAGACACACCCAAAGGTTTGTCAGCAGTTCTCAATCTGTGGGTCAGGACCCCTTTGGAGGGGTTGAACGATCCTTTCTCAGGGATGGCATATCAGATATCTTGCATAATAGCAGCAGCAAAATTATAGTTAGGAAGGGGCAAGAGAAAATAATTTTCTGGTTGGTCACCATAACGTGAGGAACTCTATTAAAGGATCGCTGTATTAGGAGAGTTGAGAACCACAGTCCTAGGTGATTCTAAAGCCAGTCTACTTGACAAAGGAAGTTAAAGCATACAGTATACATGCAATTTTTACCCTAAATATTTTCCAAGCGAGGCTGGTTAATTTGTTCTATGTGGAGCCTTCGGAGTCAGAAGGCTGACAGCATTTTGGAAAAACTGAGCTATTCCACAAGCCTCTGGAAACTGCAGCTTTCATCCTGGAGACCTGTCTTCATTTTGCCGCTGGCTACTCAGTGTGGATTTCTGAGATTTCTCCAAAACATCACTTACATAAGGTACAAAACATCACCAGATGCTTTTGAATTTTGCGAGGATAATTATAGCATAAACAAAAGATCTTAGTCATTCCTCACTCTCCCTGCAATCCTAAATCTGTCCACCAGGGGGAGCGTTCTCTCACTCTTCAGGACGCCAAGTCCCCTGTTGGTTGTGAGCTTCCTTCATCTTCCTTCCCGCAGCACCAGCTGGTAATTCCAAAATTTCTCAAGAATTCATTGTGTTTAAACCTTCTCCGTGTTCCCGTGCTTAAACTATTTCGAACTTAAAAGATATATCGTTCCCTTTTGATGTTTCCAAAAGGGCGTGCTTGCTCACGGTTCCACAAGAGGAAAAAGATAAAACTCGTTGAAAACAGGGAACACCATTTCATCCAGGTTTGCCCAGTTTCGTAGGTGGATAGGTGCAGGGACCCTCATTATCAAGCCAAGCTCTGGTGCATCCATGCTTCTCTGGTAACAGATTGGGGTATGGAAATGTCTAACTTCCAAAAGTTAAGATTAAATGACCTGTCCCGTGTTATTTGAGAGCATGGGCACCCATAAAGATCCCACTGTGTCTTCTCCACACTGAGTCTGCCATCTTGAACTCTGTAAGAGTGATACCAGTTGTATTTTAAAGAGATTGACAATGAGATCATGAGCCATCCATCACTCTTGCAGTACACACTCAGCGAATAGAGGCTCGCTTGATGATTTATACTGTATAAGAATACAAAGAGCCACAGGTAAGAAGAGATTTATAACTCTGCAGGGTATTATACCCTTCAGAAATGTCTTTGTGCATATATGTTGGTGACGTGTATGTGTGTGTCTGAACGTGAAGCAAGTCGTCCTCTGTGTGAGGCAAGGTCTCTCATTGGCTTGCAACTTTGCCAAGTGGGCTAGTCTCTTTGGTCAGGTTGGTTCTCCAGGGACCAACCTGCTTCTGCCTCACATCTCAGTGTTGATAGGTCCAGGGAACCATGGGGTTGGCCTGGCCTAGCTGCTCTGAGAGGCATGCATCATAGGTTTTTCAGGTTATAGTCCCTGGCTCCTTGGGGTACAACATGTCATTCGGTTCCTGAGCAATGATGCCCTTTCTCAGACAGTGAAACATTCAAGGCAGCTTTGTGTGTTTTGTATGTTCTCTTGGAAGTCAAGGAAGCACGGAAGCTTGACAGGACAGTTGGTCTTAGCCATTAGTGTCCTGTACCTTGTACGGCTTGTAAACTGTTGTATCCCGGCAACCACAGCTTCTGTTGATCCTGGCAATTGCCATTTTATTCTGTTACTGATAAAGGTATAGAAAGTCTGATGGCTCTCAATAAAATTTTCACAGCCTCAGTCTTGCTGGGGCTCCTCCAATCTGAGCCTCGTTTCACTCCTCTTGGCCACGTCGGGTGACCCTGGCCCCATAAGTAAGCGAGGGTGCTCATTGAAAGGGTTACACACCGCTGCAGGCAGCAATTTACGCGGGCTTCACGGCAGCTGCAAGGCAAGAGTTTCACTCACAGCCATCTCCCCAGCTCCTAGAATGTTCTTTGAGACATTTTAGTTGCACATAACAGTATAACTTGAGCTATGATAGCTTAAACAAGTAGGAATTTATTTACTCTCTCAAAGCACGATTAAACATTGACGGTTCAGGCCTGAATCGGTGCTCCACAATGTCCTGAAAAGACTCCGACTTCTGTTCTTCGCATCTGTTTTGTTTAGTGTTTGTTTACTTTTCTTTAAAAAAAATTTTTTTAAATGTGTATCTGTGTGCGCGCGCATGCGAACTCACACAGGGGGTGGGGGGCGGTGGGAGGGGCGGGGCGCGGAGAGGCAGGGCGTGAAGAGGCCAGATGTATTGGATCACCTTAGAGCTAGAGCTACAGATGGCTGCAAGCCACCTGACATGGGTGCTGGGAACAGAACTTGGGTCCTCTGCAAGAGCAACAAGCCCTCTTTACCGCTGAGGCATCTCTCCTGCTTTCCATTCTCAGGCTGCAGGATTCATGGGCACAGGACGGAGGCTGTATCCCCAAGTCTCACAACCACCTTCCAGATTGGGAGAAAACGGAAGGTCAAAATGGCCAGAAACTTTTTTTTCCAGCTAAGGATTTAACTTTCCTTCCCGGGAAGGAGGGCTCCCCGGGGCCTTCTGCACAAATCTCACCAGCTGGAACTATGTCACGTGGTCACCGTTGGCTGCAGAGAAAGCTGAAAGCCAGGCAATTTGCTTTCTGCCTCCGAAGAAAAGACTTGGAGGGGAAGGAAAGGAAATGGATACTGATGAAGCTCACGCTCTGTGTTAAAGACTTGGTCTAATTCAGGGTGCAGGCGAGGCCAGCCTTTCAGGCGGTGGCCTCCTTTCTTATTCTGGGAACCCAGGCAAACCGCAGCTCTGAATCAGGAGGGCACAGCTTGAGTGGGAAAGAGAAGCTTGTCTTTTATTATTATTATTATTTTGTTTCTGAGACAAAGTCTAACAATGCAAGTCAGGCTGATCTCAAACTTGCAATCCTCCTGTCTCAGCTTCTCAAGTGTTAGGGTTTCAGGCATATACCAACCTCTTCGCTAACACTGAGCCAGGAATAGTGACTCAAGCCTTTAATCCCCACACTCCAGAGGCAGAGGATGTGCTTTTCTATGAATTCAAGGGCAGCCTGACAGACATAGTGGGTTTCAGGACAGCCAGAGCATTGGGAAACCCTACCACAACCAAGCCAACCAAACCAAACCAACCCAAACCAACCAAAACCTACTTACTGAGTGACCATTAAGCAACTGAACACTCACAGCTGAATAATGTTTATGTAACCTCTGTGTTCAAAGATGGAGGAACACATGCTCGCCACACTGCATTATGTGATATCTGTTGAAGTTTGGTCTTAGTTTTCCAATTGCTGTGGCCGAATCCCTCACTAGAAGGGACTAGAATGGTTTGTATTGGCTCACAGTGTGAGGGGGATACACAAGACCACATCTCTAAAAGCAAAGCAAAACACAGAGTGAGGCGGGGCAAGGTCAGCTCTGAGGAGAGCTGGCACGTTTGGGGTTGGCACCTCTGCATTGCGTCCGAGGCTCTCGCAGCGCATTTGCACACTTCTTGTGTGTAGAAGGTATCCTGGGGGCACAAGTCAAAAGTGCAGCCTGAGTGGTTAGCACAGCTCAATGACTAGAACATTCGCTTAGCTTGTGTGAAGCCTGGATGTCTGCAGGCTTTGGAATGGTGCAGACAGGCTTCGTTCAGGGGAGCACCAACTGACCCACCATAGTCCCAAGCAACAGTGATTTTTTTTTTTGAGTGAGTGTATTAAGTCTCAACAAAGCATCCATGAAGTCACATAAACTCTCCAAATCATTTTTTAAAAAAATGTTGTATGTTTGTTACTTTTATAAGTATTCCTTTGGGGACATATATGGTCATATTTTACTGTATACATATGTATACAACACTCTCAGGAGCACAGATCAAATTTTTAAAAGTCCTTTTTAAAAACTGAGGTGAGGGGTGGTCGTTGAGAGAAGCTAGTGTGAAAGGTAACCTGAGAGACAGTCTTCAGAGTCTGCCTCCCCGTGTTCCCACCACAGCTTTCTCCTGTCATGAGTTCTGAAGATAGACCCACAGAGGGAGGACTCCCGGCAGTCTGCTCTCAGCGCCATATTGGATGCAGCTGGTCTGGTCTTAGTGGAACCTTCAGTTGTCTGTAGCCCTGGCTAATACCTGAGACATGAGAGACCCTGAGCAGAGTGTCCAGGCCAAATGCTCCCGGATCCCAACTCACTCACGAAGTTAGAGAAAAAAAAATGTAAATTGCTTTAAGTCACCAGGTTTCTCGGTGAGTGTTATACAATTACAGAAAACTAATAAATAGAATATGTTTGGAAATATATGTGCCTTTTCAAGAAAACAAACTTCTTGTATCTATTTTAGTACCCTCCTTCCTTCCTTCCTTTCTCTCTCTTTCTTCCTTCTTTCTTTTTCTTCCTCTTCCTCCTTCTTCTTCCCTCCCCCCTCCACTTCCCCTTCTCCTCCTCCCTCTCCTTCCTCTTCTTCTTTTGTTGTTGTTATTTTGAGTTAAATTCTTGTTATGTAGCCCTGGCAGCCTTTGCACACGATCCCCCTCCCTCTGCCTCTGGAGTGCTGTGATTATAGGCAGGCGAGTTTTCAGTATTTCACTTTCCATAGAAACAACCTTTGGTTTTATAACCTTGCTTTGAGGTAGTAAACCCTAAACGGGTTTTTACATAATTTCTAATTTTGAGAAGCCTTATCTTTCAATACTGAGGAATAATTAAATAGCTGACTATCTCATGTCAGAAATCATCACACTTTGAACTAATATCTCAGAGTAACAAGCTGATGAATTTCAGCGCCTGCTGACAGTTTGCACTTACTGTCATTTCATAAATAAATGATTGCTGTAACACGACTAGCCATCGTCCCTTAGTCACTTCTGATTAATTTCCATACGTTAGTTATATTTGTGAATTATTCATGGTAAATAACAATTATTCCACCCTGGCTTGGCCAGAAACAATGCCCTTCTTGTTAAGCGAGTGAGAACATAGAGACTTGTTCTACAAAATTAATTTTTTTTTCATTCCAGCTCCTCCACGGTTGCTGAGACTTTCTTGGAGCACATGAGACTCACCCTGTGCCCTATAGCTGGCTACGCCGTGGCTCTCAGGGTTGTTGTGGATGGTGGGTGGGACCCAAGAACCCGTGATGGAGTGGGTTTTTCTTTCTTCTTTCTCTTTCTTCCTCTTCCTCCTTCTTCTTCCCTTGCCCATCTTCTTGATTCTTTATCTGGTGCTGTCTTAGGGTTTTACCGCTGTGAACAGACACCACGACCGAGGCAACTCTTATAAAGACAACATTTAATTGGGGGCTTAAGGTTGAGAGTTTCAGTCCAGTGTTATCAAGGCAGGAGCAGGGCAGCATCCAGGCAGGCATGGTGCTGGAGGAGCTGAGAGTTCTACATCTTCATCTGAAGGCTGCTAGTGGAAGACTCACTTCTAGGCAGCTAGGACAAGGGTATTAAAACCCCCACATACAGTGACACACCTACTCCAACAAGGCTACACCTCCAAATAGTTCCAATCCCTGGACCAAGCGTATACAAACCATCCCAGGTGCCAACCACTCTGCTAGCTTCGGAAACGTATTCAGGCTTACTTTATGCCCTCGCACTTTGAAAAAATGAGAATGATTAATACATTTTCATGATAAATTAATGATTTCATTGATGATAGACTAGGCTGTGTTAGTTTTATGTCAACCAGATGGAAGCTAGAGTTATTTGGGAAGACAGAACCATAGACTAGGCTGTGTTAGTTTTATGTCAACCAGATGGAAGCTAGAGTTATTTGGGAAGACAGAACCTCAATTGAGAAAATTCCCCTATCAGACTGTCCTGTAGACAAACCTGTAGGGCATTTTCTTGATTGATGATTGATGATTGATGATTGATGTGTGTATATGGGGGTAGGGAGGGCAGAGTTCTAGTTCACTGGGAGCAATGCCACCTCTGGGCTGGTGGTCCTGGGTACTATGAGAATGCAGGCTGAGCAAACCCTAAGCCAGAAAGCAGTACTCTTCCATGGCTTCTGCCTCAGTTCCTGCTTCTAGGTTCCTGCCTTGAGTTTCTGTCCCAAACCCCTTCAATGATGGCCTGTGACATGGAGGTGTAAGATGAAATAACACTTCCTTCCTCAAGTTGCTTTTGGTCCTGGTGTTTTATTACAATAGAACAGTAATTAAGAGACATACAGACTGTTCAGTTTCCTGAGCCTGTTGTTGCATTTGCTGTTGCTGTTCATGAGACAGGGCATCAAGTAGCTGAGGCCGGCTCCATACTCTTGGTCCTCTTGTCTCTGCCTCCCAAACGCTGGGATTGTAGGTGTACACCCCTCCTCCTTGTCTTAGTAGTGCTTTAAAAAATGCTTTGTCTGTCCATACAGTCGTGAGGGCTACTGCCAGCACCCACATCAGGTAGCTCAAAACTGTCTCTAACTCCAGTTCCAGGAGATACAGAGCCCTCTTCTGGCTTCTGTGGGTACTGCATGCACATGGTGCACATAACTTCATGCAGGTACACACATACACACAAATAAAAGGAAAAAAAATGGGGTGAGGGGAAGCAAAGGAAAAAAATGCTTGTTAAGTCCTCTCAGACCCTGAAGAAAGAAGCAGCTATGTAGTGCTGAGGGAGTGCAGGGGGTGTGGAAGAAAACCAGGAAGAAGGAGTATGATGAACTTGACAGGTTTGAGACTGGCTGGTTTGAAGGCGTTCAGCATCCTCTAGAGGCCTATAGGGGTCTTCCCTGTCATCTGCAAGGGCCCAAGGGAATTAGTGCCCAGGAGAATTGGTCCTGAGGTGGGACAGAGAACCCTGGCATGGATGGATTCTGAGTTGGTTGGTTTGTATGCATCGAGTGTGCTCGCGGGTGTGCCAGGCTTTAGTTAGCTTTCTTATAAATTTTAAACAGTTACTTCGTGTGTGTGTGTGTGTGTGTGTGTGTGTAAGTCTGAGCGTGACTCGTGCATGTTTCTTATTCTTCATCCACGAGTGTTTTAGGGAATTATACTCAGGTTGCTAGACTTGACCTCACTGCGTACGCCATCTTGCCAGTCTGTCAGTCGTCTTTCCGTCTCCGTGACAGCACACCCGAGATAAACAGTGTAACAGAGGGAGGGACTCATTTTGGCTCAAGAATCCGTTTCAGCTCCTGGCTATTCTGTCCCCTCTCTGTGGGTCTGTGGTGACTGAGTGTCATGGCGGAGCTTGTCCCTGAGCAGCGATGTTCCCCTCATGGTGGAGGCTTGTGCCTGAAATGGTATTTAGCTCAGGGTGGCTAGAAGCTACAAGGGAGAAATGGAGCTGTGTGCAACACACGTCTTTAAGGACACACTCTCAGTGCCTTACTTTTTGTAGTCAGGTCTTTGTTGAAGTTCCCACCACCTCCCAATGGCTTGTTAAACTGTGATTCCATTGGTCAGAGCAGAGCCTTCATGATCCAGTGGGCTACCCAAAGGCCCCACTTCTGAGCCCAACTGTATTGGGGGTCATGCCTGGAACCCAAAAGCTTTGGCTGACATTTAAAGTTCAAGTGTGATGCTTACTGTCTGCTGGGGTTTCTTACCTCTGGGAGGGTTCATCTCCCCAGGGTCAACAAGGTCCCCAGGGAAGGTCAAAGCATTAGAGCCACGGAAATGGAAAAAAAAGATGCAGTAGAGAATAATAGTAAAAGATGCAAGTTCAGACTTCTAGCACAGAAACATCGAGCAGGGCAGTGCACCTCCTCCTATCCTCCTCCCAGCATCAATAACCATCCAAACCAGTTTCTGTTTATCACCTCCCACATTCATCTTTTTGTTTGAAAAAAAAAAATCCCAAGTGTCTTATCATCCTGTCCAGAAGTATTTCAGAATCTCTAAAAGAACTGTTTAAAAAAGAGACTAGAAGCTGAGCATGGTGGTGCATGCTTTTAAGGTTATCATTCAGTAGTCGGAGGCTGGAACATCTATGTGAGTGAGTTCAAGGTCAGCATGTCCTACATTGCAAGTCCCACACCAGCTGGGGATATATGGTGAGACTCTATCTCATAACAATGAAAAAAAGGAGGAGGAGGAAGAGAAAGAAGAAGAAGAAAAGAAGGAGGAGGAGAAGGAAGAAGAGGAGGAAGAGGAGGAGGAAGGGGAGGGGGAGGGAAGAGGGGGGGAGGGGGAGGAGGAAGTTCAATCTCCAACATCCATATAAAGATCCAGACACCGTGTCATGTATGCTGAAGTGGCAGGGGGGTTAGGGGAGGAGACATGAATCCCTGCTAATCAGTCTAGTGAAAGACCCTGTCTCAAAACAAGGTAGATGACTCCCAAGAAAAGACAGCCAAGGTTGACCTCTGGCCTCCATACTTTAAAAAAGGAAACGGGTTAGAAATCATCCCTGTGTGGCACTGGGAATGGAGGACAGGCCTCATCTGTGCTAAGCACATCCTCTACCACTGAGCTACTGAGCCCATTCCAGCAAAGCCTGACAAGAGAAAGAGACTCTCTTCCAAGGGAGAGCGTGGATAGATGGACGGACCACAACTTTGACAGGTGAATGGGGCAAGAGAAGCGGGTGTTGGGGAGAGGAGTGTGGTAGAGTTTCCAATGAATGTTCCTGGTAGAGAGCTAAGAATGAGAAGGATCTGGAGCTGCTGGAGAACTGGAGATCCTAGACAGAGTCACTAGACTGGCCTTGAAGTTATAGAGGCACAGCTGGAGTTATAGAGGCACAGCTGGAGTTATAGAGGCACAGCTGGAGTTATAGAGGCACAGCTGGAGTTATAGAGGCACACTTCCTCTTCAGGTGCTTAGTTCACAGAATTCTCTTCTCTTCTCTTCTCTTCTCTTCTCTTCTCTTCTCTTCTCTTCTCTTCTCTTCTCTTCTCTCTCTTTCTTTCTTAACATGAATATTTTTGACTAAATTAGTTGTGTATTTTACTCAATATACTTTTTTTGTTTTTTGTTTTTGTTGTTTTGTTGGTTTGTTTGTTTGTTTTGTTTTGTTTTGTTTTTTTTTTGAGACAGGGTTTCTCTGTATAGCTCTGGCTGTCCTGGAACTCACTTTGTAGACCAGGCTGGCCTCGAACTCGAACCTGCCTCTGCCTCCCAAGTGCTGGGATTAAAGGCGCCACCACTGCCCGGCCTCAATAGACTTTTTAAGTTATAAGGGAAAAATACTGATTCTTAATTAGCATCTTAAACAAGGAGTTGAGACATTCCACTTGCCAGGAAATTCACCCATTTGCCAGGAAATCTACATTGAAGAGCAGAATAAGGCCTCATTTGTTACACGGCTCTTTAACCATGCAGTGTTGTACTTCTTAAACTATGCAAACACCTTCTGTCAACATAGCCACCCTTTTCCTGTACAGAGTTGGAAAGTGACCATTTGTTTGGAGAAGTTCTCCTCTTATCTAGCACTTGTTTTACCGTGAGTATGTTTCATTCTATTCTTCATTTCATGGTTGTATTATTTAGTGGCTTTAAATGTTTTTTGTTTTTGTTTTCTAAAAAATTAGATTCCATTTTCCTTGTGTCATTTCTTGTCTTAGCCAGCATGCATCTGTGATGGAGCAGAGATATATCTGCATTTTCTATTTAATATAGTCCTTCCACTTAAAAGACTGTGGAATATTTAAAATACTTACTGTGGGTTGAGAATATGTTCCAGGCTGATGTGAGGTAGTCCTATTACCAAGCACTTGATCTTAGTGAACACGAAGAACACATTTACTACAGGACTTGGCTTTGTGTGATAATCAGTTTCCATTGCTGTGTTCAAATATTTGATAGAACCATCTTAGGGAGGGAAGGTCCCAGCCTTGGTTGCTTGGCTCCTGGGCAGAACACCATGGTGGCAGGAGCAGGTGAGAGATTCTTCTTGCCCCATGACAGGACAGACATAACACCCAAAGGTATGTCCACTTTCCAGAACCTCTCAAGATAGCACCAACAATGGGGGCCAAGTGTTCAACACAGGAGTCTGTAAGGGTGCTGCATATTCAAGTCATCACACTTGGTCCTGATAGAAAGGCAGCTATGGCGATGGCCCATCAAAACAGATCTCCGTGAATGGCCGCTGTTGGACCGAACATCTAGTAGGTACTGCTATGGTTTGTATCTGAATTGTCCTTTATAGGCACACAGATGTGAACACTTACTCTTCAGTTGGTGGCTCTGTTTTTTGGGGTGTGTGTAGAACCTTTAGAGTTGGGGCCTAAGCTTGAGAAATCGGGTCACTGAGGGGTGGACCTTGATAATGTGGCCTAGCTGTTTCCACCAGATTCCCCTCCCCCACTTCCTAGTCCTATGATGTGTCAGTCTTCACCAGGCCTTTTCTCAATGAGGGATTGTACCTTCTTAAACGGGTTCCCCTAAATTTCTTTAAACAGAAAAGAAAATGATACATTGGCTTTAAATGTGTGTATATGAGTGCTTTGCTTGCAGGTATCTATGTGCACCACGTGTGTACCTAGCGCCTGCGGAAGTCGGAAGAGGCCATCTGAGTCCCTTGAACAGGTGGTTGTGAGCCACCATGCGGGTGCTGGGAACGGAATTCCAGTTCTTTGGAGGAGTGACTCCTTTCTCTTATCGGACATTTAATCACAGTAATGAGAGAAGAACCTAATGCAGGCACTAAGAGAAGCAGCTCTTTCAAGGAGCTTCAGGAGTGCGTGGCGTCTAGGGAGAGAGAAGAAGCAGCTTTAGTTCCCCTTGATGGAGAGGGTGACTGTGGCCAGAATCGGCATTCCTAAGCTGGCAGTGACACCTGTGCCATCTGTCATGGCAGTGCAGCTCTGGCCTGTCCCCAAGAAGCGACATCAGCATCATAACCCCCTGTGAAGCTGGAGGAGATCATTATGTTTCAAAACCCTGTCTATTGTCTCAAAGACGGTGACTTGATGCATGTAGAATTATGTATTCATACAGTGGGGGGTAATGTTCACTCCAACTCCAAGGCTGTAATTCTAAGTTCTTGCCGTGAGGCTGGCTGGGTATAAGGCATGATTGTAGCATGAACCCTTGAGCAGGTAAGCTACCCAGTCCTTCTGTGCCTCAGTTTTCCCACCTACAGAATGGGATTGCTCACACTACCTACTGCATAGCTGAGAAAAATAATGGCATTGTGAAGGCACAGCACAGATCACTCAACAAAGGCTCCCTGGATGACCATCAACACTGTCACTCTCTTGCTTTGCTGTGGAAACAACCTGCTCGAATCATCAGGGTAAACAGGCCCCATCCAGTGGACTCTAAGAGAATTGAAATGTTTAAGAGGTTTCAAATAAGTAACATTTATACATTTATATTTAAGGTGTATGATAGGATGCCTTGGCTTACTTGTCTTGATAAAGCTATATCTATATTTATCTCTTTATCTCTATCTCACCTCTCTCTCTATCTAAATTTATTTCATTCTGTGTCCTTCTCCAGGAAAGGATTATCTGTGACATTCAAGTCTTTCTTGGAAAGCAGGGTTGTATTTACATATAGCCACATGAGTTGTCCTGTGGGCTTTAAAGCAGGTTGTTTATAGCATCCAATGCATTGTAATTGTTATGCAGGTAGTTGTAGCATGCCACTGTTTTAAAAATTCACATTTTTTTCTGTGTTGCTTTATTTGAGGTAGGGTCTCATTACGTAGTAGCATATAGGCTGTTCAAATCTGGATCCTTCAGCCTCGGCTTCCTGAGTGAGATTACAGATGTTCAATACCACACCCATCTTGCATTTAAGTTAAAAGAAAAAACTTTAAAATATTTATTTACTTCTGTGTCTGCAAGAAAGACAGAGAGAGTGAGAATGAGTGTGTGTGTGTGTGTGTGTGTGTGTGTGAGATATGAGGAGTCACGTGCTTCAGTATGGAGGGCAGAGGACAACCCGTAGGAGATGTTTTTCTCCTTCCACCTTGTAGACTGTCAGGGCTGAACTCATGCGATCGTGCTTGGCAGTAAGCCCCTTACCTGCTGGGTAGTTTCACTTGCCCTAGAACAGGATCTTCAGTCTGTGGTTGGTTAAATTGCAGATGTAGAGCCTGAGGATGCTGAAGCCGTTGGCACAGGGGGTCAGTTGTACCTGATGAATTGGGTTACTATCGTCAAGCAAATAGGTGTCGCCTGTCCTTTGATCATTTTAGATAACTGTTCTCTCCCTCCCTCTCTCCTTCCCTCCCTCCCTCTCTTCTTCCCCCCTCCCTCTCTCTCTTCTTCCTTCCCTCCTTCCCCCTCTCCCTCTGTAACACTTAGAGTGCACTGTCTCAGCAAACTGTTGGCATGTATTGTTTATCCATTCATTATTTGATGAACACTTGATTACTCTCACCTTTTGGCTATTGTGACTAGAATGTTGTGAACAAGGACGGAAAAATGCCTGCTTTCAGTTTTGAAGGGTACATACTCAGAGATGGGATTGCTAGGTCACCTAACAATTTCACGTTTAGAAAAGATTTGCTCATTTTTATTTTATGTGTGCGGATGCTTTGCCTGAACTCCTGTCTGTGCACCATGCTTGTGCAGTTCCCACGAAGGCCAGAAGAGGGCGATAGATCTTTCCAGAGCTGGAGCCATAGAATGTTAGGAGCCACACCACGTGCTAAGACTCAAACCTGGGTCCTCTGAGATTCTACTGCTCTTAACGTCTGAGCCATCTCTCCAGCCGCAATAATTTCAATTTTACTACTTTGAGGAGCTATCAGACTATTTTGCACAGTGGCTACTTACCCACTGCCTAAGGACCCCTGCATTCCTGTACTCTTTCAATATTTATTTATTATTACCATTATTTTTCAATTCTAGCCATCCTAATGGGTTTGGAGTACCTTTTCTCTTTTTTCAATTTATTTTTGTTTATCTGCTTATTTTTGCATCTGCATCTGCATGTGACTATGACTGCACTTGTGTGCCCGCGTGTGTGAAAGCCAGAGTTGATGTTTCTTGGTGTCCTTGCTCTCTCTCCATCTTAGTGTTGGTGGGGTCTCTCACCTAAGCCCAAAGCTCTCCCATTTGGATGGTTTAGCTAGCGTTGGCGTGCTTGTTCTCTGTTAATTGGTACAAAGACGGGAGGACTGTAATTACGCAGGATCCATTGTCGAAGTCTCTGGGTAAGGGAAGCCAGTAGCTCTTGGCAGCGATTATGGAATGGGGCACGAGATATATTGAGCTAGAAAACGCTTTGCCACGCAGAAGTTAATTGGGATCACAGAAAATGGCTCATCACAGCCATTTATTGTATTTTAATAGACTTGGGCAGGATAACGGGAAACAAAAACTCTTTGGCAATGGTGCTGTTTGAAGTATGCAGAGGAGCTGCACACAGTAGGTCTTTGTTGGTTTCAGAGTTCCTGCAGGAAGTGAAAGGTGGGGAGGGGGGCGCTCAGGTGGAATGCAGGGTGTGGGGTTTGAGGAAGTACAGTCAAAGCTGATGCAAGGTATAATTTGGTGAGATTCTTCCTCGGAACAAACCCATCTGCTGTTCTCATTGATGGTTACCATGGATATTTAAGGCAGTGGGAGAAAATGTCTCGGGTCTTGGCTGTCTCTGGCACCCCTGGCTCCAGCGTTCTTTATCCCTTTTGCTTCTGTGAGGGTGATTCCAGGAGCGTTAGTAACGTGTTTTCTTATTTACCCAGGCTCTCATGCAGCCAAGTTGGTCTTGAATGTGCTGCGAGCCGAGGATGACCGTGAACTTTGTTATTTGTGTGTATATGTAGGTCAGAGGTCAGAGGTCAACCCCAGGTGTTCCTCAGAAGCCCCCAAGGTTTGTTTGTCTGTTTGTTTGCTTGTTTGTTTTTTGACAGGGTCTCACGAAACGAAGTTCAGTCTGGTCTCAAACTGGCTATGTATTTTATTTTATTATTTTATTTTATTTTTATGTGTATGCATGCTTTGCCTTCACGTATGTCTAGGAATCTTGGGCATCTGTGTAGTGGCTTCAGAGGTCAGAGGAGGGAGCTGGAGCTCCTGGGACTGGAGTTACACGTGGTTGTGAGTTGCCGTGTGGATGCTGGGCACGAACCCTGGTCCTCTGGAAGAGCCGTGAACTTTGATCCTCTTTCTGATCTCTTTTCCAAGCACTGTGATTGCAAACCTGTATGACCCTTCCTGGTTTTAGGTGCTGTGCGCTGAGGGACCAACCCAGGGCTCTATCACAGTAGGCAAACTTTTCCAACTCCTTTCCCCCTCCTCCCTCCCACTTTCAATTCCCACTTTCATTTTTTGAGACAAGGTCTCTCAGCTGGCATTGGCTCTTGCCCATTAGACTATGGCCACAGAGTCCCAGGATCCAACTGGTTCTGCTTCCCAGCGCCTGTATTATAAATGTATATGACCAATCTGGCTTTTAATGTGGGTTCTTGCTATCAAACGTGAGTCCACATGCTTCTATACCAAGGGCTTTATTGAGAAAGCTATCGCCACAGAATAATGACCTTGAATCGCAGATCCTCCAGCCTCAATCCCCACCATGGGTTATAAACCACCCTGGGTGAGGTTTCTGTAGTGCTGGGGCTTGAACCTAAGGCTTCCTGAACGCAAGCTAAGAACTCTTCTTAACCGAGATCCCAGCATTTCATTCCTGTGCACAGGGGAGTGTTTGCCTGTCTCTTCCACCTATAAAAGGACTCAATGGTCACACCCACACAGAAATTGTATTTCCCAGGCTGTGGAGAACCCGGATTGGGAAGACTGCCTGGGTACGGACTGCTAAGTGTGATGGGCAGGGATATCAAGGGATTTCTGAAAGGCACGCGGTGAGTAGAGGGCAAGGAAGACCGGTTCTCTGTGTTTCCACGAATTAGGGTCTCCGCCAGACATTTGGGACGCCAGGCAAGGTCTAAGCCAGGGTGCAGAGAACTCCCTGACAATTTCAGGATTGCAGGCCAAGCCAGTCCTCGGGTCACAATGCAGAGCAGGAAGCGGCCACTAGAGGTCGCAGAACTACGGTCTGAAGGGACTAGAACGGGAGAGCAAGTGAAGCACCCAAGGGTGCCGATGCACAATGTTGCTCGCTGCCAGAGGTCTGCCGTTCAGTGACTGAAGCCGACGAGACTCCCTCAGGACACGCTTTCTTGTCCAAGTGAAACCGCAATGCACCCAAGCGTAGTGAAATGACCCGAAGAGACTTCATGTAATTACTAGCTTTTCAAATTTCTTCTGCTCCACGCTGCCAAAAAGGGAGTGTGGGCGTGGTTCCACAAGACACCTGGATTCCAAGCAGGACTAAGCTGGGGACTGCTGTCGGGTGTTATTAACATCTCCGGAAGAAGGCATAGCTAGATATACAGAGGGTCAGTTCATAATGTCAAAAGATTAAGGTTACAGGAAAGAAATAATGTACATATACAACAACAGAGACTTGTTGTGCTTCCAAGAGAGCTGACAGGAACGTTAAGAAGAGTAGATAATTCTACCACCTTCTTAGGGAAACACTTTGAATACACTTTTCTTAATCATTGGCAAAGGATTAAAAATCAACAGGACATGGAAGATCTCAACAGTTCCACACACACTAGCAATGTATCAATTCAATGCATTAGAAAATCCTGTACCCAGGGCTGGAGAAATGGCCCAATGGTCAAAATTGCTTGGTGCTCTTTCAGAGGACTACATTCCAGCCCTGGCATCTGTGCCAGCAATTCACTTCAGGGTTTGATTATAGAGCTGTAAAATCCATCTCAATAAATTTCAAAGACCACATTCTAACTATAATGTAATGAATTATAAGGGCCAACGATAGAAAGGCAGAACTTTTCTATTTATATAGTAGAGAGCGCATTTCTAAATACCATGTAGCTTTAAGTCAGAAACCATGCAGGGCATGGTGGCACATGCCTTTGATCCCAAAACCCAGGAGGCAGAGGCTGCTGGATCTCTGTTAGTTCAAGGCCAGCCAGGGCTACATAGCAAGTTCAGGACAGCTATGGCTACATAGAAAGATACCGCCTCTGAGGTGTGTGTGTGTGTATATAGAATTATTGAAATTTAAAAACATTATATATAGAATAATATGGCTTATCAAGATTTACAGATGCAGCCAAAGAATATTCATGAGAACTTTTAAAAAGGAAAGTTACAATTTGAATTAGGAGATAAAGAGCTGTGTGGTGGTTTGAATGAGAATGCCCCCCCCCATAGGCCCATATATTTGGGTGTCTAGTCCCTAATAGGTGGATTATTTAGGGAATGACTTGGAGGTGTGACCTTGTGTGTCACTGGGGACGGGGTTTGACATTTCAAAAGTTCATGCCTGGCCCAGTCTCTCTCCCTCTTCCTCTCTTTCTTTGTCTGTCTCTATCTCTCTGTCTCCCTGTCTCTCTGTCTCTGTCTCTTTCTCTGCTTGCAACTTGTGGATCAAGATGTAAAGCTCTCCACTACTGGTCCACGCCATGCCTGTCTGCTTCCCCCCCCCCCCCCCGCCATGATGATAATGGTTTAATCCTCTGAAACTATAAGCCAGTCAAATGCATTCTTTTACAAGAGCTGCCTTGGTCGTGGTGTCTCTTCATGGCAGTGGAACAGAAACTAAGACAAGCAGAAAAATAAAAAGAAAAAGAAACCAAACAGCGAAGAAAGTGGAGAGCGTGAGCAAAAATGTGCAACATGGAATTTCTAGCGGTGTTTTATAAAAGGAAATCTTCAACAGACATCACGGTAAAGTCACAAAGCATCAAAGACAAAACAAAAATCTTAAAACCTGCAGCCCAGCGAAGAACAGGATTGTGCTGTCAGCGACAGAGTCAAGAACAAAACTAGCCAAATGTGGCAGCACATGCCTGCAATCCTAGTCATCTGGAAGCTGAGGCAGGAGGATTGCCTGGACTGCAGGGTGAGACCATGTCTCAAAAAAAAAAAAACCAAAAAAAAAACCAAAAAACAAAAACAAACTAAACCAAACTAAAAACAAAGCAAAGGCCTGGAGAGATGGCTCAGCGGTTAAGAGCAATGACTGCTTTTCCAGAGGTCCTGAGTTCAAATCCCAACAACCACATGGTGGCTCCCAACCATCTGTAATGAGCCTCTTCTGGTGTGTCTGAAGACAGCTACAGTGTACTTACTTATTTATAATAATAAATAAATACATATTTTTTTAAAAAAGCAAAATAACCAAGAGAGCAAAAACAGAAGCCAGAAATGTCAGAGCCATACATTCAAACTGATGCAGGCGAGTATCTGGTCATCCAGAGTCGCTTCCCAGCCAACCAGCTTTATAGAAGAGTGGTGTGGTGGCATACGCTAACTCCAGCATTAAGGAGGCTGAGGCAGAAAGAGAGCCATGATTTGAGACCTTGACTTTAAAAACCAAAACCGAGCCACAGACAATTTTAATGAATATTCATTGATTTTCTTTGGTTTTACCAGAAGGTTGTCTCTGAAGGAATTTCTAAAAGTCACACTGTGAGAAGGAAGAACAGTCTCAGAAGATGCCAAGATGAGATGTGGTGGGTTGGGCCCGCTATACAGAGGCTCCACAACGTTTGAGAGGTGTGTGTGCTGAGACAGCTGAAGGTACCGGAAGTCATGACCGCACCCACCTTTGTACATACTTCATGTTTCCTTCTGTACACATGTACTTATGGTCAAGTTCAGCTTATACATGACGAATAACATTGGCTTACAGGTCTTAGCCAACCCAGTATTATTATTGTTATTTAAACATTTCCTTACTCAGTTGGAACTCCCACTTTTTGGTTTAAAGAAATCACTGGATGGCTTCCCTTTGCCACGACCAAATTGCCGATAGGTATCTCTACTCTAACCCTTCCAACAGCTGCTCGAAATTCCTTCTGGCGGAGTGAGTGTGGACCTGGATGTGTGTGTGTAGAAATGTATGTGAGCCGAGTCCTAATATGTACATGAGTTTGAGTGAATGTATAAACATGCAGGGTATATGAATATTTGTGAGCATGTGGGGGTGTGTGCACTTGTGTGGGAGAATGTATTTGCGTGTCTGTGAACATGTGGGATATGTTATGCATGAGTATGTGTTTGAGTGTGAAGGATGTGTGAGACTATGGCGTGAATAAACAGTGGTGTGAGTCTGCCTCCTTCCTGGTGCTCCCCCACTAGCAGATCCTGAATGTATATGTCCCTGTAGAGCCTGCTCCTGTTTAAAGCCCTTTTCTCTACAGACCCTGGCTCCCATTGGCCCAGGTTCTCCACTGGGGGCCTTTCTCATGGGACTTTGATGCTGTACACCGTCCCCTTATCAAGCTCAGTGGCGGTCCAGCTTCATTCTCAAGGAGATGCTAATAGAGGCTTCCCATAGTCCAAGTCAGCGGCTGCCTGGTCGTCTGCTGTAACAGGAGCTTTGAAAGAGCAGCCGGTTCCACTGGACGACAGTGTTTGCAAGTTCCCCTTGATGCCACCAATCATGCTCTTATAAATGACATAAGGTCTGATAGAAGTGTTTTCCTCTAACTTCAAAATTCCCTACTTAAATCAAGAAGCGTATCTCCTCTAGAAACGTCTGGCCTTCACACACCCCTCTGAACACCCCATCTTTACGGGAATTTGAGTGTGCTTGGCTTTGGGAACCGATACCTAACTAATTCTAGAAGTCTCTAGTGCTTTCTTCCTCTTAATTGCTCTTTGGGTTTTCTCCAGCGTGGTAGCATTTCTCTCCAATTAAAAGGTGCCAAAAACATGGCCACATTTCTTCCCCCAGCTCAGAGCGAAGCTAATTTACTTTATAATTGAGCCAGTCCTTCTCCGAGTACAGCTGGTTTTGCTGTTAAGGAGACAAAGAGTCAAATTTCAAAATCCAGGAAGGGTAATTTATAAGGAATACAGCATTAAAAAAAAATCGGGACTTGCGGTCTTATCTGTACCAGTGTGGTTGTCCAACTTTAGTAGAATGGAGATCTTGTTAGGAAAGTGCAAGTCTGGGCTCCCTTCCTGTTAAAGCAGAATCTTTAAGGGGTGGGGGCTCGCCATGTCTCCGTGACTCTAATCTGTCTGAAATGATTTCCATTGTGCATTGATTAGCAACGATCGATCGTTTGTCCCTTTTGGAATGGACTTCCTGAATGTTCAAGCCTTGGAGAATGCCTGAGATCGGACAAAGGCGAATGAAGGAACCATACTCATAATATTGGATTTTTTTTCTTTTGAGTTAAAGTCTCTCGTAGCCCAGGTTAGTCTTGAACTTGGTATGTAGCAGAGGTTAGCTTTAAATGCTGGATTATCTCTTCTCCAAGTCCCAAGTGCTGAGATTAAAAGCATATACTACCACTATGCTAGGCACTTGATTTTACTTCATCTCCATAGCAACCTTGTAGGGTGGATGTTATTCTCCCCATTTTAGGACTGGAACATCATCATCGTCGTCATCGTCATCATCATCATATCATCATATCATCATCATCATCATCGCCCCAAAGTCACTGGGTTAGTAGCTCCTGGTATCAGGCTCTGAGCCTGGTTCTGCTGGATTTTAGAATTTCTTCTAGAGACTCATATCGAGAATTAGCAGGGCTGTGTCCAGAAAACTGTAATGTGGACGACATTACCCTGTCCTCAAGGTGTCCCCACAGGACACAGATGACAGGCAAGGTTTGGGAGTGCTGACAGCTAAGAGGGTGGTGGACCACTCTCTCTGAGAATGTCACCTCTGGATGTTCAGATGAACTTTCTCTCTGCAGTGTCATCTTGGGCCAGCCCGTTGATTTCTTCCTCACATTGGCAGACAGATGGGAACACATCTTCACCATCGTGTCCTTCTGAGAGGCCACTGTCCTTCCTCAGATGACTTACAGAACAGCCACATGGCTTCCTTACAGTCTCCATCTGCCAGCAAAGCGGTTCTGCAGCCAGCCGTGTTCTGGGAAACAGATGCCGTTTTATCTCCGTGCCTTAGGCTTGCGGCTCCCGTAGCTCTTTGTAGAAATCTGGAGTCTTTGGAATACCATGGTTTTTCTCTGGCCATTGTTCCTTCTTGTTCATTGTTCTAGTCTTTGGCTTTGTGTATCCTTTGTTCTTGCTTCCTGACCTGAATTCCTCCCCCCCCCCCCCACCCTTGCCTTGCTCATGCTGATCATCTGGTCACTTAGAAGCCTTCCCTGACCGTCTAGAAGGAACGACGCCCCATCTTTACCCTGTGGTTGCAGCCTCCTTGCTTGTCCCCATCCTTCAAGAGGGCGTGATCACTCCTGTGCTATTCTGGCATTTTGAGTAATACGCTCTGTCTCTGATTCAGTCTCTGCCTTTGTCTCAGTCTCTGTCTCTCTGTATCTCTCTGCCTGTGTCTCTGTTTCTGTCTCTGTCTCTCTCTCTGTGTGAGTGTGTACAGGTTGCTGCTGGCATGGAGGGGTGAGCAATGCTGGAATTTCAGACAGGAGTAATATGGCTGCTTTGACTGACAAAGGCTGTCTGCATTGTATTCATTTGCTGGGGCTTCTATAACAAAATGCCACCCACTGAGGGGCTTAAACAGCAGAATTGTATCCTTTTAAAGTTACGTGGTTAGAATGTTAAGGTCAGGGCTGGAGAGATGGCTCAGCAGTTAAGCAGACTGACTGCTCTTCCAAAAGACCCGAGTTAGATTCCTGGCACCCACATGGCAGCTCACAATTGCCTATAATACCAATCCCAGGGGAATCTAATGCCCTCTTCTGGCCTCTATGGGCATCACTCACAACGTGGCACACAGACATACAATCAGGCACACCCCCCCCCCATACACATAAAAATAAATAAAAAAAACTTGGGAAGAACAACAACATAAAAGAAGTTTAAGGTCAAGGAGTTGTCAGGGTTGGTTTCTGCTGTGGCCTCTGTTCTTGGTTCACAAGGGGCTGCTTGCTACCAGGGTCTTCCTGTGACCTTCTGTGTGATCCCATCCCTGGTGTCTCTTTGTATTAATTACTTTCCCATTGCTGTGGCAAAATGCCTGACGTAAGTAATACAAGGAGGGTTTAATTTGGTTGGTGGTTACTGACGACATGGTGGGGACATGCAGGCACAGAGCAGTGTCCCCATCCATGTGGGTGGGACCTGGGAGCTGACACTTTCACCTTTTGGCTGATCAAGAAGAAGAAAACATGGGCTGACCTGAGTCAAATCCAACCTTTAAGATGTAGCCTAGTGATCTACATATGCTAACCTGGCTACTTGTGCCAAAGGCTCTACAATGTCCCCAAACTGTGCCACTGGCTGAGAACCAAGTGTTTAAGCACATAAGGCTAAGGGGCATCGGGCATTCAAACCACAACACTCTGCCACTTCTTGTGAGGATTCAGGTTGCACCATCCCATTTCATTGGCTTCATTCTTAACCCAATTGCCTACTTAGAGATTCCCCTCTTCGAATATAGTCACATTCTGAGGTCCTTTGGCTTAGGCTCTGTCTTGGGTAGTTTTCTATTGCTGTGATAAAATGCCATAACCAAGCCAACTTATAAAAGAAAGTATTTAATTTGTTGTACAGTTTGAGAGGGTTAGACTCCATGATGATGGAGTAAAGGGATGGCTGAGAGTTCACATCTTGATCTACAACCTCGAGGCAGAGAGAGCTAACTAGGAACTGCTCAGTCTTCTGAAACCTCAAAGCCTGCCCCAGAGCCACATCTCCAAGAAGACCACACTCCCCCAGTGCTTCCCAAACAGTTCTACCAACTGGGGAACAAGACTTCAAGTATGTGAACCTATGGAGCCATTCTAATCCAAATGACCACAACAGGACCAAGTCCTGTTCTACTCCCAGGCCCTGGGGATTGGCCATGCTGACTCAGGACTCCCCGAAGGATGAGGTCGGTTCTCTGCTGTGCAGTATAGGAAAACAGCCACACTCCCTCCTCCCCCACCCCCTTTCTCTCTCCCTTCCTTCCTTCCTTCCTTCCTTCCTTCCTTCCTTCCTTCCTTCCTTCCTTCCTTCCTTCCTTCCTTTCTCTCTTCCTTCCTTCCTTCCTTCCTTCCTTCCTTCCTTCCTTCCTTCCTTCCTTCTTTCCTTTCTCTCTTCCTTCCTTTCTCCCTTCCTTCCTTTCTCCCTTCCTTCCTTAACTTACTTTCTCTCTCTCTCTCTCTCTCTCTCTCTCTCTCTCTCTCTCTCTCTTCTAAACAAACAAACCACATCCACATCACCCTTAAAATCTGTTTTGAAAGAGCTTATCTGTGACCCTCCAGGGACAGGATACCCAATAAGGCAACTTATTCAGCATCTATACATACTGAAAATTCTAGTCTTTCTTAGGGAGAATTTAAAACTAAATGTGACTGAAGAAGTTTCTCTCTGGGGGATGGCATGACTCATGAAGGAAAGATGTGAAGACATTACCAGTCAGGAGGGTGATATTTATTATATAATCCTTTGTAGTTGAAAAACCTCACAGTAAAGAGTACCAGATGACATCCAGCCACTGTGACCCACTTTATACACCTATTTTCTCTTTCCCCGAGTTTGTTTTTGGAGCCTTTGCATTGTTAAAAATATCCGGAACCTATTTCGACTTCAGGGCTTCCTTTCCAGCAGGTGACTGCTTCGTTGACTTCTTTCCTTTCTACCAAACGGAGCCCCTGTGCTTGGCACACAGCACGGCCCACAGGCATACAGGACATTACGTGTTGTAGGGCTTACGTTTAGTATCTCACGTTACCTGGCTACTCTTTCAAGGCAAGGAGGATTATGGTTGCCTGGGCCTGGATGGTAGATTGTAGAGTAGCTCAGGGAAGTTAGGTCATAGTTTAGTTATGTTTTACCCAAGAAGAGGTGAAGAATCTAACAATCAATAGATTTGAAATGAGTTTAAATTTGTATCATGTTTTTAGGTGGACTCTGGATCTAGGGTAGTTTGGGTAATCGGGGCATAGACATTTCAGTGCTCCTGGAAGGTTCTAGCTCCACTGGCATCTGCGCTGCCCTGCTTTCCTCTAGGTGATTTTTTCCCCACTTATAGAGGCCACCAGCTGTTCTGTTACGAGGCATTGGCTAATCATAGCTGGCCCTGTGTGCACTGTGCCAGGAATTTGAGGAGCTTTGCAGTCATTTAAATTCTGCATCCAATTTTGGACTGATAGCCTGTGCCAAATCTGACTTGAGCCAAAGTATATTTATTGAGGTAAAAACATATGAAACCCAGGAATTACCAGGACTCAAGTACTCTAAAGCCCGGCCTGGAAACAGAGGTGCCCTTAAAGCACACACACACACACACACACACACACACACACACACACACACACACACACTTTTATTAAGCCCTTGTTAGGTTTATCACTTCCAGCATTCATCAGTTAAATATCTGTTGAGTTTGTTTCTGGCACTGATCTTGATCCTGGGACCAAAGATTGAGAAGACAGTGTTTGAATCGTCTGGGCTGGGAGCTGGGGAAACTTTTCCATGGGCCCGTGTTTGCTACTTTCCTTGTCACTGTGCCCAGATACCTGACAAGAGCAACTGAAGGAATGGAGGATCATGGTTCAAGGGGTAGGAAGGCACGGGGTGGACAGCAGCAGAAACGCGTGGCAGCTGCCTGCTCACACCTCAGTAGACTGGGAAGCATTGAGAGTGACTGGGTTTGAAAGGTAGGTGGGGTAAAATATTTTTCCATTACAAAAAGTCATGTCTTAAATAAACAGTTAATCACAGGGAAGTGTATTCAGCACTTAATAGTAAGGGGAAAATGGCTAGTGGCTACATTCTAATCCCAATTCCACTAAGGCATGTGTGTGCACTAATGCATGTGTGCAAACACACACATATGTACACTTAAACCAGAATGCATGAGGGCTTCCTACATACTAAACAGGTGCTCTGATACTAAGCTATAGTTCAAGATCCTAAAGGGAGGTGGAGGGACCTGAGGCTCAGCAGATTTTAATTGTGGTAAGGATATTATAATAAATTAGTTATATGACAGATTGAATGTAGCTTTCGTTCCTTAGAGCAGCTTCAGTCATTCCCAATAGATCTCGCTATCCTAAAGAGTTTGAGAAAGAAACGAATCTTTCTCCCTCAGCACGGATTTCAGTCGTCGTTTGAATGGCAAGCTCATTCCAGAGCAGGGGGGTGCCCTTATGCTCTCTTGCGGAGTCCTGCAGTCTTGGTGATGATGCATTTGACTTGCTGGGGAGTAATAGTGAAGGGGAGAACTCACCCCACTGCTCCCCACTGCTCCCCAGGTTTTCCCTCTTTGTCCTTTTGGTGTGAAGCTGCAGTTGTCAGGATGGTGGTGAGCCAGGATAAGACTCCGTTAGAAAGAACATCAATATGAACTAACCAGTACCGCCAGAATTCCTTGGGACTAAACCAACAATCAAAGAAACACATGGTGGGACTTGTGGCTCTAGCTGCATATGTAGCAGAGGGTGGCCTAGTTGGTCATCAATGGGAGGAAAGGCCCTAGGTCCTGTGAAGGTTTTATGCCCCAGTATAGGGGAATGCCTGGAGTGGGTGGGTTGATGAGCAGGGGGAGGCAGGAGGGGGAAGGGGGGAATGGGATTTTCAGAGGGGAAAATAGGAAAGGGGATAACTATTAAAATGTAAACAAAGAAAATATCAAATAAAAAAAATTCAGTATATGCCTAAAAAAAAAAAAGATTACAAAAAGGGGTAAGATTGGATTGGCAAAATAGTTTTTAGTGATAGCATTACAAATAAATGATTATGCCTATATTTATGGGTTATAATAAGACATCATCCTATGTATGCAAAGTTTGACCTGAGTATGTAAAGGTATATCACTTGTTCTTTAATCTAGCTAGCTGTCAATGTTGTAGTAAGGACACATCAATAGTATAGTCCCTTAGCTCTTTAAAAATACCCAATCTATTATTATCAACTTTGATTTATCAGCATTCTGTATGGCTAGTGAAATGTTTAATATCTTTTACAGTCCCAATGTTCAGTTTGACTTTCAGTTCAATCCCTTTCCTGTCCAGTTCTGATAAACACTGCAAGTCTAATTGCAAAGCATTCATAGTATCAACACATACATCTTGAGATGTTACTTAGTTACAGACAAATTTTCCCTTCTTTTGTAGGTGTATTCTTCACCAGGTAAACAGAGCTAGTCACTCTACTTTTGAATGCTCAAAACTTAAGAATCACATGTTCTGTCTTTATCCATTATGCATTTAGATGTCCTAAAGAAATATAGCCGTTATTCTGAGCTAGTACACTTGGATATGTAAGTACTTGATCAGGCATGAGCCCATCCGGAACTCACAAAGCAGGGCAGTGGAGTGTCAAAGAAACAGGGTTAATTACTCAGAGCTTCAACTCTTGACTCAATTTCAACTATTATCTTTCTCTGCAGCAAAACGCTCTTATATTTAAAAGTATGCTAGTGAGGATAGAGCCACTTAAAGTAATGCTGATTCATAAACACTTCAGTGACCCAAAAGTATAATTTAATAGCAGGAGAAGTAGAGCTTTGAATGAAGGAAGGAGAAAATTGTATTATCCACAGGCTGCCAGAGGTGAACATGTCCAGTTGACTCTCATTTCTTGGGGCCATTTACTTGGATATCTTGTATTTCTAAAAATCAGGTCAAGTTTGTTATGTATTGATTCACTTTTGTGATTGATTTTAGTATTGAATAATGGCCGTTTCCACAAAGATTGGGGAAAAATACATTTTTGTGGGAAAGATGTTTGCTAGGGCAGTTGAGTTTTTAAGCAATGTAGAAAGTGTGTGTTTGTGTGTGAGAGAGAGAGGGAGAAAAAAAATTAAAAAAAAAAAAAAGAAAGAAGAGCTCTCAAGGCAGAGATAGAAACATCCTAGGGTTCCCTGGCCAGCCATTCTAGCCAGCTGGTAAGCCCCAGGTTCAGGAACGGGCCCCTGCCTCCATACACATTTAGGTGTGTATGGAGTACCTGTGTACACACACACACACAAACACAAAAAATAAACACACACATAAGAAAGAGAGAAACAAAGAACAAAATCTTCTTAGCATTCACAAGGTTCTGGGCTTTCTCCTCATCACCAACAACATGCTGAGCTTCTAATTCAAGGAGAGACTGTGTCTCGAGGCAAGAAGGCAGGAGAAATAAAGGAAGATACTCTATGTCTTGCTCTGGGCTTTGCATGCATCCACACAGGTGTGCAAGCGTGCACACTCATGTGCACGCACCATATACAGAAAACACATGCACCATAGAAATAAGAAAAAAGAACTGCAACCCAGTTGGTTTTTTTTTTTTTAAATCACAGAAGTAGCATGCAGTCTTTGTAAACATGCTACACCACAGAGATGCATACATTTAAAAGCAAAATTTCTTTCCCCAGAATAACGACTGCTTGTACTTTGCTGTATCTGCTTCCAAGGCTTTCAACGTGGACGGGCTGGTGTTGAGTGTGGGTGTGGGCTGGTACGACACTGCAGTTGCTGCCGTCTTAAAAACAGGCACAACATCATGTACCTTGCTTTTCTGCGTTGACTGCCTTGTCTGTGACACCTTGCCACCCTGGTCCTGGTAGAACTGCTGTATTTGATCTGATAGCTGCATCTGAAGAACGTAATACGATTTTGTTATCTCCTCTCCTTTGATGGGCGTTTGGGTTAGCGCCAAGGTTTTCGTCCCCCTCTCTCAAACAACGTTGCCGTGAGACGCTTGTATAGGTGGTTTATGTTCAACAAGCAATTACTGCTGTGAAACATGACGAGGAAATGTTGGCTACACAATTCTGTCACCTCGGAGTGCTGAAACCTGCATTATTTAAACCCCATTCAAAAACTTACATTAGAAACAAACCATTTCCATTAGAACCGGGCTAAAGTGGGGGTGCATGTTTTCCCCCTTTATAGGGAAAGAATCCTCTTACTCCAGATGGGATACAAAGCTTCTTAAATTGAAATTCATTGCATGGGGCTCTGATGGGCCTTAACAGATGGAAAACAATCTCACTTGGCCGGTTATGTAATTCAGTGATTATCGCCGAGCCCATCAGACGGCGTCGGCAGGCAGAAGGTGGACAGGGGAAAGCTCTGTGGGAAAGTAGGGCTGTGCGTTCCCATGGCTCGCACACCCTTTGTGTGTGTCTGCTAGGGTCAGAGACACCACATCTGAGAAGTGAGCAGTGCAGTGCGATCTGACAACGACGAACTTTGGGATCTTGGAAATTCACGGAATTTCTTACGTGACCTTGGCGGCAAGGTTGGGGGTGGTCATTCTACCTCTGAAAGCCCAATTTTTACAAATGTGTCAGATTGAGCCTTGAGTACAGGATACTGACTGTGTTTATTCAAGAGCTCGTTGTTGAGCTCTGTATGTCAGGAATGTAAGTTGCTGGGGACCTGGGTGTAAATAAAATAGAATAAATAGAATCTCTCTCTCTCTCTTTTTTCTGTCAAAAGTGAAACTGTTTTGCTCTTCAGCTGAAAGTAAGCAGCCAATCTACCTGAGTCACCAAGTCACAGCTCATCAAAGCCTCCCCTCTGTGCACTGGCTTCTTGGTAATGTGGGGCTGACATCATAACGAATGTATTAACCAAATGGAAGGATCCTCACTAGAGTCCATCCACTTGAAGGGATACTATTTCTCCTGCCTCTGGGCTTCATTGTTCAAGTTAGCATCAATGTCAACACACACTGAAATCCTCTTGCTTCCTGTCTTCCATCCTCCCCTCCTCCCTCCCTCCCTCCCTCCCTCCCTCCCTCCCTCCCTCCCTCCCTCCCTCCCTTCCTCTCTCCTTCCCTCTGACCTGTTAACAAGGAGCAAGCATCCAGAACAGACATTATCATATAGTAGACACAAAATAAATCATATCGAGTAAATTGCTATAGATATTTGTTATATAGATATATCTTTGGACTTTGGTTACAGGACACAGAAAAAGTCACTGACTGGACTGACTCTGTTGGCTTGCCTTCACACTGATGGAAAGCGTTATGCAAACTTTGGGATGCAGGACATATCAATAGTCTTATCTGGTGTTGGACTCAGCATGCTTCAATAACGACCCTCCAGGCAAGAAGAGACCATTTCTGCAATAATGCAAGGCTGGTTATGGTAACCAATGGCTTTCTTGATAGGATTTGAGGCCTGCTTCATAGGAGAGAATTCTTGGGGGTATACCAAAAAACACAGATAAAAACAAAAACAAAACCAAAACAACAACACACACACACACACAAAAACAAAACAAAAGAAAACCATGACCAGGAATATCATAGGATCTATGGGAGAACCTATTGTTGTTAATTTTCTTTCTTTCTTTTTTTACTTTTTAAAAGATTTATTTATTTATTTTGTGTATATGAGTACACTGTAGCTGTACAGATGGTTGTGAGCCATCATGTGGTTGCTGGGACTTGAACTCAGGACCTCTGCTCACTCGGCCCCTGCTTACTCTGGCTCTGCTCGCTCTGGCCCAAAGATTTATTTATTATTATATGTAAGTATACTATACTATAGCTGTCTTTGGACACACCAGAAGAGGGTGTCAGATCTCATTATGGATGGTTGCGAGCCACCATGTGGTTGCTGGGATTTCAACTCAGGACCTTCGGAAGAGCAATCAGTGCTCTTAACCGCTGAGCCATCTCACCAACCCGATGTTAATTTTCTAAGTGATTATATTGTCAAGTTGCCTTGCAAGCATGCATGTTTCTATCCTTAGATTTACACAGGTCAGAGAAGCTCTTATTGCTGCGGATAGTGGTTTAAAGTGCTTAGCTGTAAATGGTACCTGTGCATCACTACCCACCCCCAGGCTCAAGGAACGCATTGAAGAAGATCCTGACAGATGGGTGTTTGATGACTGCTTGAGGAGGAAGAGGAGCTTTTCTTTAGGAGCGTAGCCACTGGTAGGTTCCCTGCGTGACCATTGGTAGGGTCCCGGTGCCCCAGTGGGAGACGCCATGCCCATGTGCATATGAGCAGCACTAATTAGATTAATATATTAACACATTGTTAATATATTAATAATTATAATATATAAATAATATAGTACAAACTACGGTATTTATATTAATATATAATATATAATGTATTATATAATAACATATACAATGTATATTAATCCATATGTATTATATAGGGGAATTGGAGGGAGTAATGAGGGGTGAGTATGAAAAGATACATTGTATATATGTATGAAAATTTCAAAGAATAAATACAATTAAAATTTAAAACGTTTTATTTCTAATTTCTCAGATTTTATATCTAGTTCAGAGACCATCCTGCTAACCAGACATACGGCAGATGCTTTAAGAGTTACGTGTAAACTGTGTATCTCCGGCCAAATGAACTTGCCTCTATTCATTTTTTTTTCTTTTGTACTCAACCTATTCAGGACTCGTCTTTCTCTTCCCTTTGATTTTTAGTCAGGGTCTCACTCTGTATTCCTGGCAGGTCTATAGCTCACTCTGTAGACCAGGCTGGCCTAGAAGTGAGATCTGCCCGCCTCTGCCTCCTGAGTGCTGGGATTAAAGACAAGCCAAGCAACCATGCCCATTGTGAACGTTTCTTTTTAAATTTTAATTTTTCATCCATCTCTCCATCCATCCATCCATCCATCCATCCATCCGACTTTCTGTTTGTCTGTCCGTCTGTTCCTCCATCCATCTACTCATTCATTTATCCATTGAGGCAACTACATGGCCCTGATTGCCCTTGAACTCACTGTATTCTTCTGAACTCAGTCTTTCACATGTTAAGATTACAGGCATGCACCTAGTCAGACTTTTAAATTCACATAAAACTGGCAGAGTAGATAAGTACACACACACACACACACACACACACACACACACACACACACACACACACAGAGACACACACACGCACACGCACGCACTGATGAATCAGGGAATGAATTGTATCCTTTTCAAAAGTGTGTTTGGAGGCAGATCTGGGAAATGTTTTATATTTGTTTGCAGAGCTGGCATAAATATTTCAGGATACAATTGAGCCTTTCTCATTAACAGCCATTCTCCTGCCTCTGTGTGTAGAAGTTTCTAGCTGTGGAGAGAGTGCTATTAAATCACTGTGCAGCTCCTAATTCCATGGCAACTGTGACAGACGGCCGTTTTCCTGCCGTAATAGATTTGGATGATCCTCATTTTAGTCAAGACAATGACAGATTCTGTTATTAAACCGTCTTTTAACCTCAATTAATCTCCGTGTTTTTTTTAAGCCTACTCTCAGTTAAAGAATGTTGACGCTAGACAAGTTCAAATCTACTTATTTTTTAAATTGAATGCTACAGTCTGAATTACTATTCCAGAGAGACTGATGCTATTTGTAATAGCATTCCTAGGTGGCCCAAAGAACCCTTTTCCCCTTTCTTGCAAGTTGAGATAATAGTGACCAAACCCAAGCTTGTTTGGTTTTAGAATTTCATCACAGGCTGGAGCCATTGTGAGTAATCAAATGTCTCCCCAGGTCACTTCGAATGTTCTACCCATAGATGGCAGCAAATGACCATTCTGCCGAGCCACCCGCCTTCTGGCCAGTCACCTGTAGGTCACACATCCAAATTACTTGGAACCTCTCTTTTTAAAGGGTGTGGTGTTGTTACCAGAATTTTAAAGATCAAAACCTAGCATCTGGCAGCCCCAGTAAACTGGGCTCAGCCAGCCACTTGTTCGAATTATGCCAGTTAAAGAAGCAAGGAGTAGCAAAAGGCAGAGGAAGAAAGATTTACTCACTGGGGTCGTACCGAGGAGATGAACAAATAAAGAGATGCAGAGACCCTTCAGGATGGTTTGGGGCACAAAGAAGAGGTTTAGGGTTAGACAGACAGCAAAAGGTTTGCACAACTAAGCAGTCCTGGTAGAGATGTGATGCTGCCCATCATTGACCCATCGCTGTGTCTGTGCCGGGATATACACTGGTATATACACGCTGGTATATACACGCTGGTATATACAGGTTGGTATATACAAGCTGGTATATACATGCTGGTATATACAGGTTGGTATATACACGCTGGTATATACACGCTGGTATATACAGGTTGGTATATACACGCTGGTATATACACGCTGGTATATACAGGTTGGTATCTGCTCCTGTGTGCTTCTTGGTTGTTGCCAGAGTTGGGTGAGCTCTTCCTGGAAGGGAAGTCCCTTCTCCGGTTAGTGCCAGGATTTCGACCTTTCCTTTCCTCCAGCATGGGATTTGGGGGGATATTTTAGTTCTTTTAAAAATAAATAAATAGTTAATTAAACATGTATGGGCATTTGCCTGCATGTTTGTGCACCATGTAGATGTCCGCTGCTCATAGATGTTGGAAGAGAGTGTTGGATTCCCTTGGGATTGGAGTCTACAGAGGGTTGTGAACTGTTGTGTGGATGCTGGGAATCGAACCCACGTCTTTTAGAAGAGCAGCAAGTGTTGTTAAAATGCGAGCCATCTCTCCAGCCTCACATTTTAGTTCTTTAAAAAAAATTTTTAGAAATTATTTATTTATTTAATGTATATGAGTACACCGTAGCTGTCTTCAGACACACCAGAAGAGGGCATCAAATCTCATTACAGATGGTTGTGAGCCACCATGTGATTTCTGGGAATTGAACTCAGGACCTCTGGAAGAGCAGTCAGTGCTCTTAACCTCTGAGCCATCTCTCCAGCACTGATATTTTAGTTCTTAAGGATCCATTGATCTGATCGTCTGATAGCACAAGTATGTCTCTTCTCTCCTGGGGCAGTTACTGTAAGATTTTGACTTGGATTACTGCATTATGTATATTACAAAAGATACAGAGAGTATATGTCCATGGTGACTTTACAGTAGCAGGCTCTAAACACACAAAAGGCTGTTATTTAGGTGTCGGAAATGGCAAAAGCCCAAATTAAAATAATGATCTTTTTTTGATAATTGATCATAGATAATTGGTCTATGATTGTCTTGATGGTCAACTTGGTTGACTGAAGACAACTGTGTATGTGTGGGTGGCTGTTTGCAGAGCGGATTCTCTAAGAGGGGGAATCCTGACCTGAGCCTGGGAAACAGCATCCCACATCCCGGGGACCTGGGTAGAGTATGAGGGAGGAGGAGAAAAGCTGGTCAGCACAGGTGTTCCGTCTCTTGTCCTCCACGTGAATGGCTTTGCTCTGCCACAACCTCCCTGTCAGGACAGACTGAATCTTTTGAGATGCTAAGCCAGAATAAACAGCTTACTTCCTTAAACTGTTTGTTCTGGTATTTGCCAAAGGGATGGAAAACTGATTAAGATCGTATCCCTGGAAGACACTGGAATAAGTGTGTTTCTGGGTTTTCACAGAAATGGGAGAAGCTGGACATGTAAAGAGAAGCCTGTTTGAATTAAGGGTGTCATGTCTTACTCTTGCCATCTGCCTTGGCTGGCATAACTTTGGATACATGGCTTCGGTGTTCACGTTGCAATGACCACGTGGTAGTGAACTGGATTCTCAAACGCTTGTGACAGCCTCGACGCTGAACTCTTCTCTAAATGTCTCTGGTGGTCTATGGTTTCCTAAAGCATCAGCAGTAGATAGTTTATAAGAGCCTGTGACTTACCTGCAGTGATACACACATTAGAGGAATGTAAATCATACCTACAGGGACAGCTAGTGTTTGTTGTCAGATAACAGCACATGCTGGATAAGTAGAAATACTGGGACCCTCATACACTGCTAGTGGGGATGAAGACTAGTCTAGCCACTTTGGAAAACAGGCTGGTGGCCAGAGTTATCACAGGATCCTGAAGTTTCACTCCTACCTTTACACCCAAGGGGAATGAAGATATACAACCACACACAATTGTGTGCATGAATCGTTATGGGAACACCGTTTATAATGGCTTGAATGTGGAAACAATGTGAGTGTCCATTAGTTCAGCAACAGAGGTAAGAGCACTTACTATGGACGTAGGAAGATCTTATTTCAAATCCCCAGAACCCATGTAAAAAACTGGATGTGGCAGCAGATGCACCTCTAACCTCAACATTGTGTGGTGTGGATGCAGGAGGTTCTCTGGGGCTTGCTGGCTGTCAGCCTAGCTACAGGCTCAGTGGGAGACCCTGTTTGGAGGGAACAGGGCAGGGAGTGGTAGAGCAGAGCAGCTGTAGGAGTGTGGGCATTTGCCCTTGAACACACGAGTGAGCACATACTGCTATATACACAACGGAAAAAAATATTATCCATCAGTAAAAAGTAGGAAGTACTAACGCATGCTACAGTATAGATGATCTTTGGAGACATATTAATGGGGAAAATACAGTTATAACAGTATGATTGTGCTTGTATGAAGTACCCAGAGTGGGCACATCTATAGAGAAAGAAAGTCTATTACTGTTTGTCCTAGGCTAGTGTAGGCATGGGAAGCAGGAGAGGATGTTAGCTTAAGGATACAGGGCTTCTTCTTGATGTGATAAAAGTCACATTTTCAAGTGCATTGTGATGATGGCTTCCTAGCTCTATGAATACCATAAAACCATTGAATTAGACATTTATAGAGTGGATGAACCCAACGATATGTAAATTACAGCGTCAAAGTCTTGCTTCGGAAAGACTTCATAGTCTGTTGTGGCTCCTTACCTTATGCAGATTTTTGTTTTGCCAGGGACTGCTCTAAACACATATGGAGCATATGCCGGCTCTTTCCATCTTTACAACACTCGCACCAGGTAAACAATTTAATCTTTTCTGCTTTATAGATGGGGGAGTCAAAACATGAGGGATGGGGGGAGCGATGAAGGGTTTTGCTCAAGGTTACTTAGCTTGGAAAAGGCTTCATTAGAATCTCTCGGGTAGAACTAGGAAGGTTCCAGAATCTGACCTGTTTGTTAATCACAGTCTGTCCTGCCTGGAAGAGAGGAGGTTGTTCCATGTAGTCACCTAGTGAAGTCGTCCCTGACTTTGTGTCTGGGGAAATAAGGCACAGTTAGGGTAGAGCAGACTTAGAGTCAAGATTACCACCCTGGAGTCCATCTTATCACCCTGCCTGGATGGTAGAGGGTTATCTGGGGACACTCCAAGCCATCTGCACACATACAAGAGGGTTTTTTTCCCTTATAATTTATTTTTATTATTTCTGAACCTGGCGGGATGAATTAGGTCAAAATGCACCATTGTACCATTGGTGGTGGGTGGGTATGCATTCAAAACAGGGAAACTATGTAGCAGACTACAAAATTGGTTGGGGATTTGGGAGTTTTTAGAGGAGACATGAGAGGATATGCAAGCATATCTGTGAATTATTGCCCATTTCATTCTTCATTTTGTATTAGCAGGTGGTGCCAAGGGAACTAAACGGACGGGAAGACCTTCCCTTAAGACAGAGGAGTTTTTTTTTTCTACAGGGGCTGCAGAAATGGCTCAGCAGTTACTTGCTGGCATGAGGAGCTGAGTTCAGGTCTCTAGAACCTATATAAAAATTTGGGTGCTGCGATGTTTACCTGTGATGGCATCACTGGGGAAACAGAGACAGGCAGATCCCCAGAGCTTGCTGGATAGCCAGTCTATCTAATCAGTGAGCTCTGGGTCTGGTGAAAGACCCTATCTCAAAAAAGTTAGGAAGCAATTGAAGAAAACCCTTGATTACTGGCCTCCTCCACATGTATAAGCAAACACATGCACCTACACACATACACACACACACACACACACACACACACACACACATGCACATACACAAATGCACATACACACAAATACACATACAAGTACATGCACATATACATACACTCACACATTTACACACACAGATGCATGTGTGTACATACAAACACACGCACGAATGCACACACACATACAAATACACACTCCAATGTGCATACACAGACACACGCAGATACCTACACAAATACATGCACACACACACACACACACACACACACACACACACACACACACACAGTAGAGGGAAGAAACTCCAGACTGCGCATCTCAGGTCTGAGCTGCTTGGAAGCAGAGTGTTTGGGATTTGTAGATGTTTTAGAGTTTTGAATATTTGCATAGACTCGGGAGGAATTTAACACAAACTTAGTATATTCCATTTTAATACATCTACACATAATTCAAGGGCCATTTTACAATATACTTGTAATAATCTTGTTCTGGGAGCATAGTTTCTTCATATGGGATCTTTTTACTTGGTGCACTTCAAAATTTCAAATTTGGGAGCCTTTTGGATGTTGATTTTTGGGTCAGGGATGCTTAACCTGTATTGGGCATTCCTTTGTCCACTTCTCTTTACTGCCTAGTTTAAGCTGAAAGGCTATTTGCAGTCTTACAAGTAACATGTAACCTCGAAGGCTTCTCTTAAGGGAATTGATTGGTCATGTGTTCAAAAGACCAGGGCAAGTAAAGTGTGCGTGCAAGATGTGGACGAAGAATAAACCCAGGAAACATCAAATACAAAAGTTGATATGAGAAAGAACAATGGCGGCCAGACAGGAGGTGAGTGGACACAGTGAGATACAGAGGGAGACACTGAGTGACAGGCATAGTTCAGGCTGCAGGAAGTGGCTGGTGGGTAGCTGGTCTGAATGAGAACTCACAGTGATTGACAGACGGAAAGGAATTCACCTCCAGGCAAGAGTGAGCCTCTAGATTCCCCAAGACACACAAACTGCCATTTGATTTAGCAGCTACTCTGAAATGAGTCAGTAGGGATAGGCCTTCAGCTTAAATTAGGTGACACAAGATCCATGTGCTTGGTTGTGGCATATCAAAATGTCCAGGACAGTGACACAGCTACTGTCGAAATCAGGTGGAGAGCATTGGTCCTTCAGACTCAGCTTGCCATCATCAGCCCTTCCCATAACAACGAGGATGACACTAAGAGCAAGTTATTACTCTGAGATTAGATTTAGGTTGTTTTATACAGAAAACCCAGTATTCACAACTTTACAATGGAGGAATAACCTTTAAGAACCAGTGTGAACCAGATGAAATGGCATATAGCACCCAACAAATCCAAAAAGCGTTCTACCCAAGAGTCCCTTCCAGTTTTCCCCCCATGAAGCCTCATTCCATCTATAAAAGCACATTTCACCACATCTCACTCACCCTCTTGTTTGCATTCGGGCATGGGAAGACACAGCATGGGGCTGTCTCGGACGAGATGTATTTGGAAGGGGGCTACCGCACAGGGCTGAGAACACAGAGTCGAGAATGCTCTGAGAGGTCGGAGTGGAGCTCCTGACTCAGGACCATTTGGTTTGAAAAATAGACGTTACTGGAACTGCATTTGGTCCGTTCCCGCCTCCCTTGCAGTTACTCCCAAACTACTTCCTATGAGGACTTGAATCACATTTACCTACTCAAATGTGAAAATGGCCAAAAAAATGTGGAGTGTGGGCTTTGAATGTGTTCCCAGGTCCCCTAAGGCTGTTATGGCGTTCGTCTCCTTGTTATTCCTATCTGCATTTACTCTTATTGGAGAAAGAGTAGGGTGGGGGGAGGGGGGGAGGGGGAGGGGGGGGAGGGGGAATCGTCTCCAGTGCTGGGGTGTTCAGCAAAGCAAGACAACTAACTGCCCAAGAAAGGAAAAACACTCTCCCAACAACAGAAGTGCTCTTGAGTAGTTAGAGGCCTGGGAAAGGAAGCTTGGATTGCAACTGGGCAAGCTAATTTCCATGCCATGTATGACATATTGGCACCTCTTTGGTTTGTCTTCACCCCATATCCCACACAACCAACTACATCCCCCACCCCACCCCCACCCCCGAGTCTAGAGAGACAAAACCATCCTTGGGAGTGTGTGCACTTTCATTCGACAGCTCCGTAGAACATTGAAACGGAACCTTAATGGAATTCACACCTAGAATGAGGGTCCATGCTCGGGGCAGGGTGGGATTCTGGGAAAAGATATCAACTTCCATGTGCCAGAGGTGTTCATTATTGACCTGGGCAAGTATTACTGTAACGTAGATCTTGAGAGATGCAGAAGACCTATGTGTCATGGGAGACGCCAGATGAGAGAGTTTCCATCTCACCCCAAAGGATGTTTGGGTCTTGAAGGAAGCTTTGAAGAGGTGGGTAGTTTTTGAACTTGGGAAAGCTGGGGAGATAGTGACCCCCCCCCAAACAGCACGGTCACTTCACCATAAGAGAACTCTGTGCTTTGCTTTAGCCAAACAAATATGGGGCTAGTTGAGAAGGTATTGCGATAATCTCCTATTAAACAAAGTTCTTACTAGGGGTGTGAGTCAGTTTCCTATTGCTATGACAAACACTGAAGATAAATCAGTTTATAGGTATAACCACTTAGCTCATGACTGGGGTGTAGGGCTGAGGAGAGTTGGGGCTTCACCACTCCCTTAAAGGGCAAGCACTCAGTCACCATAAGACCTTTTATTAAACCCTGATTCTTAAAGGCTCTACACCTTGAAATTATACCAAGCTGGGGGCCAGGGCTTAAACACGTGGGTAGGCCTTGCCGGGTGGGGTGGGGTGGGGTAGTTAGCATCCATATCCAAATGGGACTAGGAATAGAGACATGAACTCTCAATGTAAGAGAGGAGACTGGAAACCTCAGTGTAAAGGTAGGGGTTGGTAGGAAGTAGGAAATGGCGGGAATCGGGAGAGAGACAAAAGTGTCCTCTTCTTCTCCCCAGAAAGGGTTAAGGGAACCGTTGCCTTGACTGCCTTCCAGGTAAAGCGAGTTACTTAAAGTCCCTTGTGACTCCAAACTCCCGATGGGCTGACACAGCAGGCAGCTTTGGAGGATTCTGGGGAGTGGGAGGTGGGGGTGGGGCAGTGTTCTCAGGACACTGTCCTGGAGGAGGCAGACAATGGCGTGGGTCTTGGCAATCCTGGATATCATCCATGGGAACCTGGACCAGAACCAACAGCCTTTTAACTTCGAAGATGCTTTCATTATTAAATCACATGCTGCTTTAATATTGCTTGGCTCTGTCCATCGCGAGCTCATAAAGGCTGTCAGGGAGCATGCGCGAAAGTGTGTTGCGCGTGAGTATGGCCTCATCAGGGACCAAGTCCTCGATGCTGCAAGAATGAGGGACCTTGGAGGCCAGCGTGGGTGTGACAAAGTTAATATTGAAAGATTAGGGGGAGGCAAGTTTGAATCAGGAGGAAATAAAGTTGGAATCTTGGATGACCAAGAGAAAACTAGTTTTTGGGGGGCTAAATTTTGCTCTCCTGGCTGTAATCTTGCTAAACAGTGTGCGTTTGGTTTTTTTTTCCTCTCTCACAGAGCTCACAGAGCTCTGACTTTTGATAGTGTCTCAAGGGGGTGTTTCCTGCCACCATAAACGCTCTGGCTCGTGGCCCCGTGGCCCCGTGAAACAGAGCCCTCAGAACCTGACCAGCTGATTCTGTCTCTACGCGTTTCGCAGCTGTTGCTCCCTCTATTTGGAGTGAGCTCTGGCATCGTTCCCTTAGGACCAAAGGGACTATTCCCTCCTGGATACTTCTCTGGGGCCCAAGCATGATCTGACAACTGCCAAAGAACACTGTGCGTTTAAATTGTCGCCTCGACCTGCTCTTCTGCAGACCACCTTCCCCCAGGGCTTGGGCTAGACCTTACTCGTGTATAAATTTCTGGTCTAGCCCACATCACATTGGAGGGGAGTTTGGCATCTATTTTGTGAAGGAATACCATCTTTTCGTAAGCTGGCGTGAGCCGAGGGTAGCTCTTCCTTTTCATGATCTGTTCGCACACTGAGATGTCTATAGCTCTTCTTAGGAGAGGCTGACTCAGTGGCTGGCTCTTTGGCCTTCATCTGCTGACTTAGATTCGTGTACATCATCTGGCGCCACCCTTTCTTTGGTAAGGAAAAGACGCCACTCAAAGGAGATGGAAAGACAGACAAAGTTGTCAGGATATTATTTTCCACCAGCCAAGGGAAGGAAATGAAGGACAACTGCTGCTTGTGACCTAGAACTGGGGACGCCGCTCTCTTCCCCAGGAGGCTGGCTGCCAAGGGCCCACCAGGTGCCTTTCCAGAGCTGAAAAGATCCACATGAGGAAGGCCAGGTGAGTCTCTGTGGTCCAGGAGCTCATGTTCAGAGGGGCTGGGGACAAGGACAGTATACAGGTGAGCAAGTGATAACTGAAGGATATTAGAAACAACCCAGAGGGTCATGTGATCACAATACTCGGGGTGCCAACGTTGTCTTTGAGAAAGTAGCATTAGAGGGAAGAATAGGGAGGCACAGGGAAGTCTTCTCTTGCGAGTCACAGCAAGATCATACCAGGTTAAGAATGGGGAATGGGAGACTAAAAAGTGCTTTTGATGGGCTCCAAGAACAGAAAGCAAGCTTTTGAGGCCCCTGTAGGACTCAGGCAGGTCTTGAGTTAGTTTTTATAGCTGTTTATCTTCTCTGCTATGGATTGATTGGCATAGGAGGTAGTCTCGGCTCTGTGTGCCAAGACACCGTCGCTCTCTCCACTTCCATCCTCTGTGTCCTGGAAGAAGCTGCTCCCCAAGAGCGTTCTACTCAGCTCAGGAGTGCTTCTTTAATCTTCTCATCCATCTTTACACCCCCTCCCCTGCCAACCCACCGCTGTTCCTCACTTGATCTAAGGAATTATTTCTTGGGTTTTTCTATTTTAACTGGCCATTACAAACTCACCTTGCTTAAAAAAGGTCTTTTAAAATTTTCTAGTTGAGGGATGGCTTCTGTCCTGGTGTGAATGTGTCCTGCCCCCCCCCCAAGTTCTCTATCAATATTTTATCAATAAAACAGTGTTGAGATGTTGGCTGCGTAGGAAGTGCATAGGCCATAGGAGTCTATTGCCAGGAATGGATTAATGTCCCTATTGTGGGAAGTGGGTTTCCAGTAGAAAGATGAGTTTAGCCCTGTTTTGTTCTGCATTTTACCATGTGAAAGGAGTAACAACAACAACAACAATCCTCAAAAGATATGGGCCCTTTACCTTGGACTTTCCAGTTTCTAGAAGTGTAAAAAAGAAATCTATTCTTGGCAAATCACCCAACCTTAGGCATTGTGTTAGGTTAGAACAAAAGGAACTAAGGTACGGTAGGGGATGTTACACCTTTGGTCTGGAAAGATAAAGTGAGATTTTAGTGATGATAACATAGTTTGGTCTTGTGAGAAAAGCTCTCTCCTAAATGGCTGTCAGTTTGCTCTTTGTGAAGGTTAATCTACGTAGTTAACTTGGCTGGATGTAGAATCACGTGGGAGAGGAACCTCTGGATATATCCGTGCGTGTGTTACGGAGAGGATCAGCTAAAGGGCAGAGACCTACTATAGATGGGGTGGTGCTGTTCTATGGATAAGGGACAGAAGAAGAAGAAGGCAAGCAAGCTTCATCTTTCCTCTCCTGCTCCCTGGCTGTGGACCACGACCTCATGGTTTCACTGCTGTGCCTTCCCCACCAAGACAGACAGTTCCTTGATATTGTCAGTCAAAACAAACACTTTCTTCACAAAGTTGTTTTCTTGGTGAGGCATTTTGTCACAGTGACCTGCTTTGTCCGACAGGCTGGAGTTAGCTCCACTCTAGATTGGAGGAGGCCCCACCCCAGGGAACACAGTAGTTCTGGGGATGGCTATTTCTTGTGACCTATGCCCATCTATCAAAGCAAGGTACACACTCACGTGGCTGGCTAGACATCAGTGGGCAACACTGGCATGCGTCTTTCTCCTGTGACATGTTGCATACTTTGCGCATTAAGAACCTGTCTGGTCACGACACCCTCGGCTTGCTTTTGATGGTGAAGGACGTTCAGATGGTGTATGCTCTTCAGAAGATCTAGACACCAAGAAGGCCTTTGAAGTGTTTTTTTACTACTGTAACGATGCATATAACACATGGCTCTCCTTTGATACCTGCGTCGGTCTCTCACCCCAGTGGTATTATGACATTAGAGCTACATGGGATCGCTCTGATCGATATGTTTTATGAAAAGGTTACTGGCCTCAACACCCTCACTTAATAGATAAGGGAACGAGTCATTCCAATCCTGCTAAAGGCTCCTTTGTGGCTGGGTGAGGATCGATAAGTAAATGACTTAAACAGTTAATATTGGAAGTAGTTCACAGCAAGAACAAAGGGTAGAGTGGCATCTACCCTTCCTCATGGACAGGAAGCAGGGAGCAGGGAGCGGAACAGGATGGCGTACCCTTCAAAGTCCTTGCCACCCCTCTCATGAGTGACCTACTTCCCTACGTGGTGGGGACACATGGTTCTTCCACTCCTCCCTAAATAGCGCCACCCACTGAGGACCAATAGTAACACGGCCTGTGGAGGGGCATTTGATAGTCGAACAGTGAGCGACCCAGAGAGGTCCTGAGAAGTGCTCTGTGTTTCACTTATCACTGAGCAGGGGGGAACTAAGTATTCGGTAAACAACATTTTCCAGCCTTACCACCTAAAGTTGATCTGTTGCCAGCAAAATTTACTTGAACGAGACTAAAGCACACCAAAACTTGATCTTAACGAAATCTTATCAATACCAACTTAATCATTTGGCTGTGCGTTACCGTGTTGAATCTCGCCGTGGGGAGTTCTTGGCAGAGAATTACAAAGAATTTACTTATTTATTTATTTACTTTCTGTTTCCACACAGTTCTCCCCACTGGCAAGTGATATGTCTGTATCTTTAAGTAGGCTGCATAATAACCACAAGGGACGAATGAAGGATGAGTAAGTCTCTGCTTCTCAGCCAGCCTTACTTTTATTTTGTCTTTAGAGTTTTCAGGGTCTGTGTTCTCCAATTAGCAGCAAGGTTTCTCACGCCAGACAGCCCCATGGTTCAGTGTTTGGTCAATATTGATTATTACCCAATTTTGTCATCCTATCTGGTTTAGCAGAAGAAATATTTTAGAGCCTAACCTATCTTTTTAGAGTGGGTTGCGGAGAGAGGCAGTATTTTCAGCTGTATAAGTAATTTTTGTGAGACAATTCAGCACTGGTGAGAAGGCTGGCTGTCCCTTTAAGCTCTCTCTGTCTCTCTCTGTCTCTGTGTCTGTCTCTCTCCCTCCCTCTCGTTGCCCGTGCATATGCATGTAGAGGTCAGAGGTTAACTTCCGGTGTCTTCCTCAGTCACTCTCTACCTTATTTTTTGAGACAGAGTCTCGCATGGTACCTGGAGTTTCCTGTTTTGGCCAGGCTGGCAGGCCAGTGAGTCCCTCCCTGTTTCTGAGCACCTCTCCCTACCCAGCGCTGGAATTACTGGCATGTGCTGCTATCCCCAGCTTTTCTGTGGGTGCTGGAGATCCGAACTCTGATCCTTGTAAGTGCTCACCCACGGAGCCATCCGAGCTATCCATCTAAATTCTAATGTTGTTAAAGAGGCAAGGGTATCCCGGAGTCTTAAGTCAATACATCATACATGTGTCATACATGTGTCATGATACATGTGTCAGGCAAAATTCTTGTTCTCTAGCTCCTTTTTTCCCTTTATTTTTCCTGGAAAATCACTTAGCTGAAGGGTGCCGAGAACAGTTTCAAATTTGAATTGTTTCAGGTTGTTGAGGCCAAAAGGCTAACAGGCCGCTTGGCATGAGGATGCCCACACCCCTTTGGAACAGTGTGTGAAGGCATGTCTTTCCCTCTATTTGCCAGGATATGAGAGTTAACGTTTGCTTTTTAGGGCCTGTTCCCCCAGTACTTTAGGGCAGCCAGAGGGGACTCTCTGAATTCTGAATTTCCAGCTTTTTTAAGTGTCCTAAATGCTTCCTCTCCACCCCCCCCCCCACTTCTCAAATGAATTAAAAAAGTTACAGAAGAAAGCACAAATGTGAAGGCACAAATGAATATTTTGAGATAAGATTTAAGATAAAAACACGTGTTTTAAAAATGGGTTTTGGATGAGTTCATATCACCTCATTAAACAATGTCAGAATGTGGCTGGAAGGCAGGCCTTCAAAGAGCTGTTGCTCAATTGAGGTAGCTCCCCATGTTTTTCTCCTCCTCGTCCAAAATAAAGAGCTCAACGAGCCATGTTTGGACATAATTGGGATTTTCAATTAATTTAAAGATTTATTTGTAAAAGATAGTTGTTTTCTTTTATTTTAAAAAAAATTCTATTGCATATAAATTTGTATATATAGGTAGGTGTGTGTGTGTGTTTGCTTGCATGCGCATGTGCGAGCTGCTCTCTATGTGTACGGATGTCACAAGATCCATGTGAAGGTCAGAGGACAGACTGTGGGAGTCTGTTCTTTGCCACGTGGGTTCCAGGGATCTGACTCAGGCAGTCAGGCATTACCAGCTGAGCCCTTTTGCAAACCTTTCTGTTCATTTCTGGTTATGTCCGGAGCTAAAAGCGAACACATGGTTTTTTATTTTATTTTTTTCCCTTTTGTCAAATCTGTGGTGTGAAGTCATTTAGAGTCTGGCAAGTCTGCTGTGCGGATATTGTGAGCTTGGACATGGGAAACAATAAATTTGAGCTATAATTGAGGGAAAAAATGAAGATTTTCATGGACAAAATCTAAATCATAGCCCAGAAAGATCCTTGCACAACCGCTTCAGTAGGGAGGTACCCCTGCTGTGTGTTGGAGTTTTTATTAGAAAACATTGTTTGCAAACCACTGAAGGTGTCAGCTGTGTTTTGTTAAATCTGGGAAGGTCAATATTTATCAGGATGAAATTGCTATGATGCTTTTCTGGTAATTGAAGACTTGGTTTATTTGATTCATTCCTGGAATGAATCAAAATGTTTGTGTGTTGTTGTTGTTGTTGTTTTTTTTTAAATTTATATCCAGTTTGTGGGAGGGGTGAGGGTTAAAATCTGATGGCTCTAAAAATCTGAATTGTGACCACTTTGACAGACCTCTATCTCCAAAAACATTTATGTTACAATTCATAACAGTAGCAAAGTTCCAGGTATGCAGTAACAATGAAATACTTTTATGGTTGGGGTCACCACAACATGAGGAACTGTATTAGAGGGGCACAGTGTTCAGAAGGTTGGGAACCACTGGTCACACTGATACTGGCCCTGGTCACACTGATACTGGCCCTGGTCACACTGATACTGGCCCTGGCCACACTGATACTGGCCCTGGCCACACTGATACTGGCCCTGGCCACACTGATACTGGCCCTGGCCACACTGATACTGACCCTGGTCACTCTGATACTGGCCCTGGTCACTCTGTTACTGGCCCTGGTCACACTGATACTGGCCCGAACTGAGGTTAATGAAATGAGAGAGAGAGTGGTAACAGAGAATACAAATAAAAACACTGAAACAGAAATTATTCTGCTTCATAATCTTTGGGGATTATGCTCAGCGAGGGCCCCTACTCAGCAGCTCAGGGCACTTGTCGATCTCCTTATGAGTCCTATTTATAGGCAATAAGTTCGGATCGAACAATCTGATGTTAGTGTCTTGGCTGAAATTTTACTAAGATCTAAGTATATGAGCAAAATCTTACGATAGCTTTCTAATCACGAGAAATTATTTGCTATAAATTACAAGCTGAGAAATATTAATGAGGTAGTTTTATTTTGTTTATTTGAATTTCTAAATTTTTTCTGGTGGCACATCTCACTCTATGTGTAGCCCAGGCTGGCTTGGAACTCCCTTTGTACCCACGGCTGGCCTCAGATTTGTGGCAATCTTCCTGCCTCAGCCTTCTTTATGTGAAGATTAAGAAGATCTGCGGGGCGTGGTGGCGGCACACACGGTTTGATTCCAGCACTTCGGAGGCAGAGGCAGGCAGATCTCTGTGAATTCGAGGCCAGCCTGATCTACAGAGAGAGTTCCAAGACAGCCAGGGCTGGAACACAGAGAAACCCTGTCTAAATAAATAAATAAATAAATACTAGCTGACATCAGAGCTCTTAATTGCATTTTACATATAACATGAATTTTAAAATGCTGTCCAATATGTCCCATAGAAAATATTTAAAATTTTAGTAAGCATGTTTGAAATAAGAAAGAAACAGGCATTAAAATTTTATTAATATATTTTATTTAATTGTATATATCTAAAATAGTATTTCAATCTGTAACCCATAGGAACATTATTAATGACATAGCGCTTTAAAAATCTTATTGCTCTAAGTCTTGAAGGCTTGGCATTTTTCACTTTCTTAGCACATCAGTTTGGATTAGCTAGTGGCCAGCTCACACGCATGGCTAGTGCCTGCTGTACTGGACTGTTAAACTTCAGAGGATTATTTTAGGAGAGTGAGTTTATTACTTACTCTCATTTTAAAGAATCACGAGAATATGAAAGACCAGTTGTGTTGGTTGCATTAGTCTAAAGGAATGGAAGTGAGAGAATGAATGTACACATATTAGAATATGTATATTAAAAAGGGATTTATTAGAGTGGCTTCCAGGATGTGGTCTGGGTAGCTAACAATGGCTGTCTCATTGGAGAGAATGAGAGTCCTGCAGCTGTCCAGTCCTGGAGGCTAACTATCTACACAGTCTCAATCTGGTGCTGAAGGCTGGAGAATTCCTAGAGAGCTGCTGGTCTTAAGTCTATATTGGGATCCCAAAGAAGTGTATTCTAACATCAGTGAAGGCAAACACGTGAGAATGGGGGCAAACTCGCAAAAGGCAAAGTTCCCTTCTACCATGCCCCTTTAACTCAGCTGCTACCATAGGGTAGAGCCCACATTTAAGGTGGGTCTTCTTCCTTCAGATAATCAAGAAAACCCTTCGGGCATTCCCCACTGCTTGTGCTTTGGTTGATTCCAGATGCAGTCAAGTTGACAACCAGTAACGACTGTCACAGCACTCATAGACACAAACCATATCATTTTAAAGATTTATTCATATGCGTGTGTGTGCGCGTGCTTGTGTGTGCACGAATGCCCTCTCTCTCTCTCTCTCTCTCTGTGTGTGTGCCCCCAGAGGCCAGGAGAGAGCATCAGGCCCCCTGGAGCTGGAGTTGCAGGTGGTTGTGAGATGGGGGTTGGGGGTGGGGGCAGGAACTAAATTCAGGTCCTCTGGAAGAGCAACAAGTGCTCTTAACTGCTTCGCTGTCTTTCCAATCCCACAGAATGATTTTAACGTCCATTACAGTACTTCCATTTTCGGGTTAGATAACTGGATTAGAGCCACCCCTTTAATCTGTTCCCGTGACCCGCCACTGGGCAGGAACGAGGGCACAGTGTGGAAGGATGATTTCCTTACAACTTTTCAATTTGATCAAAATAATGAAATGGAAGCAGAGCTTGAGATGGAGCTAAGCCTCCCAGTTAAATATGAATGTCTAGGCCAGAGGTTCTTAAACTGTATGTTGTGATCCTATAACGGAAGGTGAGGGCCACAGGAAAAGAGTTTTGGAATGCTAATGACAAAAAAAAAATTAATTCAAAAGCAAGTGTTGAGTGCATCCAAAGTGTTGCTGGTGGCGCGTGCCCAGGCTACATCCCGAGATGTGACTGCGGCCTTGGTTCTGAACACACTTTGTACTGTACCAGTCCCCCTATGCTCAGAACCAGCAAACGCTGCTCAGCTTGGATTTGAAACGATTGCGTGCAATGCTCTCTGCTCCACTAACAACATAACAATTTCATTACTGGAGACAGAGACCTCAGATCATTTCCTGATGTCATTACTTAGCACGTGAGTATAGAATAAGCATATGTTTAGGTTGTATCCTGCTACAATGCTTGATTTTAAAATTGCCCTTTGATATTTGATATTCATAAAAGGAAAATCATAGTGAATTTTGGCTGGGGGTGTAAGAGAGAATGAATTTCCAGCCATTTTTTGTTTTTGTTTTGTTTTGTTTTGTTTTTTGGTTTTTTGAGACAGGGTTTCTCTGTGTAGCCCTGGCTGTACTGGAACTCACTCTGTAGACCAGGCTGGCCTCGAACTCAGAAATCCGCCTGCCTCTGCCTCCCCAGTGCTGGGATTAAAGGTGTGTGCCACCACGCCTGGCATTTCCAGTCATTTTTAACATGGCTTTAAACATACGTCTGCCGTTTTGTATTGTGTGTTTATGTGAAGTGGTGTTCTCAGTACTGATAATTAGAAAATCAAAATATCAATCAACTCTGAACAACACTAAAGATGTTCTGTGTCTTGCAGTACTCAACCAAGATTTAATTCTCTATGAAAAAAGAAAAATAAAAGCACATTCCTCTCATATGACTACATATACAACTTATACACCTTTGCTTGTCTCCAATAAGAGGCAAAATTACAAATGTTGGAGAAGTAATTTTGAAAATTAGTTGCAATTTATCATTAGTAAATGTTTGATTAATTTGTATACCTATCTTACATGGCTCATGTGAATGTCTTGAGACTAAAGGGGTCGCCAGTGGGAAGGGGAGCCCAGGCTGCAAGAATCTCTCACAGATGTAGGCAGAACCAGACTCCTCAGAAAGGAGGGAACCAGTCAGATTTTTCGAAATGCCTGCCTGATATTTGAAGGTAGGACTGGCCACTTAATTACTTTTCTTTCTTCTGTATTTAACCTCCCATTAAGGCAATGTTATGTAGGGCCATGAATACGCAGTCTCCAATCAAGAGTGTATCGGCCCATTAATATTTTTGATATTTATACATTCTATTGTGTTAATTCTTTGACAAAGTTCATGAATGCTCATTTTGGAAAACAACCACCAAGAATCTACATTGCTGACTTAAAGTTATACTTTAATAATTATATATGATTATTATTGGTGCATCATGGTAGTGCCGGTCCTTTCGATCCCCACTCTTGTTGTTAGGGACCTACTTCTGTCCCCCTTTCCTGTTCTTGTGGCCTCCTTGCCTCCCGTCTCCCCGCCTTCTTTTTTTCACCTCTTTCGCTTGTACTATAACAAAATATTCAAGGCTGGCAACTTTATAATGGAAAGAGGTTTATTTGGGCCCAAGGTTTTGTCAAGTACGGCGCTGGCCCTCTCCTCTGGTCAGAGCATGCGCAAGGGCAAGGCATCACCTGCTATGGTGAGAGAGGAAGCATGAGAGGGGTGGGGCCAATCTCACTTTTTTATTCAAACTAATCCACTCTGAAGGCTGTACCCTACTGCAGGAGCATTAATCCCTCTATGAAGGGCAGTTACAACACACTCACCTCTCAGCTTCACCGCTTAAAGGTCCTGAAATCTCTCAATGCTATTACACTGTTGGTCTTCCTGGAGCTGGGGGTAGGGTGGGGGTGGGGAACTTTACCCCCAGACCACAGATTTTAGATATTTTAGATAGCTATGGAGAAACTTTATACAGACTAGGTTCACGCTACGCTTGTATTTTTTACGCATGTATTTGAGGTTTTTGATGATGGAAAAGAGAATAATAGTCACTCAATAAAAACAGCAACTGCAATACAATCTCACATAAACTATGGCGCTGGGCTGCAGGTGTCCATAGCATTGTTCTTTCAACAGGAAGTTGAATATGTATTTATTGTATGTTTTATTATTTTTAATTTATTTTTAGTGGCTATATTTGGTACAGTGCAACTGTACCAAATTAATTTAACCAAATCACTGTTGGTCCACATATACTTTGTTTTAAATTTTTGCTGGTAGAAAAGTGGGAGTATGTTGCACCCTTGCATAGCTCTCATTATCTATTTATGGGTTTCTGTGTAACATTTCTCAGATTCAGATAGCTGGGAGAAACATACATGCACTTTGAGTTTTGATACATGTCTTCAAATGACTTAATGGTGTGACAGAAAGATTTCGTTCTCTTGATTTCATCTGGAAGCACTGATCTTTTTATTATTTATTTATTTATTTATTTATTTTTTGGGTTTTTCGAGACAGAGTTTCTCTGTACAGCCCTGGCTGTCCTGGAACTCACTCTGTAGACCAGGCTGGCCTCGAACTCAGAAATCTGCCTGCCTCTGCCTCTAAAGTGCTGGGATTAAAGGCGTGTACTACCACGCCTGGCTACTGATCTTTTTATTTAAAAAAAAAAAAAAAGTAGGCAACCTTCCTTAGGAGTGAAATGCTTTCATTTTAGTACATAAAATGGACCTTCCATTTTTATAAGTTAATACATGGAGCCTCCTCTATCGGTAAAGTCTTTGTTTGTTTGTTTGTTTTGTTTTTCAGTAACGCTGTTGTTTTGATGTGTCCTTCTCAGACAGTTAGCAAGCCCAGAAAACAATAGCTCTCCAGGGGGTTAGTATGTTAATGGGACTTCTTTGACGATTCACACATGCCAGGACAGTCCATGGCCTGCTCGTTGAGGTCCAAAGGAAGACACTGTAGAATTTGGATTTAATCACTGAACTTTCAAGAAAACATAGCATAGAGGAGTGACTCACCCAGGGGAGCTGCCCTCCAGCTCTGTCCTTTAAAAAAAAAAAGCATGACCCAAGGCCTGCTGGTACTTTTCCCTCTTTCTCCAAAAATTTCCTCAGGAGGGGCTATCTGGACTCCCAAGGGAGCCTAGTTGCTTTCCTAAGGGTCAAGGTCGGCAGTATGCAGCTAGACGGTGGCTCTGTCACTTGGTGCCCATGGTGGATGCTTAGCCCTTGTAATCCGTCCCTAAGCAGTGTGGCAGTGTTTCACATTCACACTGCAGCCTGTGTGTAAAAGTTGTGGTTTAACATCTTGTATTTATCATCAGAAGTCAAGGCCCCCTTTCCCTCCCACGGGAGCCCCTGGCAAGGCAGGTGCTTGGCTTGTTTGTGGGAAACCAGAAATGCAGCAGAGGCAAAGGTTGCGGTTGGTTGGTGGTGATTGTGGTGGTGGTGGTGGTGTCTGCTGCAGCAGCCGCAACAGGAGCACGGAGTACCAGTTGCTCAATAGTTTATCACTTTGTATTGCCCTTTCTTCTCCCTTAAGTGAATTTCCGTTTGGAGGGCAGGGCTTCATAAAAGAAAGATGTGGTGGTGACGGGGACCTTAGGGCTTTGGAATGTCCAGAGTGAGAAAGCTAAGCAGAGCCTGCACTGCAATAAGATTTGGCTCTGGGCTTAGGGCTCTCTGGAGCCTTCCTGTCTCTGGCAAGGGACTCTGAGACTCGGGAGTGTCTACACTGGCAGTGGCTCCGGGTGTTTGGGGGTGGGGTCCTTGTCTCCTCCACACTACCCAACTGCTGAGAAGAAGGGCGTGGGTCTCAGGGCTGGCGGGGTCCCGGACCGTGGTGCCTTAGGGGTACAGGCTCTCGGCCGGCCCGGGCACTGGCGGTTGCCATGGTGACGTAGGGTCGGCTGTGCGCCGTAGAGACAAAGCGGCCCGCCCGCCCGCGGCTCCCGAGCTCCTCCTCCGCCGCGCCTCCCTCAATCCCTGGCGCCGCCGCCGGAGTGGCTCTCGGTCCTCCCATCGATCCTCCCGTCCGTCCTCCCGCGGCCCCCGCCGCCGCTGGTCAGGTAAGGCGCGCGCCAGTCCGCGCGGCCCCGGAAGGGTCCCCCGAGCGCGGGGTCCAGCCGCTGCGGGGTATGCACCGGATGCCCTGCGGGGCTACCCTGATGCCACCCACCGTCACGGCCTCCCGGAGCCCCGCGAGCCCAGCACCCGTAGCAAACTTCGGGCCGCGCTCCGGGCTGTGGAGCAGAGCCCTCGGCACCGCCTGATCTGTCCCGACCAAGTTGAGGGGCGGGCCGAGCCATACCCACCTGCCAGGTGTCTCTCTTTTTCCTTCCACCTCTCTCCTTCGCCTTTAGGAGGAAAAGAAGGAAACAAAATTACCCCAGGACTTTTGTGTTTCATGGTTAATTCCTTACAGAATAGGATAGGAGGTGTAAGGAGCAAATGAGAGGTTTCTTTCTTTCTTCTTCTTCTTTTTTTAAAATTTAACACAAATCTTTGAAAAGTCAGCTCCTTCTGACGCTTGTGGTCCACGCATTTAGAAGTGGTATCTGGAGTTCCTCTGGGTTTTGGATCTGAATCTGGAACTGCATGGTGGGAAAGAGTGCTCAGGCTCCTTTCTAGCCTTTCTAGAGCTGGACCAGTACCTTGTGGAGGAGATACTTGGCACAGACATCGTTGCTATTGTTTTGGGAAGATATTGTGTTCACGCTCTAGGCAAGTGGAAAATGCCTTATGTTTTTATGCAAGGGAGCCATCCAAAGCATCCTCGGAGGCAGGTGTCCAGGCGGTGTTTGCATCAGTGTTTACGCGTGCTGGCAAGGACTGAGATGCAGTTGCCAAGGGCATTGGGATACCTGATAGGGAACTGCTCAAGTTGTGGGTACCAGTCCCTTTCAGTGGCCACAAGCCAGCAGATCATTTCGTGATAGTTTGTTGCAGACACACAAAAAGAATTTTTTTAAATGTGATAGTGAAGACTTCTTTTGTGTGTGTGTGGGGGGGGGGGAGTATTAGAAATGATAGGTACTATTATGAGAGAAAGAAAACATGCTTTTCAGGGTTACAGGTGATCAGTTAAGGATATTATACATGTGCAGATGTTATTTAATTAATTGGGGACAGATGCTGTATTGATAACTGGAAAATTACCCGCCTGATTAAGTTGTATAACTCAACTTAGAAAAATCATGTTTAAGTAGGTTAGAGAACGTTTTATGGAATGAAAGGAAGTCTATTTTGTTTTTGTTAGCTCATATTATAGTTAATGAAACAGTAATACTGATTATTTTGAGTTGTGGTTAACTTGATTAGAATTCTGGGTATTGTAGCTACAGGAGGTGCCATCCCAGAGTGATTATTTAATATCCCCCACCCCCCTTGGGATTCCAACACCTGTTAGCTTGCTGATTGCTGGGTTCCTAAGCTTGTTCTCATGTGCCAACAATTTTGAGTAATGCCACTTCATTATAAGCCTGTATTGGAAACTAAAGGATTTACACTGCAGTCATTTTCAGATTATTTCCACAATTGTTTTGAAAGCGAGTTTTTAACCTGCTGAGCGGCTCACAGATGCTGTGCTAAATACTCTTTGATGAAGGCAATGAAACACTAGCCTGATTCGAATGAAGTAGAGTGGGGTGGAGAAGAGAAGCAGAGGAGGAGAATCATCATCAGCCTTTTCTCATTTCAGCCCGAGAGGCAGTCAGACCATCAAAAACCCGAAGGCGCATCACATAGTCACAGAATGTAGTTTGCTTGGTACTAAAAATACAATTTGAGTTCTTTCTAAGGTACCAGGAGTGCAGCTTTATTTAGCTCGTTGTCAGCAATCCTAACATTCAAGTACAAGGACTCTGTACGTGTAGCTATATGAAACCCACACTGGGAATTCTAGCCTGGGCAGTTGTGGCTCACAATTAGAGTGTTGAAGCATAGAGCTGCTTAGTGTTACGATGGCAAGATAAGGGCTCCTGTTTGCAGGTACAAGATTCAATAGTTTGGCGTCTTCAAACAGCACCATTTTCTTTTTCTTCCTTCCAAAATAAAACAAGTAAACAGAAATAAACAGCTACAGATAGAATGCACTGACTGCTTAACTGTATTAGGTGGCTTACAGAAACGTGGTCTCACTATTACATATATCACTGGCTTCCTGGACTCTGAGTTACCACCAGGGCTAAAGCCACCATGGGTAAGGGGACAGCTGTACTATTGTAGTAGGAAATGCAAAAAACATACCTTAGGGACTTGGAACTTGACTCAGATCAGCCACTTGGGGGAAGCAAGTATGCCCTTAGGTGTGAAAGAATCGTCACGTCTCTCCAAGATTCTCAAGGGTGCCCGTCTTTTTATTGCAGATCCTGGTTTAACAGTCTGAATTTTACAAAGAAAAACTGGCCTTAGTTTTTGGTGTAAGTTGTAAAACACAGTCAGGTAAATGATGGTATGGTTGGCCCACCTGGGATTTCTGTTCTTCATGTGTATCAAATATATTCAAAGACACCAAAGCAAGCCAAGGAATTTTAACTTTAAATTGTTGTTACTTTCGTGCTGTTGAGTGTCAGTTGTCTGTAACCTTAAAGCCTGCCTGGCAGCCTACAGCCACTTAGCCTCCCTCCGTTTCCTGTTTCTGGGCCATCATTCTCTTGCAATTTCTGGTTGCACTGTGATAGCACAATTGCATCCAGTGCAATGTGTGGTAGCATTTATAAAATCACATTGCTGAAGGACGATGGGTTCTTAATGACTTCATTACCCAGACACTTAGGCTTCGATATGTGGCTGGAGAGAAGGCGACCCTGAGACCTCGAGGCGAGATGCTATAAATATAAGGTATCATTTCCTGACCTGCTGAGCACGGCGGGTATTGATCATAGCTGCTGTGCAGAGAACAGGTGGAAAGAGACTGGCCATGGTGACAGGAAGGGGTATTTGGTGGCATAGATTATTAGTAATGACTGATTAGGTAGAAAAACGATTGTGGGTATATTCCAGTTTTGCACTTGAAGTGATGGAAAGATACAATTTAAAGCCATACTGCAAACTCTTAAGTGCTGGGTGGAAAATGTGTATGTTTATATTTTTGAGATAGAAGTGTAGTTCAAAGAAAATGACTGTTTTCTCTTATTTTCTAGCTACATGTAGCACTTAGTATAGATTCAGACACAGTTAACAAATGTGGACCAAGGAACTTCTTATTGATGAAACTATTAGAGCTCTTTGGTTGAAGAATATTCATTTTACACATCCTCTGATTATTTCTTTGATTTTATGTTTTTTGGGTTACCATGTTGCCACAGTCTACTCCTATGGTTTACTGTGCTGCCCTGGTTATTTTTGTTTGTTTGTTTGTTTTAGGGGAAAAGTTACCACTTAACTCCATACTGATTTTTAAAAAGCCATTTATACACTCAGAACTTCTTTTTAAAATGTGGCTTGGCTAATTTGTAGTTCAACCAGAAAAATGTTGGAACTCAGCGCGTGATGGTGCGCATTAATGAGAAACTCCATCACAAGCCTTATTCTTCATTTTGGATGTCTGCCGTGGTGCTGTGGTGGACAGAAGCATTTGGGCTTCTGTTGGTGTACTTCTGTCACACACATCCTCGAGTGTCTTATACTAGGTTTCCCCTTCTTCCCTTAAACTCAGTCAAAGGTGAACTGGGCCCAGGAACTGAGTGGTGAGTGTCTAGTGGGTGAGAAGGAGGTCCACTCACAGCAGGGGCCCTTTGGGCACAGTGTTCAGGCAGCAGGAAGGAAAGACTCTGGTGCCTCTAAACACCATTGTAATACTTCATGGTTCAGATTCCCTGGCAATTAACCAAGGTCATTTTCCTAGGATTTCTGAGGTTAGACACTCTCACACCAGGGGTGCTGGTCCTGGTGGCTGAGACCCACTTTCCCACTCTGACTAAAATATGCATTTGGCATATGTGCACTTTGAACATTGCAAACAACACATTTTTTCAGAAAACACATTTTTTCCCCCTCCTCACATAGGCTATGGAATCCACTTCTTGCTCAGGAATGCAAGTTAGATGTTCAAGATCACAGTGAATCTAAAACGCTGTGCTGGTCTGGAGTGCTGGGTACATTTGAAAGGGCTGAGCTCGGAGTACTGGCCACTCATCAGCTGTCTTCCTAATGTTTAACTTTAGTCATTCAAGCCAAACATGGCCCTTTCTACAGCTTGATCTCAATGTGGAGCGTCAGATAGAGTTCCATTGAAGAATAGATATTTACTCAAGCTCTTGAATTAAAAATCGATTGGGAAAGGGCTTCTCTGTGATTTTTATCTGGCATTTTCTCTGGTTATATATCGATTTTCTAAGCCCCTGTTTGAATTTGGTCATTTGGATTTCCATCTGTGTTTTTTAAAAATCAGCCAGTTAATCAATCAATCTACCAGCCAGTCAATCAATACCAGCCAGTATGCCTGGCACTGTGCTAAGTAGGTTACAAATATGGGCTCATTTTTTATGCATGAACCTTAGGTGACAGGTGTAGGTCATTGTCCTTACTTTATGAATGTTGACACTGATGGTTCTCGTTCTTAGGAAGTTGACAATGTGTTTTTGTTTGTTTGATTTTTTTTCAAACATAGCCTGTAAAGTTCTTAAAGGACAGAGGCAGGCAGAGAGTGCTGTTGAAAGAGAAAGAGAGTAAGAAAGAAGTACCATGGAGTCCCTAGGACAAGTCAGAGACAGCCCAGGAAAGAATAATTATCCAAAGTGAGGCCCCTTCATGAGACAGTGAGAATAACAGACATCTCTGTGGCATATTTGCATGAATTCAGCCAAGCTAACACCAGGGGAAATACATGTTCTTATAGCATATGAATTCACATAATAAATGAAACATCAAACCCTTTCAGAAGTTCTTCTTTTAATTAATTAATGTGTTCTAGAGTCTATGAAGAGAATACTAATAGAGCCGAGTGTGGTGACATATGCCTGTAATCCCAGCACTAAGGAGACTGAGTTTGAGGTAAATGTCAGATTCATGGTAAACTTATAAGTGGTCTAGCCTGGGCTACAGCGTGAGCCCTCGTTTCCTTAACAACTTTACAGGATGTGTTTGAAAAAACAAAAAACAAAAACAAAACAAACAAACAAACAAACAAACCTTGTCAACTTACTAAGAACAAGAACTGGGCATGACATATGCCCAGTACCAAATACAAGGTGGGCAGAAGTCTGCTCTCCTTAATTAGGGTCTTCAAAGTCTTTGCCTGTCATTTAAACTTAATGATGTTACAGTACAGTTCCAGTGTCAGCGTTGTCCTAAGGCTAGAAGGAACTGGCTGAGGTCCCGTGTAGTATTAGCTCAGCTTCCTATGTCACGAGGACATTATAATATTTGAAGTTTTAATTATTTGAATTATATCACTAGAAATCAAATATTACAATTCCATCTTCAACTTATTTGGCTTCGGAGGCCCATGCCTGAAAAGATTGTAGGTAAAAGAAAGATAACAGTAGCTGGCTTAGTTTTATGGCACCAGTTGTTACTAAGCTTTTGATCTTCTTTTAGTCAAAGAGAACAGAAAGTGGATCTTTCACAATTTACCCTTGTCTTTCGAATGTTCATGCTTTATCCACTGCCTCCTATCTACTCCCCAGCCCAATACCCATGTTCTCTTGTTCTCAATAGAAGAATGATTAAGAGTTCCAAATTCAGGGGCCTTTATTCTGTAAACTATATACAAAGTAGGATTAAATAAGAGACAGGTATCTATAAAAGCAGCAATCACCCATAGTTTTATAGTTTCTTTTAAAAATACTGCCTTGGCTTTTATTTATTGAGTATTTATTTGGTGCCAGGAACCCCACTAAGCATGCTATATAAGCTCTCTCTTCTCATCTCTACTTCTTGTCTCCTTAACTATTGCACTGCTCACAGTTTATCCAACATGAAGTTGGTACATGGAGGAAACATGATGTGTGTGGCTAACTCTCCATCTGACGATAACTAGGATGGCTTTGTTAACTACCAGCAGCCTGAAAATGTCTTCCTGCTGCAGAGAAGGTACAGTGAAATCTTGCTTATGTATACTCTGGAAAGAGCTGGCACTCAGGGCAGCTTAGTGGGAAGACTGGAAATCGCAGGCACACTCACCTCAGCTTAGGAGGCGACACCTCAGGAGGTAGACAAGAGAGGAGCATCATTGCTAAGATGGCTACAGATGACAGATAGGCTCTAGGAGCAGAAGGAGGGAGAAGACTTGCCATAAAATACATCTTGAATTAAAAGCAAAATTAAGTAGAGTGACTGTTTATCCTCTGAGTGGGTCCTAGATTGGGATTTTGGAAAGGGCACAGAATGAAAGGAGAAAAGAAAAGAAAAGAAAAAAAGAAAAGAAAAGGAGAGAAGAGAAGAGAAAACTGGGGCTAGAGAGATGGCTCAGTGGTTGAGAGCACTGGCTGCTCTTGCAGAGGACTGGGTTTGGTTCCCAGCATCCACGTGGTGACTCATGACTACCTATAACTCCAGTTCCTGAGGATCTGATGCCCTCTTCTGACTCCATAAGCACTGGGCACCCATGTGGCATACAGACATACCTGCAGGCAAACACAAGATAAGACAAATAAATCTAAATAATTATAAAAGAAAATAGATGATGACCACTCTGTAACAGTTGGGCACTCCCGGCTGGGATCTGCTCAAGGGTGCTCAGAGTGTCACACTCACTCAGAATGTCACACTCACTCAGAATGTCACACTCACTCAGAATGTCACACTCACTCACAGTGACACACTCAGTGCTATGCTGAGGAAGTTCTTTGCTTTAGGATGTTGAAGGTCAGAGTTGAAGCTAGGAATCTTAAAAAAACAGTTTCTGTCTGGGTCATTCCAGTACACAGTGGGGTTTTCTTGGAATTCCTCAAGGATAGGTTATAATTATGGAGAAAAAGAGGAACCAGAAATTTGGTTACACTCTTAACTGCTTATTAAAACTCATTGTTTTTCCCATTCTCAAGAGCATTCAGAGAAGATGGCTTGGGTTTGAATCCTGCCTGTGCCATCTTTGTGGCTTCATGATCTTGGGAGAAGCTCATTCATTTCTTTCTTTTTTTTTTCATTGTTTTATTTTTTACTTTTAAAAACATATATAAGAAATAAAAGTAATAAACCAAATACATGGACAAAAAATACAAGAATCATATGATCATCTCAATGGGAAGCAAAAAAAGAAAAAGAAAAGGTCTTTGATAGGATTCAACATGCATTCTTAATAAAAGCCCTAGAACAAGTAGGACTATAGGAAACATATTCCAACATAATAAAGGTTATGTATGACAGAGCCATGGCCAATATCATCCTAAATGAATAAAACCATTAATAAGCCCCATTAACATCAGGAATGGGAGAGGCCTGCCCACTATCCCTACTGCTCATCCATAATGTGATTGAAGCAATAAGGCAAGAGAAGGGATACAAATGGGGAAATATTAAGTCAAATTATTTTCATTTGAAGATTATGCTATCTTATACCCAATGTTCCCAAAATTTGACTAGAAAAATTGTAGAAATTATTAATAATTTCAGCAAAGTATTATGATACACATAATTGACTTACAAAATTTACCAGTCTTAATACACATGCGTAACAAGCCTGCTGAGAAAGAGATCATGGACAAGCTCCTCTGCCCAGTCTCTCAAATAAAATAAAATACTTAGAATATATATAACAAAAGAGGTAAAAAACCTCTACTATGAAAACTAAATGTGTGAAGAAAGAGATTAAGAAACATACTAGAATTTGAAGACCTCCTAAGCATATAGCTTGGTAGAATTAACATTGTGAAAGAAGAATTTCCTACCAAAACAATTTACTGATTCAATGCAATCACAACATCCTCATCTCATTCTTCACATAAATAGAAAGAAAATCCTTAATTTTATATGGAACAACAAAGACCCAGAATAGCCAATTAGTCCTAGATAAGTGTTTGTTTCTATGCATTTTGCTCATTTTAAGTGCTAAGTGCATCTGCCTATGACCCCAACTTTTATACATCTGTTTCTATTGAGTCAATTTTGTTCGATATTAGAATGGCTACTCCAGCTTGTTTCTTGGGACCATTTGCTTGGAAAATTGTTTTCCAACATTTTACTCTGATATAGTGTCTGTCTTTGTCACAGAGGTGCGTTTTCTGTATGCAACAAAATGCTGGGTCCTGTTTACCTATCCAGTTTGTTAGTCTGTGTCTTTTTATTGATGAATTGAGTCCATTGATGTTAAGAGATATTAAGGAAAAGTGATTGTTACTTCCTGTTATTTTTGTTGTTAGAGGTGGAATTATGTTTCTGTGGCTGTCTTTTTGGGGTTTGTTGAAAGATTACTTTCTTGCTTTTTCTAGGGTGCAGCTTCCCTTCTTGTGTTGGTGTCTTCTATCTTTTATCCTTTGTAGGGCTGGATTTGTGGAAAGATACTGTGTAAATTTGGCTTTGTCATGGAATATCTTGTTTTCTCCGTCTATGGTGACTGAGAGTTTTGCTGGGTATAGTAGCCTGGACTGGCATTTGTGTTCTCTTAGGGTCTGTATGACATCTGCCCAGGATCTTCTGGCTTTCATAGTCTCTGGTGAGAAGTCAGGTGTAATTCTGATAGGCCTGCCTTTATATGCTACTTGACCTTTTCCCCTTACTGCTTTTAATATTCTATCTTTGTTTAATGCATTCGGTGTTTTGATTATTATGTGACAGGAGGAATTTCTTTTCTGGTCCAGTCTATTTGGAGTTCTGTAGGCTTCTTGTATGTTCATGGGCATCTCTTTCCTTAGGTTAGGGAAGTTTTCTTCTATAATTTTGTTGAAGATATTTACTGGCCCTTTAAGTTGGGAATCTTCACTCTCTCCTATACCTATTATCCTTAGGTGTGGTCTTCTCATTGTGTCCTGGATTTCCTGGATGTTTTGGGTTAGGAGCTTTTTGTCTTTTGCATTTTCTTTGACTTTTGTGTCAATGTTTTCTATGGAATCTTCTGCACCTGAGATGCTCTCTCTCTTCCATCTCTTGTCTTGTGTTGCTGATGCTTGTGTCTATGACTCCTGATCTCTTTCCTAGGTTTTCTCACTCTAGGTCTGTCTTTCTTTGTGATTTCTTTATGTTTCTATTTCCATTTTTAGATCTTGGATGGTTTTGTTCATTTCCTTCACTTGTTTGATTGTGTTTTCCTATAATTCTTTAAGGTTTTTTTGTGTTTTGTCTTTAAGGGTTTCTACCTGTTTACCTGTGTTTGCCTGTATTTCTTTAAGGGAGTTATGTCCTTCTTAAAGTCCTCTATCACCATCATGAGAAGTAATTTTGATCTGAATCTTGTTTTTCCAGTGTAATGGTGTATCCAGGACTTGCTATGGTTGGGAGAATTGAGTTCTGGTGATGCCAAGTAACCTTGGTTTCTGTTGCTTATGTTCTTACGCTTGCCTCCTGCCATCCGATTATCTCTAGTGCTACCTGCCCTCAAAATATCTGACTGGAGTCTGTCCTTCCTATGATCCTGGCTGTGTCAGAACTCCACAGAGTCCAGCTGTCTCTGTGATCCTGTGATCCTGAGATCCTGGGTATGTCAGAGCTCTTGGGAGTAAAGCTACCTCAGGGACCCTGAGATCCTGGTGTGACCAAGCCCCTGGGATCCTGGGCATGTTAGAGCACCTGGGAGTGGAGCTTCCTCTGGGTGTTGTGGGACTGACTGTAGAGTTCGCACTTAAGGTCTGCTTAGGGCTCCAGCCCAGACTGGAAGAGCTCCTTCATTTCTTACTGCAATGGTCCATATACTCTTGTTGTCCCTACAACAGCAGGATGCTGAAATCCTGACTCCTAGGGTGATGATGGCATTGGAGGGCAGGCCTTTGGGAAGTGATTAGCATAAATCTCACCAGTAGACTTAGTTCTCAGAGGGCTTGTTAATTTTTTCCCCATCTGAGGACTCATTTGGAAGATAACATCTTTGAGCCAGCAAGTGGGTTCTCACCAGATATTCAATCTCCAGTACCTTGATCCTGGGCTTCCAACTTCCAGAACCATGACAAGAATATTTCTGTTTCTTCTGTTTCTCTAATTTAGAGAAATTAGTCATAACAGTCTGTATTCAGATAACTCTCTTGCAAACTAGGGAGACTACTACCAAGAAGAATTTAGTTGTAAGGATTAATTGAATTCAGATTTGGAAGGACCTTATTATTACTTGTAAAAGGTAAGTTTTATGTATAGAAAGGAAACTTACTATGTAATACATCACAGGTGAACAAGAGAAACCGTTTTCTTTTGACCTGGAAGTTCAGCTTATGTATCTTATTATTTTGCTTATATATCCAGTGAATGTAAGTGAATCACATTTCACTCTGCCTTTGACTTAGGTTCAGATTGCAGAGACTGAATTCTTCAAACCATCAGCGTCATCTCAAAACCTTAACTATTTTACATTTATACACAAATTTAATATACCTGAATTTTTATTTTAAGGAATCAGATAATTTTTGGGCACATTTCTGACTATGGTAAGTGAAGTCTTCCTGAAAATTAGCTCTAATTTCTTTGAATATTCTATCACTTACAAAATTAATATTGTCTAGACTTAATCAAACACTCTTAAGCATTTCAATCTAAATCGCATGTCTAAAAAATCTATCACACATTTTAAATTAGAATCACAAAACCAAGCTGTCGGCTTGTCATTAAAAATGTGACAATCATTCATAGACTGTATTGAAAGTATTAATAGACACCAGTTTCCTTTTCTAAATAAAGGACTTATTTTTATTTTGTATGTATGAGTGTTTTGCCCGCATGTATGTCTATGCACTGATGTCTGAGGAGGCCAGAGGCATTGGATTGTCTGGAACTGAATTTAAAGATGGTTGTGAACCAGCATGTGGGTATGGGGAATCAAACCCATATCCTCTGCAAGAACAGGAAGTGCTCTTAACAGCGAGCCATCTCTCCAACTCTGGGACCTGTTTCTTTCAGTGTCTCTTTAATTCCAAACTCTCTCTAGAGTGTAAAGTTGCTTCCTCACTTAGAAGGGAGTGAACAGAAGGCGTTTTTTCCAGTTAAGCTTTAGTTACTGACACTGCTGCATGACTGTTTTCCCCTAAAGCGTGTATGCCCATTGATATTAGATTTAATGTCGAATGATGCACCCGGATTGCATCCATCATGGGTAGTTCTGTCTCTGACAGTGATGGACAGCCTGTCTCTTATAGACACCTAGCAACGGGTAACTGAGAGTCATGCTTTCAGATCATATTGATTTCTTCTAATACTTAGAACAGCACTGTCCGATATGTAATTTTAAGTTTCGATAGCCCCATTTTAGAGAGTAATTTTCACAATGGATTTTAAAGCCGCGTACCCAAAGATTCATCATAATTCCAACATGTAGTCGATATAAAAATGATTAATGAGATAACGAATGCTGTTCTTTTTCAGTCTTAAACTCTGATGTGTAGTTTTTATTTCTGGAACATCTGGGTTTGTGTTTCAGGAGTTAAAATTAAATGGACCCTTCCCTAAACAGTAAAGTTGTATTTGTAGAACAGCTACTTTATATGGCTCCAGCTCCTTAGATGTAAATGGATGGAAATAGAATAAAACAAAAATTTTGGTTCCTTAGTTGTACACACCGCCTGCCTGGCGCTCAGTAGCCCAGTTAGCGTCAGCCATTGGGGTTCATTGGTTGAACGAACCCCAAGCTTTCTGTCCACATTAACTCCGTGATTCTTCCTCCAGCTTCAGGCTATGGTGCCCCTGTCTTTTACTTGGTTGAAGTTCTCTAGTTCATCGTACTACCATAGTTTTCAAGACATCTGATTGGTAGCATGGGTATTTGAAAGTTATCTCAATAGATGCAAATATCCCATGTTTTTGCTCATTTTCCTAAGACATCTCTTCAACTTTCTTTGCTTGTTTCTGAGCTGGTTTCAAAGGAGGTACAGTCCAGTCAGCTGAAGTCGTCTCTGTCTCATCAAATATAACTTAGTGGAACTGTAAAGACCTAAGTACAGTCTCTGTGTGAGGTCAGCTACAGTGGGCCCTCCTGCCCCATTTTCCCCGTCTGCTCAAAGCTGGCTGTCCTAGATAAACACTTGGTGTCCTTCTTCCTTCTCCTCTGCTCTGGGTCACCTCTTCCTTCCTCATCCTCTGTAGGATCTTACGCACAGACCACCTCACAGGCTCCAGTTAGCGCATCTATCACCCGACCTGTTCTTAGAAACCATCATCATCCCCCTGACTCTGTGGCGTGTCCATCAGTTTCAAATCCAACATTAGGACCTGGGACCCTGGGACCTTAAGTCTTTCCTGACCCCTACACTTTTCTTCAGTGTTTGTAGTGCGTTTCTTCTCTCGTTTATGACAAAACTTGAAGAGTTATAGATACTGCTCTCTCCTCCTTTCCTCCCTCTACTCTTGACCCAATCCCAGTTAGGCATTTATACCCCACCATAACCCTACACACACACACACACACACACACACACACACACACACACACACACACACACGCTGAAAGTGCTACAGAATGCTCTCCTCCTTGACACATCCAGGATCAGTTCCCCCTCCCCATTTCAGCCCGCCTGCTAGTAACATCTGACAGTTGGTCAATTTTTTTTTTATTCATGACAGATTTTCTTCAGTTGGTGTGCACACTAGCTATGGCTCAGTAATGCTGTGTGGTACCAACCTCCTTTAAGCTCGGGAGCTTGCGTTGACTCTTTGGCTTATCAGTATAGGCCAACTGAATTTCAGCCAAGGAAGGTGAGCCTTGTCGGTGGCTGTGCTCCAGGCGGTGACTCATCTGGCATTCACTCTGGGCTATGGGTTGTGTTAGATCTGTCCCCTATGTGCTGGTTCTAGGACTCAAGCTGAAGGGACTTCAGGCATCCTGGGAATGTCCTTGTTGTGTGGCAGCTTATAGGAGTCAGCACACTGGAGTTTCCTTCTTTTATTGTGCCCACTGGCCAAAGATCCATGCAGCCAGACCAAATATAATTAAGTGCTGTAGGGAGGTATCTTCCATCCACCACAGGGCAAGGAAAGAGAGCAAATAGTGACTGCAAAACACTTGGGTCATCACAGTGGCCTCTGGGCACCTGTCTGTCTTGATTCTCTGTCCCTTCTATAGCATCATTTGTGGATTTCTGCAGACCTCGAAAACACTGCAGTTGACCCGAGTCTAGAGTTTGGATCCCCTCCTTTCTGGTCTTACCCTGATTTTTAGGTAACCCCCCTGTGATGGTTTGTATATGCTTAACGAAGGGAGTGGCACTATTAGAAGGTGTGGCCTTGTTTGAGTAGGTGTGGGCTTTAAGACCCTCATCCTAGCTGCCCAGAAGCAAGTGTTCTGTCAGCAGCCTTCAGATGACAATGTAAACCTCTCAGCTCCTCCTACACCAGGCCTGCCTGGATGCTGCCAGGCTTCCACCTTGATGACAATGGACTGAACCTCTGAACCTGTAAGTCAGCCCCAATTAAATGTTGTCCTTATAAGACTTGTCTTGGTCATGGTGTCTGTTCACAGCAGTAAAACCCTAATTAAGATATCCTCTTTGCTTCATGCCTTTAATATGTTGACAAAGCTCTAATTTGTATCTCTAATTTGTATCTCCCCTTTACTCCACACCCTTTTGTCTACCGTTGGTACTTCCAGTGTAACGCACGGGAAACTGATTGCTGAGTGTCTGAAGTGCTACCCATTCAGCCCATTTCTTCTACCAGTTTAGTAAGTGGTTGCTTCATTTGTTTGGCTGTGTAGACTGTAACTTTCCAGCTGACTTGAACTTTTTTCTTCTTCACTCCTTGGAAAGTGGAGATACTACATGCCACGTATTAACAAGTAGGAGGTATTTTCAGAGACATTTGATGATCCAAATAATAATGTATTAGCTAGAACCACTGGAAGTCAGTGAATCAGTTCAAATTGCTATGATCTCTTATTCGTGATGATGTATGGGTGGGAGGTTATTCAGCTTATCCACGGAGAATACACATAGAAGATGACTCTGGCTAAGCCTGGTTTGCCGGTTCTGCCACCAAATCCTACCATTTTCTTCTTTGTCACCATTACTGCCCTGCTACCATCTACTACCATTTCCCTTATTTTATTTTAGAAGTCTTCTAACAGGTCCTCCAGTTCGACCCGTGATACCCACAGTCTGTTTTTCAGTACAGTTTATTTGAATTTGAAATGTGGTGAGCTATCACTTCCTTGCACAAAGCACCTGAAGACCAAAAGAAAGCACAGATGGAGACTACCTGGGAGTAGTTTTCCATGTAGTGAATGGCTAGTGAAAAGCCAAGAATGGTAATGGGGAGACTGGGTCAGAGGCAGTTGCAGCGGTTCAAGCGATGCTGCATTTGGTATATTATGGCTTTGTATTCATGCGATTTAAGAAAAGATAGCATCTTCACTGGATGGTGAGCCCCAGGAAGGCAGAGGCAAGGCCTGCTTTTGCTTCTGATTCTCGGTGTGTACTCCACAGCCTGGAACGTGGTTATCTGGCATTTGGGTGACTCACCTAGTTTCACGAGAAACAACAGTTAACAAGTTGTAGTATATGTCTGTGGCACTTAACTGTCCATTCAGAACTGGGCTAATATCAGAAATAAAAGCTAGATACAGATGGTGTGGCTCAGGAAATGGTTATAGCAGACAGGAAGCATATATTTGTCTCCGTGGTAGTTGTAGATTGGATGCAGAGCCTCACACATAGTAGGTGAGCATTTTAGTTCTGAGCTATGTCCCAGCCAGGAAACATTTCTCTTTTATTTTAGTGAACTATTTTTGTCTGTGGTATATGTGTGTTTCCATGTGTGTGCACTATAGATACAACACTTGTAGATACCAGAGAGTGACAGCAAGTGTCTTCCTTAATCCCTGGCTTGTTAGAGAGCTCCAGACTCCTCTCCACTCCCACAGCACTGAGATTGCAAGCACCCCTCCCACAGGCCTGGCATGTTACACACGTGCTGGGAATCCAAACTCAGGCCCTCCTGTTTGCATGATGAGCTCTCACTCCTGGGTCACCTCCCAGCCCAGGGAAGCATTTATCAGAGTCAGATCATTAGGCCTTTATTCAGATGTTCAGATTAGAATTTCCCTACTTTTTGTGATTCTGACAGTGGAGCCCATGCAAGGCACATATTAGTAGGCACATATTAGTAGGAAAAAGACGTTTTCAGGAGGAACCTACCAGAGCATTGGATTATCAAGAAGGATAGGGTTTTAATTAGAACTACTCGAAGTTACTGAAATTCGACATTGTTATGATCTCTCACTCATGGTAATGTATAGGTGGGACATTTACTCCTACCAAACACAAGTGAAAGACGATTTAACACATCTTATTAAAAACCTTACTTATTATAATGGGACATTAGGAACAGACCACACTATCAATGGACACCATATGGGTAAGGAATTGGCAACATGACAAATTCAATGTTTTTTTTTTTTTTTTTTTCTCTGTCTCTACAGTTGAAGATGGAAGACCATAAAACCTTCAACCATTTTGATTTTTAAATTTCCACAGTGGGCCATAATTAAGAAGATGCTTAAAACACTTAGAGCTCATATTTTATCTGAACCAAGATTCCATTATTTGGCGAATTTCAGTAAATTTCGCTCGTTTGATGAGTAACTCTGGGTCATGGCCAATTTCTCTGCCAGATAAAGTGTCTTCAGAAAAGAGGAGCTGCCCTTAGTGCATGTGAGAATTCATGCTGTGGGGCAGAGGAGAACTCTCAAGCAGACATGGTCAGGGTTTCTTCATTCAGCTCATCTGATTATCCATATATGTAGTTGTGACAGGCACTGGTGACCCACAGATGAGCAAATCTGATACAACCTCACCATCCTGAGCTAAAGGGAGATAGAAATTATGACCAGGCATTTCCATATTGCACTAGGGTGCAGTTTTATGGGATGTAAGGTGGTTGCAGGAGTCAGGAGGCATCTGAAAGATGTGGGAATGATTGGTATCTGTGCTGAGTGCAGAACCTCCTAGGAAGAGGAGGTGTGTGGTGGTTGGAGTGAGAAAGTGGGAAGGAGAGGGAGTGGGGGGAGCTGCTTTAAATTGGTCTAGAGGATGTGGTGAGAGGGGTAGCGTTCTGTGGGGGATAAAATAGGGATAACCAGTGTGGCTGGTGCTGGGCAAAGCCCAGGCTAGGAAAATCTTAAGATATGTAAAACAGGAAGTAAAAGCTCAGATTTGAGTTTTGGAAAATCTCTTCAAAGTCACGACATGCCGAGCCTATTATGTGTCACATCTGTTATACTGAGACACAGTAAGGCATTTGTTTTTAGCTAAAATTCATTATTAAAGATTAATGTTCACCCAGGGAAGTGAGTTTCCAAGCAGTGAGCTCCCAAGTTACTACTCTTCGCACCCCAGAATACTGAGATACTTAGAGCCCCATACGCTCTCTTTGCTTTTTCCAATAATGATCTGCTCCTAAGAGATTTCCAGTATCCAGGGCTGGAGAGAGGGCTCATCCATTTCAGGCACTTGTTGCTTTTGTAGAGCACCTGGGTTTAGTTCCTGGCAAGCGCATGGTAGCTCATAACTATCTGTAACTCCAGCTCCAGAGCACCAGATACCCTCTTCTGGTCTCCTTGGACACTGCGTACACATGTGGTGCTCAAACATACATGCAGGCAAAAACCTCATACACATAAAATAAAAATAAAGATCTTAAAAAGGATTGCCAATAGCACTGACTCCAGAGCTATAGAATAGTCTTACTCATTTTAGAGCTTTATACAAATAGAATCATGTCTGTATAGTATTTCACATGTTCATATTACCATTTTCAGAATCTATGAAGCACATTTGGTAGTTCTAGTTTTTCCATTTTAGATAGTGTTGTTATGAGTCTCTCTCTCTCTCTCTCTCTCTCACACACACACACACACGAGACAGGGTCCCATTATGGAGCTGAGGATGGCCTTGAACTCATGATCCTATTTCTCAGCATATCATACTTAAATATGTGTGCTATAGGTTGGGCATCTGCTAGAGGAGGAAGGGTCATAGGTTACAGGTACAATTTAGCTTTGATACAGTTGATTAAGGTGGTTATGCCACTTGCTGGCCCAGAATTGTGAATGGAAACTCTTTTCATCCACGTTTTGGATTGCTGTTCATAGTGGAGAGTGGAAAGAGGGTAGACATCTTATTGTGTTTTCCTGACAAATGATGTTGATTACTTAAATTCTTCATATTTTCTAGTTGGAAATACTTTGGCAATACATGTTTACAAATGTTTTCTTCTACACACTGGCTTTTTAATCTTGCAATTATTTTGATGTACATAAGCATTTAATTTTATGAGTTCCATTTATAAGTCTTCCCTTCAGGGCCAGTGTTTTCTGTGTCTTGAGAACTTTTCAACTGCCTTGAGATTTCAAAGATGTTTCTCTATGCTATCAAAGAGTTTTAGAATTGGACTTTTCTACAGATCTATAACCATTTGGAATTGATTTGTGTGTGTATGTGTGTGTTTGTGTGTGTGTGTACTGTGAAGTTATGACTTAGGGCGATGGTGGTACATACATATATAAATATCTCTTAATTGTGCATTACTTTCTTAAAATATTTTTCCCACCGAATTGCAATAGCTTTCTTTTCATAGATTCATTGGGCATTGTTGGGATTTTTCCCCTCTTCTATAGTCTATCTTTTGGGCTATGCTCCTAATAAAACTGTAGCACTGTTACCAGCTAGGGTACTCATTTTTCTTTTTCTTTTTGGTTTTCTTTTAACCTATTTCTAATGTCTGGCATTTGCATGCACATTATAGAATCACCGGGACACACATACACAAACACAGACACACACAGACACACACAGACACAGACACACATACACACACACACACACACCAACTGAAGTCTTGATTGGCATTGCTCCCAGCATATGCTCTGTTGGGGAATGTTGATGACGGCATTACTGAGTTGTCTTCCTGATGAAGTCAACACAGCTCTCCATCCAATTCGATCCCAGTCCATTCTGAGTCAGACTTGTAAAAGTCTTGCTTTCTAATCATTCTGCCTGTCTGTGTAAACCTAATAGACTCTTGTCACCTTGACTGGACTCTGGGGACTTGACTGATCACTGATCTTTGCGTTTTCGGTGTGCGACTTACCTTGCACATTGAATGTGGAGTTTTAATACTTTTCTTACCCAGTCCTTACCCCTTCCATTTGCTGCCTCCTCATCCCAGTTCGAGCGACAGTTACAATTTTAGGTGGCAATGATCCTAGCATCCAGTACTTAGCTGTGGCATTAAGTGTTATTTTCATCTCATTGAACAGTTTTGTCTCTAATATGACCCTAATGATGAATCCCCAGGACGAGCAGGTGCTGAGTTTGTATTGCGATGGCCACACAATTGTTTGCCCCATCAGTGTGTCCACATCGTAACCCCAGTGGGAACAAAGCTGGAAGGGGCAGTTCCCTTCTCTGTCGCCTGCCCAACTGGGGTGCTGCCATTTACGCGTTGCCTTTGACTCCATTTGCCAGCAGCACTTTATATGGGACCTTTGTGTCTGTGTGGGGGGAGGGGTTGGTCTTTTATGCCCCCCTCCCCCACCATGACTTTTTGGGGTATGAAGGAATCATGTGGCTTTTGTACAATTACTTAGGGCGTCTGCCTTCTTTTGGTCCAGCTCTCTGGGAGAGATTTGTCTCCGTTCTCCTTGAAATGCGTGAAATAGATGAGGAGCGAAGCCACCTTCTCTAGTTTTCTTGGTAAAGCTGTAAATCTGAGAATGATGTGTCTAGGTGGATAGTCCATATCTTCATAATTGTGTGGCTGATTTCTCTCTTTAAGGGATTTTGCCACTTAATTAAGTCTTCAAATCTCTGCACACAAGTTGGTAATAAAACCTTCTCAAGCTTAGCGGAGAAGCACGTGGTATCGTTTATCCCCGGCATCGACAGTGTGTGCCTTCTTTGCCCTTCTTCAGTCCAGCATGAGAGCCTGTCAGTTTTGTTATTTTTCTCAGTGAGCCTCTTTTGACTGTTTGTCTTGCCTGTTTCCCCTCTGTTACTGTGACTCCCCGTGTCTGGCTCATTACTTTCTCTGGCTTTGCAAGCATGTTGTATACTGGGCTTCTGGTCTAGTTCCTTTCCCCAGCTGCACATTCAGAGCTCTGGACTTTCTTTCAGAGCCTGGATGTGGAAGCATCCTTCAAGTGCTGTGACATGTCTTTATCTTGTCTGCCCAGTGTGTTTTGAAATGGCCACTCTGCTTTCCCTTTTAGCCTACAGGCTGTTTGCTCATTAACTGCTAAGCTGTCATGGTTTTTGTTTGTTTGTTTGTTTGTTTTTGTTTTTATTTTGGTGGAGGTGGTGGGGGTCATTCTAAGAATCTGTTTGTTGGGTTCTGATGTAGCCAGACATCTTTTGTCTGATTACTATGTGAGTTTTGAGAAACTTAAGCAAAGCCTCTCACTTGAAATCTCTGTGATAATGACCGTGTCTACTTCTCCTTTCACTCCGTCGTTTTTCATACATAGATCATTAGATACACACATGTTTGCAATCTTTTCTTGTATGTTGGGCTCCTGCTATGAACTGCCTGTCTACTCCTCCCAGTGGTTTCTTCACCCCAAAGTCTCTATGTCCGATCAGTGCACACCCGCCTTTTCTTGTTCAGGGTTTGCACAGGGTGGCTTTTTCCTCTTCTTTGACTTCTTTGACTATTATTTCTTTTATGAGCAGCATATAGTTTGTTTGGTCATCCATCTCTTCAGACAATCTTCAGAGCACCCAATAGTCCATTAAGGTGGACAGCAGCCAGTTGCATGTTCCAGTTCTAGTTTATATCTGTTTGATTTCTAATTATTCCACGTGCCTCAGTTCCCCTTGCCTCTTTGCAGCTTTTGATGAATCAAGTGTCACTCAGGTGGTACCATGTTTATTTATGAGTCACCCACCTCATTTTATTCTTTCACCAGAGTGCAAGGGGCTGATCCCAGCATCCGTCCTTCTCTCTGTTCTCTCTAGATTCATGTTTTAGCCTCTGATGCTCCATGGCTCCCACAGTGCCCCAGCCCTGCAGAGCTCCCGACTTTCTTCTGCTTCATTTCTGTCACACATGTCAACTCCACAAGTGGTTAAAAAAATTACAGGGTGAGTAATTGTTGCAGCTAAAATTAATTTCTATTTGTAACTCCTTATGTATGTGAGTGTGTGCTTCCCCCCACCCCTGGGGTTTTCTTCTCATTTGTGGAAGAACTTATTCGTATGATAATTTTAATTTTATTGTCGTCTCAATTTTTGAATCATGTTTCTACTTCGTGTAGAACTCTGGAGTGTCTGTTTCTTTTACTGTTTTAAAGATGTAACTTCATTGTTCTTGGCCATCATTGGTCATTGTCTTTTCATCTTATCCTTCACTCAGCCTCCTCCCCCTCCTCTTCCCCTTCTCTTCTTTTCCATAGAAAAGTCAGCTGCCAGTTTATTATTGGTCTGCTGAAGGTGCATGCCCTTTCCCCCTGTGCACACTCTTCTTGGTTTCTGGCTTGCAGCACTCTGTTGGAATGTTCCAAGGCACACTCCCTCCTTTCTCCTGCTTGGGGGATCACAGAGAGCATCTTGAGTCAGTCGTGGACTCCTCTTGGCAGTCATCCCAGCACACAGTACTTTGTCTCGTTCCATCTCCCACCTCCTTCTGGATGCGTGCATGCCCATCTGCCAGACCTTTCTACTTTGTCTTGTTTGGCACAAACTCTCTTCCATGTTTTCCATTGTCATTTTCCCTTTTGCCTTTGGTATGGAAACTTCCCAACCATCTCTCCCAGATCACTTTTATCTTCTCTTCAGTTTCTTATTTGTTATAGTTTATGTGTTATAGAAGCCAGGCCTCCATAAACTATCCACTCTAAGGGTGCAATCAGTTCATTGATATTGGTTTAATTAAAGGAGTTCTACACTGTTATCACGGTATAGCTTGAGGACATTCTGTGCCTTCCGAGAATGCTTGTGTATGCTTGCATGATCTCTGTTCCCACCTCTCACTCAAAATCACTTAGCTTAGTGATTTTGAGACTTGTATACATTGCAACTTAGATGATTTTCTTCCTCTTTTGCTGTTAAACAGCATTCAATCAGATGGATAGACTGTAGTCTGTCCATCCACCCATTAGTTAGTGAAAACTGTCTCCAGTTATTGAAGGATACTTTCATTAGCATTCATGTAAGGCGTTGAGTAGATATGCATTTTGAATTTTTCTTGGGTAATCCCTACAAATAAAACTGCTGGGTCATATGCTGGATGTATATTTAACTTTATAAGAAATTGTCAAATTATGCTCCAAGTTTCTATTCCCATTGGCAGAGTATAAAGGGTCTGGTTTCTTTACAGTCTTTTCAACAACTACCAACCACAGCCATGCTAGTGGACCTTTAGATTTCTTTTTAAATGTATTTACTCATTTTTATATTGCAATGGCCACACAATTGTTTGTCCCTCAGTGTTTTTGCATGGTAACCACAGTGGGAGCAAAGATGGAAGTGGCAGTTTCCCACTCCGTCTCCAGTCTAACTGGTGTAGGGTATATGCGCATGCGTGTTTGCAGGTCAAGGTGCCTGTATGTGAATGCACAGGCCAGAAGGGGATGCCAACTCTCCTGCTCTATCCACTCTGACTTAGTTGCTTGGTTGAGGGTCTCTCTCTAACCTGCAGCTACGTTGATAAGCAGCAAGCCCCTGGGAGTATCCCATCTCGGTAACAACCCTATGGTCTGTGGGGTTGCAGATGTATAGATGTGTGAGACCACACATCTTATGTTGGATCTGAAGATTCGAACTCAGATATTCACGCTTTCATGGCAAGCGCTCCTACTCACTGAGCCAAATCTCTAGCCCTTGGCACACAGGTTTCAATTTGTGATTTAATTTTCATTAGAGTAAGAGCTAGTGATGTTTCTCACGTTTTTAATGCATATTTTGGCCACTTGTAAGTTTTGTTTGAAGAAATAACCATTCAAGTGTTTGGCACATTTTTATTTTACTTTACTTTTTATTACATGTGAGTGCACGTGTGTTTGTGTGTGTGTGTACCTGTGTGTGTAACAGTACATGAGTGGAGGCTGGAGGACAACTTGCAAAAGTCAGTTCTCTCCTCCCACCATGTAGGTACCAGGAATCAAATGCCAGTTGTCAGGCTTGGCAGCAAGTTCCTTCACTCACTGTGCTTTCCTGCTGGCTGATATTGACTGTTTAAAATTTATATCCTCTAGATACAAGATCTTTGCTAGATATATGACTTGCAGTTGTTTTCCTGATTCTCTGGTTAGTGTTGTCATTTTACCTCCTGTCTACTTAGAAGTTTTCAATTAAGTCCCAGTCATTAAGGGAGGGTTCCTCTGTGACATGGCTTTGGTATACCTAAGAACCTGATGCCACTAAGGCAAGGTTTTCCATATTCCTTCCACGAGTTTTACAACTGTTATTGTCGTATCTGCATCTATGGTCCACTTGGAGTTTGTTATTACAGGTGGACTAAGGTAGCCTTTACTTATTGATATTTATTTGTATATAGGCATGGGATAATTTTCCTGTAGTATTTCTCAAAAGGAGTATAATGACATTAAATTGTCTTAGTGCTTTTATAAAAAAAATGAGGCTGGTAAGATGGCTCAGTGGTTAAGAGCACCAACTGCTCTTCCCAAGGTCCTGAGTTCAAATCCCAGCAACCACATGGTGGCTCACAACCATCTATAACTAGATCTGACACCCTCTTCTGGAGTGTCTGAAGACAGCTACAGTGTACTTACATATAATAAATAAATAAATAAATAAATAAATAAATAAATCTTTAAAAAAATGAGTTAACAGCTAAGTATGGTGGTACAGATCTGTAATAATTTCTGGGCTTTCAATTCAGATCCATCCATTCATCTATCCATCCATCCATCCATCCATCCATCCATCTTAGCTATCATCATTATCTTTTAATGGTTATTTGTATAATCTATTATCTGTCCATCCATTCTTATAACCTTCTTTACCATATATTATTCCATCACTTTATATTAAAACTTGAAACTGGTTAGTATAAATTGTACAATTTAGGTTTCTCCCAAAAATCTTTTGATCTCCCAGATCCTACACATTCCCATATAAATATTAAGATAAATTTACTAATTTACACTAAAAACTTCCCTACTAAGGTTTTGGTAGTGGCCGTGTTGACTCGATCGGTGGGTTGGGAGGACTGACTTCCTCACAGCATACACTGGGGTTTCTAGTTCTTGACTGCGGAATGTCTTTTCGTGATTCAGGTCTCAACATTTCCTCAGTATTAATCGGTCAGTTTAAATACGTAAACACGCACCGAGCACCTTTCCTGGGTCTCTCACTGGGTTTCCTTTCCTTTCCTGCTGCTATGAACGAAATGGTTAGTTTTTATAGACTGATGCTGGTATTCGGCATGAACTTGACTCTTGTATTTGACCCTACACCTTGCAACCTACAGTTTTGGGGAACTGTGAACTCCTTTGTGACAGTCTAAAGAGTTCCACATAATCTGGGGATCAGGGAAGCTGCAGTTTTTCTTTTCAAGTCTCGTTGGTTTTTTTCTTTCCTTCATTTCTCCTTCCTCTCTTCTTGTCACATCTGCTCCATTTCCCCCACAGTTAGGAGTGACATGAGGGCGTCCATTCCCTTGTTCAGTGGTAAAAGCAGGCGTCCTCACTCTGCTCTTGACCCGGAAGGAGAAGCACTGGGTCTGGGACGGTTGTATGCTTCAGCTCTGCCTTTTTCATGATGCTCGTTGGCAGATGGAGGCGGTCATATAGAAGTTTGAGAGTTTTGACCTTGCTCATGGTGGGTGTGGATCCCACTGCCTGTGCATGTATCGCATGTATCGGATGATGACACACACCCTTTCCTTGTTAACAGTTGATCACATCGACAGAGTTTTCAGTTTTACACCAACATCCCTCTCCAGAGATAAATCTCCCCTGTTCCATCTGTAAAGGATGTTCTACTTTTTTCGTGGTGCTAAATTTTGCTTTTAATCTATTCTAAAAGGACTTTGTGTCCCTGTTTAGGAAGGGTGTTCTGCACTTCTCCTTTGATATCTCCATGTGGCTTTTGAAGTACTCTCTTCTTTATAATCTGAAAGCACTTTGTAAGAACAGGTCTCATTCCCTCCTCAAATATCTGGTAGATTTTTTTTTCCCACCAGAGAAGCCATTGAACATGGGGATTGTTTGGGGGAGATTTCCTTTTCATTTCTTTCTTTTTTCTTTTTTGGTTCATTTTTTTCTTTCCATAGGTCTATTCAGATATTCTACCACTATAAACGGGATGAACCAAAAAACGGGATGGTATATATATATATATATATATATATATATATATATATATGTATATATATACATACATACCATATAGTATACATACATATATATATCATCCCATTTATAGTATATAAATACTATATACTATATATATTTATATATAAAATTTACATATATCCTTTTCAATTTGCAGGTTTTTAGGAAGTTGTCCATTTTATTCACCTAATTTCTGTAAACAGTAGTGATATTCCAACTTTGTATGTATTTAGTCTTTTTATTCTCTGTTCACCAGCTTAAATAAAGAGCTCATGAGTTTTGTTTTTCTTTTTAATGTGTAGTTTGGTGGTTTCTCTCCATTTTCTATTTTCTATGCATTGAACCCCCTCTGTATTTATAGTTTCCTTCCTTTGTCTTCCTATGACTTACATTTATTCCTTGTCTCCTCAAAGCGGACACTTGGGTTTCTGACTCAAGGCTGCTCTTTTCTAATTAAGCGCTAAAGTTATAAAATGTTATCTGGGTATCATTTTCTTACACCTTAAACTTTAAGATATTTTCATTCCATTAAAAGTATGTAAAGTTCCATTTATCCTTTGCTTCTTGGGCCTTTAAAAAAAAAAAAAAGCCTGTTGCCTCATTGCCAGACTTATCTGCCCAGATTTCATTTGGTGTAGTGAATCTACCATGACAACAAAATATATTTTGGATAATCTTTGTTTTGAGACAGGGTCTTTCATGTAGCCCTGGAGCTTTCATGTAAACTGGGATGGCTTAGAACTTGCCCCTGCCTTCCAAGTCCTAGTATCAAAGGCATGTGCCACCAGGCCTAGCTCTTTATGTTAGTTTAAACTTAAATTTCTTGAAACATTTTGAGGTCCTGCATGTGTTTTTACTTCAAATAATGTTTCATGTGCCTACAGTCACTGAATAGAGGTTTTCTAGTATCAGGTCAGTGTGGCTGATGGTTTAAGTGTTTGTTGTTTTTGGATTAAGCATCCTATCAGATGAAAGTCTCCACCATTGCCATGTGCTTGTATTTATCATATTTGCCAGATATTGCTTTCTGAGTTTTAAGGTTCAGTTATTAATTGCATATATATTTGTGACTATTTTGTCTTCCTTATATAGTTGTGGATTCATTGTTACACAATGTCTTTATGCCTTTAGTAATATCTTCCTCTAGCTTGTTTTATTTAGACATTAGTATAGACATTTCAGCGCCTGTGTTTACTGTTTACCTGGTATGTCATTTCTTGTTAGAATCGAGATGGACCTCTGATAGACTGGGTTTAGTTCAGTATGATCCTTCATCCACTCAGACAACCTCTTTCTGTTGAGTGGAATTCATTCACATTTAATAAATTAATTGATAAAACTTTTGCCTCCATTCTGGTATTTCTCTTCTGTAAAGTTTCCATCTATTTTGTACTATTTTTTTGCTTCCTGCTTTTTCTGTCTTCAGATTTTAGAGGCTGTTTTCATAGTCTATTTTGTTTCCTTATTTTCTTTCATGGTTGCTACAGAGGTTACAATATATATTTTAATTTATAGTAACACACTTCTGACCAATCAATAGTCATTTTTCCTCTATGATAACTATCTCTTGTTCAAGATTGTGTGTGTGTCTTTCAGTAGTCTAGCTTTTATGTGTCTTTTTGTGGATCTCTGTGTTCATCTTAATTTGAATCCTCTTAACTTTATGATCCATAAATTAATTTTTGCATCAGTTTTGGGGATTTATCAGGTAATATGCTTAAAAAATTATTTCCTTTGTTTTCCCCTCCCCTTTAGCTAATTAGATTTCTTTCTTTCTTTTATTTTTTTCTCCCTATTCTTCAGTTTGGATTTTTTTGGGATAGGATATCTCTATACAGTCATGGATGTCCTGGAACTTTCTCTCTATAGTCCAGGCTGGCCCCAAACTCACCAACATCTTTCTGCTTCACAAAAATCCTTCTGCTGGAATTAAAGGTGTGTGCCACTCTGCCCAGCATCGAATGGTATCTCTTTATATTGATAGCATTCATTATTTTGCTGCCCCTAATGTCCTATTGAGTACCACTGTAAAATTTTTTTCAGTCATTATTTTTTCAAATTTCTGGACTTTGCTTTACTTCTTTTAAATAGTTACTCTTTATCAAGATCTTCCTGTTAGTTGAATCATTGCTGACATACTGTTGTTTAAACTTTTTAAAAAGTTCTATAAGTGTATTTTAATACTTGTATGAAAATTTTGCTAAATCCAACATCTTGAGAGATTGATAGTTTTTTTGTTTTTGCTTTCAAGACAGGGTTTCTCTGTGCAGCCCTGGCTGTCCTGGAACTCACTCTGCAGACCAGGCTGGCCTCGAACTCAGAGATCCACCTACCTCTGGCCCCTGAGTGCTAGGATTAAAGGCATGTGGAACAACACCTGGATGAAACTCACAGTTTTTATCGATTTTTTTTTTTCACAGAGTCTGGGTCCTACTTCTTTGTTCTTTTCATATTTTATCTTTTTCTTACTATTGAATGCTTAGAATTTTGAGATACATTATTCAGCTAGTAAGAAAAACAAAATAATGACTTTTATAGGCAAATGTATATATTTAGAAACAGACACCAGACCCAGAAAGAGAAATGCTGAATATTTTCTCTTGTGTTATACATGTTAGCTTTGAATCTTCAGATGTGTGCTTGAAATACCCAGAGGTCACAAATTTAGCGAGGGGCCACAAGAGAGAGGTTTAAGGAAAAGGGGATAGAAACTATGGTACAAAGGGGTGAAGAGGGATAATGGGAGAGAAGCATTAAATGGGGGTGGGGGATGGGAGGACAGGGTAGAGGAAGGGATGCACAGAAGGCTTAACTAATGCTAAAGGCTGGAAATGTCATACGGAAACCTACTGCTTCTACAGTGCTTGTGTGCGTGCTTGCTTAGTTTCTTAAATATGAACTTTCTAGAGCAATGAAATAATTGTCCCTTTCTTTTGTGTTACTGAGGAGTGAACCCAGGGCCTCGAACATTCTGTAAGAACATTGCCTCTGGTGAGCCACATCCCCAGCTGGCTGTCCTTGACAGACTTGTCTAGGTTTATAATTGCTTCATGTGACAAGGGAGTTTACAGCTGCCTTGTGCTGTGGTGCCAAGGCCAACCTGTTTTAGGTATTATGTTTTTGAGTGCTACAGTTTTTATTCAATTCTCTCTCTCTCTCTTTTTCATTTAAAAAACATATTCCAATTCTCTGCTGACATTCTTCACTTGTCATCTCTTCTCTTGAATGTGTCAAAGTTCTTTCAGGGTCCATGTCTGATAATGTCAGCATCTGAGCCGGTTCTCCTGACTGTCAGCTTCCTGCTGGGTTTGGCCATTTGACCATATGGTTTTGTTTTCTCTCTTTTTCTCCCTCTCCTTCTCTCCCTCTCCCTCCCTCTTCTCCTCCCCCTCCCTCCCTCCTTTCTTCCCTTCCCCCCTCCTTCTTTCTCTCCCCCTCCTTTTCCTTTTCCTTTCTTTCTGCCCTCTCCCCCTTCCCTCTCTTTCCTTCCCTCTCCCTCCCTCCCTCCCTCCCTCCCTCCCTCCCTCCCTCCCTCCCTCCCTCCCTCCCTCCCTCCATTTCTCCTCCTCTCTCCCCTTCTCCCTCCCTCTTTCTCTTTTTCCTTTGGAGACAGGGTCTTGCGTCTGACCCAGGCTGGCATCAGACCTGCAATTCTCTTGCTTTAGCTTCCCAGATGCTAGGATTATAGATGTGCATCATCGTGCCTGGACAGTTTGGGACTTTGTTTGTTTTGAAACCGAAGCTTCTCTATTACAGCTCTGGCTGTTCTGGCACTCACTATGTAGAGTAGGGCGGCTGTGGAGGCACGGAGAACGCTGCGAGACACTGGATGTCACTGGATGTCTTCAGAGGACGTTGGGTTTTCTTCCAAACGATGAGATAGGGGTCATTCTGGTTTGAACATGGATGAAAAGGATTTAATTCCACATTTTATTCTTTTAGAGGAATATTTTCTTTTGGGTTTGTTTTATTTGTTGGCTGTGGCCTTCTGAGATTCCAGTTGAAACTCAGCGGTGTTGTAGGGCCTTTCTGTTCTTGCTGAACTCTGACGATTCTCTGCCCAGCTTTGTGGATCCCCCAAAGCCCTGATTAGTATTTTAACCTCGTACATTCTGCATTTTCTGTTTCTCCAGCCTATTTTGTGTTGCCTTTTAGGTCTCTTAGAAGGAAACATCATGGGTCAGATGGGTCCTGTTATGCTACTTAAGCAAAGACTGGAGCCTTCTTAATGCTGGGGTGATCAAAGGAGAGGTTCTGCAGGGTGAGACCAGACTTTGCTATAGGTGGGTGAGCTGGATAGAGGTGGATTCTTCTTCTTCTTGCAGTTTTCTTTAAAAGATTTGTTTATTTATTTTATGTATATGAGCACACTGTAGCTGTACAGGTGGTTGTGTGCCATTATATGGTTGCTGGGAATTGAATTTAGGACCTCTGCTCACTCCAGCCCAAAGATTTATTTACACGGAAGCTATCCTCAGACACACCAGAAGGGGGAGTCAGATCTCATTATGGATGCTTGTGAGCCACCATGTGGTTGCTGAATTGAACTCAGGACCTTCAGAAGAGCAGTCAGTGCTCTTACCCGCTGAGCCATCTCTCCAGCGCCATTACCAGTGCCAGAACCCAGTGCTTCACAAATGCTAGGTAAGTGCTCAACCAGTGAGCTTCATCTCCAGTCTAAAAAAAGGGCAAGGGAACATTCTATAATTGCATGTTAAAAAAGAAAACAAAAACACCCCAAAAGCTGTTGTAGAAAGCCAGGGTTAGGGACCTACCAACAGGTGTGGGCTGTACAGCAGTGAATTCTTTTGACAGTATTGGCTCTCTCAGGCAGGCATGTTAAGGGGATGAGGACATGGCCCAGAACAGATAGAAAAGATGCCGGTGTTCACATAAGTCTAACTGTCTGTGGGTGAAATGGCTTATGCTGAGGTCTAGTGAGAAGACAGACTTGGAGGAGCCTCTGTAGAGTTTGGTCCGGGACAGAACACAGGGCAATAACAGTTATTTTATAAATGAAAATCCAGGGTGAAAGCAGAAATGGAGAGGCCATGGAGCATATTGTAAAGAATTTAATGTCTAGAACCAGTCACGATGTATCTATTATTCAGATCTTCTTCCTCCCACCAACCTGCAGGGTTAGTACTGTCTATGTGTTCCCAGCAAGGGACCCACGTTCAGATATTTTAAATAACACATTCAGGGTCATGTCGGGAGTGGCTGGTGGGAGCAGACTCCAAACTCAGCTCTTTTCGATGTCAAAGCACCCTTTTCTGTCCTCAGCCTGTGTTTAAGCAGTTACCTGGTGATTTGTTTTCCTTAGTAGTGATTTCTATTGTCGATGGTTAACACTGATAAGCTGTTTGCTGTGCGGGATTCTGAGAAGGAAATTCAGAGGGACCAACAAGCACTGAGCAGACAGACGGTGAGGGAGGCACCATTCGTTGCTTTTTCCCCCCCTTAGCGTGGAAGCCTGTTAGCTATTGAGTACGAAGTCTCAATTTCTCAGATGAGAAACTGTGACCCAGAAAGGTAAAGTGATTTACCCAAGCGATTTACTCAAGAACCCAAAGCCTGTTCATTAGAGAGAGCTGAGCTCTGTTTAGACAGCATTACTGCGTCCCAGTTTGGGGCACTCCCTCAGAGGTTACGGCACAGTGTATTTATCTGGGCTAAACAGTCACAGTGTTGATGAGTGTTCTTTCCAAGAATCCTGTCATGACTGGAGTCACCCTTGGGGGCTACATGTAGCTCAGCAGTGCTCCTAACATCCTGGACAGCTGCCTCAGCAGCACTTCCTCCTTCAAGTCCGGCTGCCAGGATCCACTAGAACATTGGTGCTTCTGCCCCCCTCAATACAACGTTAGACAAAAGCATGCCAACCACCACGAGAGAACCAACATAGAAAAAATCATATGAATCCTGTGTGTGCGCGCGCGCGTACACATGTGTGCGCATATGCATGTGTGCATGTGTGCATCTGTGCCTATGTACATGTATGCATGTGTGTGTATGTGGAGGTCAAAGGTCAGAGTCCTTCATCTTCTCCAGCTATTCTCTACTTTGGTTTTTGAGACAGGGTTTTTCACTAAATCCCAGAGCTCACCTGTTAGGCTAGAACAGATGGCAGTGTGTGCCTGGGAGCCTTCTGCCTCTGCTTCTCCAGTAGTGGGTTTATGGGTTTTGTGTGCCCAATTTCTCATGTGGGTTTTAAGGGTGGTGCTCAAGGCCCCAATGATTTGTACAACAAGCACTTGACTGAGCCGAGTCCTTGGCCCCAAATGAACAAGCCTATTAAAGATTTCTGCCTAAAAGCAGCCGCTCTGTGCTAGGGACCTCAGGGTCTAGCTCTACAGTTACTGATGTAAGACCTATTGGTTGATGCTGTTTTTTTCCAGTGGTAGCCAGCAAGCTGCTACCTCTTTCTTTCCCTCCTTGTGTCTTTTTGATGTTTTTTCTCGACCTGTTTGATGTCCCTTTCATTCAAGTGACACTGGCAGATCCTGCGGTATAGAGGTAATGTGTGGCCCTAATTCGGTGCAGCCACACAGGGTAAACTCCCAGTTATATGCCCAGCAGAGAAAGTTCACAGGCGTGCAACTGTGTGCACTCAAATATGTGTGTCTGCCTGAGGCTGGAGCTCCGAAGCAACCATGGGCCACCAGTGGGGAACCGAGTGAGACAGTCTTATTACACTGTCAGGGCACAGGCAAGAGGAAGCCTCCAGTTTTAAAATGGGTTAATCAGGGCCACTGGGAGAAAGAGAGAGTTCTCCTTAGGAGAGCAAGTAGAAAATCAGGAGAGATTAACCACGCTGTCTCTAACTGTTACAGCATGTGATGAAGGAACAGGCATTGTCTACTCCTTTTTGGCTCTCCTCAAGCCCTTCAGGTCCTCCCGGTCTTGCAGGAATTCCTATAAAAGCTGTAATGATGAGACACACCCCGCACTCCTCTCCCTCCCTCCTCCCCTTCCTCCTCCCACTTCTCCTGTACCCCTTCCCCTCCCACACTCCCCACCTTTCCCACACCCTTTCTCCTCTCCCATTTTTATCTCTTGAAGGTTAGGGCCATTGTTAGCGCCTAGCCTAGGGCTCATGTTTTCAAAGGCAGGCTGTAAACATTTTGCTCATGAACCAATAAGAACATACACGGCCAATGGGCAGAGGAGAAAAAACAGGGATAAGGACAGCATCCATGAACACTAGGGTTGTTGAGCAGGCAGAGAGCCTTGCTAATGGCTTTTATTTTTATCTTTTTATGATGAATACTTTTAAACATATTCAAACGTGGAGAAAATGGTATAATGAATCCCTTTATCCTAATCACGGAGCCTCAACAATGATCAACATATGGCCAATCTTGCTTCATTTATCTACCCCCTCCCCACTGAATTATTTGAAACAAAGACCAGATGTCATATTATTTCATCTGTGAATACTGTAGTGTGTGTCCTTAAAACAAAGAGAAGACATGGTTTAAAAAAAGAGAGAGACACACAACATCGCCACCAGTCCAGAACACAACGATGCAATGTCTCACCTCATCAGATGTATGGCCACTGTTGACATATTCCTTATGACCTTGTACGTTTGGCATGCTTGGTGGGGTAGAGCCAGAGTCTGAACAAGGGCTATGTATTTATCTAGTAGGTTATCTCATAGAGATCTCTCAATCCACTTGTCTTGTTTCCCCTGACATTTTGTTGAGCTGAGAAAACCAGGTCCTTTGACATGCGGATTTCAGTCAATTCTGAATTTGAAGCCTCTGTAATCCCACGACATAATTTCTAACTTCCTTTCCTAATTCCCATCTCTCCTCTCACTGCAGACTTAGAGATGAAGGCTTGCTAGGTTTTTAGTGTCTTGGACAGGAGACTTCAGAGGTGGCAGTAGATACTTCCCATTGCCTGAATGCAGGAGGCAGATGACACCTTGTTTCTCTGCCCTGTGGGGCCAACATTTACCACAGGTGTCATCAGCGAGATTTGTATGTGGCCCACTTCTCCAGCTGCGTGTGAACCTAGGGTGTCAGCAACCAGGTTATTGTTACTTAGAACGGGCACTGGGAAACTTCTGGAAATGTCATGGAGTCAAAGTCTTGGTTTTGAGGGCTCATATAGCATTTTCCACTGGAAGCTCAAACAGCCTCAGGAACTAGGTAGAAGAAATGGCCTGGCTGGGCTTACAAACTCGCTCAGGTGCAGCCCTGGGCTCTGACATACCGTCTCATCTAATCAAGGATATTACTAAGGTTTTGCAGGTATTATAATTCTGCTACCTTTGCTTATTCTCTCTCTCTCTCTCTCTCTCTCTCTCTCTCTCTCTGTCTGTGTGTGTACATGCATACAACTGTTTGGAGGCGAGAATTTATGTAAGTGCATGATTGTGTGTGTGATGGGTGCACATGCCTGTGCAGAAGTCAGAGTTTTGTAACTATTGGATGTCTTCATCCATTGTTCTACATTGTTCTTCACTGAACCAGCAGCTCGCTGGCCAGTGAGCCTAAAGAATATGGCTTTCTTCATCACCCAGAGCTGGGTCACAGGCATGTGCTGCCATGACTGGTGAGAGCATGCATCTGTGTCTGTGAATGTGTGTGTGTGTGTGTGTGTGTGTGTGTGTATGTGTGTGTACATGTGTGTGAGAGTGTGTTTGTTCTAGTGATTTAACTCAGGTCCGCATGCTTGTGTGGACAGTCCTTGGCCAGTGGAACTACCGCCTAGCCCTCTTTGTTTATTGATTGAAGTGTGTCCTCTGTGAGGAGGAATCATCAGTAATTAGGTTACACTGCAGGTACATGGAAAGCAAACTGTGCAAAGGAAAGAAAAGGATGGGGTAGAGGGAGGGGGAGGGTAGCAGGAGGGGGAGGGGGAGAGAGACGGGGAGGAACGGACTCTTAAGCCTTTTGCTTTGCTTGTCCATTTTCAGAATGAGCTGCACTCTGAGAGGTTATCTTCCAAGGACGATGGGCTGGTTTGGTTAAGTTTCATCCCGATGCTATGGCCTTAGGACATAGCTGATGCTTTAGCCTTCCAAGGCACTGTGCGCTCTCTGGCAAGGTGATTTCCAGATTGCAGTTGTACAGTTTTTATACAATAAATCAGCAATCCCTGTCTGCGGCCCTAAAATCAATGGCGCTACAGTTTCAGTTTCATTAGGTAATAAAAATGTGTTTTTCTAAATGAAGGGAATTGATTTTTTTCTCTCTCAGTTTTATCTAGTTTTAAAACCTTGTTAACATACGTGTCACTATTACACAACACTGACACTTAAAATTTCACGATGCTCTGTTGTTCAGCTGCTTTGCCACCTGCCATTTGGCTTAATGACCTCTGGTTTTACATTAGTGCCAAGTGGAAAAGATGGCTGTTTCCAAGAGCCCACGTCTAACATGATTGCTCATCTGAGAATGCTCTCTCTCATTTATCATCCATAGTTCATTTAACTCAACAGGCTGTTCTCCTTCTGCCCTCCTCCTTTCCCTCCTTGGTTATTGTGTCTGGTCAGATTTATCATGGACCACTTTCTCTCTGCCCTGGCCAAAGCTCTAAGCTCTCAGCTACTGTCTTCTCCTCTGTCTGTGTCTTTCTGGACTTTTAAGCACTGAGATCAGTGACTGCCTGCTGCTCTCATGCCTCTGGCTTCCCTGTCTGTCCTTGGATTGAGACAAGACTTTCTTTCCCCCTCTAGCTTGCTTTTACTTCTCTCTTTCCCAAACTCATGCTGCCAGCTTCCAGCTCAGCATTCTCAGCATCCTCAGCACAGCATCCTCAGCATCTTCAGCACAGCATCCTCAGCACAGCATCCTCAGCATCCTTGGCATCCTCAGTTCAGCATCCTCGGCATCCTCAGTTCAGCATCCTCAGCTCAGCTCAGCTCCCTTCCCTTTTACTCCCCTGGTTCCCTCGAGTCTCCCATTCCTGATTTCTGTTATTCCCCCAGTGTTGATGACATTTGAATTCCAGCTCTGATGTTCTCATTTCTATGTTTATTGCAAAATACAAAATGTGTATGGTTTGATATCACACACCTGAAAATAAGAGCCAAGGGAAGAGAGCGTGTCTCAAGCATCTAGTTAAGGATATTCATGTTGCTCATGGACTCCCAGTTGCTAGTTGATCAATAACAAAAATTTAAATATGGGTTTAAAGGTCTCCAAAAAGATGCCTCTCTTCCATTAAAAACAAAACCAAAAACCTGTCCCCTGTGCTGTATCTAATTTAACCTAATAATGGGTGGCCATATTTCTCCTTAGTCTATAGTTATACACCGTGGAAAATGGCCTCCACGGTGCTAGTGATTTCGCTCAGTAGGTAAAGGTGTCTGCTGCCAATCCTGAAGAACTGAGTTTGATCCTGGAACCCACATGGTAGATAAGACAAGTGACTCCTGCAGGCTGCCTCTGACTTCCACACTGCTCTGTGGAACCCCCTCCCCCCAAAGCAGGTAAGGATGTCTTGATCGATAGTGACTATATATACCTTAGTGGTCCCATAAGATGCTAACGGAGCTGAGAAATCCTGTTTCCTAGTGACATCCCAGCCATCCTGATGCCCTAACAGTGCAATGACTCCTGTTTGTGGTGATGCTGGTGTCTGCAGGCTCACTCTGCTGCCAAACTTGGGGTGGTAACATACAGGAGTTGGGGCTAGCCTGGACTATGTGGTTAGACCCTGTCTCAAAGTAACAGTACAAACGAACAAAACCAGAATGAGTGTTTTAATAAACAGCAACAGCACACCATAGTTGGTAATAAATGACCTCACTACTGGTTTATAAATTAATTATACTAAAGCCTTAATCATTTTAAAGTATGTATAAAATTTTACTGTACAGTAGTCTGCCATGCTGGGCTGACTGCAGTCTCATCTAGCTCATGCAAGTAGTGTTCCTTAATGGCATGAAAGGCCTTGCCATGACTGACTGGACCATCTAACTCTAGGATGTTCACAATCTGTTGCAAACCTGGTAGGGGCATGGTTTGCAGAAGGTACCTGTAGTTAGGTACCTGGTGGTA